>NC_133326.1:607645224-608307099 GCF_042186555.1 Aquarana catesbeiana | reverse complement strand
TAAATCTGGCTAATGTACAGGTCTGAACCTCTCCCAGTCTACTATGTCTGCCTGCATGGCTGGCCTGCTGGGGGGGAGCTCATTTTACAGCATATAGCTCAGAAGACACTGGACACCTCCAGTAAGGTATGAGCTATACAGGCCTTTATGTGGACACAGGGACTGTGGATAGATCTCTATGAGAAAAGCATTGGGAAGGGGAGGGCAGCTGAAGAGGAGAACATTAACCAATGAGATTAGAGATGCTTTGAAAAGTGTCTGCTAAAGGTTCTTTGTGCAGAAATCAGAGGAAACACCTAGACAGGGCCACAGCCTCCCAGGTGTGCAGGGGAAGCTCACAGCACCCCCTCCCATCCACTCCCCATGGTGGTCTCATCTGCTGAACCAGAAATACACTGGGGACTCAGAGAGCCCTGAGCCCCTTAGAATGCTCCCCAGTCCTGCCACTTCCACCCCTTTCTCAGTGAAGGACATCCTGAAGCTGGAGAAGCAGCATCCTGCAGGCCAGGTGGAGGCAACACCCTGCTCAGAGGGACAGGACAAAGGAAGGGACACTGAGGACCTGGGGCTCCCCTGCCAGTCCCCAATGGGAGAGGAAGACGAGGAAACTCAGGAACAAAGTGAGTGCAGGGACTGGAAATTAACCTATTACATACTGGCTAATCAATTTACTGTATAGTACATTTCTAACCAGTAGCTGCCTCTAATTACACAGTAATAAAGACAACTAATTAATATGGCTTGCAATGGGCAGCGTGTGGTACCCCATGGCATATGGTGCTTCTCAGGCTGAAAAAACAGGGGGTGGGGATTATTTCAGGAATAGTAATAAATAGGAGTTCTGGATTTATAAATTTGTAGCAATCAAAAAAGTTAAATTGCCTTATTTAAATCACAATCATCCCATTTGTTACTGGAGATTATATGTAATCCTGCCTACATTACTATAATCAAATGTCGTGCCTGCATAGGAAGCAATTATATGTAAAACTATTGCAATTTTGGAGATAATTATATTATTGTTTAAATATAAATGTATATATATTGGAGTATAAATATACATTTAAACCCGTATTTGGAGTTTTTATATAAATATATATGAGTTTAAATAAATATATATATATATATATATATATATATATATATATATATATATATATATATATATATATATATATATATATATATATATATATAATTTTTACAGTTTAAACATATATTTTAATTATACATTATTGGAGTTTAAAGATAAATGTATATATATAAATTAACGGAGTTTAATTATAAATTTAAATATATTTTATTGCAGTTACATATGAGTTATATATAAATATATATATATATATATATATATATATATATATATATATATATATATATATATATATATATATATATATAATTTTTACAGTTTAAACATATATTTTTTGCAGTTACATATCAATTTAAAAATAACGCATTGGAGTTCAAATACATGGAGTTTAGTTTTGTTACGATCAATGAGAAGCAGGATTTCGTACCTCAAACACAAGATGTTTACCAAAATGTAGCAAGTTTTATATAATTCTGTTCTCTGTTCTCGGGCTTGTAAAAAAAAAAAGGAGATTAGATACAAAATAAAACATTTGCTAAAAGCCAAAGAACAGTTATTACTACCATGGACCTACAATCCTGTTCATTCAAATACTTCAGGGCTTTCAATGATTTCAATGTGTACTTCAACAACTTTGTCATAATAATATACATATTTGGGGGTATGTATTTCAGTCTATAAATACACTGATTGCAGATTACGAACATTTCAGCTGCTCACTTATAAACGGATGAACACTATAATATGTTTGTTTGTTTTTTAATATTTCATTTATGTAATGTTTTTATATTGTAATTTTTGAAAAGCAGCGCAAGATATATAAAACAAAATTAAAATGTATTTTTTTTAACAATAGGCTAGGTATAGGATTTTTTAAATATCATCTGGATATTTCTGTCTCTTTTATCTACATTGTGTATTTGTACATAAAGGACAATTAGTATTTTATGTACAGCACATTACTCTGCAGATCGCACATGCAACAATGTATTCTCATGCCAGAGAGAAATCATTTATACACAGTCGACGTTTGTTAAAACATTAAACACAAATTGTCTCTCTCAGTTATAACATTCATTTATTATTAACATCAATACATCCTGAATTTTTTTTTTTCATTACAGTATTCAAATACTTTCAAAAGTGCACCATATTTGCATTAATTTGAACGATCGACATATTGTGAAAGTGTATGGTCATATGCACAGAGATGTATCATATTAAAAGTTGTGTTACTATACTGATATAAGAATGTGAAGAATGTGAGTTTTATTTGTATGTAGCCAAAAATACAGAGGAATGGATCACCCTCAATTCAATTTCAGGTCAAGTTCAGACGGATTATAAAACAAATATTGAGATCTCCCCCAAACCTGATTGTAAATTGGAGACGAACAGAAGAGATGGTTAGACGTGGCGCCATCAGCCCCAATGCAAAATAATAACAGGCATCTATATGTTTATATTCGTTTTTGGCAGAGTTATGAGGATTCATTAGACTGGCTGGATAATGCATATTTTCACCCAACTACAATTCTTATCAGCTCTCAGGATATTTGGGAAACTTCCAAGATAAATAACACTTCCACTAAACCAAATATTCCAAAAGTGTGTGGCGCGTGCTTAATACTTACCAGGAAATCTATCAGAAAGACTGTGAATGAGTTTGTTATAATTGAAATCATGTATAATTGTATAATAACAATAATAGTATTAGTAATAATAATAACTTCTATTATTATTCGAATAATAATAATAATAACAATAATAATAATAATAATAATAATAATAATAATAATAATAATTATTATTATTATTATTATTATTATTACTAACACATCTGTTAACAGTTTCTGAAAGGCAATATATATATATATATATATATATATATATATATATATATATATATATATATATATATATATATGTGTGTGTGTGTGTGTGTGTTTATATTTATATGCTATATAAATAAAATAAAATATAGAGAGAGAGAGAGAGAGAGACGACTATAGTACCTGTTATATATATAGTGAACCAACCTTTTATAAGTGTGCCTTCATAAATATCATAGCTTTTCTCCCACATGTCCACATGTATTATTATTCTTATTAATAACACGTCTGCTAACAGTTTCTGAAAAGCAATATATATATATATATATATATATATATATATATATATATATATATATACTGTAAGTATGTGTGTTTATATTTATATCATATATAAAAAAAATACAAATGTATATATATATTCCATATATGTGTGTGTAAATTGATGACTTTATACAAGTACCTGTACATATATATATATATATATATATATATATATATATATATATATATATATATATATATATAAAACGAATATCATAGCTCTTCTCCCACATGTCCACATGCATTATTACTATTATAATTTATTTATGTATTTATTTCTTTTCCCAGGTGCAGGCGGCGAGGTGTCCAGCAGGAGGGGGGAGCCCCCAGATCGCCCCCAGCAGAGGCAGAGGAGGAAGCCCCGGGTCCTCTTCTCCCAGGTCCAGGTGTATGAGTTGGAGAGGAGGTTCAAGCAGCAGAAGTACCTGTCTGCCCCGGAGAGGGAACAGCTGGCATCAGTCCTCAAGCTGACCTCCACCCAGGTGAAGATCTGGTTCCAAAACAGAAGATACAAGTGCAAGCGGCAGAAACAGGACCGGTCTCTGGAGTTGGCAGGACACCCTCCTCCACGCAGGGTGGCAGTGCCAGTCCTGGTCAGGGATGGGAAGCCCTGCCTGGCCGGAAATCAGACTTTCCATACAAGTTATGGTGCCAATGCCAGCTCATACCCTTATCCGGTGTGTTTTGGTGGATACAGCAGCAATCCTTATTACTCGGGAGCTTCTATGGTGCCGACTGGGGGCACACCATCCGTACAGCTGGTCAGTATGAACATCGCAGCGGTCCCTGGCAATGCCCAGCAGGGGCATTTACAGCCTTCTTTGCCGGGAATCAGAGCCTGGTGATTAAAGTCTGGGCATCAGCTGGGCATCAGCTGGGCATCAGCTACCCAAAGTCTGAGGAGACCACAGAGGACCCTACCATTGGCTTCTCTGGCAGGATGGATTCTCAATGTCTGGATGGAACTTATAAAGACCCCAGGGTCGATTTATGAATACAATAGCCAAGATGAATCTGGCCCTTGTGATCTTTGACTTTCTGAGGAGTAATTCTCCATCTTTGCTCAATATTCTGCAAGCCAGGTTTTTATTCCAGTTTATGGGATTAAAATAGACATTCACTCATAAATATGACTTCCTTTCCTTTGATTCCTTCACCTTCCCTCTTAAATAATTGAAAGAAAAAAAACATTTAAACAGTATATATTTTTATGTATTTAACTTCCTTCATCCTTGGCAGGGATGATGTATGCAGCATGATCTCACACATGCGCAGAGTTGTGCCATGTTTGTGCATGCGTAAAAAATCTGAATAAAAATGTAGTGACAGAGAAGAACATGGACATCACTGGACTCCATAGACTAGTAGTAATTATGTATTTTTTTATTTCAATACAGGAACACTTAGGGAAACAAAATAGCTAAGTATGGGTGATGTTCCTCTTTAAATAATAACCATTGCAATTATGTGCAACTCTACCATAAATTAATCAAAATTAAACAAAAGTCAGTGCCACATTTGTTAAGACTGGTGACCATTTTTAACCCTTTGTAATAGTTGCCCAGTCTGGAATGGCCAACAAAGACAACCTCATGATGGTCAACTTTTCTCCAATTTCGAAAAATAATCTCTAAAATTGCAGTAAAATATTTATGTGTGTGCCCAATAAAAAAGACAAATTTGTGGCAGGGGTTAAAGTAGAACTATAGGCAAAACTTGTTTTTTTATTTTTATTTGGGATAAAGCGAGTGAGGGTTATAACCCCTGTCAATTTTTTTCACCATCTGTGTCTAATTGCAGAAATTTCCCTTCACTTCCTGTCCAATAGCCAAACAAGATGTGAGAGGAAATCCATGCAAATTAGGGGAATTTCTGGAAGATTCCCATCTATTACTTATCTGGGGACAACCCAAAATTCGGGAATTCCTTTTACTTTCACTTTCAATGATAAAGGTAAAGATGCTCTAATCCCCCTCTACTCAATCCAAAACTAAAAAAAAAAAAAAAAAAAAGTTTTGCCTTTAGTTATACTTTAATCAAATACATTATTCTGGACAGAACAAACATACATGCAATGATCTGTAAATACTATTTTGTAAATATTAGAAAGTCTTATGAACTGATGTATTGATAATTAGGAAATCAGTTTGTAAATAGTTTTAACTCCAGATTTGCACCCTTCCAGGGGTTACAAGGAACAGAGAGGAATATTGATGGAAAAATATATTACTTGATTTCCTATATATCAATTAATTTTTATGGAACCTCATTGGTCTATTGTACAAATTGATTGTTTTTTTTTTTGCCATTTAGAAGATCAGTGATAATAAACAAAGTGCATAATTCCATATCAGTTCAGAATGTATACTTTTTATGATCTATGAGATCTGATTGGTTCCCTTTGCACTTCTCCATTATACTTTGTACTGCTTTATTGAAGTCTGTTTTGGACAGCTTTACACTTTTGCATTTCAAAGTTCCTATTATTTAAATGAGGTTTTCATGCATTTTCCAGGCAGAGTGGTTAACTCCTGTATTAAAGTGCATGTATTGTGTGTTTTTATGTAATTTATGCAGTTCCAAGATCTCTATGAAAGATAAGTTGTCAAAATTGCTACCTGCAGAACAGTAAACCACACAAGATGAAAATGCAGAGATGTCAATGAAATGGAATATGGAATACATGTCTATAATGGCGCAGATCTTATCCTTCATTGCCTGTGCAATTTTACATGTATTTAACAGTAACAAATTGCAAAGTGCAACCTAATTTTTTTTTTTTTTTAATAAACACCATATAGAGTCCCCTTAATAGGTACTATCAAAAAGGTTTGATGGTTCAAATACAATCATTCTTGCATGGGTCAGATACAAGGCCAGGTTTTCATTATAGAAAAGGAATCTGTAGGCACAAAATATTTTTAGCACCCAAAGGAACACCATCTGCCGGGATCACCACTTCTGCACAGAACATTTCCCGTCTCTAATCCGGCTTACAAAATTTAGATGATGGGGTGCAGTGACTGAGGAAGCAAATCATTTTTACTTTGCAAAAAAAAGATTCAGGAGAAGCTGTGTTCCCTTCAAGTACCTAATCAGTGCAAACTGAATTAGTTGATATGCTAAAGGTATAAAGGTTCTTCAGCCAGCAAAGTAAATGTTAGGTGAACCCATGTTCAATTGGAATACCCAATCATGTGCAAGGAAAATGAAAAAACAAACAAACACATTTCTGCTAGTACATGATTAGATATTCAAGGTGAACATAGCTTCACCTTATTCACTAACATTCACTCTTCCAACTCAGCATTCATTATATTTAAGCCAATCTGAATTCTCAGTTTAGATCAGCTAAATTTATTCTAGGCGCATCAAAACAAAAGGTGTGGACAGTCTTAAGACCACAATAGACCACTCGAATTTTAGCCAATTCAATTTTTTTTTTTTTCATTGAGAAATTCGATGTGTATGATGGCCTTACACTTCATTTTCTTTAGAAAGCAGCTACAGCCTGAGTGAAAAAGGTAGTCTCCTGCCAGCATGTTGGAGGCTTCTGTGTAAAAGCAGTGGTCTCTCTGCAGAGGTCTGAAGCATTCCTTGCTAGTTAGTAGCAGTATGCTCTCCTCCAATGATCAGACTTGTCCTGACACCACCCCCCACTTGCACAGCCATTCACTGGAAAGCTCAGTGTGCTGCTGTTTCCCCTCCCCCCAGCTCTTATGTAGTTGAGAACAGAGGGTGTAATCGCTTATAAAAAAGGGAAAAAAGGTATTTATAATTTTTTTTATATCTATACAAAAATGTTTTGCCTTTCATTTCTATTTTAAACTGAATGGGTTGTTTTACAAGGTGATTGTTTCCAATCACTTTAAAGCGGAGTTCCACACAAAAATGGAACTTCCGCTTTAAGGGAAGGTGACCCCTTGACATGCCACATTTGGCATGTAATTTTTTGGGGGGGAGCGGAAACCCTCTTTTTAGAGGGTCCCAGCTCCCACTTCCTCCTGATGCACCCGCGGTGCCAGAAGGAAGATCACCTCTCCCCCTCCCTCTCGGCAATCATCTGGGACACGTCACAGTCACAGCGCGCAGCGGGGCATGCACATGCGCAGTGCGTGCCCGGCTGTGAAACCACATCCAGGCGCCCACAGTGACAATGCCGGCGTCGCAAAGAGAAGGGGGAGACGAGCGGTGCTTCATTCCCCCACATCGCTGGACCCTGGGACAGGTAAGTGTTCTTTTATTAAAAGTCAACAGCTGCAGTATTTGTAGCTGCTGCCTTTTTTTTTTAATTGTAACGCCGCTTTAAGCTTTGCTGGTTGCAGAGCTTTAGGTCTAACTCAGCTGACTCAGCTCTACTCCTTCAGTATACCAAACCCACAATGATAATGTACTTAAAAAATATATATTTCTTACCGTTTAGATGCCTGGTACATGCGATGTGATTATTGGACAAATGATCATCCATTTTTTTTTTTGCATGCTGGTCTCATATTGTAAAATGAAGAGGTTACTAAAGTTCAAAAAATTTTCATATGACAGAATAAAAATTCGTAAGTGATGCAATGTGTTGTATTTTATTTGTATTGTATTTTCGGATGAAAACTGCACTAAGTAAATGAAAATTGTACGATCTGATATCGCACGAGAAAAATTTTCATGTGTCCCTTCGGATAATTTAGGACGAAAGCTATGTACTAACGACTAGATTATGGTACAATCGCTTCGAAAGCGGTATTTTTTGTACAATTTTCTGATCGTGTGTATGGGCCTTCAAAGCCTAGTAAAATGAGATTATCGTACGAATGACGAATCGTTTACTAAAGTATGAAAATTCTCGTACGACAGAATAAAAATTCGGAAATGATGTCATGTATTTGTATTGTATTTGTATTGTATTTGTATTGTATCTTCGGACGAAGACTGTACTGCTTATAAATAAAATTGTACGATCTGGTATCGTAGAATAAAAATTTTTTTTGTTTGTCCCTTTGGATAATTTCAGATGAAAGTTGTGTACTAATGATCAGATTATTGTACGTTTCTAAAGAGGTATTTTTTGTACGATATTCTGATCGTGTGTACTAGGCTTAATAATCTGTTGTTAGTACAGAGATCTCCCCTGCTGAGTTATTGTGTTTTGACAGGAGGACCCCCCAGAACACTCCGGTCAGCGCTCTCAGCCATTGGCTTAGAGTGGCTATTGGGAGCTGGTCAGCAGAATTTTTTCAGTCATGAGCCTTCGACAGAAGCCGGACAGCTTCTGTCAGACCGGTTGGCCAGTTTCTATCGAACCGACCAATGCTGACTGACATTCGACCCGTGTGTACTAGGCTGAAAGCGGAGTCCCAGGCAAAAAAGACCTTTTTTTGCCGCAGCGAGGTACGTCACTTCCACGATTGCATCCGGCCCTCCTCCTTCTCCCCGATGCCTTCTGGGATCTGTGTGTGTCCCAAAAGACGACGGGATCATTCAGAATGTGCTGTTTGACTTGCGCATGTGCAGTAGGAAAATGGGCGTGAAGCCTTCACTGCCGAATTCCCTTACTTGCAATGCACGGATCAGCTTGGGTTGCCAACATCGCGGGCTCCTTGGACAGGTAAGTGTCCTTATATTAAAAGTCAGCAGCTACAGTATTTGTAGCTGCTGACTTTAAATTTTTTCCCCAGGCTGGAACTCCGCTTTAAGGGTAAGGTGTCATGGCTGATTCTAAGAATTTCTGGACATTCTTTGTCCTCAGACAGAGTGAACTATATCTCATTTACATACAATGCAGGAGGATGGTTTCTAAATGTAAACTCTTTGTTAATTCTAATGACACAATTCTAACGACACAATATGGTGACATTGCAGACAATGTGAATCCACCACCACAGAGAGTGCACACTTACCAGCTGCACAAGCATTAAAGCTTGTGGCTGGGGGGCGTGGCCGACCGGAGCTGAAGATGGACGCCTGAATCCTCAGCTCGTCTCACAGGGGAGATACTATAGCTACTCAGGCCGCACAGCTAACAAAATCCAGCGCCATCCTTGCTCCTGAGACACTTGGGATCATGGCCAGCGTATCCAGAAAGAGAAACCCGGAATACAAGCCCAAGAAACTCACAGAGTTCTCCTACAAGCCGGCGGAGCAGGTCAGTGAAAGCCAAGATGGCGCCGGCCAGGCCGCGCCGAACGAATCCTACACGGACCTACCGGATGAATTCCCGGTAGAATCCGCTTCATCTGACCCCCCAGCTTTACCCACACACCCCCTGGAAGGCGACCACCTCCTAAATAGCCCAGCGAAAGCTAAGATGAGGCTCGATGCGCCGCCGCAGCGCCCGCCCTCTTCACAAATTGAGGCCCAGGCTTTCAATCCCCTTCTCAGCAACCAGGCCCTGCATTCATCTATGGCATCATTCCCCACATCGGGGCAGCCTGTGATGGACACCACCTTAAAGGACATGCTACTGTCCCTGCAGACCTCCCTCATGACAGATCTCTCCTCATTATTTGCTAAAATCTCTTCAGACATACACACTATAGATGAGAGAGTGACATGCATTGAAAAAAATATGAGTGACTGCACAACCACAGTTAATGAAGTCATAGATGTGTGTGAAGAACAAACATGGATCCGCGCCAAGCTGGCCGATTTAGAGGACAGATCACGCAGGAACAATGTCAAACTGCGTGGAGTCCCCGAATCCATAATGCCTGCTGAACTACCAAGATACGCGAAGGAACTAATGCACGTCATTGTTCCAGAAGCATCTCCCAGGGACATAATCATAGACAGAATACACAGGATAGCCAAGCCATCCCACCTCGCTGCTTCTGTTCCCAGAGATGTTTTAATGAGAGTCCACTTCTTTCACATTAAGGAGAAACTCCTGCTAGGGGTCAAAAACAAATCTCCACTACCAGCTCCGTACACGGGAATCCAGTTTTTTCCGGATCTCTCTAAATACACGCTCCAGCTAAGAAGAAACCTGAACCCGATCACAAAGGGGCTGCAAAACAACAAAATTCCTTACAAATGGCGCCACCCTGCGACAATTCTGGTCACTAGGAATGGTCAGTCTCACACCATACATGACCTAAACAAAGGCCTGCACCTCCTCCACAACTGGGGAATAATCACAGAATCTCCCAAGACCCCACCAACCCGCAGTGGCCCCTCTAATGCCCGCAACCGCAGGGATCACCACCCCAGCTGAAGTGACCCCACAGATATTGCCATAGTAGGCCTAACTACTACTTCACTCCTCCCCTGGAGACCACGCAACCTTCCACTGTTTGTTCAGCTCCCTTCGTTACAAACTGTTTAACCCCCAAATAGAGGCTGAAGCGGTGTTTACACCTCCTCTACGTTGCTCCTTTCAACTAAGCACTGTTGCTTTATCGGCAGCTTGACCATTGGGCTACTAATATAAAGTGTGATTAACATTTTGCTCTATCCGCAGCTCCTTTAGCCAACCATCTCCCTCCCAGGGGACCGAACTCCTTCTGTCATCAGCCACAGATCGCAGGATCCTCCATATCCTTGACCAGGACAACTAACTGTAAGTGACTCTCACTCAGATCTACTTCCATCCCACACCACAATGCCACTAAACGTCCTCTCACTTAATGCCAAAGGATTGAACCACCCGGCTAAACGCCACTCTTTATGGAAAACCGCCAGAGCTCTCCAGAGCGACATTCTCTGTATCCAAGAGACACATCTGATAAACTCAGACTTATCATTATGCAACAACCGCCAGTTCCCACACATTTTTCATGCTTGCCATTCTACCAAATCCAAAGGAGTCATGATAGCAATCAAGGACTCGGTGGACTTCCACCTATCCAATCTACTAATCGACCCCGACGGTCGCTACTTAATTTTAGTGTGTACCATCAACAAAATATGCTACACTTTAACCAACATCTATGCACCAAACACCCAACAGATGAAGTTCATGCATAAAGTACAGAGGTTAATCAAACAGATAAAAAAAGGCCATGTAATTCTATGCGGGGACTTCAACAGTGTTCCGGACGCTACCATGGACACAACAGCTCCTGCGAAGAGGCGATCGCCGCCATTGAAGAAATTTTTATCTACACAGGACTTATTCGATGTGTGGCGCTGCCACCACGGTTCTGAAAAGGACTTTACCTTTTATTCTCCCATGCACAATTCATATTCACGAATTGATCTTTTTGCTACAGATAAATGGCTACTCCAGAAAATTTGCAAGTCTGAAATCCACACCACAACATGGTCAGACCACGCCCCAATATCGATCTCTATCTCAGATTTCACTCCACAATGCAACACATTCCTGTGGCGCGCAAACAACTACATACTACAAAATGAAAAATACACAACAGAAATCTCCCACCATCTCTCAGAATTTTTCTCTATAAACAAAGGCACAGCGTCTGACCATGGGGTGGTGTGGAACGCCCATAAGGCCTATATTAGAGGTCTGTTAATCAAACTAAGTTCCCTTCACAAAAAGAGGAGGACGCAGCGTATAGATGAGTTAACCACTCAAATTGCCTCCCTAGAACAACAACATAAGTCTAAACCCCAAAATCCAATAACCCACCAACTATTCAACCTAAGACAAGAACTGAAAACCTTACTCCTTCAATCATTTGAATACCTCCAACGTAGAATTAAAGCCACCTCTTATGCCACCTCCAATAAAGCAGGAAAATCTCTGGCAACGAAACTTAGGGGTATAAGACTTAAAACTAAAATCGCCCAGATCATTCACCCCCATACTAACATTCCCCAGACCAACCCTCAAGACATAGCCAACGCATTCAGCGATTACTATAGCGACCTTTACAACTTGAAACACGACACTAATACTCCACAGCCCTCTCCAGAAGAGATTAACCTCTTCCTCCAATCCATCCAGCTACCTACCCTGAATGAGAACCAGCTAGAGAAACTCAATAAGCCCTTTACAGAACAGGAAATTCTCTCCTCAATAAACTCCCTACCTAATGGCAAAGCTCCAGGTCCAGACGGCCTAACAGCTGAATACTACAAACAATACTCCCCCCAAATCGTCCCACAACTTACTGAACTATACAACAACGCTGCCTCCTCCTCTAAACTTCCGAATGATTATTTAAATGCACTAATAGTTACGATACCAAAGCCAGGGAAAGAACCAAACTCCCCCAAAAATTTTAGACCAATCTCCCTACTCAACCTTGATCTGAAAATCTATGCTAAAACCATCGCCTCACGCCTATTAGACATTATACCTACCCTCATACACAGAGACCAGACGGGATTCACTAAGGGACGACAGGCACCAGATGCCACTAGAAGAATGCTCAACTTGTTACATCATGCGGAATCCACCGGAACGCCTTCTCTGCTCCTCTCATTGGACGCAGAGAAGGCGTTCGACAGGGTTCATTGGACCTACCTCAAAATGGTCCTACAGAGATTCGGGTTCAGGGACCACATCCTTAAAGCCATCTTGGCTATGTACACTACCCCTTCAGCCCAGGTCTTTACACAGGGTATGATCTCCAAACCATTCCCCATTACCAATGGCACGCGTCAAGGGTGTCCCCTGTCCCCACTTATCTTTAACCTACTAATGGAACCACTAGCACAACATATCAGAACCAATACTACAATATCCGGAATCCAAATTGGTAACGTCTGCCACAAAATTAGCCTTTTCGCGGACGACGTCATTCTAATACTCACCAACCCTCCATCTTCCCTGGCAGCAGCACAAGAAACTCTAAATTGGTTCAGTAAGATATCATATTACAAACTAAACACAACCAAATCTTCAATTCTAGCTATTAATATCGATTCCACCACCAAGAATTTACTCCAGACACAATATTCCTTTGACTGGGCAGACAAGGAAATCACATACCTGGGAATACAACTCCCAAAAACCACTAGACATATCTATTCCTCTAACTTCCTCCCACTCCTACAAAAAATCAAATCTGATACACAACATATAGTTAAACACGAGCTCTCCTGGTCGGGGAGATTGGCAGCCTTCAAAATGACATGTCTTCCCCAAATATTATACTTCTTTCGCACACTCCCAATCCCAGTCCCAGCCTCCTTTTTCAAAACCCTCCAATCAATCTTCAACAAGTGCCTTTGGAATGGGAAAAAACCCAGATGTGCACACACAAAATTAATTAAACACAGACTAGCGGGAGGCACAGGCTCCATAGATTTTAGAGATTACTACCTCGCAGCAATACTTGCACAACTCCCTCAGTGGTTCCAATCCACCACTCAATCTCTTTGGGCACAGATAGAAAATTCATCGTTGCTACGCCCAAACCTAAAAATATGGCTGATGAGCATTCCTCTGGGATCTTATATATCCCCCTCCATCTCCCCGACCATGAAAGCTTCAGTCTACGCCTGGAAGCAATTGATATCCCCCTCAGAATACAATCCCCCCAACACGCTCCACAACATACCCCTAGAGACGCTTCATCACTTAACACCTGACCTAGGACTTTCCAAATGGTCCCATAGTGGAATTCATGCACTACAACAACTTTTACGAGGTAATCAAATTAAACCCTTTTCCCAACTACAGAGGGAATTTGCTCTCCCCGCCTCTGAAAGCTTCACATACCTCCGCATCCAACACTGTTTCAATAAAATACCTCTTCCTCTCTACAACATCCCCCAGAAGTCATGGGACTTCCTCATAAACCCCACACCAAGGCCCAAAGGCATATCCTACTTCTATAACCTCCTACAGGGTAAAAGATCCTTCACCAAGATGACCCCCCACTATCAATGGGAAAAAGATCTCACAAAAACATTCACTGACACACAATGGCAACTAGCTCTAAAGTCCATATACAATGCAACCCAATGTTCAGCACTTTGGGAGCTTACACAGAAAATCTCACTCCGTTGGTACTTAACCCCAGATAAACTAGCCAAATTCAACACTAATGCCCCCAACATTTGCTGGCGTTGCAAATCATCTAAAGGAGACATGTTCCACATCTTTTGGTCATGCCCCTCCATCCGAAAATACTGGGTAGACACGTTTAATCTGCTTACCAACATCAACAAAACTACAATCCCACCTTCGCCCGAAATGGCACTTCTAAACCTAAACATAGAGGCTATACCAGGCCCACTCAGACACACAACGTCCCACATCTTATTAGCTTCCAGACTCAACATAACAAGGAATTGGAAATCAGACATTCCACCTTCCATATTACAAACAAAAGACCTGGTCTCACTCCACTTCAGCTATGAAACAATGATGGCTTCCAGTAATGGTCGTCCATCCAAAGCCAAAAAACAATGGTTACCCTGGATAAACTGGACCAATGCTGCAGTCCATACCCAGAAAATCAATGACGACCTTAAACCTTCTTGACCGAGCAACCTGTGCATCATATATGTGCCCCTATACTTACAATCCGACCTCACCAGAGGTTCCACACCTCAATAGAAATGACGTGGACTGTACACACCTGCTAATCCTGGGGGGCGTTCTCCCCTCGCGCCACAAAGAGATCCCATTTGGGGTGCTGCGATGGGAGAGGGTACCTAGATATACATATATATTGTTATAAACTCATAGCCAGTGTACAGTTTGTTTCTCTACCTAGGCTCATCTGAATACACGAGGCCCAATGTCAGGCTACTGTCTATTACATTTACTTACATTTAATCACATTTGGATCAATTAAGTTGTTTTTCTGTCTTTTACTTAAGAAAAACGTTGTTGCACGACGTACAATGTCTTGAATTGTACTTTGTAATTTCTTACAAAATAATAAAATACTTTGAAATCAAAAAGCTTGTGGCTAACACCCAGTCAGGGCCTTTATGTTCCAGGAACCTCCGGTGATCAATCAGACCATATACCTCTGTGGATTGTTGATCATAGCAGCCGTCAGCAGCCCAGCATCCTGGTCCCAGTCCACACTCAATGCAGCTAATCAAAGCAATCTCTTGTATATAGTTAAATCAATTGTATCCAAAATCAACAGGAGAAGAAATCTGCGTTTTCAGGTACAAGATGTTTACTCAGCTCCCCTTTGCTGTTGTGCATTCTAGAGATGGTAGGTGAACAGATCTCCTTCACAGATGGAAATGCTGTCCTCATAGGCATTTGTGTATCTAGAGGCAAATTTGCCTCTAGATACAATAATAAATAAAAGGCTATTAAATCTGATTGTGTATGCGAACAGAGCACATTTTGTAAATAACTCCTCCTGCATTAAAGGCAGGGTGAGACAGACATTTTAATACTGTATGTAAAAATTCCAGTGCATTTATTTACTCCTAGCTCTGTACTCCTTGCGCTCTGTATATTGAATTAAAAGGTAATTCCATCTGAAATTGATATTTCCATTATCACTTAATGTTATAATTTTGATTCAGTCTAATGCCCCGTACACACGGTCGGACTTTGTTCGGACATTCCGACAACAAAATACTAGGATTTTTTCAGACGGATGTTGGCTCAAACTTGTCTTGCATACACACGGTCGCAAAATCTGATCGTTCTAAACGCGGTGACGTAAAACACGTACGTGGGGACTATAAACGGGGCAGTGGCCAATAGCTTTCATCTCTTTATTTATTCTGAGCATGCGTGGCACTTTTGTCCTTCGGATTTGTGTACACACGATCGGAATTTCCGACAACGGATTTTGTTGTCGGAAAATTTTATCTCCTGCTCTCCAACTTTGTGTGTCGGAAAATCAGATGGAAAGTGTCCGATGGAGCCCACACACAGTCGGAATTTCCAACAACACGCTCCGATCGGACATTTTCCATCGGAAAATCCGACCGTGTGTACGGGACATAACAACACTATGGATGCGCAGAGTGATTTTGAAAATCCTGATATTGCACAAAAAAAATATACAGATTTCTTCATCAGCAAATTTACACCGAAGTAGAATCTCTCAATTTTTAATACTGAGCTGCTTAGGTACAATATACTTTAAAAATGATGTAGACTTTTTTTATTAGAGGGTGTTTTTGTGCAGGGAGCAGATTAGTTCAGTGTTTTCTGTATTAATGATTATTTTCCTTTTTTACATAAGTGTTTGTTGTGTACCGCTGCTTTACATTTTTATTTACCTTTTCTTTTTTGTTTGTTTTTTCTTTCTGTGGAAATCAAACATAAAATAATAAAGCTGATGAGGGCCATTTTTAGTGTTAGTTAAGTAATGATTGGCGAATTTTGTTCAAAATTCAGTAAACCTGAATTTAGAGGCACATCCCATTAAAGTCTATGGGGGGCAAAACGTGGTGTTAAGATCTGTCAATCAAAATGTAAAAATATCATACAGTGACAAGAGGGCTCTTTCATGCGGGTTTAAAGGCAACATTGAAAATACACAAATACTTTAAATAACATGCTTGAGGGATACCTTACAGCTGTGCATGGTGTAACAATTTTTCTTTTCCACAATTTTCATGCAGTTTCAATGACAGGATATGCTGGCAATACATATTTAGCTGTTGAATTGATTTTTTCATTTACAACTAGATTAGCCCACATAGAGCAGCAGCACCATAATCTGATTCATTTCACTTTGAAAAAAAAACACAGTTTTTAGGTAGCTTTACCAGTGCTTTCCTCAAAGTGTAATAGATAGACCTGCTTTGACAGGTAGATAGGAATTTGCCAGTAGTTTGGTGTGGCTGTCCTTGTTCTCTCTGATGCAAACCCGAGTCCATAGATGGTACAGTAGAGTAAAACTGGCAAGCAACAGGATATTTTTAATGAGGGAGAATTGTCCAAAATGTACTAGAGAAAATAAATGCAAGAAGGGGTAGACCACAGATATACAGCAGTGTAAAATTGTCTAGCAGCAGGACAAATTTAATGAGCAAGGCTGGGTAGAAAAAATACTAGAAACAAAGAGCCCAAGCTGGGATTTTACTACAAAGAATTAGTATTAGACATGTGCAATTCGTTTAGAATTTTTGGTTATTCGGAGATTCGGTTGTATCCAGGGGCGTAACTAGAAATAGCAGGGCCCCATAGCAAAATGTTGTATGGGGCCCCCCTGCAAACAGCCACCCCCCCCCACAGCTGCCCTAGTGTCAATGCAGTGTGAGCTGTGCCACATACAGCGTGACCTTTGCCCTATACAGCATGACCTGTGCCCCACGCAGCGTGACATGTGCCCCATGCAGCGTGACCTGTGCCCAATGCAGTGTGACCTGTGCCCAATGCAGCGTGACCTATGCCCCATACAGTGTGACCTGTGCCCCATACAACGTGTCCTGTGCCCAATGCAGCTTGACCTGTACCCAATGCAGCGTGACCTGTGCCCCATACAGCGTGACCTGTGCCCAATACAGCCTGGTCTGCCTGTGCCCCATACAGCCTCACCTATGCAGAGGAAGAGGCAAGCCACCTGGATCAGCAGAGAGCGGGATTGCCCGCTGTAATAGCTTTCATTTGAATTTCCCGTCTTCCTGGGGCTCATTGTCACATAGCCCCACCTCTTGGCCCGACGCCTTTGATGACATCACATGTCCCGCATTGGATCGGCGTTCTGTCTATCAAAGGCGCCGGGCCAAGAGGTGGAGCTATGTGACGTGAGCCCCGGGAACACTGGAAGTTCTAATGAAAGCTCTTACATTGGGCAATTCAGCTCTCTGCTGATACAGACAACTCGCCTCTTCCTCTCCTCTCTCTTTCCCTTGCTGGGAGACTGTGCCAGCGGTGCTCTCATCCTCACTGGGCCCCACTCGGCTGCGGGCCCCATAGTGCCCGCATGGGTCACTATAGTGGTAGTTCAGCCCCTGGTTGTATCTAAATCGCCAAATGAAATAGTAACGAATTTTGTTGTAATCCATTAAAATTTGTTTTGTTTATTCATTTTCTAACGAATTCCAACTGTTCAGAACAATTAGAATTCGGATCGGTCGAAAAACAATCAACCGTTTTGAATTCTGTGTGAAGAAATAGCTGGTTGTTAAGCAGCAGGCCGGGAAGCCCATGTCCCTAAGAACCATGAGTTATCATCTGTCAGCGGGCTTCCCCACTGACAGATGAATATAAAGATAAAGCATGTCGGCAATTGCCCGGCAATAGAAAAATGTTTAAAAAAAAGGCCCCCCCCAGTTCATACCAGGCCCTTTGGGTCAGGTGTGGATTTTAAGGAGAACCCCACGTCAATTTTTTTAAAGAAACGGCATGGGGCCCCTCCCCCAAAATCCATACCAGACCCTTATCCAAGCATGCACCCTGGCTGGTCAGGAAAGGGGGGGACGAGTGAGCACCCCCTCTCCTCAACCATACCAGGCCATATGCCCTCAATATGGGGGGTGGGTGCATTGGGGCAGGGGGGGCTCAGTGCCCCCCACCCCAAAGCACCTTGTCCCCATGGGCCTCTTCCCCACAACCGTGTGCTGTGGTTGTCGGGGTCTGCGGGTGGGGGGCTTATCGGAATCTGAAAGCCCCCAGATCCCGACCCCCCTATGTTAATGAGTATCGGGTCACCTGATGTCAGAAGGGGGCGGTGCCACCGGGTGACGTAACCAGGAGGCCCCGCCCCATGCCTATATAAGAACTGTCAAAGCCGAAGAGAGAGGGCATGGGGCAGGTAGCCTCTTAGGAGGCAAAGTGTTTTTTGCCATTTTTCAATATTTCGGGTCAGTGGGCGCCGTGATGGACGATGGATTTACATCGAAGGATAGTAACTTTTTTTAAAAATAAAGGACTTGTCGAAAACTGTTTCCTGTGTTTTCTACTTTTTTACACTTTTTTTGGTGAATGGGTATGGGTACGATGTACCCGCTACCCATTCACATTGGGGGGGGCGGGATTTAGGGGCCCCCCAATAAGCCCCCGACCCGCAGACCCCGACAACTACAGCCAACAGTTGTTGGGAAGAGGTTCCCCTGCCCCAAAGCACTCACCCCCCATGTTGAGGGCATGTGGCCTGGTATGGTTCAGGAGGGGGGGCGCTAGCTCCTCCACCCCTTTCCTGACCTGCCAGGCTGCATGCTCAGGTAAGGGTCTGGTATGGATTTTGGAGGCGTCCCCATGCCGGGTTTTTTTTAAATTTTGGTGTGGGGTTCCCCTTAGAATCCATACCAGACCCGAAGGGTCTATGCCGTTTTTTTTAAACATTTTTCTATTGCCGGGCAAATGCCGACTTTCTTTATCTTTTTTTTTTAAACAGGATTCTTTATCTCTACATTCACCTATCAGTGGGGAAGCCAGCTGACAGATGATGACTTATGGTTGTTAAGGACACGGGCAGCCGGCTTCTTAAAGCGGAGGTCCACCCTAAAAAAATTTTTAAAAAATTACATCAACAGGCTCTTTAAATTTTTTTAAAAAACATTTGAAAAAAAATTTTTTTTTACTTACCTGAAAGCCTGTTGCTAGGCAGTCTTCCTAATCTGCTACTTCCTTCTCCATGGAGCTGTTCCTTCTCTACATCCCTCACGTGGTGTTCTGGGAAATTGGGCGCGCTGTCTTCTGGGACCTGTGTGTGTCCCAGAAGACATCCGCCTATTCACAAAACACCACGCGACTTGCGCATGCGCAGTAGGAAACGGGCAGTGAAGCCACGAGGCTCCACTGCCTGTTTCCCTTAGATAGAATGGCGACGCCGACACCCGATCCGATGGACGGATCGGCCTCTGGGGGCCAACGTCGCGGGCTCCCTGGACAGGTAAGTGTCCTTATTAAAAGTCAGCAGCTACAGTGTTTGTAGCGGCTGACTTTTAATTCTTTTTTTTTTCATCTGGAACACCGCTTTAACAACCAGCTATTTCTTCACATGGAATTCATATTGGTCATTTTTCGACCGATACAAATTCTAATCGTACTGAAAATTTGTAATTCGTTAGAAAATTAATAAATGAAACTAATTTTCTGAAAACTAAACAAAATTTAACAGAAACTAAACTAAACTAAACTAATTCCGAAACCAAAATAAAAGAATTTCATGACGAAACGAAATTAGTAACATAATGAATCCAGCCAAAACAAAACTAAACTAAACAAATGTTTCCATTCTGCACATGTCTAATTAAGATACTTCAGAGGATACAACACAATTTAAAGATTTCCCCTCTATTAAATTTCTGAGAACAACCCTCATGCTTGAAGTGATTGTATTAGTGCACTTGCGACAGAGACAATTGAGTACTGTCCATCATAAATTTTTTTTTTTTGCACTAACATACAATCTTTCAGAGCAAGCTTTCGGGGTATGTCCCCTTCTTCAAGGTCTCAGCAGTACTTCTCACTAACTATGCTAGTTTTATTACCATTGCCATGTACACTTGTTTGTGTGTGTTTGTTGTTCTTTTTTGCCTTTCCCTCAGAGATTGTTTAAATTTAACATTCTGCTAAAATTTTTGTGAATCAGTACTGCTGAGACCTTGAAGAAGGGGACATACCCCGAAAGCTTGTCCTG
Source organism: Aquarana catesbeiana (assembly GCF_042186555.1). Classification (NCBI taxonomy): domain Eukaryota; kingdom Metazoa; phylum Chordata; class Amphibia; order Anura; family Ranidae; genus Aquarana; species Aquarana catesbeiana. The sequence goes on along the minus strand of NC_133326.1, from coordinate 608,286,424 downwards.
AAAATTTGTATATTAGTGCACATATAAAAAGTATCCTGGACAGTACTCAACTGTCTCTGAGAACAACCCAAAATGTGGGATTTTCTTTTACTTTCACTTTCAATGAAAACCGTAAACAGGACAAATAGAGACAGTGAATTTCCCCTAACAGGGACACAGACAGCGATAAAAACTGACTGAAAAGGGGTTCTAATCCCTCCCCCCTCTATCCAAAACTAAAAAAAAAGTTTTGCCTTTAGTTATGCTTTAAGGGTAAAATGGAAAATTGGTGTATGCCTAAGCGAAGCTGAGGGTGCCTCTCTAGACATGCATCCAGTTGTCCAGTTAATCCTCCTTTGTGAGTGCAGGCGGAGGAGAGAGACCAGTCCTGGCAATATGCAACTCCAAATTAAAAAATGTCCTATCACGCACACCAGCTCAGCCTGTATGTGTAGCAGTGGGTGCCCGTCCATAGGGGGCACTAGAGCACCGCCCCCCACCCCCCCTCCAGGAAGTCACAAAAAAAAATTTAAAAATGGTCCTTTAAAACAAAATAGAAAAAAAGGTCCTTAAGTGCACTGTGTTCGGGCGCCGGACACAGTGCACTATGGGAAGCGCCACATCTATGCAATCACGAAATTGCAGATGAGGTGCTTCATTTGCAGGCTTTTAACACACAGAGCAGCATCCACTCATAGTATTACTATGGGCGGATGCTTTGTTGTTCAAGTTGCTTCTGGCTTCCCTGTTCCAGAGAGCAGATGGAAACCGGAAATGACGTCGGCAGCTCCGTGGGACGCACGGCCTGAGCGGAGCTGCCTGTGTAAGGCAAGTATGATGGCTGCCAGTGCCAGGCTGTTGTATTATATTTGTAAGGGGGGGAGGAGTGAATAATATTATAATTCATGTGCATATCTCCCTCTTATGCTTCACTTACACTGCACAGTGGGAACATTTGATATGGCACAGTGGCAGCGTTTGATGGGTACAGTGGCAGCAATTAATGGTCACAGTGGCTGCGTTTGATGGCACAGTGGCTGCGTTTGATGGCACAGTGGCTGCGTTTGATGGCACAGTGGCGGCAATTGATGGGCACAGTGGCTGCGTTTGATGGCACAGTGGCTGCGTTTGATGGTACAGTGAGGCTGCAATTGCTGTTTTTTTTTTTCAGAATTTTTCAGTTTGTTTGCGGCCCCCCAAAAATTTTGAGCACCAGCTGCCACTGATCTGTAGGAATAAATGGCTTCAGCCCAGGGCCATCCAGGCCACGCCTGCTGACGTGTTTCATCCTCTATGACTAAGTCCTGTGGGCGGGGTGGAACACCACCCTTTTAAAAACCCACTTTGTTTTTTTTAAGGGAGACTTTGCAAAAAAAAAAAACCCCCAAAAAAACAGTTTAGGGTAAAATATGATATCTTAAAGGACCTCTCAACTGGAACAGAAACCATGCAGCAAAAAAATATTCCAATGGACGGGGCAGCAGCTGACCGCTGACTTACATTCGACCACAAACAAGCCCCCAATAATAGGAAAAAAAATAAGTGCATTATGTGTGATGCATAAAAATTCTCCTGGGTGAATCTGCACATAAATTCAACAGGACTGTGAATCTTGAACCTGCAGGTTTCACTTCAAACCCATGGTAGCAGCAAAACCAAACATAATAACTTTTAAAAAGAAGCTTCTGTAATAGTCAAGAGTTATTTAAGGCCAATCACATCCTTTAAAAATAGTGAATTTACTTTCCCTTAAAACCAATTCATTTTGTCAATATGGTAAATTTTGTAGATCAAATGTCACATAAGTTTCAATAAAAATCCAGTTTCACTTATCCCTAACTATCACCCATCCACACCCAAAATATCACTGTTTTGGACAGTCTGGTTTTTAAGAAAATCACAACATTTAAACATAATTCACTGAAAATCCAGTTCTGAGAAATGAAATACAAAAAGAGGGGTATTCTTAGCATATCAGTTCAGAGGAACAACACTCTAAAACACTAAGCCTAGGTTCACACACTGACTGCAGGTTAGAAATCGTGCGCGTTCAGCTGAACTCTCACAATTTCAAACCGGCAATGCAGACTGACTTTGGGGGCGATTTGACAGCCCTCTGTGCTAGTTCATGCCCCCGAAGTCACCAAAAGTAGTACAGGAACTACGCAAAGTCGGCGTCGCACAGATGCGGACGGTGCCATTCCCGGCTGCTGGTTTTCCAGCATGCATGTCCAACATACACACAGGCAGAATGTTGGACGGTTTTCTTTGAACTGGCAATTGTCTCCCGACATTCTGCCTGTGTATACGGGGCTTAAAGTGGATGTAAACGCTCACATATACCTAGTGGGGTGAACAGCCTCAGATGATACACAGAGATTAAACAAATCTCCCTACATAAGTTTTCTTTGTATATCTGCTGTCTTCAGCGTTCTACACTGTTTAGAAAGTTAACATTGAGTTAGAAATTTTTCTTCCTGTTCCACCACTGGGTGTGAAGTCTGGGCATACACTGTGTGACAGCTGATTGGAGGAAAGGCACAGAGCTGCAGTAGGGTAGACAAATTCTCTGCTAATCTGTCTTGCAATCCCTCATGTAAAGCTATTCAATTCTGATGGAGGGGAGACTTCCCCACTGTCAGCATACACTCACCAGCACTGCCAGCTAAAGCAGCGGCACTGATTGAGCAAACATTTTCCAAAATGCTGGTTGTACAGAAGTTGATTGAGAGATTGACTGTACAACCAGCCTGCCCATAAATAGATCGAAATGTTTTCCTTGCCAAAAAAATTTCGATCCATATATATGGCCGGCTTTATTTAGGATGACTATAGCACTTGATGTTAGGATTAGGCGCTTTTCTTGGAATAAAACCCCCCCCCACAATTTGGCCACATTCTCCCTGGATACCAGGACATCCAGCTATGCTATGCATCAATTCCTAAGGCTGGCCATACATTTAACAATTTTCTTGTACAATTTTCTCTTAGATTTCCCAAAACCATATAATATCAGGTCAAAGCTAAACACTTTCAATTTGTATGCAATCAGGCAGGTCCTAGTTGAAGGTACAATAAATCTAAAGGAAATTGAATAAGAAAACTGTATAATGTATGGCCAGCCTAAGCGACCTATTTTCAAGCTGTAGTGCCACCCTGTAGAGGTTCAGGTGGACTGTCCTAAGCCTATACAATGACTGACTTTAAAATACAACTGTTTGATAGAGTACTCTGTGGGCTCTGGTTTGGCAGATTTTCCATCCAAGAAAAGTAAGATCTGGCACTATATGATGCATTTATCACAGCTATATTCATCTTAGAAGACTGCCTTTCAATATACAGTAGGTTTAAACAGGGTTGGATTTTCTTTGGAATGTTCATATTAAAATTTTGAAAACTCCTTTGTCAGAACATTCTTTCTTCCCATCAATGCGTAAACTAATTTCATTTGAATGCCCTTAACATTTCATCCAGACCTGCTATTTGAATAGAATCACAGACATATTAAAGTTTCTTTACAATATGTACTAAAAAAACAGATTCCCAGCTAAAATTTTGTTAATTTGAGAAAAATTTTCTATCCTACTCTTTTTAACTTTTTTCATTACTATGGCCAAAACTAATCCCTACTAACCATTAGAAAATCAACTGAATGCTCCTTAAATGAAAAATTTAAACTTGAATTCTACTTTTGTATGGCCAGCTTTAATTTTGATCGGGGAACAACACAACTCCCATTAGTTTGGAATTTGTTTCTAAATAAGACAATATACCTTGTGTTGTAAAGTTACTACCGGGTGTATATTATCCTATATACCATCAGTTCTACTTACCTATGTCCTCCATTCCAGCCAATTCTGCCAACCATTAAAATCAAGACTTTGTGTTTCCTTTTAAAATCCAAATTGTTGGATTAGCTGAACTACCAGAAGGAATTAGAATATAATGCCATGTATCCTGATGTGATCGTATTAGAAAGCAGAGATGAGTATGTACTTCCCAAGATAATCTACGAGTTGTCTATCTTTATATTAGGAGCTGGTAGGGCAGTATGTTTGGTGTGAGTGGGTGTGAGGGGTATAATTTGTGTATCACCCTCTTCCCACAGCACTTATTCCCGAGCTATCACCTTATCAGTCAGAGTATTACTGGGCAGGTAATTATCATTATCTCACTAATCACTCTTCTTCTACTGTTCACAAGTTCCAGGATAGGAAGTAATTGGCCTTTAACACAACAAAGGGCTCAAGAGAAGACAGACTGGTCACTTTCCTACCTGTCCACTCTCCACCCTCACCTAGGACAGGTAGAAAGGTAAACAAACTTCCAGACATGCTGGCTCCCTCCGCCTCATCCATTCTGGTCCTGATCTCCTCCTAACTCATCCATTCTACCCATATTAGCCCTGATCTCATCCGCTAATTCACAGGCTGGACACAAGAAAGGTGACCACTTAACCCCCTGTCAGATCAGTTCTAGGAATTCTGAGCAATGGCTTAACACTTAAAAAAAAATCTGGAAATGTCAGAATACTCCAAAGGAAGATCCAGAGCAGGAAGTCTGGCATTTAACCCTTCATTTCCAGGTTGTTCAGGTTTAGGCAGGTAATTAACCTATTAAAAGGAATCCTTTAAGAACAAAAATGTGCGTGTGAGAAGGCTCTGATGGAAGTTACCACATTCTGTCGTTTTATGACAAGTAAAGTCATTACCCCTTGATCTAGGATGCAAAGTAGGAACCAAAGGATGGCAGCTTCTATTTGAAATATTTCCTACAGGTATTTGGTTTTGTGACAAAGTCTCAACAAGGACTTTCAGAGGCGAGCCACGCCGCTGAAAATTGGTCATAAATTACTGATTTAGATGGGACTTTAAATAACAGGCAGTTAAATGCATCCTCCAATACAACCATAGACATAAGAAAAGGCTTTGATTTATTAAAGAAGTGGAGGCTGTCCATTAGAAAGCTGATGATTCCTTCATCCACCTCACTTGTGTGGATGGAGGAATCTGGCTAACTGAATAAAAAAGAAGAAAACATCTATGGCCAGGGTAAAGCCTAGTACACACAGGCCCAATGCCCGCTAGTATCGGCCAGTTCAATAGAAACCAGCCAACATTCGGCCCGTGTGTATGGCAGCCAGTCCGACAGAAGCTGGTCGCTTGGCAGGCTTATATCGAAGACTGACGGATGATTAAGGTTTGCCGACCGGTTCCCGATCAGCCAATGTTTGAGAGCGCTGACCAGAGTGTTCTGGCGGGGGGCAGTCCCCCTGGGAGAACACAATAGCGCAGCAGGAGAAATCACTGTACTAACATCGGATTGCTAGTACAGTGTTTCTGATCTGAGCTTTCGGGTTTTTTTGTTCACCCTGCTGAGTTGAATGAAAAAAAAACTGTGTACGAGGGTTTAAGGGGAAGTTGTGTTCAAGTATATTAAGTAGATGCCACACACCTCAAAACTGCTCCAGCTATGAGAGAGATGAAAAGCAGCCTCTTGATAGGCCATGCCCTTTGACGCGTTTCGCCTTTTCCCCAGGGCTTACTCATAGAGGTATGCTGTGTTCACCTTAAATATGAAGTCATGCGCCCAAAAAAATTCTTGTTTTTTTAATTTACCTTGCCCATGATTACCCAATCATCTGCAAGGGAAATTAAAAAAAACAAGAATTTAAAGTTTCACCTTTTTTTGCTAACTTTCAATTTGCTAGGTGAACAGCCTCTACTCCATTAGCAAATGCACCCTGATGTCTCCTAGGTTAGTTTATCCTCATAACAGTGCTCCATTTGCAAAAAAAACTCCTTTTGATGGCAATGGAAGAGTCTGGATAAAGGTTTTCTAAACTACACATCTGTTTTGTTACCCAGGAACACTCATATAAGGACTGTTGTGACCTACCTGTGGACATAAGAGCATTACCCATTCAGGAAGTTGTCATGTCTCTAAATCCGTACAGTTGTCTCTATCCTTATTTTATATATGACCATAAACCTGAGCCTGCAAGAACACTGGTCAGTGTGTTCCCTGATTCCAAGCTCTTTGAGCCCAACAAAGTCTTATCTCAGCAAACAGGAAACACATGTAAGGAGGGTTACACAGCACATATTCATGTATTATGTTCTTCTCCCAGTAGAATCTTGGCAATGGCACTGAACCCTCTGATAGGTAACTATGAGAAAAATGTCTGCTGCCAAACACCAACAGATTTGTGAACGAACATTTGTACAAATGTTCATACGAAAATTCTCATCAGTTCAGAACTTAATTCGATCACTTATGAATGTCATTCAAAAATACTTAAAAATTGAATTTGATTTTACCATTTCTGGAACAAAAACCACATACACTGTTATGTTACACTCCTTCAATTTTTCTAATCACTGGGATCAAATACAATTGTTGATCTGATCCTACTAAATGTTTGAAAACCGAATGAACGTTTCTAAAGCAAGTTTTCAAATAAAATTCTTTAAGTGTATGGCCAGCTTTAGTCCTCTCTCCTCCTCCAGCCTGCTGGTTGGGCAATAAAGAAGCAGCATTTATACAGTAAGGGCATTACCCTGTTCTCTGCTCCTCTATAATTGTATAGTAGGATGCTTGAAAATGATGCCTTCACCTCTAATATTACACCAGATCAAACAAGGTTTTCCTCTGCTCCTATTACATATTTACATTGTGACTTATTTTGGCTATAGATGGTTGTTCTTTTTTTCATTCAGCCAGTGGGCGCATTTTGTATAAATAAGTTTTTTTTGTGTGAAATCGATAGATAAAAACACAGACACTGGGTGAGGTTTGGTTTTATAATATCTTTACTGAAATGTTTTCGCTTTCATTGGAGGAGTATTCCGTAATGTGAAGCCAGTGGGCATAGATATGGATTCCTGCATCCACAGAAATAAATGAATGGAGGAATCACCCCCCACCCGTCAAGACATTGTATTCTGACAACAGGACCCAACGCTGTCAGAATGCACTGATCAGCAACTGCATCAAATTTTCTGCAGCCGCTGGTCAACAAAAGTTTTTCAGCTTGTAAAGCTAGCCATACATGGGTCTGTTTTTTTGTTCAACCAGTGGGTTGAGCGGAAAAAAAAACACACCGATTCCCCCATCCATACGTTCAATGTCGAGGTAGGAATCCTCCCGGCTGTCAGAATACAATGACACAGCCTCCCCTGCTGTCAGAATCCACAGATCAGCACTGCAGTTTATAACCAGTGGGGCTGATTGAGTGAAAATATACAGAAAGGGCCGTTAAACAGAAGTCGATCAGCAGATCAAATTCTGTTCAACCACAATGGCCACACATGGATTGAATTTCAAAGGGTCCGCGCTGAACCAGACAAATTTGGATCCATGTATTGGCCAGCTTTAGTTTGACAAAAATTGATCTAACTGTTGATTATTGTCCATCAGGGACGGCCACACGCTGATTTAAATTTGTATTGTTCCCGCTGAACCGGACAAATTTCAATCCATCTATGGCCAACTTAACAGAGACCCCCCCACTTCTGTGAAAATCATTAGACCACCATAATAGATCAAAAACTGATCCTCCCCCTTCCAGTCTGAGTGCTTGCTTACAGGGGAATACAGGAATCTAATATAAAAACCTTATCTGGTATTTATATTAGCTAAATTTAAAATAGTTTTTTTTTTTTTTTTTATTAAATCACAACTTGGAAGATCAAGTAACTATATTTAATTTACATTTACATCTAAATTTCATTTAAGATAAACAATATTGCGAAAATCACATAAAAATTACTTTAAGGTAAAAAAACCCAGCAAAATTAACAAAATATTATGTCACTAAAAATACACCATACTGTGCCTTTAATATAACTGGAATGCGCTTTCTGATGTAGCACAAATGCAGTGTTTCCTGAATAGTATTCTCTTCACCGATTGGCTTTACCCATTGCCTGGAGCTGCCTTTTTAACTCAGAAATTCAGAATTCAAAAAACGTAGCCATAGATAAGACCAACCGCAGGGGAACTACATGCCCCAGCCTGCCCTTATTTATCATCTAATTGCAAGCTGCTTATATTAAATAAATAGAAACATCTCTTCTTGTTCTTCAACAATGTGATTCTGCGCCTTGCCCATTTATGATGTATTATATAGAGACAATCGAAGGCTTATTTAAAGGTCAGGCCCTCACTGTGATGTTATTACTGATCAGACAAGAAGAGAATAACTGGAGACATATAAATCATATTTCTCAGAATGTCTCTATTGTATATTGACTGTCTGCTGTGTTCTAGTGTTATCTTTGTGTCTCCACTTGTCATATTATCTATCATGTGCTAAGAATGTCTTCTAGTTATTATGTCAGGGTCACATGGCCATTGGTAATTAATGTGTGCCCTGGCCCTTGAGCTATAAAGAGAAGAATTGGATCCATACTAAGACCAGCCAGGGTGGCCAGCAGAGGGGCACAAGCGTTTTGGGGCATCTGGTCCTGGACCAATCAATGTTGAGAGCCTTGAGCCCATCAACTATCGTCTTTGCCAGCACTGAGAGGATCGGGCCTGGTGTTGGATGGTCTCGACCCTGCGAACTCTAAAATTGTAGTTGAGCACAAGCTAAAAAAAAAAAAGAAAATCACCACTAAATAGACTACCAGAGAAAAATCATGAAAATCATGCAAATTGCCAGTAGACTCTCCAGCACAAGCAAAGTAATATTTTTCCACATTTTAAGCTAAAGATGGAGTTTTTTTTCTGCATACATTTACAAGTGCATGTGAAGCCAAGCTGCCACATTGACATCACTTTTTTAATATTTTTTTTTTATTTTTATTTTAGAAAATAGTAAAATGGCAATTACAAACCTACAATCAAAAAACAAATTTAAGGCCCCCACAACCCCATTACCCTTCTGGAGTCTGTGGTGACTTATATAACACACAACGCAGAATCAAAAAGCACCAATAAACAGATACCATGGAAAGAATATATATGATATATTAGGCCATCAAATAAATCTCCAACATGGATCATTCGTGTTTTTTTGGGGGATTGTATATTATAAGTCACCACAGAATCTTGAAGGGTAAGGGGTGTGTGGCTCTTAAATTTATTTTTTAATTGTATGTTTGCCATTTTACTATTTTATAAATTAGTAAACAGTAAGAAAAAAATTGAAAGAAAAAAAAAAGTGTTTTAACCTGGCAACTTGGTTTCGCATGTATTTGTAAATGTATGAAAAAAAGACCTCTCTTTAACGTAATATGTGTAAAAATATAACTTTGCCTTTTTGTGCTTACTTAGTAGTATTGTTCAGGCATTCTATAGGTACCTGCATCACTTTGCCCCCCCCCCCCCCCAAAACCTCCACCCAGTGACAGAGTCTCTGTTATGTTACTACAACATCGCAAGACAAAATTGCATAAAGAGTTACTTTAATATATTTTGTCCCTGGTTCACACAGTCGTACCCCATTGTCGACACTGGAACCGTTCAAATTGTTGCGACTCAAGTCGTAGCGACTTTGAAAAAGGTTTCTGCACTACTTTTTTGGGATTTCATTGTGATTTGCATTGAGTTATATGAAGTCACAAATTGCAATGAAATGGTACATCAAAATCACACTGATTGGGCGGCTTTGAAATCGTGCTGAAGTAGCGTGATTTCAGAGCCACACTGGTGTGAGCCAGGCCTTATCTAAACATAAATTAAATACATCAGATTTATTTGATTGCTTTAAAAAGCTCATCAATTCATAAGTGTGAATAGCATGAATAAGCCCACTTCAATCACAGATATTAAGATGTATTATTAGAGGTGCACTGAAACCTAAAATTTAGGATACACTTGGCCGAAATAGAAAAGGACAGTTTAAAGGAAATATATTTTTATGTTATATATACAGTAAATGTATTATATTCGACTTTCTAATTAATATCATGAACTGAAATTAATATAAATTTATTGTCTGCCATTATTGGCACCATTAGCGCAAAAGTTCAAGAAAATGCATTCCTTTAAATTCTATGTATGTCTTCACACTGGTTCGTTTAAAATCTTGCTTGCTGCATTTTTGGTCAGTTAAAAAAGCCGTACCAAAAAGGCAACTCCCTGTTGAAATGTATTGAAAATGCAGCAAGGATGCATCAACAATGCACCCGTGTTACATTTTTAATGCGGTTTTTGAGTCACAGGACCTATGAAAAACACACCATAAGCACAGTAAACTCATGGTAAAATCACGGCAAAATTGCACCTCCAAGTTGAAATGTATTGAAAATACAGCAAGAACACATCAATAACGCACCCGTGTTACATTTTTAATGCGATTTTTGAGTCACATGACCTATGAAAAACACACCATAAGCACAGTAACATCGAGGTAAATCGCGGCAAAATCACACCTCCCCGTTGAAACGCATTGAAAATGCCGCAAGAACGCTTCAATAACGCACCCATGTTACGTTTTTATTGAGGTTTTAGAGTTACATGACCTATGAAAAACACACCATAAGCACAATAAAATCATGGAAAAATCAATGCAAAATCACGTGCTTTTTTGACTCCATTATCGGCACCTTTTTCTCTATCGGCAATACGCTGATAACCCCATTTTCGACCAATAATTTTTGGCAGCTGAAATTTTGGTGCATCTCTATATAATATTATCACAGGTCGACACGTTTTACAGATTTGGTGCACTTCCTCGGGACCACTGTTATAGATGATCATAGTTATACAGTTGTGGTCATAAGTTTACATACCCTGGCAGAATTTATGATTTCTTGATCATTTTTCAGAGAATATGAATGATAACACAAAAACAGTTCTTTCACTCATGGTTAGTGTTTGGCTGAAGCCATTTATTATCAATCAACTGTGTTTACTCTTTTTAAATCATAATGACAACAGAAACTACCCAAATGACCCTAATCAAAAGTTTACATACCCTGGTGATTTTGGCCTGATAACATGCACAAAAGTTGACATAAAGGGGTTTGAATGGCTATTAAAGGTAACCATCCTCACCTGTGATCTGTTTGCTTGTAATTAGTGTGTGTGTATAAAAGGTCAATGAGTTTCTGGACTCCTGACAGACCCTTGCATCTTTCATCCAGTGCTGCACTGACGTTTCTGGATTCTGAGTCATTGGGAAAGCAAAAGAATTGTCAAAGGATCTGCAGTAAAAATGTAGTTGAACTGTATAAAACAGGAAAGAGATATAAAAAGATATCCAATCAGCAGTGTACAAACTAATCAAGAAGTGGAAAATGAAACCAAACCACGGTCAGATAGACCAACTAAAATTTCAGCCACAACTGCCAGAAAATTGTTCCGGATGCAAAGAAAAACCCACAAATAACTTCAGGTGAAATACAGGACTCTCTGAAAACATGTGGTGTGGCTGTTTCAAGATGCACAATAATGAGGCACTTGAAGAAAGATGGGCTGCATGGTCGAGTCGCCAGAAGAAAGCCATTACTATGCAAATGCCACAAAGTATCCCGCTTACAATAAGCCAAACAGCACAGAGACAAGCCTCAAACCTTCTGGCACAAAGTCATTTGGAGTGATGAGACCCATTTTGAGCTTTTTGGCCACCACCATAAACGCTACATTTGAAGAGGAGTCAACAAGGCCTATGATGAAAGGTACACCATTCCTACTGTGAAACACAGAGGTGGATCGCTGATGTTTTGGGGATGTGTGAGCTACAAAGGCACAAAAAATTTTGTCAAAATTGATGGCAAGATGAATGCAGTATGTTATCAATAAATACTGGAGGAACATTTGCATTCATCAGCCAGGAAGCTGTGCATGGGATGTACTTGGACATTCCAACATGGCAATGATCCAAAACACAAGGTCAAGTTGACCTGTCATTGGCTACAGCAGAATAAAGTGATGGTTCTGGAGTGGCCATCTCAGTCTCCTGACCTCAATCTTATTGAGCCACTCTGGGGAGATCTCAAACGTGCAGTTCATGCAAGACAGCCATAGAATTTACAGGAACTGGAGGCTTTTTGCCAAGAGGAATGGGCAGCTTTACCATCTGAGAAGATAAAGAGCCTCATCCACAAATACCACAAATGACTTCAAGCTGTCATTGATGTTAAAGGGGGCAATACACGGTATTAAGAATTGGGGTATGTAAACTTTTGATCAGGGTTTAGAATGCATTAACCACTTGCCGCCCGCCATATAGCAAAATGACGGCGGCAAAGTGGTTTCAATATCCTGACTGGACGTCATATGACGTGATCAGGTTATTAAGCCGCTGTGCGCCCCCGGGGCCCCTCATCGCGGCGATCGTTGTTGCGGTGTGTCAGTCTGACACACCGCAACTCCAATCTAGGTAAAGAGTCTCTGACGGAGACTCTTTACCACGTGATCAGCCGTGTCCAATCACGGCTGATCACGATGTAAATAGGAAGAGCCGGTGATCAGCTTTTCCTCACTCTTGTCTGACAGACGCGAGTAAAGGTGAGCTGATCAGCTGCTCTCCTGACAAGGGGGGTCTGTGCTGATTGTTTATCAGCACAGCCCCCCCTCCGATCCCGCCCAGGACCACCAGGGAAGCCGCCCAGGACCACCAGGATGGACACCACACTGGACCACCAGGTATGCCCCCTAGCCCCCCGGGGAAATACCAATCTGTGCCCAGGCAGCTGTCAATCAGTGCCCACTCCAATGCCTACCACTGCCAGTGCCACCAGGGATGCCTATCAGTGCCTCATATTAGTGCTGCGTATCAGTGCCCATCAGTGCCACGTATCAGTGCCCACCAGTGCCCAGCAGTGCCGCCTATCAGTGCCCATCAGTGCCCAGCAGTGCAGCCTATCAGTGCCCATCAGTGCCGCCTATCAGTGCCACCCTATCAGTGCCCAGCAGTGCCCAGCAGTGTCGCCTATCAGTGTCCATCAATGCCATCTATCAGTGCCCATCAGTGCCAACCAGTGCCACCCAGTGCCACCCATGAGTGCCCATCAGTGCCGCCTATCAATGCCCATCAGTGCTGCATATCAGTGCCACCCATCAGTGCCGCCTACCAGTGCCCATCAGTGCCGCCTACCAGTGCCCATCGTCAGTGCCTGTCAGTGCCCGCTCATTGGTGCCACCTCATCGGTGCCGCCGTATCAGTGCCTGTCAGTGCCACCTTATCAGTGCCCATCAGTGAAAGTGAAAACTTACTTATTTACAAATTATTTTAACAGAAACAAAAGCAAAACTTTTATTTTATTTTTAATTTTCGGTCTTTTTTTATTTGTTTAGCAAAAAATAAAAACCGCAGAGGTGATCAAATGCCACCAAAAGAAAGTTCTATTTGTGGGAACAAAATTATAAAAATTTAGTTTGGGTACAGTGTAGCATGAACGCGCAATTGTCACTCAAACTGTGACAGCACTGAAAGCTGAAAATTGGTCTGGGCAGGAAGGTGTATAAGTGCCCTGTACTGAAGTGGTTGATATAAAAAAAAAAAAAACTTTTGATCAGGGCATAGAATGCATTAAGATAAAAAAAAAAAAAAAAAAAAAAGTCTGCCTTTACAATCACTTTAATATCCCAATTTTTACAATTTCTTCTTATGAGGTCATTTTGGGATGATAGGATGATTAAAAACTCTGAAGTTGATTTACTATAACTGGAGAGGGCAAAATCTGGTGCAGCTGTGCATGGTAGCCAATCAGCATCTAACTTCAGCTTGTTCAATCAAGCGTTGACAATAAAACCTGGAAGCTGATTGGTTTCTATGCAGAGCTGCACCAGATTTTGCATGCTCCAGTTTTAGTCATGCCAATTTTCAGTCACTGTACTACTATAGCAACACATACTGGAGTATTAGAGGGAGGATGGACAGTACAGAATCATGTGACCAGAAGCTGCAGTAATACATGTGAGTAACCCCAGCACTTTCCCTTCTTCAAGGAAGCCCATCTGCAACAGTTCCAGAGAATTAGTAGCTCTTCTGCCGTTGACAAGAGAGGGGTTAACCGGAGCCTGATTTAGAAACAATATCATTTGTCTTCATTGAGTTTGCATAATATCCACTGCTTGACTGGATGCGCCTGCTGTTAAACACAGGTAATTAGAGCTCCGCTGACAGCCCCTGGGGCCCGGCACAGATCTGTGTCATGCTTTGCATTGTTAGAGTCTTGTAATGGATAGTCTTTCATAGGCACAAAAGGTAAATAACAAAAATACTACATGGTCTGCAAAACAAAGGCATCAGACGGGGCTGGATTACGGGGGGGGGGGGGGGGGGGGGGTCTGCTAGGAATATAGGAATATCCCTAAATACTAGAGGCCTATTGGCTTAAAGTGGGTACATCAGACTGGCGTTTTTGGGTTGAATGTGACCCTCTTACTCTAGCCATGCTGTGCTCCACAGCTTTAAAGCCCATATTCAGAATACTGCCCAACTACAAGAATCATGTGTATTCTTACTAAACTCTAGGTGTACTTTGTGTGTTTCTTTCAGATCTGTGTAGTATTCCATGGTAAATGAAGCTCCTGCAAGCAGGAGCCTCCTGTATTAGGACCACTCACTGCTGCTCTCTCTCTCCTGTGCAGGGTGACTGGTCTTGTATCCGCCCCCTCCTGTAGTTTTCTACAGACGGCCTGTAGTGGGTGGAGCCTGCTGGGTACCACCCATGTCACTGCTACATTTACAAGGTAATATCTGGGTTTCCAAAGAAACCCTAAGTGACGCTTTTTTTGGGGACCAGTGACACCAATGCAATGATCAGTGCTAAAAAAATGCACTGATCAATGTATAAATGACACTGGCAGGGAAGGGGTTAACACTAGGGGGTGATCAAGGGGTTAACTGTGTTCCCTGGGTGTGTTCAGTTAGTGTGGAGGATGGGATCACTGGGACAACACAGAGATCGCTGTTCCTGATCACTAGGAACAGCAGATCTCCATGTTGTCCCCTGTCAGAATGGGGATCCGCCTTGTTACATAGGCAGATCCCTGTTCTGTCTCTCTGTACCGCGATCGCGGGTGGCCGGTGGACATCGATGTCCGGCGGACCCGCGCGCGCACTCCCCCAGAGTGCAGCAGGCGCACGCGCCCACACTATCACATGCACAGACCGACAGACAGGTACGTCGGTTTGCGCGGTCGGCAAGTGGTTAAAGGGTTACTCCACTTTTGTGGGGAAAAAAGAGCAAATAAAAAAAATAATATAGTATATATAATTGCGACACAAGTCATATTGTAATTGAATGTTATTAAAAATGACCTTTCCTTTTCAATCTGCAGCGCTGTAATTTTATGTAAAATGCAATATGGCCACCTGGAGGTGTTCTGTACACAAAATGTATACAGAACGCCCCCCAGAAACAACATTTCCTGACTGGCTCACATATCAGGCATCCCCTGCAACATAAATGTCATTTTTGGTGAGATACTCCTAATAGGAAATCACATCTAAAGGGATGCAGACCCTGCAATTTTTCTCACTAGAGCCCTGCAGGTGCAGCAGCTGATTGATAATTATGAAACCACATATTTTTTTAGAACAACAAAAGGTAGGAATCTGCAACAAAGTTTGTTATAATCCTTGTATGGTACATAGATCACCCAGAGGGGAATGATTTTTTCTCAACAAAAGTGGAGTTAAGATTTATATGAATATTTTTGTGGTTGAAGACTTTAAAAATGTCAAGAGAGCCTGAAATTGTTGTCTATGCTTTCATACATCATTTCAAAGTATCCTCAGAAATTTTCATTTTAGCGGAACTAAAATGTATCAAGATGCAATAATGAGATACAGTACATCAAATGAATAACCTCTTTTGCTGCACATTTGCCTTTAAGCATTTGAATTTACAGTGCTGTGTTGCTGTGTTAAAGTATAACTAAGGGCAAAACTTTTTTATTTTTTAAAAAAAAATGTTTAAGTTTTGGATAGAGTAGAGAGGGATTAGAACCCCTGTCAGGTTTGTATTGCTGTCTGTGCCCCTGTTAAGGAGATTCTCTATTAGATTCTCTATTCTGCCCTCTCTATTTTCCCTGCTTACCATTATTATTATTGAAAGTAAATGAAAATCTCTAATTTTGGGTTGTCCCCAGGAAAGTAAAAAAAGGGAGATCGTCCAATGGGGACACTAGTTCTGGTGCCCTGGGGGTCCCCAATGAATTCCCTTAATTTGTAGGGTTTTTTTTTCACTTTCTCATTTGGCTATGGGACAGGAAGGGATGGTAAATCTCTCCAATGGGACACAGATGTAAAAAAAAAAAAAAACTGCCAACTGCCTCCCTTACTCTGTGTGTGTATAGATAGATAGATAGATAGATAGATAGATAGATAGATAGATAGATAGATAGATAGATAGATAGATAGATAGATAGATAGATAGATAGATAGATAGATAGATAGATAGATATACAGTGTCTCACAAAAGTGAGTACATCCCTCACATTTTTGTAAATATTTTATTATATCTTTTTATGTGACAACACTGAAGAAATGACACTTTGCTACAATATAAAGTAGTGAGTGTACAGCTTGTATAACAGTGTAAATTTGCTGTCCCCTCAAAATAACTCAACACACAGCCATTAATGTCTAATCTGCTGGCAACAAAAGTGAGTACACCCCTAAGTGAAAATGTCTAAATTGGGTCCAATTAGCCATTTTCCCTCCCTGGTGTCATGTGACTTGTTAGTTTTACAAGGTCTCAGGTGTGAATGGGGATTAGGTGTGTTAAATTTTGTGTTATCGCTCTCACTCTCTCATACTGGTCACTGGAAGTTCAACATGGCACCTCATGGCAAAGAACTCTATGAGGATCTGAAAAAAAAATGGTTGCTCTACATAAAGATGGCCTAGGCTATAAGAAGATTGCCAAGACCCTGAAACTGAGGTGCAGCACAGTGGCCAAGACCATACAATGGTTTAACAGAACAGGTTCCACAGTTGAGTGCATGTGCTCAGCGTCTAGAAAAAAAAAGCCTTTGACAATTTTTTGCAATAACTCCATCAGTATCACCAGCAAAGCAGCTTCATTATTATCCCATTAAAGAAGAAGAGAATTGTGCGCTGCATTTCGAGATTTCATAATTTGCCCTGTCACGAATGTTAATTCTCCATTACGAATGCTAGTTTACAAGACCGACCGCTTCTGGCTCGTCCTTGCTTCCGAGCATGTGGACAGACATTTGTCCGCGGAAAATTTTCAAACCTGCGATCCAACATTTGCCCGTGGAAAATCCGACAACAATTGTCCAATGTAGCGTACAAACAGTAGGATTTTCAGCCAACAGCCTGTCATCACACATTTCCTGTCGGAAAATCTGATCATGTGTATGAGGCTTTGCTATCAAAAGGAAAGGTGCACATGGGCCGGGCAATATATGGCGTAATACAAAAATACCCCATCACATTCCTTAGTTGGTCAGCACAAAAAACAACTGCCAATACACCTAAAAGAACAGGTTCTCTTGCTAAGGCACCCCTCCTCCAATTGATCCTCTTTTTTTTACACATTACCCTGTGGAGCCCTCAGAAATGCCTGGAGCATGTGACTTTTGCTCCCTACTTCCCAGAATGTAGTGCTCAGTCTGGAGCAGCCAATCACCAGTCCTGAACGCTGTCATATGGGAGAGATAGGAAGGTCATAAACCCTGTGTAAGCTCCATCACAGAGCAACACTACAGTGATTAGACGCCCACGGGTGACCAGGACAAGGAGGCATAGGGAAGGAAGTATCAGTGTGTGGGGGGTGCCCTATCAAGAGAACCTGTTGTTTGCCCTGAATGGGCAAGGTATCAGATCCTCTTTAAGAAATATACCTTCACAGTTAGCATTTAGACTTTTTGTGATTTTTAAAAACTTTATTAAAGGATATTATTTTGTTCACAATGACTGGGAAGGATGGGGGATACTGGGAGCTCTTGCAGAGAAGTGCATAGCTCCCAACTGTCCCTGATTTTGAGGGACTGTCCCTGATTTGGAACAAAGTCCCTCTGTCCCTCTTTCCTCCTCATTTGTCCCTCATTTTGGTCTGATCTATATTGCTGTATATAAAATGCAATATTTATCTTTCAAAAAGTGTTTCACAGTGCTAAACCTTTCATCCCATTTCTAAATTGATGCATTTGTTAATTTGGAAAGCCAGTATAAAGGAAAAGTAGTGGTTAAAAGGACTTGTGGGTTTAACTAATCTTTTTTGGTATAATTCTCCTTTAAGAGGGCGTGGCAGGGGGTGTGTCCCGTGCATACATACTTTTGCTAATAGGTGTCCCTCATTCCCATCTCAAAAAGATGGGAGGTATGGAAATGGCTTGTTGTATATAAGACACAAAATATCCAAAAGACATCTTTTCTACCAGGAACTTGAATCTACTGTGTTTTGAATCCTTTGTCAGTGCCTTGGGGCATCATGGTTTTATCGCAAGCATAAAATGCTATCAGACACCCCATGTGTACTAATATGTATACCTTCACTCCGGTATTCTCCAATCCTTACTCCTACTACTGGGACACAACAACACTAGACATAATGGTGGGGATTTACTAAAAGTGGTGCGCTCTGAATCTGGTGCAGCTGTGCATAGTAACCAATCAGCTTCTAACTTCAGCTTGTTCAAGTAAGCTTTGACAATAAAATCTGGAAGCTGATTGGGTACTGTGCACAGCCTCTCCAGATCCTGTGTGCTCCAGTTTTAGTAAATCTCCCCCATAGTGACATATGTGTCAATGTCATAGTTGCTGGATTGACGTTCGTACAATAAGGCCACAATATGGATCAACCCAATCACATACCTCCCAACTTTTTGAGATGGGAAGGAGGGACACCTATCAGCAAAAGTATGCAGGCATAGGACACACCCCTTGCCACTCCCCTCAAAGGAGAATTGTACAAAAAAAAACAAGATATGCTAAACGCACAAATGCTTTTTTTTTTTTACCACTACTATTCCTTTGTATTGGCTTCTGGAATTTACAATTGCAGCAATTTAGAAACCAGATGAAAGGTATAGCGCTGGAAAAAACTTTTTGATAGATAAAAAGTCAATTTTATATACAACTATATAGATCAGACCAAAATGAGGGACAAATGAGAAGGAATGAGGGACAGAGGGACATTGCTCCAAATCAGGGACAGTTGGGAGCTATGAGCTACTGGGAGCTCCAGCTTCCATGAGCTCCCCTACTCTTGCTACCTTCAGGCGATCCCTGAAAACTCATCTCTTCAGGAAAGCCTATCATGTCTCCAACTAATCTATTACCACTTCCATCAGCTAATATCCCACAGTTACAACCTTTTCTACCACCTGCCCCACCCTATGAGATTGTAAGCTCTTCTGAGCAGGGCCCTCTTAATCCTCTTGTATTTTATTGTATTATAACTGTATTGTCTCCCTTTTACATTGTAAAGCGCTGCGTAAACTGTTGGCGTTTTATAAATCCTGTATAATAATAATGAGCTAATCAGAGTGCATTTAGTGAATGTACCCTAGTGTGTGTGTGTGCAAGAAAAGAATGTGAACATCAGAAATTCTCCAAGTGCACAGGTGCCATCTAGGGGTAATTGCCCATAACTGCATTCAGGTTTATGTATATGCAAAGTGAAGGGGCAAGTTACATTAATTTTTGTTGCTCTGGTTTTCATGCATTTTGTCCATGTAAAAAAGAAATAAAACAATAGCAGACTAGGCTTAGTTCACAAAGCTAATGCACCAGCATAAGGATCCTTTTTTTATTTAGTTATTTTCAGCCATTGAGATTTGAAATCTACAGTCACATGGCTAAAATAAAGCTTCTTATCCTTGTGTTAAAAATTTGTTAATGGAGCCTAACGTCTATGCAATGCTTAATTTATTGCCACAAACCAAGTTCAATATCCATCTTTAATTTTCACAGAATCACAAAATGCCACCCTCTACACTCCAGCTTTTCTCTGACCCCAGAGGCTGCAATGTAGGATTTCACCTGCATGGCCATTGATAATGAGAGCTGGTATCAGAACCCATGCATTCAATTGATGAAATCTGCATTCTCTTTATACTAGAGACTTTAGATATGTCTGTGTGGTTTCAGCTTGTGCTGTGTTTGGCATTCAGCACTGTATTACTAGATCCTCAACCTCCACTACAACTGCAGCAGCAGTCTGCTGCTTGGACAGTGAAGGAGCAGCAGTTGACTGATGAGGTGATCCCTCTGTTCACTCTGCTTTCTCCTTTTGTCAGCATATCAAAACTGATAATATATTACAAGAATGTTTCATAACATGGGTCAGGTTTTTTCATTGGTATTCTTTCTTATTATTTTATAGATTGTGGTTCATATGTGTAAAAGTAAATTCCCAAAAATATCCACATGCATTTTGGCTCCTTAAAGATAAAGTCTGGGGGGACAAAATTGCTGCTCCTATACTGCAAAAGTAAAATGGTTGCTTAGGTCTTTAGGGCCACATAAAGTACTTTTAGGTACCCGATCCTCTGCTCCCAGAAGCTCCTCCAGGTTGTAAGACCAGTTGCCACAGCTTTTACTCCACTAATGGCAGTTGCAAGTCATTTGACATCAGAAAAGGAGACTGGATGTGGGGATGCTGATGAAATAATACAAACTAAAAACTTGCGCCAGTGGAACAATAGTGCAAAAAGAAAAGACCACAAGCAGCTGATGCAAAGGCGCTAGGACCTTAGGAAATGGATATACAGTTTAACAGCTTGTGGAATACGTGTTAAATATAAACACAATAGTGTGCAAAGTGCAAAAAAATACAACAAATAAATAATAAATCAAATGATTGACAAATGTAAAGTGCCAAAGTGTCCAACAGCAATTAAAATATCGGGATTAGAAAGGTGATTTCAGAGAGCACAATCAAAATCAAAGTCAATCAGAGAAATACACTCCCCTCTTGTGACCCCACTCACCAGAGCTCATGGACTCTGGTGAGTGGGGTCATGATAAAGAAATACCAAATAATGAGAAAATAATCCTTGCAAAGGTTAAATCAAAAGTACAGCCCAAATCAAAGAGCATGTCTCATATGAAAGATGTGATTTATGGGATAAACTGCTGTATTTGTCAGCCAACAACACATTGCAGAAACAGCCAAACCCAACTGCAGCCTCAAACTTTGTTTTTTTCTTGTTTTGAGAAGAACAGAGAAGGGTTAAAACCTCTGTATTTTTATGGTCATCTGTGACCTTATTGGGGAGATTCCCTCTAAGGCTACGTTCTCGCTTCAGCGCTGCGAGAACAAGCGCAATGCTTTCCTGCAGCACACAGTATCGCACTGCCCTTTTGCACATGTGCAGTGGTGCCATTAATTCTTAATGCCAACCTTGTGTATCTGTAAACGCGTGCATTTTCACATGGACCATGCGTTTTGGTGTAGCATGATTTCTCAAAAGAGTAAGGCTGAGTTCAGACCTTTGCATGAACGCGCACCTTCCCAACTTGCTGAGTAACACGCTGCCCTTAAGAAGATGCACAGCAGTGTCATTAATTGCAATTAATTCTTCATTGTTCAGTGCAGTGCATTTTTGAAAAAGGGTCAGAAATTTCTTTCCTGCGTTTTGCACGTAGGGCAGCCCATTGAAAAAAATAGGCTGCCCTCTATGTGACATGCAGAAATGCATGCATGCTTGAATGCAACTGTAGGTGTGAAACTAGCCTCAGGGACTTCTTCTGAACATTACTTGCACATAGGGCAGCCCTGAAATGAATGTGGTGCCCTACACGCAAGGTGCATAATCGCACATGTTCTTTGATACTGTGAACGGAGCCTTGCTTGTCGTCAGGAAGTGTCATCATTAAAATCTCAACCTGATGACAGTCTATAAATGACTATCCATTTAAATAGGGGACTAGATTAGTAAAGGCCTGGAGGAATTAGATAATAGCCAGTTCTTTGCTAAAAGCAAAACTTCTCTCATTAGCTTACATCATCTATCAAAGTGGAATAAAAGAAAGCTAAATGATACACCATCTCTCTGTAAATAGGTTAATGCTTGATAACTTTAAAGCTAAAAGGGTTACAATTTGCCATACAGATGTTGAATTGCAAATATGGCCAACCAGTCATTTCAGATACAAAAACACATGCCAAAACAACATTTATAAATAGGTCAGATAAAGATGTAAATAGAGTGTGCCAGAAATAGCAATAAAATAAGTCCTACTGCATATGAGCTTTGATTATAGCTCTTATGTCATGAGACTTGAAAAGGGCAGAGGCAGTACCTGGATTTTCCACAAGGGGGTGCCATACTACAAAGACAGTTACTACCACTATACAGCAGGAATCCACCAGCAGTCTCATTATAGAAGAGCCTCCAGTGGAAGTGACACAGGAACATTTTTCTAAGAGTGACCTTAAGCCCCCGTTCACATCGGCACGATTTGACATGTCAAATCGCATGCCAAATTGCAGCCTATTGCCGGCAATGGCACTGTCCCAATCACATCGCACCGATTTCCAAAAGTAGTTCCTGCACTACTTTTGGTGACTTTGTGGGCGATTTGAATAGACATCTGTGTATGAACCTGCACAGATGTCTTTCAAATCACCCCTGAACTCGCACTGAAATGCAGGTTTGAAATTGTGGGAGTTCAGCTGAACTCCCGCGATTTCAAACCCGCGTTCAGCGTGAACGTACCCTTAAGGGGAATACACTTTTATTTATTGTGTTTAGGACCTAAAAGTGTAACTTTTAACAGGTAGAGCATTAATATGTTAACAATATTTTATATTTACAATTTCCATCCAGCAGGTAGAGCTTTAACTTTAAACATGTTCACCAGGCTGAATTAAACTCCTTTTTTGACAAAAAAAATTGCTGTTTACAGAGCTCAATAGATCAAGATAAAATGTATACACAATTGAATGATTGGAGGAGTAAAGAAGTGTAAGTATGCATTTTTTATTTTTCATTCGAACAGTGGGTTAAACAAAAAAAAGAACTGACAGATCCCCACATTCACGCAAGTAATGTGGAAGCAAGGATCTCCCCTATAATGCTATTGTATTCTAAAAGCTTCCCCCATCAGAATACACAGATCAGCGTGTATTCTCTGAGAAAGATAGTCTGAAAGAAAACAGTTTCTGCTATGCTCTTTCCTAGAAAACTTATAGTGCTCTGTGACACCAGTGTCATGTGTGCAAAAAACTGACCCAAAACAATTACAATTTGTCTTTAGAGTATACAGGCAGTCCCCGAATTACGAACACCCAAGTTACGAATGACTCCTACTTACGAACAGCCTCAAATGCCGGCCACTTGTGCTCCACGCTGGTCCTGGATACCTCCGGACACATCCCACACTGCAGTACTACATGTAATTTGAATTTTATTAAGCTCGGCCCTCTCTCAGAATTTAGTGCTTAGAGTCCAGTCCACACTACACACAGCATGAGGGGCAGAGATATATGAGAACAGAATAGGGTCCTAGGCAGGATAGCAGATTTGTCCCTGCCTATCCCTTCTATTCACATTAATAAGAACTGCAATAAGCATAGAAAAGCCACCATATCTGTACTGTCTGCAATGACATGACCCCAAGCCATCAGACTCCAACTGCCTACAAATGTATCCTTCCTTGTGAAATAACAGGTAGGTGAACAGCTTTGACCAATTGTATCGCCCTGGCTTATTGCAGGAGTGTCTGAGCCCCTTGGACATTCATTGGGTCCTAGGTTGCCTTGTGGATGATCCAGCTCAGATGGGAGAAAGGCAGCTCATAATCATGGGACTAAATACTAAAGAAACAACAAATATTATATACAGTAAAGGTATATACAGTGGAACCTTGGTTAACGAGTAACGCTGTTAACGAGCAACTTTTTTTTAAAAATTCTGACTTGGTTTGCGAGTGTTGTCTCGCAAAATTAGCAGAATTCAAGCTAATGGGATGTGCAGTACCACATTTGGCCAGAGGTGTGGGGGCGCCGGCGAAACAGAATGGTTCGGAGCTGTTCGGAAATACTCGGAACCACTCCGAAATACTCGGAAATGCTCCATTCCTGAGTGTTTCCAAGCCTTTCTGAGTTCAGCCGAGCTGTCCCTGAGTATTTCCGAGGCTCTCCGGCGCCCCCCCCACCTCTGGCCACATGCGGTATTGCATGTAATAGAAGTCAATGCGGAACAAATTATCTTTGTTTCCATTGACTTCTGTGGGGAAACTCGCTTTGATATGCGAGTGCTTTGGATTACAAGCATTCTCCTGGAATGGATTATGCTCGTAATCCAAGGTTCCATTGTATAATATATGTCTGCTATACACGCACATTTCCCCATGTTTTAGCCCTCTTAAGACCCAGCAAGTACAGAAAAATACTGCAGAATGCACTCCTAAGTTCTGTTTTGGGCTGACAACGCATAGCAGTTTTGCAGAATGAGTGGTGTCAGCACTGCCCATTGTCTTTTGCTAAACTACTTAATCCTTCCCAGGGCCAGGACACAAGGTGGGAAGGAGTGAAGCAAGGAGGGCAAAAATAGACGCAGGGTGATACACCCATTCTACAGCATGTATTATGAGTAGGGGAGGGGGTGCGCAGTTCTGGATCCTTGCCCAGGGAGCTGGAGGACCCTGTCCTGGTACTGATCCTTCCACTCTCAGATCCCTACAACATAATGGAGTTTATTTACTAAAGCTGAAGAATGCAAAATCAGGCTCACTTCTGCATAAAAACTAAGCAGCTTCTAACCTCAGCTTGTTCAATTAAGCTTTGGCAATAAGACCTGGAAGCTGATTGGTTTCTATGCAGAAGTGACAGGACAGCTCTGAATTCTGACCTGATCTATAGGTTTTATTTTATGTTTATAAAACAGATATAACAAAACACATTCAATTATATATTTAACAGAGCAAAGAGATAAGTTCATTGTTAGAATTTGCATAGACTTTAATTATTGGGAGCATGGTACTCAGGATTATTACAACATCGGTCCACTATAAGGTGAACTCCTGTAGCAGAATAAGGCCTCATGAACATGCCCATATGAAAATACAGAAACTATAGGCTAGATTCACATCTCCGCATCAGGGGAATGTGCTCAAAATCGCATGCATTCCCAACCTGCAGAGAAACATGCTGCACTTTAGCAGACACACAGGGGTGTCATATAGGCTACATTCACATCTGTGTTTCTGGTCGGCAGCGACCAGATATGGAAAAATCAGCAGGGGGTCCCCATGATTAGCTGCAAGACTCAGCCCCATTGAAAGCAATTGGAAGCTGCCGGCTTCTGCAGGTAATTGTGGCTGCTCACATGTAATTCGCTATGCAGCAATTACCTGTGAGTATATGTCCCTGGATGCAAACAGTCTGTGTCCAGGGAGGATCACTCGCAGTTAATTGCTGCATAGCGAATTACATGTGAGCGGCTGCAGTTGTCTGCGGGTGCCAGCAGCCTCCTATTGCTTTCAATGGGGCTGCCTGCTGCAGCTAATCACCGGGACCCCCTGTTGATTCTCTGTTTTTCCTTTTTTTTTCTGTTTGCTGTCAGCCAGAAAGGTAAATATGAATATTAAAGCTGTGTTCCAGCCAATTTTTTTTTTTTTTAAAGTCAGCAGCTGCAAACACTGTAGCTGCTGACTTTTAATAAGGACACTTACCTGTCCAGGGAGCCCACGATGTCTGCACCCCGAGGCTGATCCGTCCATTGGATGAGGTGCAGGCGCTGCCATTCCAACTAAGGGAAACCGGCAGTGGAGCCTTGCGACTTCACTGCCGGTTTCCGACTGCGCGTGCGCGAGTCGTGCGGCACTTTGTGAATGGCCAGCTTGTCTTCTGGGACACACACATGTCTCAGATGACAACGGGGGGGCTCGCCGCAGAAGAGGATGTGACGTCCTCGGCCGTGGCCCGGCTGGATCGGAAGTACTCTTAGTACTTCTAAAAAGGTACGAGAGAAAGAGAAAAAAAAAGTTTAAATATCCAAAAACTAGGGGTGAAGAGGTGGTCTTTCGTTTAAGACCACCTCTCAAAATTGGGTGGAACTCCGCTTTAATAGCATTGCCATGCATCAGCAACCGTGGTGCGTCCAGCAGCGATCACTGCAGGTAATCACTGGCTCTGCGGACAGCCACGAATAGCTGCGGCCGGCGACACTATCATTGAAGTGTACAGGCTTGGTGACCGCAGCTAGCCGCTCACACCTGTCAAAAACGGCAACATGAATCTGCGGATTTCTGCTATTGCCATTCGCAACTTGGCTAAATTCATGTGCAAAGGCAACTTTATGGTTACATTTTTTTTTTATGTACGGATCTAAATACAGCATAACTTTAATTACCTTTATGCAGCTGTGTAAAGAAAAAAAAGTTTATTGATAATAACCCCGTGTTTTTTACAGTCGCATGCATGGGCCCTTTAGATTTCTCCTGCATGGGATTAAAAATTTACTGGCTAAGCTCTTGTTACCTGGAATTCTATTTTCACCAGTGGCGGCCCGTAATGCAGGGCGCAGGGGCTGCCCCCCTATCCATGTATCCGACCCTTTAATCTACATGTGGGGTGCCAGATGCATGGATTCCAATGGGTTGTTTTTTTTTTAAGCACATGATTAGAGCCAGAGGCTCTAATAAGCTTCAAAAAAGGGTGGGCTTGGGGCGCAGTGAGCCCACCTAGTTGTGTGATAATAGCGAATTAATATTTGCTATTGTCTTCCTGATTCTTCTCCCGGCCAATCAGGAAGCGGGTCATGAGACCCGTCAGCCGATTGGCCCGAAAGGAGAACCAATCCCATTGGCCATCTAGGACGAGGAGGGGGGAGGAGGGAGGAGATGCACGGCTGAAGCCGCCGTGATGTGGAGGAGGAGGAGACGCAGGGGAAGCCACCGCCCGTTGCGCTGAGGAAGCGCTGCCCAATAGATGGGGTAATTGCGGGGCTGGTGACCGACTAACGAAATATACCACCAGCCGCCACTGATTTTCACCATATCTAAAACATTATTTCTATACAGAAGGTGAATGAAATGACAAGAGTAAAATAAAAAATAAATTATAAAAAAAACAGTTGATGACTTTCATTGTAAGGACAGGTGCACTTCACAAGTTATAATACGTCCCCTTCATCTATTGTCCTATGTATCATATTAGTGCTACACCGTTCTCACCATGTGCCAAAATAAAGAAACTTCTATTGACAAATATGTATTTAAGCTGAACGTTGACACATTTTGCTTCATATTGTTCTGATATTATTCTGGGCACTCAGCCAGCGAGTAAAATATTATTTGTATCAATTTGTCTCCAAGTCCAATTTGGTTATTTATATTGTCACATCATTATCCAGATAGAAGAAAGAATATTACCGTCAATTGCCTGCAAAGCAAACAAGGCACAACAACCACAACGTGATGTCATAATGGAGATTGTAAGCATTTGAGGGTCGGAGGAGTTGAAAGAGATAAAGGAGAACTCTGGACAAAACTAAATTCAGGTATGAGATGATCATTTAAAGGGAAAAGATAGTTGTGTCTGCCTTTTTTTCACATGTAAAATCAGAAAGAATAAATATAATGCCCCTTAAGGTTTTGGTTTTGTGGCAGAAGTAAAAGCTTTTTCGAACAATGTTTACTAAGGGCCTGTTCATTTTATACGCATTAATGCCAGGAGGTGGCTCGACTTCTCCAATATGTGGCAGCTGTGATTGGCTCACATAGTGGTCACATGATAGAGAGCCAGTCCAACTATCTCCCGATCAGAAGCTGCATAGGCGTGCACAGGGGGTGTGCCAGGTGTGCCTGGGCACACCCTAATCCCTATGTGCAGTGCTGATTCCCCCTACTGCCCTCGGTCCCCCATGTTGGCCCCCTTGCCCCGCTGTGCTGCTGGCTTCCCTCCACTTCCCCCTCCAGCTGCTGCAGGGGATGTTTCAAGATGGAGAGCGGGGGAAGGGGATACTAAATATGTAATTTACCCCCACCTTCCTTTTATAAATGAACGCAGTGAGCACACTCGCACACTGTTAATTCATAACTGAAGCATAGTAAACTATGTTTACTATGCTTCAGTTTGTGAATGAACAGGAAGTCGCTCTGCACAGAGCACTTCCCATTCATTCCCTGTCCAGTGCAGCTGAAGCTGCAGAGAAAGGCATGTGTGTTTGAGCTTTGAGCTAATGCAATAGGCCGCACACACCTATGGTTTACCTTCTTAATCACCTTGATGCAAAGCTACGTGTTGTGATTCACTGATGTGCATTGTAGCATGTTGTTGTGGACGGTTCTACATAAAAAAATACAGACAGCTGCATTTTAACACAGCACACACCAACACATTTGCTTAGTGGGAACAAGGCACATAAAGACCAATTGAAGATCAATGCAGCTCAGCGCACTTGGTGTGAACGAGCCCTAAAGGCCCATGCAGACTTGGCATTGTAGTACTGTGTTATCATGTGTTAAAGTGGTGCTAAAGCTAAAGCAGGCCATACATGGTTCAAATCTCGTCCAGTTCAGCTGAAACCAACCGAGATTTGAACAGTATATGGGCAGGCTGAATGTTCCAAGTTGATCGATCGTTCAACGTAGGTACAACCAGTATGCCAGGTTTTACCTATGATTATCACTAGCGGCTGATATAGCCGTTAGCAATAACCCGTGGTTGCAGGAAAGAATTTAGCTCCGCATATAGCCTGCCTAAAACATTTTTTCCCTATTCCCTGCATCCAGTGTCATCACTACAGTGACAGTGTATAGTATTAGCACTGATCACTGTATTAGTGTTACTGGTGATGCCATGCCAGTGGTAGTTAGTCAATTCCCACTCAGTGTTAGTGTCAGATTGGCCACTGCGCTATCATGGTCCCACTATAAGTCGTTGATCACCGCCATTACTAGTAGAGAAAAAAAATAAATAAAATTCCAGTATATATAAAATCATTTTTAGACGCTATAACTTTCATGCAAACCAGTAAAATTTACACTTATTGGGATTTTTTTTCTTTACCAAAGACATGTAGCAGAATACATTTTGGCTTAAATGTATGAAGAAATATTATATGTTTTATGGCAGAAAGCAAAAAATATTTTTATTTTCAATCTTTTCTGTCTTCTTTCATTTACATAATATTTGGGCTTAAATGTATAAAGAATATCTTTTTTTTATTAAATATGTTTTATGGCAGAAAACAGAAAAATAGTTTAATTTTCAATTTTTTTTTCGTTTATATAATATTTTGGTTTAAAGTATTTTTTTTATTTTTTTACTGGATATGTTTTGTAGCAGAAAGAAATGTTTTTTCCCAAAATCTTCAGTCTTTTTTCATAAATAAATAAATAAATAATTTATATAATAAAAAACCCAGTGGCAATCAAATACCACCAAAAGAAAGCTCTATTTGTGTGAAAAAATGATATAAATTTTGTTTGGGTACAGTGTTGCATGATCGCACAATCACCAGTTAAATTAGCGCAGTGCAGCCAAAAAAACCCTGATCATGAAGAGGTGAAACCTTCTGGACTTAAAGTAGTTCTCATTATTCCTAAATAGCTCCACTTCCTTTTAAATCCAATATCACTTTGGGAACTGTGGGTGGGAATCATTAATTGAATGGTTATTATAATGTAAGTTCAGCTGAGTTTGGATGGGATGGTTCTAGGAAGGCATTGTGCTCCTTGTTTCTGTGGTCAGGGAAAACAAGTAATTGTCCTAATTGCTTGTCAAACCTGACTCATTAAAACCAATTATCTGTAGATTGTGTCTGCAGAGGAGGCTATCTGACCCAGCCATCAGCAGCTCAATGTGTGATCTTCTAATTACACCCCATCTGATGGTCCTACCACTCCTGATAACAATCCACAGGAGGAAAACAGGGTGATGTCACCCTGCCACTCTCCCCCTGCCCCCCCCCACACACACATACAATGGTGTTAGTTACTTAAGTAGCATGAAGCTAATTAGTTAAAAAGACAAACACTACAGGACACCACCTGCAACGTCCCTGCTCTTTTATTGTCCATGTGTCCATAGTCTACTGCTCTCCAATGGTGGACACATTGACCAAGAATTGGTAGCCTATCTTGTGTTTGAGGTATGGTTCTGATAAAGCACACTGTACACCCAATGTCATGCCATAGGAGATACAACTGCCACCCTATGCACTATAAGACAAGTACATGGGTGCTGTTGTGAACCTATGTTATTGTTTCAATATTCAGCCTATGTTATTGTTTCAATATCAGACCAATTCCCATGGAGGTTCTTTTCAGACCTGCAATGTGTTTAAATTACAAGCCACATCACCGTACATCCATGGATAAGGCTCATCCTGTACAGCATACGCATATATTCATACAACGATTAGACCAAATTATAAAAGGCTGCTGTTGTGAAATGGCGGGTGGCCTCACCAGCATACCATGTTCAAATATGAAAAGGACATTTTTATAGCAACCAAAAAATTATGTTTCAAGAGTGTTACAGAGTGTCTGTAAAGTCTCAAAATCCAGAAAATCAGAGCACTTAGAGGTTGGCCCATACTTCTTTACCTCCATTATACCAGGACAAGGAGGATATTCAACACTATTATACCAGGGACAAGGCTGGATTTTTGCCACCATAACTAGTGACGTCACAAGGGTTGGTATCACCTGGTGTGGTATAACATGGTATCACCCCACCCCTACCATCAGGCTCTCTCCTGTCTTGCCTGCCACAGTGCCCTGCAATGTGCTGGGCAGGCTAGTTTCAGGCCGGCATGGATGGGGGGGGGGGGGGCACTGTGGCTTCCTACTTGATGGTGTCACCCCTCTAGTGTATGTCACCCATAGCGACACCAATGACCACGATACCAGGAACAAGGCAGTATATTTACCACCAATGGCAAGGCAGTATAATGACTACCATGACACCAGGAGCAAGGCAGTATATTTACCACCATTACACCCACGGCAAGGCAGTATATTGACTATCATGACACCAGAAACAAGGCAGTATATTAAGTACTATGATACCATGGACAGGACCATACACTTTCTAAGACGTCTTTAGGGACACTGCAATTTAGGCCTCATGCACACAGGTGTATTAAAATACTTCTATGTCAGGAGCTGGCAGAAAAAAAAAAACAGCTTAAAAGATGTTTATTTTGGCATGTAGTTTATGTGCAGCTACATGAGCATGGCATTTAGAGGTGCATGTTAGTGGCTAGTTATGCTAGTTATTCTAGCCACTAAAATACATTTACACATGTTTATGTGCTTTTACACACTTTTATGTGCGTTTATGTGTGCTTAAGCATATAAAGCGCAAATATGCTTCTCCAGCAGTTTGGGGCATTTTATTTATGCCCTTGAAAGCGGCATGCAAATACGGATTTAAACGCCTACCTGTACATGGGCACATTAGCTAAAATGCAACTGCGTTCAGAGGCAAAAAAAAATGCCAGACCCCTGAAATCGGCTTTTTTTTTTTATGCCCTGTGCATGAGGCCTTGCTTTCTACTGCATCACCAGGGCAATATAAAAATAAAAATATGTAAGGCATTACAAATATATATAGGCAACAATCTTCACAAATACACCATTTAAGTAATTTTGGCATTCAGCCAAGGGTTAAAATATTAATTTCCTAAATTAAAATACTAAAAATACTAAATTACTAAAAAAATACTAAAAATACGAAGTTTGTCTATAACTAATGAAATCCTACAAAGGTTATTTGGCCTGTTCTAAAAGTATGTGCTAAGAGAGGCAATATATGTCAGTGAGATGCAATAAATCAGCTAATTAGACACACTTCTTCCCAGTATGGAGGGCTCCCAGCAGAGTACATAGGGTGGGAAGATGTCTGACACTTTCCTGAGCTGGGAGCTGAGGGTCATCATGGGCTCCTCCAAACAAACACTACAATGTGTGCTGCAGGTGAGGGGCTCTTAAGCTGTTGAACAGATAGAAGGAGTTGTGCGGAGCCCACCCAGTCTGCACACTAATTAGGGGGAGCTGAGATCAGAGGCCATGACACTGGGCAGACTCACTAAATACAGTATGGGTTGAATAGACCTATAAATCAGTACAAAGTGCCTCCATGGGGTGATAAGCACTGATGTGGAAGTGTACTGTTACACTGTGTATATTACAGACCAGTCCTTCCAGTAAAAAGCGCACAGTAGTCACTGGTCAGCAGTTTACACAACCAGCAGATCCCTTTCTCTTTGTGGAGTCAGCCTATGATATCAATGTACCTGGGTAAAACTTGCCATACACAATGTGCAAATGCAGCTTTCCCCAGATTTAAAAAATATTTATACTAATTCAATGAACAGAAACTTATTTAAAAAAAATTAAAAATACAAATGGGCAGGGCTTATACCAATTTGTCCACAATAGCGCTGTGTGTTATTAGCCTACAACAGGAGCTGAATGCATTTCTTGCAGGTCATTTTTTGGAAAATAGGCATGTATTGAGGACATGTACTGCATATTTATTTTTATTATTTATTTATTTTAGGTACTTATATAGCGCCATCAATTTACGCAGCGCTTTACATATACATTGTACATTCACATCAGTCCCTACCCTCAAGGAGTTTACAATCTAAGGTCCCTAACTTACATTCATACATACTAGGGACAATTTAGACAGGATCCAATGAACCTACCAGCATGTCTTTGGAGTGTGGGAGGAAACCAGAGTACCTGGAGGAAACCCACGCAGGCACAGGGAGAACATGCAAACTCCAGACAGGTAGTGTCGTGGTTGGGATTCGAACCAGCAACCCTTCTTACTGCTAGGCGAGAGTGCTACCCACATATGTTTTGTTTTTTTGTTTTTTTTGCCTTGACATAAACTTTAAAGTGGAGTTCCAGTCTCCTGTGAAAAAAATAAAAGCCAGCAGCTACAAAAAAAATAGCCACTTACCTGTTCCACAATCCAGCGGTGTGCTTCCCCCAGTCAGTTGCACCCACTATCTTCGTTCCTCAGCGCTGACAGCTAGCGTCTTAACAGCCGGGTGCCCTCTGCGCATGCGTGAATAGCGCTGCACATCGTGACTGGCTGATGCATTTTGGAGGCCCATAGTTATCCCCCTGTTCTTTGTGGCTTAAGTACTGGGGTTGTTTGCTTACTGTGTGAAAAGTCAGATGCAACCGGGATCAGTAAAAGAGTGACTGACAGGTCCCAGAAGACTGGGGGGGGGGGGGGGGCTAGGAGAACTTTCATTTCTGGCCGCCTAGGCTATGGAGCGAGTACCAGTCAAAATCGGGTACCCCGCTTCTCAAAAGTGCCAATTCTTCAAGAGCAGCAGGGGGCGAGTCCTTAAAATGGAACTTCACCTTTTGTGTGGGGCTATGCTTTAAGGCTCGGTTCACAACTATGCAGTTTGCTTTTGATCCGCTTCTGCAGTGCTTTTTGCACATACGTTTTTTACGCATCTTTCACGCTTTTTTTATGCGGTTTGCGTTTTGCACTCATTATGCTTTTTTTCCCCAATTTGTTGGTGGGTAGATTAAAAAATGCAAAATGCAAATCGCGGCAAAAACACACTACAAACATTTCTGCAGCTTCTCCATTGAAGTCTATTGAACCAAAAACACACCGTTTTGCTGTTAAAAAGGTCCCTGACCCTTTCTAAAATCGCCGCAGCTAAAAAAAGCATAGATGTGAACATGTCCTATAAGAAACCATGTTAAATGGACTGTAGTGCGTTTCTTCAAAAAGAATTAAAAACTCATAGGTGTGAACCGAGTCTGAGGATCCAAAAGCCCAACAGTGATTTATTGATTTAATAAATGACCACAGAAACGACAGATATGACCAGGATCAGAGAATCGAGAGATCGGCAATGAATTGCTGATTTACTCTTTCACTGATCCCGGTCGCATCTGACTTTTCACATAGTAAGCAAACAACCCCAGTACTTAAGCCATAAACAACAGGGGGGAACTATGGGCCTCCAAAATGCGTTGAATGTTGATTGATCTTTCCATGGTCATTTACTGAACCAAAATGAGTCCTTTACTTATTTGTTTGGCACTCTTCTTTTGTGTAACTGTATAGGGACTACTCAGTTTGAGTGATCCATATTTTGGAGGGCCCCCCCACTTTGTGAAGAGCATTGAACCCAAGCCATTTTACTCCACTAAGGTTTTTTTTCTCTATTGGTAGAGGATCCCCATGCAGCACCTCACCTTCACCTCATCTTGGATACACTTAAAGGAAACCTTTGTTAAGAGAATATAAAGAAATATAGAGGCTGCCATTGCTGGCCTCCCTCAGAAAATGTTAGTTGCCTAGCTGGTGTGCCAAATCTTAAAAACTTCATAACGGAATGACTTCATTAACTGAATTCCACATTGTAGGTTAGTGTCTCAGAAAGAAGAGTATCCAGAATGCCCTACAAGTTTTCTCTATTTTATGCAATTACTTGAGAGGCGGACACCCTTCTAGAATGATCATTCAACACTTTTAACTAAATGTGTGTTTTGCCCCTGCAGGCAAAAGCTACAGGTTCACTCACTTTAAACCCCCCCCCCCCCCGCCTTCCTCCCTAGAAGTATACACTCAACTTCTGCTGTTCAGAAGCTAGCAGGGCCGGTTCTACCACTAGGCAAACTAGGCAAGCGCTTAGGGCGCATTGCTGCCTAGGGCACCTGGCCACTGGTGATCCTACTCTCTTCTCTCTGCAGCAAGCAACTAAGTCTCAGCATCAGCAGGCAGCCGCCGCTCCATTCGCACATAGTGTCAGAGGCGCAGCGGCGGTGGAGGACTTTGTCTGTGTCCCGACTCCCAAATGAATGGAAGCAAGCAAACATTCATTGATGGGCGCTGGTAGGCTGCATTTGATGGGCGCTGGTAGGCTGCATTTGATGGGCACAGGTGAGGCTGCATTTGATAGGCACTTCATCAAAAAGGTGGGGTATACATGGGCAGGGCAAAGGGGGTGGAGTCAGGGTGGAGCCGGGGGGGGGCGGGGCGCAAAATTTGGTTTTGCCTAGAGTGCCCAAAATCCTTGCACCAGCCCTGGAAGCTAGGAGCAGGAGAATCTTGCTAGTATAGACAAGTCACCCAAGTCATAGCTTAGACAGTGCTATAGATTCTCCCCATGTGAAAACTCTGGTGTTTGGTGATTGGCCCAGTACTGTCACATTGGGGTTGATTTACTAAAGGCAAAGTGCAGCTGCTCCAGAGCTTAGTAAATGAGAACATATCCAATTGTGTGCAAGAAAAATTCTGTTTTTTTTTCCTTGCATGTGATTGGGTATTCTCTGCAAAGTGAAGTCTTACCTTATTTACTAAGTTCTGGAGCAACTGCACTTTGCAAAGTGTACAGTCTTTTTGCCTTTAATAAATCAAAAACATTGTGAGAGTCACATGCTGCTTCCTATTCCTACTTGGAAGTAAGAGGTATTTCTTTGTTTACAGCAGCTGAACAGAGCAGTAGAGGAATGAAGAAAGTATGTTCTACTGGGCAGGAAAGAATAACCTGTTGAATTGCCCTGCATCGGCATAAACTGATCACAAGTTAACGTGAACAGTGATACTAATTTTTACAAAAATGATTTTATATATGGTAAACTGTAAAATTTAAATTGATATCTAATGTTTGGTTTATAATATACGCACCTAAAAAATCCCATTCCTATTCACTGCATTTATGATACTTACTAATATTTACATGATTGTTCACAATTGTCATGGGTCTTTGCCATCCCTGTAAATATCTACAGACTGCTGGGCCTTGGGCATCCCCATTATTCAGTGAGTCAATCAAGATCATGTGTGGCAAAGCCCTTAGGGACTGTTAGTGCCTATGCACTTTTCATGTGTTTTACTGTTTTACATGATTTACATGCAGCAAGCAGGAATTTTTAATCATTTGTTGTAGTGTGTAAGGCCACCATTAAGGCGGACATTCACTCAAAAGTAAAAGTTCGGCCTATTCAACTCCCCTCTTAGATTTTTTTTTTTTTTTAAGAGGAACAGGTACCTTTTATGACAGGTACCCACTCCCACTTCCTCAATTCTCACCTTAGGCGAGAAGAATGTGGACTGCCCACGCCTCCCCCCCACCCTCAGTCAGTTGCGTTATGTCACGACACATCCCAGGAGGCTGAAGTACCAGTCCAGCAGTGCCACAGGGAGCTGTGATTCCTTAGAATGTCAAAGTTGGCTCCCATATCCAAAATAGCAGCACCAGAGAGCCGCAGTGGTAACAAGAACTGGCTGCGGGAAGACAGAGCTGGACCCCAGGCACTGGTATGTACCTAAATTTACAGTTATTGTAGCTGCTGACTTTTAAATAAATAATTAAGTGAATAATAAAAGAATGACATTATTATTTAAGAACAGAAATATAGATGGGTCCTTGGAGTAATTTACAAAGAGTGAGCCTCACATAGCACCACATACATTACAATGCAATTGCATAATCTCCTTTAGCTCTACCAACAGCTAT
Organism: Aquarana catesbeiana; assembly: GCF_042186555.1. Classification (NCBI taxonomy): domain Eukaryota; kingdom Metazoa; phylum Chordata; class Amphibia; order Anura; family Ranidae; genus Aquarana; species Aquarana catesbeiana. Next base: position 608,250,100 of record NC_133326.1, on the reverse strand, counting down.
GTAGTGCAGGGGCCTTTCTGATTAGATACAGATTGATTGATCAGTGTAGTTTGGTCCATATATTACATAGTTTTGGTAAATCTAAAGTTGATTGTACAAAGATTGTATGATCAGGTTATATTGAGTACTGTGACCCTAAGACATGTCACCATAAATTTCATGCGCCTCTTTTAGCAACGACCTAATTTATTGCATACAGTATGGGCTTTATTAAAAGAAAAGTATGGGAATTTATTTATTTTTTTAATTTTTTTAATTTATTATTTTGACTATCAGTCACCAGCTCTCTGCTCTGCCCCCCGCGCAGATCGCTTAGTTCTCAGGGCTCAGTAAGCAGAGAGCTGGTGACTGTCAGTCACCAGCTCTCTGCTCTGCCCCCCCGCGCTCACTGGAGAGCTGGGCTGTGGTGGGCGCAGGAGTGGCGGCTCAGGATCTCGGCGGCTCGCTAAGAGGCTGAGCCGGGTGCTGGTCCAGGCATGTTGGCGGATCCCAACCATATGATCGCGATCCTTCCAAGCCTGGATTAGCTCTGTGATGTCAGCCAACAGCGGGTTTCAGCCCGCTGTTGGCTAAAAACGGGTCACTCGTAGTGCACTCCTGTGATCTACAGATGTACAGCCAAATGAACTTCGGCTGTACGTCTCCTTTAACTTTGAAAACTATCCTTTTCTGCAGGCATCTTATCCAATTTTCCTATGTTCATATGGATATATAGTATATACAGCAAAGGCAGGAGGAGGAATAGCTGGAGAATAAGCATTTGAGATACGTCATGTATTCTGATATCAAGACTGTCCAGACACAGCTCCTAGTGGCGCATTATTCTCATTCTTCCTGTTTACAACACACACACAGTACATATGTATATATTATTATATTATTCAACTTTAATCCATAAAGCTCTGCTGTGGAAATGCTCTTATTTGTGAAAAGGAAGCTGTAAGAATAGCAGAGTCTGAAACCAAAACACCACTACTGGCAGGATTATTCCCAGGAAGCTGCCCTGACCACTGGCTGCCAGTCTGTGCCCGCTGACTGACTGTAATTATCTGTCTAATTACGATGTGTCGCCTCTGGCTAATGATAGCTGTCACTATGCTAGTATGAAAACATTGTCCTCATACTACTCTTCTATATAGACAGGGAGAAATATGTACAACACGCAGATGACATGGGCAACCACAAGGAATTATTTATTAATGAATTACTGATTTTTATATAGCTCCAACATTTTACACTTTGCTTTACTCTTTGTATAATCATATCAGCCCCTGCTTTCAAGGAGTTTACAATGTAAGGTCCCTATCTCACTTGCATACATACAGGACATAGACAGGAGCCAATTGACCTAGCATGGCTTTGGAGTGTGGGAGGAAACCCATGCAAGCCTAGTGAGAACCTGCAACCTCCATGCAACGTGTCCTGGTCAGAATTTAAACCATGGACCCCAGTGTTGCAAGGTAGATGTGCTGACTAGTAATAGGCTTGGGTTCAGTCCACACCCAAGTTCATTCAAACCCTTTAGTTAGTATCATTTGATCAATTTCACACTCTTTAAATGGCCAATTAGTCATATTAGGTCAATGATGTCATGAGCATCTGCACCGCTTTGTATATAGGAATCTCCCACCCAGCTCATTGGCACAACCATGACAGATACATTCTGACCACACCTAAGCTCACCCCTAGTGTGAACCACTAAGTCACTGTGCTGCCTTTAGTAAGGTGTAAATATTGTTTTATGCAAAGGCATAGGAGGATCAATTCATTGGATCAGACTTCATACCCACATATTTGGCCTTGGTGTGTGACTCACTAATGGAGAAAACAAGGGATTGTACCTTCAATAACAAAGCAAGCAAGGAAAGATCCCTTACTGTTTATTATAAGACTACATGAGAATAAATGTCAGAAATTATTCTTACCATAAACAAATTGACTCGTTATTGGTTTTTCATTTTGATGGAAAATTCCTTTCACTAAAGTCATTATGCGCATTAGGAGGTATACTTGCACATAATAATAAACAATACCTAAAGTGTATTCAAACCAAAAATGTAATATATTGCAGCTTACTAGTCCTTGGTATGGTGGCAGCATTCATCTTTCCTTTTTCCAGCTTTATTTTCTTTATATTCACCTGGGAATCTGGCAAATAACACACTTCCCGTCCTTGGGTGTCTACGTCACCCCTCCACTGTATCAATGGAGGGAACCATGGTCGTCACCCTAGGCTGCTCCCCTGATATTGACTACAAACGTGTCCGTATTCCTTCATCTCCATTAAATGGGGCAAGACAGTTTGTAGTCTACAGACGATAGCTAGGAAGGAAGATATATTTTTGTACAGCTCACAGGAAATGACAAAGACACATTGCCATATATAGTAGGTGCAATCGGAAAAAGATACAAGTCCATCCTATGTGTGTGTGATTATATGTCAGTATTTCATTGTATATCCCTGTATGTTGCGGTTGTTCAGGTGCTTATCTGATAGTTTCATGAAACTATCGATGCCCCCTTGCTGAGACCACCGCCTGTGGAAGGGAATTCCACATCCTTGCCACTCTTACAGTAAAGAACCCTCTACATAGTTTAAGGTTAAACCTCTTTTCTTCTAATTTTAATGTTACACTTTTTTTCTTGGGTTTAGTTATACTTTAATATATTGCACTGACACTACAACATTTTACATAGATGAACATTACCCCTGTATTAACACAATACTCTCATCACCACAATAAGAATGGGCGACGTGACACAAAAAAAAAAGAACATAATCCCAAAACAGAACACATCTGTACAAATGTTTTCATCTTCTTAATGAGTCTAATGTGTGACAGTCCAAGAGTGTTTACCTGATTGTGACCAGTGTCAGTCAATGTGTACATTGTGTCAAAGATCCTGACCAGTGTGTCACAGACCACATACACGAGATGTCACACACCATGTACGATGTGACATGTATTTTGTATTAGTTATCAGACCCTGCACAGTGTGTCACAGACCACATACATAAAATGTCACACACCATGTACAATGTGACATGTATTTTGTATTGGCTATCAGACCCTGCACAGTGTGTCACAGACCACATACATGAGATGTCACACACCATGTACAGTGTGACATGTATTTTGTATTGGTTATCAGACCCTGCACAGTGTGTCACAGACCACATACACAAAATGTCACACACCATGTACAATGTGACATGTATTTTGTATTAGTTATCAGACCCTGCACAGTGTGTCACAGACCACATACATGAGATGTCACACACCATGTACAGTGTGACATGTATTTTGTATTAGTTATCAGACCCTGCACAGTGTGTCACAGACCACATACATAAAATGTCACCCACCATTTACACAAGATGTCACAGACCAACTACATGAGATACCACAGAGCATTTACAATGTGATATATACATTGTATTGAATGTTGGGCCCTGCACAATGTGTCACAGCCCATGTACACAAGATGTCACATTTTAATGCATACGATTGGTTGTTGGACTCTGTATAGTATGTCACAAATCACAGATGGAACACAGTGAAGCATCTATGAAACACAACAGTATCTACACTGATTGCAGGTTTTACAGCAGATGTAAAGAAATGTGATTTGCTGGCATTGAATGGAACTGAAGATCCTTTGGAGTTTCTGCCTTTGTTTTGGGGTGAGGGTGCACTCAGCAGATGATCTAAAACTGTTGTATTTTGTAAATATTTGAATTGCAGATTCCCAGACCTGTTCCTATATGCATATGTATATTGAGATATACTGTATATTGTTTTGTTATTCATTTACATGTTTATTAAAATATATTTTTTTTATTTTAGTGATATTGCACATAGGGTCTTGCACAAAAGCTCCGGAAGAAGCCATGATTATGGCGAAACATGTAGAGGCAACCAACTTTTTTTTTTTTAACCAACTTTTTTAATACAACCGCCTAACCCTTTAAACCATGTTTTGTATTAATAAAAATGATGAAATTATTATTGTTGTTTAAGTATTTTTCTGCACCTTAAATCTCCCATCCCTGTTTCCTATTTGTTAACTGATTTTTTTTTAATTTTCTGCACAGATTTATATTGAATAGATTTAATTTCCTTTGCATTGTATCCAGGGCTTTTTTTCAGTGGGAACATGGGGGAACGCAGTTCCAGCATCTCCAGCACCTCCAGCACTGAATGGGGTGCAGGAGGATCTATAGCCGCTGGGGGGGTCTTATGTTGCTGGGGGGGTCACTTGTTGCTGGGAGGGATCTACTGTTGAGGGAGGGGTCTATTGTTACTGGCTGCTGGGAGATCTACTGTATTATTACATTGGGGTATATTGTTGATGGGGGGGTTATTGTTGTTGGGGTAGCATTTTGTTGCTGAGGGTCTATTGTTGCTGGGGGGGGTGAATCTATTGTTGCTGAGGGGGATCTATTGTTGCCAGGGGTCTATTGTTGCTGGGGGATCTATTGTTGCAGGGGAGTCTATTGTTGCTGGGGATTTATTGTTGCAGGGGAGTCTATAGTTGCTGGAGGGGGAGTGGTCCATTGTTACTTTGGGGATCTATTGTTGCTGGGGGAATCTATTGTTGCTAGGGGGGGGGGTTATTGTTCCTAACTGCAGAGGATCGTGCTCGGAGGTGGGTAGGGGACGGAGACAAGGGGTGAAGGGGGGAGTACTTGCACCTATTCTCTGAGAAAAAAGCCCTAATTGTTTCTAATGCAGAGCAGCACTAGGGGTTTATTTGCTGGTTACATAGGGGTTGATTTACTAAAAATGGATAGTTCAAAAAGCTTTCTTTTGGTGGTATTTGATCACCACTGGGGGTTTTATTTTTTGCTAAACAAATAAAAAATGACCGAAAATTTTGAAAAAAAAAAGTTTTCTTTGTTTCTGTTATAAAATGTTATAGGCAATGGGTGCAGCACTTATTAAATGAGTCCACTGGGTTTTAGTGCATAGTAGACATTAGAAACAGCACATATAATAGAGTAGCCACTGGATACAGACAGAAAAGAGAAACCACTACCGGCACCCGATCACACTGCTGCTTACCCTCCTCTTTGGACCGTCATAACAAAGGTCAAATAGGCATTAGATGGTAAATGAAGACCCCTCAAGCTCAATAGGTCTCAACCGAATGGGAAAAGGGAGATACGCACTTCGGCCATCAACTCCACACCACCATTATTCCCATAAAACACAAAGGAACAATCCTCGTGGATTGTAAATATTAATCACGCTTAATAGGATAAATAGTATTACACTCACAAGTTCCAGGTAAAAAACATGCTAGTATCTTTGTGGAAAACATCTAGCTTGCCCCACCAACAAGATGGCCGCTGCGTCCCGGAATACATTTGCATCACCAAAAAGCTCCTCCCTATGCGTTTCGTCATTAGGATGACGTCGTCAGGGGCGCATCCTGTGACAAAGTGCATAGGGAGGAGCTTTTGACGTGAAGTGAGTGTATACCGGGGTGCGCTGGCCATCTTGTTGGTGGGGAACACTGGATGTTTTCACAAAGATACTAGCGTGCTTTTTACCTGGAACTTGTGAGTGTAATACTCAGACACTGCCGATACCGCAATAGCTGCTGATTTTTAGCATAACGACACTTAACTGTCAAAACCAGGTACCCACTCCCCCCCCAAAAGTGCCAGAGGGTGCAAACAAGCAGAACCTGCCCTTTTGGGTGGAGCTCCGCTTTAGCTCCAAAAAGTCCCTTCTATTGCTCTCAGCCTCCTCCAAATCCTTCAACTTCTTTGTTTTTTTGCTGCTGTGATCTGACTTCTTGTTAGACGGTGGCTACGATTGTTCTCGATAGTCCCGATGTATGTAGGAATGTAGCCACCATTTTTTTCTCACTCCCGAGATGGACTAAGGACTATTGACTATGAGATTTGTAATGCATAGAGCAGTGCAAGTGACTGCAACTAACATGAACTGCTCAAACAAAAGGAAATGAGAGGGAATAGGTGAGGCACATAAGCCTGACTGTACAATTTTCCTTTGTTTTTTTTACCAACAGCTTTGTAGCGAATACAAAGATATAGATCAAATGTATTGCAGAGGGAGACCCGTACACTGTCCACAGACTTTGTACAGTTAAAGAGTATATAAACCCAAAAAGAAATATGTAATAGATTGTAGACATGTGCAGTTTGTTTCATTCCGAATTGAAATTCGGACGAATTTTCTGTTTTCGGAATTTTCTAATTTACAATAGTACCGAATTTAAACGAATCTGAAATTATGAAAAAAATCCGGACGAAATTCAAATTTGAATCAAATCAAATGAATTTAGAAAAGTTTTCAAATAGTTTTTAATTTGTTTTCCAATTTCCAAAGAGAATAAAATAGAAAAGAAAATAAAGAAATAGAATAGAAAAAAATAGAATAGAACAGAAAAGAAATAGAAAAGAATAGAATAGAATAAAAAAATTATAAAATAAAATAAAAAAGAATATAACCATCTTCTGAAATGCAATTTTCAAAAGCCAGGTGCTGTCTTCCAGGGGCACATCGATCTATTGCTAAGTGAAAGTAGTATACTACAATTTGCTGCTACTTTTGAACATTGCCAAGGTCTCTCCTTTATTGGATTTTGGACCCCTCTATGGTCATCCATTTATTTGGCTATTCCTACTCTTGGATATTTGATGTACACCTGCCCCTGGTAGAGCTATTTATATAAAATGAAACATTTTTTATAAGCATTCCACACTTTTGGAAACTTCCCGGCTGCTACGAATTTGTACATGAGGCTCACTTTCTTGAAGATAGTGAGATTTGCTTTTGTCCCATCTCTGTTAAAATTTTGATCCTCGTTTGTGTCCTGAAGAAGCCTCACGGTGAAACGCGTAGACACATAACGTATAAGGGCTCAATGTACAAATTGTATCATTTGATTCATGTTTTTATCTTTCTTTTTCTTTTGAACAATATCTATGAATTGATGTACTTTTTTAAATAAATATTTTGATTCAATATTAGTTGTGTTACTTTCCCCATTGTTTCCATGCCTATGCCTAAAGTCCGATTTTTTTGGTTACTATTTAGTAACCCTCTTTTTTCTCTCATGTTTACGAATGTGGCAATTTGAGTGCTTCTCCCCTTTTTTCTTATTGCCCATGGGAATATACTTTGCAGTGGGTTCACAAACAGTATTTTTGAAGAATTCCCATTTCTGTTCTGTGTCCATTGATGCCAACATTCTCTCCCAGTCTAAGACCAGGAGAGCAGCCCTCATCCTTGGAAAATTTGTTCTCTTAAAGTTAAGTGTTTTTATCTTTCCCGTTTTTTGCTTACAGCTAACATCAAATGAAATCATGTTATGGTCACTGCTACCCAGATGTTCCTTTATATGAACATTAGTAATAAGCTCTGCATGGTTTGAGATTAACAGGTCCAACAGAGCTTCATTCCTAGTTGGGGCCTCAAAAATCTGGACTATAAAATTGTCCTGTAATAGGTTTATAAATTTTTGCCCTTTAACTGTTCCAGCAGTGCCATTACTCCGGTCAATTTCCAGGTAGTTAAAATCCCCCATTATTATCATCGTCCCAGCCCTTGCAGCCCTTCCCATCTGTGCAAGGAGCTGAGTCTCCACCTCCTCATTAACATTGGGTGGTCTATAACAAACTCCAATGATTAACGTTGAACTACGCACATCTATATGCAGTTCCACCCATAATGCTTCAGCCACATCACACTCTCCATCACTAAAGGTCCTCATTCACACTCACTTTGAGATCATTTCCCACATAGAGACAGACCCCGTCACCTTTCCTTTTTACCTCGTCTCTTCCAAAGAGTGCATAGCCAGGAATAATAATTGCCCAGTCATGTGAGGAATGAAGCCAAGTTTCAGCTTACTGATTACATCATAGCTTTCCTCGTCCACCAAAGCTTCCAACTCACCTATTTTGCTTGACAGACTTCTGTCATTGGTGAACAAACACTTTAATGCATTATTATTATTCTTATTCTATTCTATTCTGTTATTTTCTATTCCATTTTGTTCTGTTTTACTGTATTATATTATATTCTTTTGTTTTCTGTTATAGTCTTTTCTATTCTATTATATTTTTTTTCTGTTCTATTCCTTTATCTTCTTTTATATTTTATTGGCTTTGGAAATTGGAAAACAATTCAAAAACTACAAAATTAGAAAAATTACAATTCGAAACTTTTCAAATTCTTTTTTGAATCGATCTGAAAATTAATTAAAACAATTTTTTTTTGTTCTGCACATGTCTAATAGATTGCAACTTACCAGTCCTTTGATGTTGTTACTGTATTAGTTTTCTTTTTTTTTTAGGCATTTTTTCCCTTAATTTTTATCTGATGATCCTACCAATAAAACACTTCTTGTCCTAGGGTGGTTCCACTCTGGATAGAGGAATAATGGAGCCACCCATGAACAGCAGCATTGTCAGTCTGGGGAGAAGGTCGTGTTAGATGCACTAGCAGATTGCGCTGCCCATACACTGTTCATTTTTGTCCACAGCTGCTTATTAAAAAAACATTTTCAACATGTGCCTTGGACAGAAGTTGAACAAAAAACTGACTTCTGTTAAGCGGGGAGGACCACACACTGACCGAACTTCCAAACTTCTATCAGTGTATGGCCAGCTTTAGATAGACTTGCCTAAAAAATTGACGCCAAATCCAGCTAATACTCTTTAAACAGTTATTGCCGGTTCACACAGGGGCAACACGACTTGCAGGCCGACTCACAGAGGCGACCTGCACACGACTTCAGCGGCGACTTGCAAAACGACTTATAGGTATATGTATACGTATTATATATATTATATATATATATATATATATATATATATATATATATATATATATATATATATATATATATATATATTATATATACGTATATGTATAGAAGTCAATGCAAGTCGCCTGAAGTCGTCCCCAAAATAGTACAGGAACCTTTTTCTAAGTCAGAGTGACTTGCGTCGCTCCTATTAGAATGGTTCCGTAGTAGAGAATGGGACGCAACTTGTCAGGCGGCTAGGTCACCTGACAAGTCGCCCCTGTGTGAACCGGGGCTTACAGTAAAAAAAAAAAAATAAAAAATTTTCCTTTTGTGATAAAGCTGACCATTGTTTTTATTTATTTTTCATTTAGCGCAACACATTTATTTACTATGACCATTGTAAGTACCCCTGTCATTGTTTAATGGTTTGCCTCAACCCTCTAACTGCCACTTATGCTGGGCAATCTGTTAAAACAGTATTTAACCCAAAAACAAAAATGTAATATTGCAGTATACCAATTATTAAATATAGGGGCTATATTGGTCTTTTTTAAGCTTTTTTTCCCTCTGTTTTCACCTGGTGATCTGACCTCCTGTATTAGAGTGCTTCCACTCTGGATGAAGGAGCACAGGGGGAAGCTTTGGACAGCAGTATTGTCAGTTTGGGGGATGGAGAGTGTTAGATGTTAGATGTTAGATTTAAATACACTAACAAATTGAAGTCAAACTCCAGCTAATACAGATCAGTTGTGTTAAACAGTTTATATTTTTCCTCTTGGGGTAAAGGTTTTGTATAAATAAGTAAACACTGATCTTTGTAAGCACCTGTGTCAGTGTTAAAGTCGAACTGAAGTTCCAATGTAACAAACAGCAAGCTGTCAGGATGTTATTGCAGAAGAGCAATGCCTCTTTTGCAATAAAATGTACCTACCTGCCTGTTTGCTGTCTTCTCCGCTGTAAACTGACTTTCCCATCAGGAGGCTGTCATTCCTGCTCTTTGTGTGCTGGGAATGACATCTTCCTACGCACGCGCAGAAGTGACATCGTCCTGCATCGGCCAATGAAGATGGCCAAAGACCGGGACCATTGGAAAGGTAGTTCCACTTTAAGCCCACATTCACAATGAGGGCTGGTTTGAAATCGTGTGAGTTCAGCGGGTTCATGCACAGATGTTTATTCAAATCGCCCCTCGAAGTCCCCAAAAGTAGTTCAGAAAATATTTTTGGGAATCGGTGCAGTGCCGCAAAGTCAGCATCTCACCGATTTGGGCGGAGCCAATGCTGGTAATAGTACACCATTTGGCATGCAATTTGACATGTCAAATCGCATGCCAAATCGGCCCAATGTGAACCAGGGCTAAACGGTAGGTATCTTCGCTGTAACTGCTACATTTGCAGGAGAGCTTGTTCTTTTGAAAAACAACAGATTTACTTACTGAATCACCAGGTGAAAAAAGAAATAAAGGCTAAAAAAGAAAACTAAAGCAGCCACAACCAGTGCTGGGACAACAAGGTCATCTAGAGCCTAGGGCGAACATGCCAAATTGTCCCCCCCCCATAATATATAAGCATTATGTGCCAGCAAACCCCCCCCCCCCCAAAAAATAAAAAATAAATAAATCGAGCACTAATCTGCATGCTTACCCCATATGCACAAATATCCCCTCCTCCCAATACAAATCCAGCCCTGCCGAAGTCCCCTTCCCAGCACAAATCTTCCCCTCCCCCCTCCCAGCTCCATTACTCTCATTTCCCACCTGCTCTCAGCACAAATCCAACCCCCGCATGAAAAAAATTCCCCCCTTCTAGTACAAATCTTCTACCCCTCATTTCCCCTCTGAGAATAAATCCTCTCCCCCTACTCCAAATCCCCCCCCCCCTTTCCAACACAAATCCTCCCTAATCCCCCATCTTAGCACAACTCACCCCAATCATCCCTGCTAGCACAAATCCCCCTCCCCCCCCCCAAAAAAAAAAAAATCCACTCCTACCATAAATCCCCTCCGCCCTACTATATCACCTTTTTTAGCACAAACCCACAAAAACTCCCCCTCCTAGTACAAATCTTCTCCCCCCCAACAGAAAATACCCTCAAATCACTACTCTTAGCAAACCTCCCCAAATGTCCCCTCCTAGAATGATTCTTATCCCCTGCCGCCCCCAAAATTCCATCTCCCAACACAAATCCCCTCCCCCACCCTCATTGTGGTGCCCCCCCCACCTCACATGATACCACAGTGCCCAGGGCAGCTGCCCCTCCTGCCCACCCCTTGTCCCAGCCCTGGCCACAACATCTAAAAATTAGCTGCAATATAATAAATGTTTTCTCTTAGCTACATTTGTTTTCTTTGTTAGCCGTTCTTTATTTTATTTTAGAGTGGAAGTAAAGTTGAAAAACAAATCTTCTCCCTGCAAGGTAAAGTCATAATGTGCTAGTATGCGAAAATGTACCTTAAAATGAAGCCCTCTAGCTTGTGCACTGTAATCGCTGACAGGATCTTCACCTGGACTTCCTACCGGGTTCGTGGGCTGCAGTCCTTTGAGTGGCCAAGATACGATAATGTCTCTCCCACACATGCCAACAGGAGTCACTGTTTAGGATTTATTTTATACTCTACACAAAATGTCTTGAACATTTATAAAACTACCTAACTGTAAATGTAAGTCATGTTTTGACGTTGAATTCCGGGGTTATGGCTGCAGCTAGATGCCATAACACCCCCAGTATCTTTTTTTTTTCATTTGGCGGCCGGCTTACCAATAAAAGTGATCCCAGTGGCAGATTCACTGTAAGATCACTTTTATAGGTGGTGAGAGAAGTGCCCCCCCCCCTCCCCTTTCTGGCCGTTTCCGGGTTTACCTGAGCCATCGGTAAACCCAGAAGTGATCCCATCCGTTTGGATGGATAGGAAGGAAAATCAAGTGATCGCAAGATGGCCCTCACTCATCTCTATGCCCTGGGAGGACCGGAGCGACCTCCGAAGTCACTTCTGGTTCTCAGGCTTAAAGAGATGATTTTTTTTTTTTTTAAGTGTCAATTTTTTTTTTCCTTTGCTTTTACAGGTAAATGAGAGATCTGGGCTGTGGAAGCTGGTGCTCCATTTTTTGGGGGGGCAGCAAACAAACCCCCCCGCCCACCCACCAGCCCTGCACTTACCCCATCCAGGTCACGGGGTGCTTTGGTGACTTCCCTGGCTTTTCCTCCCGGCCAATCCAGTCTTAAGACCCCCTTACTGTCCTGACTGGCTGGGAGGAGAAGCAGGAAGACAATAGCGAATGTTGATTCAATAATGTCACAAGTGGGTGGGCTCAGGGCGCAGAGCCCAACCTTTTTGAAGCCAATTAGAGCCTCGGGCTCTAATCATGTGCTTTAATAATAAAAAAAAAAACTAAAAGAAATCTATGCGTCCAGCACCCCGCATGGAGATTAGGGGCCGACCCATGGAGATTAGGGGGGCGGTGCCTCTGCGCCCCTTATGGACCAGATCTCTCAATAAAGAGGACCTGTCATGTTTATTTCTATTACAATCCTTGAATAAGGGATAAAAGTGATCAAAAAAGTAAATAAATAAAGGGACAGTGTAAAAATAAAAAGTAAAATAAATAAGACTTTTTTTTTTTAAAGTGCCTCATCCCTCCGTGCTCGCACGCAGAAATGAACACATACGTAAGTCGCGCCCGTATATGTAAACAGTGTTCAAACCACACATGTGAGGTATCATTGCTATCGTTAGAGCAAGAGCAATAATTCTAGCATAAGACCTCCTCTGTAACTCTAAACAGGTAACCTGTAAAAAAATTGAAAGCATCGCCTATGGAGATTTTTAAGTATTATAGTTTGTCGCCATTCCACGAGAGTGTGCAATTTTAAAGTGTGACATATTAGGTATGTATTTACTCAGCGTAACATCATCTTTCACATTATACAAAAAAATTGGGGTAACTATTGTGTTTCCTTTTTTTATTCACTAACGTGTATCCCCCCCCCCCCCAAAAAAAATGCATTTGAAAGACCGCTGCACAAATACAGTGTGACATAAAATATTGCAACAACCACCATTGAATTCTCTAGGGGCTCTGCTAAAATATATATAGATATATATATAGATATATATATAGATATATATCTATATATATATCTATATATATATCTAATGTTGTAAAGCGCTGCGCAAACTGTTGGTGCTATATAAATCCTGTATAATAATAATAATAATAATATAATGTTTGGGGATTCTAAGTCATTTTCTAGCAAAAAAAATACTGATCTTAACTTGTAAGTAACAAATGTCAGAAAAAGGAACGGTCAGCAAGTTATTAAGTATAATAATTCAGCGCTGGAGTAGTCCTATACTCAAGGAAGGTGTTTATTACTTCTGGATATACTTTGTTATCAGGGAGCAATTTTGCTTTCCCCAGAGTGCAGCTTTGAGCAATGCAAACAGCAATATATGACATTTTTTACTCTGGGGTTTCCATAATCTGTAAATTGTAGTATGTGTGTCTAGCTTAATGTCTCAATCTCATTAGCATCCCTAATTAGTGTCACTCATTTGTATGTGTGAATTCGGGCACTCTGCATGTGAATGGTCCCTTGCTGTCCCCCTATGGTGGAATGACATTGTGATGTCAAGGAAGAAGCAGGGTTAGTGTAAACACATAATAAATGACAGGAGGATTACTAATACAATCAGCAGTGAAGTCCCAGTACCGGGAGATAATGACCGCTAATTACTGCTGAGAAGTTAATCCTTTTCTTAGTGTCCTGATCATCGGATACAGTGATCCCCCTAATTATTATTACACTGTACATACACACACCTGTTACAGGTACCTCTGCATGCCTCAACACATATACAATGTGAGCTTATGGCTGTAATAATCTAAGAATATAATAGATGTGTATACAAGGTGTATATAGACTTGTGCTGTCCATAGCGCTCGCAGAGTCTGTAGCGATGTGCTTGGGATTTGCAGCATTCCTCCGCTGGGTGGAACGAGAGCTGCTGTACCTGTCCCGTGCAAGGGAGGGGAGGACAGGGGTGTGAGCTTAGCCAATCAGCAGGAGGGCAGGGGTGTAAGGCCAGCCAATCAGCGAGTTCTGGAGGAGCGCATGGGAGCTATATGTAGAGGAGATAGGGAAGGTGTATGACTGTATGCGATAAAGCATCAGGATAGGTATCCTGCAGATCTGGGACATATTACAGACTTTTTTTTTATAAGATTCCCATGAAGTCCACCTATAGGATCTGCTGTCAGATCTACTAGTATCCTGTAGCTGTCTTCTTAAAGTATCTCATCCTAAGGTTTTCTGGACCGCTTCTGCCAACATGTCTTCTGTCACCATCAGCCGGCCTCGGACATCCTTCCTCATCCAGGACATTCTCTCAGACCTGGGGGGTAAAAACAGAGACAGAGACCCAGGTGACAACCAAGAGAAGAGTACAGGAGAGGAGGAGGGGGAGATCACCCCACAGAGGGAGAAGACTGGGGGGGACCCTGGCAGGGGAGATCAGCACCCACTGGAGGCTCACAGCCTAAAGATGACTGGTAAGTGACATGTCTAAATATAATGTGTATGATATGAATAGAAGATTTAGATGGCACTACAAATATCAGCATACCTTTCATCTTTCACATGTGCACACTCTTCACTATAATTTGCCTGTATGTAGCCTCCAGCTGCTGTGGAACTACAAGTTCCAGCATGAGATGAAATACGTTTGCCAGGGCATGTGGGGATTTGCAGTTCCACAAGACTGGGAAGCACATGTTCATAATAGATGTTTTAGACCAGACATTCTCAACCAGGGATCCTCCAGATTTTGCTAGGAATTTAGAGTAATGAGCCATGGCAGTTTGATCTCCCTACCTTCAATGACCACCAATGTTAGGGGGCGATTTCCCACTGACATTCAATGTAAAGGGTCACTTCAACACCAAACACCAATGTAAAGGGGCTTCTCCCCATTGACCTCCAATATAAGGGAGGATTTTCCCCTGACATCCAATGTAAGAGATTAGTTATCATACAGTGGTCCCAAATTTCTCCATTGACCACCAATATTATTGGCAATTTCTTACTGACCAACAATGTAGGGGGTCACTTCTACACTGACCGCCAATGGAAAGGGGCTTTTTGTTCTCCATTGACCAAATATGTAAGGGGACACTACCATTTTAGTTTGTATTTCCTACAGGTCATCAATATTTTTTGTTTCATTTATTTTTACCATGTAGAGCAGGGGAGCGTTGTAAAACAATTCAATCTGAGTAGCAAAGATCTAGTCATGCCATTTTCTTTATTCTTCTATTTTAAACATTCAACAGCTTACTGATCAAGCTAATGTATTGTGATTTGTAGATATAATAATTTTCTCAGGTTTTCTATTAGACCTTAAAATTATTTTAAAAATTTATTCTGCAATAAAAAGGTTGAGAATGGCTGTTGTAAATTATCAACACAAATAACATTAGAAATGAGATATTCTGGGTGAGGGGGCTTTGTGGATATTTTGTAGAGTACCACTTATTGACAGTGCATGTTTTCCAGCTCTCCCTATAGAATTATACAGGGTTTTTCAGAGCAGTAATGGTAAGCAGATTGCAGTCCCTCATTTGCTGTGTTCACATGTAAGTGGTTCTTAGGCAGCAACCTGTGCATATATTATTATTATTATTATTATTAAACAGAATTTATATAGCACCAACAGTTTGCGCAGCGCTTTACAACATGAGGGCAGACAGTACACTTACAATACAAATCAATACAGGAGGGGTTTAGAGGGCCCTGCTCGTTAGATATATGTAAATATGTACAGGTGGCGGCCCGTAGAAATGAATGATGATCCAGTAAATGCACAGAAATTAAATTTGATTGACCTATTTAGGTGAAAAATAAATCTATTTTTTTATTTGTTTTTATTTGTATTTATTATTTTTTAATTCATGGTAGTTTATTTATTTTTTTATTTAATGTTCTGTTAGTTTTTTCCTTTAAATCAGCTTCCAGGTTTTTTCATTAAAGGTTAATTAAACACGCTGAAGTTAGCCGTCGCTCACATTGAATGTGGCTTTGAAATCACGCAACTTCATCTGAAATCGCACGATTTCAAAGCCGCATGTCAGTGCGACATCGGGTGTGACTTGGAAGACATCTGTGCGGCTTCATGCACAGATGTCTATACAAGTTGTACTCAAAATCACCAAAAGTAGTGCAGGAACTACTTTATCAAATCGTTGCAGTGTCGCACCGAATTGAGCAGTGCAGTTGCCAGCAATAGGGTACGACTTGTCATGCAATTTGACCTGTCAAATCGCATGACAAGTTGCAGCAATGCGAATAAAGGCTAAGAAGCTGATTTGCTGCCATGCACAGCTGCCCCAGATTTTGCACTCTATTTAGTAAATCAACCCCTAATTAGTCTAATTAGGGGCCCAGTTTAGTTGATAACGATGTACTGCTAAAACCGCCAACTTTTGCCCAAAGGTCAGGCAAATAAAAAGAAAGAAAATCTGCACCTACATAAATATGGGGAATGCCATTGCCAAGCATCTAAGACAGAATCAAATTTTCCTGGCTGTCTCTGGATTTAGTGCCTTCTGAATCACTGACCTAGAAAATGCATACAATTTACAAAAAGTGATATGAGAACTCCAGATCTGTGTCCTTGTTCCAGATCAGTGCCACCAAAAATAGAAAAACCATTGGACCAGTATGACGTCCAGGAAACTAGCATTTTCAGAAGCAGAGGCCAACTATGAAAAATCCCCTTTAATACCTTTGTAGCCCTCCTGCCGTACAGCTCTGACCTAATCCCACCTGAGACAATATCTGCATGGAGTTTGTTGTTCTTGTGTTTGTATGGCTTTCTGCAGGGTTGTCTGCCTGTCACAATGAATGACGCATGCTTTGTGCTACTTCACTGCTAGCACATGGCTGACTGCATCCCACACACAGCTTTTTCCACCCTCCTCCTGTCTCATCTCCCCCACCAGCCACAGGGTTGCTTGTGTGTTTTTACAGGTTAAATGAACCTGAACAGGGCAGAGGGGTCATTACTAATTCCCCAGCCTCTTCTCACCAGTATATACAAGCGTCCCATCTCCAGATCACTGACACACACACACATCTGTGGTGGGATTTTACGCCTCAGTCTAGCTGTACACATTTCATCTTCTCTGGATCGGCTTGCTATCGTATGTTGAGAGCCACAGCACCCACGGTTGCCTGAATCCCCAAACAATGACCGCATCTGATAGGATGCAGTTGCTGTTTGGCCGATAATTTTCCACCCAGCTCAGTCGATTTTTTAATTGACATTTATCAAGGTGAGAGGTGCCAGCAAGGCCAGCCACTGATCGAATTTTGGCTGATTCAGCAGGAAATTATCAAAATTTCGGGCCTGTAAAATTTGATGATTTAGTCTGGTTGGGCATTTTACTTGGCTTGGCTTGTTTAAAGGAATATGCAGCAATCCATTTCAACCAGTTTCAGTCTGATGAGTAAAACATAATTTCAGATTGGCTGCTTTGGTTTACTGCATTATTGCCTTTATATTGTTATCCTTTATACCAGAATCATAATTGGGACACATCCCACTCACTATTATCAGTGTAATAATCATTGTGAACCTGTTTTTACCTTGAATACTAAATCATGACCAAGGGATTTAAAAAAAATGGATTTTTGCTAGTGTGTCATTCAACTTTAGTGGACATTGCCCTTTGCTATGTGTCCAGTCTCAATTTCTTTAAGCTGGTCATAGATGGATCAAAATTCGACTGGTTCAGCAGGGACTCGGTGTTCTGCCGAGAAAGTTCAGCTCGGCGTATAAGTTCCCCCCTCTACTGCGCCTGCGCAGTAGGTATCGGTGGAAATTGCAGAAGCAGAACAGCTGAAAATCAGCTGTACACGGCATGTAAGAGGGCCCCTCGCGGGCTCGCTTCGCTCGCCACGCTTCGAGCACGGCCTTGCTGCGCTCGGCACTTTTAGATTCCCCCTCTAGGTCCACTTGGATGGTGGGGAAGAAACCTGGACCCAGAGCGCAGGCGCCGTGTACAGCTGATTGAAGCATTTGAGCTTCGGCTATCTCAGGCGGCTGACAGTAGTATGTACTGCGCAGGCGCTGCGCCTGCGCAGTACAGGGGGGAACTTATCCGCCGAGGGAACATTCTCGGCAAGACACCGGCAAATTTTGATACATGTGTAGCCACTTTCACTTCCAACAGAAATCAAATGGGCTTGTTGGAAATTTTTTCTCGATCAGTGGTTGCAGCCATTGGGATGTAAGGATGTACATTTACGTTGGCATTTAGTCCAACCTGCAATCATGTTGATATTTTGTCTTCTAACCTGCAAATGAAAAAAAGGCTACCATCTTTGTAGTTAAACAACACAGTTTTTTCCTTGTATCTCCAATCAGACCTGTCTGAACATGCATTACCTACCACTCTCCTCTTCTGTCCCCTCTAGCAGAAGATCAGATGGCAGTGGAGCAGTTGGACTTTGAGACACCTCAGCAGCCTACAGTGGAGGAGGATAAAGTGGCTAAGCAGCCCCAGAAGAGGTCCCGTGCTGCCTTCTCACATTCCCAGGTGATAGAGCTGGAAAGAAAGTTCTCCAGCCAGAAATATCTGTCCGCTCCAGAAAGAGCCCAGCTGGCCAAGAGCTTGAAGCTAACTGAGACCCAAGTGAAGATCTGGTTCCAGAACCGGAGATATAAAACAAAGAGGAAACAGCTGGCCACTGACCTGGAGGAACTGGACAAAACCTCATCTCTCCCCATCCTGTGTCGCGATGGAGATCTGAGCCGGAACTCTCTCCTCAGCCTCTATCAGAACTACCACTGTTACCCATACCTGTACTACTTGGCAGGCTGGCATCCACCACTGTGGTGATGGACTGACTTTGAACATCCCAAATTTTAATATATATTTTTTATAATTGTGTTTTATATATTGATTCCAGTTGGGATGGCCTATGGTAGCACCACCTAGAAGAAGTAAGAAGTTTAAAGTACCCCCTGGTGATTGCTGTTCAGGTGTTCAAACAGAGGGTATGGGTGTAGCCTTATGTGGCAGAGGCCAGTAGAGAAATAAGATATCCTTTGCTATTTGCTAGAGCATGTAAATGTCTTGTCAGCACGTATCTCTACTCAAAACAAAAATTTAATTTCTGGATAGACTTCAGTGGGTTAAATTATGACTCCCTATATTCATGAGTTGCTCCATCTGCAAGATCTTTACAATGGCATGCCTGATTTTAATGCAAACAGCCCCCAGGGGATTTATTCTAAGATCTGTTTTCTCTTGTTATTCCATAACTGAGAATGCAGCAGGGAGCGTAAGATTCCCTTGCTATTCTTTGTAACAGCTGCTTTTGCTTCAGGTCTGGCAATTCTAGTGGGCAGTTCTTAGTGCTTAAAGCCCAACTCCATCTGAACTTTTTATTATATGCTGGATAGAGCAGAGAAGGATAAAGCCTCGTACACACGGTACGATTGTTGGCAGGGGATTGTCTGTTGACAGACTGTTGTCCTAAAATCTTACCATTAGTACGCTCCTTTTGACAATTGTTGTCCAATTTTCGGCCAACAGATGGCAGGCTTGTAAATTTTTGGCGGACAATGGTTTGACGCCAGATTTTCGTATGGTCAGTACACAAATCCATCACACAAAAGTCGAAAGTACAAACACGCATGCTCGAAATCAATGCTCACCAAACACGAAATTAGCAGAAGGGGCCCAAAGGGTGGCGCTCAAGAGCTGAAATTCCTCGTAGTACGTCACTACATTCATGTTTGTGGCACGACAATTGTGTACCGTTAGTATGCAAGACAAGATCCTGGCACACGCCCTTTTGACAAAAATCAGACGCTCGGTTGGCCACAATCGTACTGTGTGTACGAGGCTTTAGACCCTCTGTTGTGATTGTTATTGCTTTGTCCCTATTGAGGAGATTTAACCTCACTCCCTGTGATGACAGAAAGTGATGGGAAATCTCTCCAACAGGTAATTAGACAAACACAAAAACACATTTTAGAAGAGTATGGAAGGGTTAGAATTTCTGGCAATATGTGTATTGCTGCCTGTGCTTTCCTGTCCCAATTACGACCTCTCCTTTTATTTTTTATGCTGGTGCCACATAAACAAGAAGTGAAGCAAGATCTCTCCAGTGGGGGGGTTGCCCATTTCTTTCGGCGTGTATTCTAACCCTTCTTGGTGTTTAGCAATTGCAATCTTAAGCCACCCATAGATGGATGGAAGTTCCTGCTGAACCAGCCAAATTTTGATTCACCTATGGGCAGGCTGGTTGTACTGAAGTCAATCCTTCGATCAACTTCAGTACAACCAGCCGGTCTGTTTTTTTTTTTCCCCGATCACTGTTAGCGGCTATAGCCGGGGAGCCAGTGATCATTGTATTCTGCCAGTGGGGAGGGCTCCCCGCTACTCCCCGGCAGAACACAATAGGGCTGCAGGATTACCCCAACACTGACTGTGTTGATAGGGGAATTGAGAAACTTTCTTTCCTTTACCTGTGCTTGAAGGAAAAACATTGCAAAAGGTATGGGCTGCTCAAATGTTGTCAGTACTGCCAAGTTTGGCATTTATAGGGCTGTGCACTTTCAGTTCCCCAAGGGTGCCCAATGCACAACACTACAGTGTAATTCCATTACACATCAAAGCACTTGTGCATAAACCATTCCTGAGTGTTCAGTATTCATACTGACACATGTCTGCCAGAGTGATGGACTTCTTA
Organism: Aquarana catesbeiana; assembly: GCF_042186555.1. Classification (NCBI taxonomy): domain Eukaryota; kingdom Metazoa; phylum Chordata; class Amphibia; order Anura; family Ranidae; genus Aquarana; species Aquarana catesbeiana. Next base: position 608,229,550 of record NC_133326.1, on the reverse strand, counting down.
CATTAATATTCAGGGAATGGGGTCTTTTAGAAAGGTATGTGATATTTAATTATTGACATCTTATATTTTATAATGAATATTTCTACTCTCATAAAAAGAGGGTGCAGCCTGTATCAGGTGTTATTTAATATTATAAGGTCCTACATTTTATATTATTAATTAATAGGCTGTCAACTATTTTATGGAATAAGTGCACTTACATATTTTTTTGCACTGTGCTACTCAGGAGCATGAAGGCTGCAGCTTTCACAGTTATGTTTGTTTTATAGTTTTGCTATCAGTGTCTTATTCAGCACAAAAAAAGACGTAAGGATTTCGGAGTGCCTACAGAAGACATACACTAATATACATTTATGCCTTTTGGTCAAGCTACGTGTCATTTATCTCTGAGTTCTCCATAGATTTCTGTGGACATTGTGGGATGTGGGGGTATTTTTGCTAGATGATGAAAATTCTGTGATTTTCAACATATAAGTCTTCCCTCTTGCTGAATAATATGCATACATTTCCCAGCAGGCTGAAAATCTTAAAGTTGATTTCTAGGCAAAAGCTTATATACAGTTGACCTAATTTTTATTTTGCTGCAGTTAACCAATAAAGCTAGGTAACCTTACTTGCCCCTAGCTTGTTATTGGACAGTGAAGGAGCAGCAGATCACCCCTCTATTCACTCTGAATTGTCCTCTGCTCACTCTAAATTCTCCTCCTGTCAGCATGTTTAATGTTGGCATATGTGCAGCAAGCCCTTCTTCTCCAAGTGCTGCTGTACAAGGAATTTAAGGCCGATATTAAGTTAAATTCAGGTACACCAGTTGCATATAAAAATATAATCAATTGATATAATAAATACATTACAGTAATAATTGGATTTTTTTTTATATATCTGTTCAGCTTTAGTCTTACTATGAAAATTAGAAACATAGAGAGAACTGCTACCTTGGAATGTAATATCATAAAACCTATTGCCTAAAAAGGAGGGTTTGTTGCACATAAAAGGGGAAGACTTACTAAAACTGGAGTGTGCAACATTTGGAGCAGCTCTGCATAGAAACTAATCAGTGTCCAAGTTTTATTGTCAAAGCTTAATTGAACAAGCTGAAGTTAGAAGCTGAATGGCTACTATCCACAGCTTCACCACATTTTGGAGTGTTTAGTAAATACCCCCAAAGCGTTTTCATCATTTGGAATTTATTAAGTAAAGGCAGAAAGCTTTTCGTTATAGACCATAGTAATGGATTTTGCATTCCAACATTCATATTAATGACATCTTGCAGTTGACTGTTTGCAATCATCATGCATACAACCTTCTGTTCTTCTATTTTCCTGGTGTCTGACTCTTTTTTTCAGTCACTCTGTGCTGCACTATCAGGCTGATTAGGGTATGGGAAGACAACAAAGAGCTGTCAAACTCATAAATCTCATGGTATTGTCACACAAAATTCCCACAGCTGAGAGTATAAGAGCCAACAGTGTTTTACAGAAAAAAGGGTACAGACCCAAGTGTGGCCATATTGTCAAATTCATTCCAAAAACTGTCTATGTACAATTCATATTAATGTATGTAAATAAAGATGTTTGTAAAAATTGTATATAGTCATTTTGTTGGATAAGGTATTTTGTTACTGGGCTTTTTAAAATCTGTGTTAAACTTTATCTGGGATATCAAGGCAAGGGATGAGATATGAGCGGTTCTTGAGAAAGGTCTCATTCCAGCTAATTATTGGAAAACATCATTGTACTGCTACTTTCTAAAATCATTTGGTCATGCGGGCACTGGTTCATTGGATTTGTCACAGTTTACAGTGTATAACACTGCATCATCAACCCTTTTCATATCAGTAGTAAATTGGTGGTAAAGCTATGTTATACACCTGTAGTGTGGACCACTCAAGACCTCTTCTTAGAGGATGACTGTCGGATCTATAACTGATGTAGATATTCACCCTGATAGCCAAACCTGATGGTTATGGGTGGTATAAGTAGGTTCCAGATACCCAAGAGCTGCAAGAAACATACTGAGCAACCATCATACATACTGATCACATCTTCTATTCCACATAGACAATATCTACAGAGGTGACAAAAGGTAAAGGTAGATACTGATCTAAAATGGGACTTATCTGTATGTGCGTGGGTACCTTGAAGTGGAATAGAAAAGTCTATGCTCAAATCCTAATAGCTTACATACTGTATACTGTATATAACGCTTCAGGTGCCAAAGGGGAGTGACCGCACATTAACACTGGAAATTCTGCATTAATTTTTTTGCAGAATTCAATACATTCTTACATGTTGCTAGCAAATTTCTTCATGAAAGTTTAAATCTTGATTCATTTACACAGCAATTCATGTCTAAGCTGGTCAGCTGCATCAAAGTAATCTCTCTCTGGCCAGTCCTTACTCTACTCTGCTAAATGCCAAATACTTATATGCTTATATAATACTTTGATGGACATATAGTGGCAAATATGGGGCAGACAGACATAGCTGGAGATAAGCTACAGACTCAGGTCTGGTCACTGACCTGCACTATACAACAGAAATGGAGAGATGTCTCTGTTCAACTATGCTCAAATCCATATATAGACGAACTGGCAGGCACTCAAGCGTTTGGTTGGAAAAGGTAGTAGGGGACTAGCGTTTGACTGTTCCGGTAGGAGTGACAGTAGGCGGTCGAGTATGGTTACTGGACACTAGACATTGTTTATTTTATAGAGGTGAATGTCTACCCTAGAGCCTGATTGCTGGGTTTTAGATATGGCAAGGTGGAGGATGAAATGGTCTTGGCAGCGAGCCAGGTGACGTCTACGCAAGACTTGGCCAGCGGGGTTGCTACAAGTAAACTCGCTAGGCCGCAAGAACCCGTAGTAGGCTAGGTAGATGGCTGCTTGTATGACCAGGCTGAGGAGAAGGCCAAATGGCGAACTAGCAAGGATATTAGACATGTCCCGGAAGATGGTATTTGTTATAGGCAGACATTTGGCATTGCTCATGGATTGACGTTTTTTTGGATGCCACGTAAGACGGCTCGGATCACATGGGATGAAACTAAAGATGGTTTTGGGGGATCTCGTAAGGCCAGAAAGTGCTGGACACCGGCTAAGTATATTTAGGAGTATCTCTGGAGGCCATGGTCCTGTAAACCAATGGTGGCCAAAAATTGTAGCAAAACCTGTGGAGGCTGTGGCATCTGTCACTACTTGGGGTGATAGGGGCGATATTGACGGTATAAACATTGATATACCGTTCCACGTAGTACGTAACCCTCCTACATTGATAGGTCCGCTACTGCCACGGTGTCTTAATAAGGATCTGATCGGGGTCCTGTGTCTGGGAGAGGAAGGTCAGGAGGCATGACACAAAAGATGGACCCTGGGGAATGACCGTATTGCAAAATTGAGCATTCCTAAGAGAGACTGAAGCTGCTTTTTAGTACACCCCCGTGTACAGGTGAAGACTTGGAGAACTTGACCTGATGCGGGTCAGCTTGTCAAGGGGGAGGCTGGCTTGCATTGAGTTGTTAGTTCGTCGGAACAAATCGGTGCATCACGGATTGACTGGATTCGAATTGGAACGTGGTACGTAACAGTGAAATGATTTGCCATGACAGAGGCACGAATCGGAGAGCCGCAAACTGTGACTGACAACGAACCAGACTCTGGAGCATGTACTGAAATGAGGCCAAAAAAATAACTGGGGCATACCGGAATGAATTGGTGCATCACGGATGTGACTGGATTTGAATCGGAACGTGATAACGTGACAGTGAAATTAGTGAAATGTCTTCCCATGACAGAGGCACGAATCGGTGTGCCACGACTGCGACTGACAACAACCGGACTCTGGAGCATGTACTGAAATGAGGCCAAAAAACAACTGGGGCACACCGGGACGAATCAGTGCATCACGGAAGTGACTAGATTTGAATCTGAGCGCGGTACGTGACAGTGAAATGAGTGAAATGATTGAAATGATTATCTATGACAGAGGCACGAATCGGTGTACCGTGATTGCGACTGACAACAAACCGTGGTATGGACATGAGGCAAAAACAACTGAGACATGCCTGAACGAACCGGTGCGATGCGGACACGACTGGATTCGAATCACAGTCAGGTACGTAAAATAAATGAAATGTTTAGGCATGATAGACGCACGAATGGGTGGCTAAGTACTACGGCTACATGCAGGGTTTCTGTATCGAATGACTCGTAAGTTCCGTGTCGGGGTTTGGGAGACACCAGATGTCTAGCAATGACGATGAAAATTGAAATGTTTATACGAAACCCTACCTGCGACAACCGAGCCAGACACATCGTACGAAAACTGCTAACGGAACCAAAAGCCTTGGAAAGTTTCGAACACACAACTCACGAACGCCAACGAGTTGGACGAGTTGGCTTAGTGACGTAACGTATTGCGCACAGGAAACCGACAAAGACCACAGGAGAGCAGGCTGGTCAAAAACCCCCTGGGCTCCTCCCATAAATTCAGGCCACCATACTGGCCTTCTTACATATATATATATATATATAAATATATATATATATATATATATATATATATATATATATATATATATATATATACAACACATCAGGTGCAAAAGGGGTGTGACCACATGTTAACACTGAAAATTCTGAATTAATCCTTTGCACACTGCTATACACCCATACATATTTCTACCCATTTTTCAGAGCAGAGTAAAGACTGGCCAGAGAAGGCTTACTTTGGCGCAGATCGCCAGCTTGAACATGTATTGCGGTATGTGTGAACCAAAAACCTGGAATTGAATTGGAATAGGGTTTACATCTTCAAGAAGATACAACACAGCTATTCCCATGGTTGTGTAGTTTCCAGTCCAAAAACTATTAACACTTTTTCACCCAAAACAAGAAAGGATATACTTATGGCGCAGGATGTGGAGGTGTGCTACAGACACCCCTCCCAGCGCGTTACATCAGAGAAATAAAAAGTAATTTTATACATTTCTCTAAAATGTGTAATTACTATTTCTCCCAAATGACACCATTGACAAGGGTCACCTATAACAAGACATTGCTCTTGTCGATGATGTCTTCTCCGTAAACATCCTGTAGTCTTCTGTGGATGTCGGACAGCCTGCACCCCTCCTTCATCAACAACTCAATGATGGCACGTTGCTTCTGCTGTGAATCCATTATTTACCTGCAATGAAAAAGAAGAAGAGAAGTCTTTACCTGTATAGCCCATGTTTAAGATTGGAGCAAAATGCTTCCTAACCTTCAGTCAAATCTATCATGAAATCGAGATCCTTCATATATAAATGAATGGACATCACTGCATTATATTGTGGCACCACTATCAGGACCTACTTGTAGTTTCCATACAGCCCCCTAATAAACTACAGTACATGTCAGGCAGACACAAACACATGTAAGTAAATATAAAATAAGTATGGTAGGATGCATACTGTATAAGATAGATACATACACATGCATACTTAAGGAGAATCTAAGGATATAGATGTGGAAGTGGTCATTGTTTACTATTATATTTGGAACTACCATCCTCCATCAACAGCAGCCCATATATTAGTATTCCCCCTGGTTTCCTTTAATTAGAAAGAAGAGTGCAAACAGCAAAGCACAGAAGCCAATTACCGGTATATTTCACCTGTCATTATTTCTGAGCAGTTTACTTAAAGTAAAACAATTGTTGATTGGTTGACTTGGGTTAATGCATTTTCTTATTCCAAGCTACTGTTTGACTTATTAAATCAAATATATACAGAAAGTAGGGCACTCAGTGCTGTACAATATGTACTAATGGATAACAGGCAGCAAAGTACTCCCCCTGACAGTCTTTGTCTTTTTACTACCTAGTGAGCCTATAAAAAAGCAAGCTTGGACAATGTGTTTATTCCATGTTGTAGACACGCAGTTGGGCTGACCAAAAATGATGGACATAACTGAGTTATATAGCAGTAACAGTCATAGGGGTTTATTTACTAAAACTGGAGACTGCAAAATCTGGTGTAGCTGTGCATGGTAGCCAATCGGCTTCTAACTTCAGCTTGTTCATTTAAGCTTTGATTAAAAAAAAGCCTGGAATCTAATTGGTTTCTTTGCAGAGCTGCACTCTTCAGTTTTAGTAAATTAACCCCATAGTCACTTTTATTTTGTGCAAAAAAAAACAAAACAAAAACGTGGAGACCAATACACTTGCAAAATGTCCAGTTCCCTGTAGAAGTATTAATGTTTTATACTCCCATTTTCTTACGGCATCAATCCATCACAAGGTGACTGTGCACACTGTATTTACAGAGCAGCATAAACATCAAGAGCAAGTCTTACTGGAAAATGTGTGGAATATAAATAAGAGGGATCTGTAGGCTATAGATATGATCCATCACATGGAGGGATCATCAGATAAGCAGCACAGATGAAAACGGGGAGATCTGTGTGTTTACTGAGAAGGGGATATTCTCTGGGAGCTCTGGGGTCTGGCAAAGGAGACACTGCAATACCTTGTAGGTATCCAGAGACATTCTTAGATAAGGCAAATATGCTGGACTGTAACAATGGGAATGAATTGAGGATTTTAAACCCATTCTGGAGCCATAAAATAATTTCCACGTGGTTTTAAATTCGTACAACATTGCTGATTTCTGGCAAGTGTTGACATAATGTCTTTCCACAGATTTTCATTATCCTATAAAAAAGCTGACCATACATAAATCGAATTTCAATCCATGTATGGGTACCCTGATTGTGGTGGAAGGAAAGAAAATTGCATAATCTATGACCTGCCGGGGGGGGGTTCAACCCTGGTCAGTATTTTTTTCTCTGTATGTGTCCCCTCAGTCCTGCCCCACAGATGCAACAGCAAGTGAGATATCTACAAAGTGAAGGGAATTCTCACTCCTAAACAGTTGTCACCAGTAGGGATGGGGTTGGGTTCAGTCTGAACCCATGTTTGGCTGAACCCGAAAGGAAGCTGTCCCAATTAGGGATGGGCCGAACGACCCCTTGTTCGGTTTGCACCAGAACCTTCAAACATCGCAAAAGTATGGAACTGAATAACGAACCCCATTGAAGTCTATGGGACCCGAACGTGAAAAATCAAAAGTGCCCATTTTGAAGGTTTATATGCAAGTAATTGAGCATACAATGGTTATGGGAGTCCGGGTATTGCCCTGGGGGACATGTATCAATGAAAAAAAGTTTGTAGATGTAGCACCCTGGTGCTTAGGCACGGTTGCTCACAAATTTAGTATGCCAGGTAGTAAGTATCCTGCCTAATTATTAGAAGATCCACTAACTTTTCCCTAAATCTGGGTTTGCTGCACTTCTCTCTTTTGTCACTGGGTGGCACTGTTGACGGTGACATTGGATTGACAAGGGCTTAGCGAAGCCAGACTTTGAGTGGATGGGTTGTCTCGGCCAATGGGCAGGGGTCTTTGGCCCCTGGGCCTGCTGGGAGAGCCTATTTATTTGGGGGAAGTCAGGTGATCGCTGTTCTGTGCCACCTGGATAGCTGTCTGGGTGGACGTGTGTTAACCACTTGAGCCCCGGACCATTATGCTGCCTAAGGACCAGAGGTCTTTTTCCAATTTGGCACTGCGTCGCTTTAACTGCTAATTGCGCGGTCATGCAATGCTGTACCCAAATGAAATTTGCGTCCTTTTCTTCCCACAAATAGAGCTTTCTTTTGATGGTATTTGATCACCTCTGCAGTTTTTATTTTTTGCGCTATAAACAGAAAAAGACCGAAAATTTTGAAAAAAAATGATATTTTCTACTTTTTGTTATAAAAAAAATCCAATAAACTAAATTTTAGTCATACATTTAGGCCAAAATGTATTCGGCCACATGTCTTTGGTAAAAAAAATGTCAAAAAGCGTATATTTATTGGTTTGCGCAAAAGTTATAGCGTCTACAAACTAGGGTACATTTACTGTAATTTACACAGCTTTTAGTTTATGACTGCCTATGTCATTTCTTGAGGTGCTAAAATGGCAGGGCAGTACAAAACCCCCCCAAATGACCCCATTTTGGAAAGTAGACACCCCAAGGAAATTGCTGAGAGGCATGTTGAACCCATTGAATATTTATTTTTTTTGTCCCAAGTGATTGAATAATGACAAAAAAAAAAAATATATTTACAAAAAGTTGTCACTAAATGATATATTGCTCACACAGGCCATGGGCCTATGTGGAATTGCACCCCAAAATACATTCAGCTGCTTCTCCTGAGTATGGGGATACCACATGTGTGGGACTTTTTGGGAGCTTAGCCGCGTACGGGGCCCCGAAAACCAAGCACCGCCTTCAGGATTTCTAAGGGTGTAAATTTTTTATTTCACTCTTCACTGCCTATCACAGTTTCGGAGGCCATGGAATGCCCAGGTGGCACAAAACCCCCCCAAATGACCCCATTTTGGAAAGTAGACACCCCAAGCTATTTGCTGAGAGGCATATTGAGTCCATGGAATATTTTATATTTTGACACAAGTTGCGGGAAAGTGACACTTTTTTTTTTTTTTGCACAAAGTTGTCACTAAATGATATATTGCTCACACAGGCCATGGGCATATGTGGAATTGCACCCCAAAATACATTTAGCTGCTTCTCCTGAGTATGGGGATACCACATGTGTGGGACTTTTTGGGAGCCTAGCCGCGTACGGGGCCCCGAAATCCAATCACCGCCTTCAGGATTTCTAAGGGTGAAAATTTTTGATTTCACTCTTCACTGCCTATCACAGTTTCGGAGGCCATGGAATGCCCAGGTGGCACAAAACCCCCCCAAATGACCCCATTTTGGAAAGTAGACACCCCAAGCTATTTGCTGAGAGGCATGGTGAGTATTTTGCAGCTCTCATTTGTTTTTGAAAATGAAGAAAGACAAGAAAAAACATTTTTTTTTTTCTTTTTTCAATTTTCAAAACTTTGTGACAAAAAGTGAGGTCTGCAAAATACTCACTATACCTCTCAGCAAATAGCTTTGGGTGTCTACTTTCCAAAATGGGGTCATTTGGGGGGGTTTTGTGCCACCTGGGCTTTCCATGGCCTCCGAAACTGTGATAGGCAGTGAAGAGTGAAATCAAAAATTCACGCCTTTAGAAAGCCTGAAGGCGGTGCTTGGTTTTCGGGGTCCCGTACGCGGCTAGGCTCCCAAAATTCTCACACATGTGGTATCCCCGTACTCAGGAGAAGCAGCAGAATGTATTTTGGGGTGTAATTTCACATATTCCCATGGCATGTTTGAGCAATATATAATTTAGTGACAACTTTGTGCAAAAAAAAAAAAAAAAAAAGTGTCACTTTCCCGCAACTTGTGTCAAAATATAAAATATTCCATGGACTCAATATGCCTCTCAGCAAATAGCTTGGGGTGTCTACTTTCCAAAATGGGGTCATTTAGTGACAACTTTGTGCAAAAAAAAAAAAAATAAAATTTGTCTTTCCCGCAACTTGTGTCGCAATATAAAATATTCCATGGACTCGACATGCCTCTCAGCAAATAACTTGGGGTGTCTACTGTCATTTGGGGGGGTTTTGAACTGTCCTGGCATTTTATGCACAACATTTAGAAGCTTATGTCACACATCACTCACTCTTCTAACCACTTGAAGACAAAGCCCTTTCTGACACTCATTGTTTACATGAAAAAGTTTTTTTTGCAAAAAAATTACTTTGAACCCCCAAACATTATATATTATTTTAAAGCAAATGCCCTACAGATTAAAATGGTGGGTGTTTAATTTTTTTTTTTCACACAGTATTTGCGCAGCGATTTTTCAAACGCATTTTTTGGGGAAAAAACACACTTTTTTAAATTTTAATGCACTAAAACACACTATATTGCCCAAATGTTTGATGAAGTAAAAAAGATGATCTTAGGCCGAGTACATGGATACCAAACATGACATGCTTTAAAATTGCGCACAAACGTGCAGTGGCAACAAAATAAATACATTTTTAAAAGCCTTTAAAAGCCTTTACAGGTTACCACTTTAGATTTACAGAGGAGGTCTACTGCAAAAATTACTGCCCTCGATCTGACCTTCGCGGCGATACCTCACATGCATGGTGCAATTGCTGTTTACGTTTGACGACAGACCGCCGCTTGCGTTCGCCTTAGTGCGAGAGCAGGGGGCGACAGGGGTGCTTTTTTTTTTTTTTTTTTCTTTATTATTTTTTTTGCTTTTTTATCTTATTTTTAAACTGTTCCTTTCATTTTTTTTTTTTTTTAATCATTTTTATTGTTATCTCGGGGAATGTAAATATCCCCTATGATAGCAATAGGTAGTGACAGGTACTCTTTTTTGAAAAAATTGGGGTCTATTAGACCCTAGATCTCTCCTCTGCCCTCAAAGCATCTGACGACACCAAGATCGGTGTGATAAAATGCTTCCCCAATTTCCCAATGGCGCTATTTACATCCGGCGAAATCTAAGTCATAAAATGCTCGTAGCTTCCGGTTTCTTAGGCCATAGAGATGTTTGGAGCCACTCTGGTCTCTGATCAGCTCTATGGTCAGCTGTCTGAATCACCGGCTGCATTCTCAGGTTCCCTGTTGAGACAGGAGAGCCAGAGAAAAACACGGAAGACGGTGGGGGGGGGCATTCCCTCCCACGGCTTGTAAAAGCAGTCTAGAGGCTAATTAGCCGCTAGGATTGCTTTTACATGAAAGCCGACCGATGGCTGAAAAGAATGATACCAAGATGATACCTAAACCTGCAGGCATCATTCTGGTATAACCATTCAAAGTCGTGAATGGCGTACCTGAAGACAAAAAAATGGTTAACAATAAAGCACAGTAAACAGTAAAGTATAAAAAATTGCATACCTGAAAAGCAAACATGATAAAACATAATAACAATAAAACATTGCAGAATAGAATACAGTAAAAAAGAGCAGAACAAGAGAGAGAGAATAGAGAGAGAGAGAACAATGAAACGACAACTATTTTTTTTTATTTTATATATTTTTTTTTTTTTTTTACACTTTTTTTGTAACTAACTTTTATAACGGTAACCGGTTCCAGGTTCGGGTCTCTCAAAATGCGATGGCATCTTGGGAGACCCTGTGAAAGTGTGCCTAGTCTGTGCAATGCTGTACCCTACGCTAATACTCAACTAATGAATGGTAGCGTTCAAAACATTCACCAATGCAAAGACCAGGATTGTCAGGACAGGAGGGACAATAATAGCGTGTGTCATGCCTATATCCGCGCTTGCTGCAGACACAACATCTTTTTTGGGGGGGTTCGTTGGGTAGGGGTACTCGGGAGGACATAAAGAAAATGCCTCTTATGCAGCCGACTGCATTTGGTTGGGGATGTGAATGGGGGAAGTACGGGCGCTGCAGAAGCGGTGGGTTCCCAATTAGGATTGGCGAATGCAGCAGGAAGGGCACTATGGGCACGACGGGCCTGTGTTTGTCTTCTTGGTGGCAGCGGGACACTACTTTGCTTGCCACCTCACCAGCTTGAACTGCACTTATGGGACTCGCCACGTCACCAAGTGTTACTGCAGTGCTGGTTTGACTACGACCGGGGTGTACTAGGCCGCTGGCGCTTGCCAGTTCAATAAAAAGCTACCAAAAAAACTGTTAGCGATCGCAGGGATCAGGCCTGACTCTGCGAACGCTGCAGTTATGCGTTAAGTGTTTTGTAAGTGACAGTGATCGATCGATACTGCACTTGGGTGGGCTGGGCCGGGCGGAGGGGCAAAATGCAGGTGCTAGCAGGTATCTGGGCTGATCCCGCTAACACTGCGTTTTTGGGAACCATAAACTGCTGGGGACGCCAGTATAGATCTGATCGGATCAGATATTGATCCGTTCAGATACTATACCACTAAGGGAGGCGTATGCTGCGTGCGTGGGTGTTAGCGGTACTGGCGCTAATCTGACGCTGCTTGGGGCTGGTGCTTGCCAGTTCACCAAAATACTACCAAAAAAACTGTTAGCGATCGCAGGGATCAGGCCTGACTCTGCGAACGCTGCAGTTATGCATTTAGTGTTTTGTAAGTGTCAGTGATCGATCGATACTGCACTTGGGTGGGCTGGGCTGGGCCGGGCGGAGGGGCAAAACGCAGGTGCTAGCAGGTATCTGGGCTGATCCCGCTAACACTGCGTTTTTGGGAACCCTAAACTGCTGGGGACGCTAGTATAGATCTGATCGGACCAGATATTGATCCGTTCAGATACTATACCACTAAGGGAGGTGTACGGTGCGTGCGTGGGTGTTAGCGCTACTGGCGCTAACCTGACGCTGCCTGGGGCTGGTGCTTCCCAGTTCACCAAAATGCTACCAAAAAAACTGTTAGCGATCGCAGGGATCAGGCCTGACTCTGCGAACGCTGCAGTTATGCGTTTAGTGTTTTGTAAGTGACAGTGATCGATCGATACTGCACTTGGGTGGGCTGGGCGGAGGGGCAAAACGCAGGTGCTAGCAGGTATCTGGGCTGATCCCGCTAACACTGCGTTTTTAGGAACCCTAAACTGCTGGGGACGCTAGTATAGATCTGATCGGATCAGATATTGATCCGATCAGATACTATACCACTAAGGGAGGCGTATGCTGCGTGCGTGGGCGTTAGCAGTACTGGCGCTAATCTGACGCTGCCTGGGGCGACGCATATCACCGCCGGGCGATCAGGGGGCTAAACCTTTATTCGGTAATAAACGGCGGGTGCCCTGACACTATAAAAAATAAACAAACTAACCAGCGTCACCCGTAACAGTTATACGGTGATCAGTGGTGAAAGGGTTAACTAGGGGGCCATGAAGGGGTTAAAACATTTATTCGGTAGTATATGGGGGTCCCTGTCGCTATAAAACGCTGACGGCGAACCTAAATATTTAGGTCCCTAACTAGCGTCACCAGCGACACTAATACAGCGATCAGAAAAATGATCGCTTAGCGACACTGGTGACAGGGGGTGATCAAGGGGTTAAAACTTTATTAGGGGGGGTTAGGGGGGTATCCTAGACCTACAGGGGGGTAATATTCACTGTCCCAACACTGTAACTGTCACAAACTGACACCAATCCAGTAATCAGAAAAAAAAAAAAAATGCTGGTGTCAGTTTGTGACAGGGGGGGAGGTGATTGGGGGGCGATCGGGGGGGGATCGGGGTGTTTTGTGTGCCTGGCATGTTCTACTGTGTGTGTGTGTAGTGTTGTGCACTCACATAACTGTCTTCTCTCCTCGGGCCGGAACGGAAATTACCGAGCCGAGGAGAGATGACATCATTTCCTTTGCTGCTGTTTAGCATACAGCAGCAAAGGAATGATTCGATTGGCCGGCGGCGATCGCGAGGGGGGGGCCACGAACGGATGGCCTCCCCCTCACCTCCGATCGCCGTGGGACAAAGGACGACCGCCTCGGGCACCCCCCACCCCCCACCCGCGGAAGGCAAATCACGTACATGTACGTGATTTTGCCTGTCCGTGCCACCTTGCCGACGTACATCGGCGTGAGGCGGTCGTCAAGTGGTTAAAATGCTCCGGGTTGCTAGGCCAGAAAGGCCAGAAGCCCGAGGCCTATCCTGGAAGTACCTGGTTGCTAGGCTGCCTGAGGCTAGCCAGGAGTAGGAGAAGCAGCGCGGGGGTTGGGACTTCAGAGGTTTAGCCGGACGGGGAAACAAGTTGTTGCTATCAGGAACGATCATTCCGGTTATCAGCGGCAATGATGGATCAAGGCCAGAGGTAAAAGGGAAGCAGTCGCCACTAAGGGACCATCCCTCCTGTTATCAGAGGCCAGTTTATGAAAGCCTAAAAGAAGTACCAGAGCAGCCTTTTCCACTAGCCGGGGACGGTGAATAAGTGGGAATGCTTCAGCAAGTGCCAAGTCAGGGACCCAGTAGGTTAGCGGGGGTGACGCTTGAGGAGTATACAGTAGGTTAGCGGTGGAAGAGCTCAGAGGATAGTGACGACTTAGATCTTGATGTCTAGTGAGAGACTGGGAGCTCAGGGAGTGAATATATAAGGTGGGACACTGTGAGATGTAAGAGAAGATCTATATCTATATAAGGATCTCTATTGACTGTTGCAAGTTCAGTTGCCATAGGAGACAGCAGTTCTACAAATACAGTGGCCATATCCGGCTGGAAGGTCCTCAACTTGTAAAGCTGTCTGCCTATTAATTTGTCCCGGAGTTGGCCAATTACCATTGCATCTGCCTGTCCTGGCCCTAACCCTCTCTCCCCCAGTTCTTGTTAGGTTAATCTCATCTGTTCGTTTTCAAAATGTGACTGGCGCCCAATTATTCCATCTTGCATTACACCCACTATGCCTAGTAACCCATTCTACAAGTAAAGATGTCAGCTGTCCCTGATTCTGGAGGTCACTATTAGGCTTCTAGGGGTCAGGGCCAGCGCTACATAAAAAAACGTAATTTTTAATTGAGCAGTGATTTATGGATACTTAAAGTTAAAGCATAAAAATTAAAAATTCTTCCTATACCCGGTTCGCGACCAGCCGCCGCAGTTATACTGTGGCAGGATGGCTCCCCTGGGCAAGCCGTCGTAGCTGTACGTTGGCTCTTTAAGATGCTGTAGAAGGCGTGCACACACCCGCAGCGTGTCCCCGGAGCCAATGCGAGTGCCGGCGGGCGCGATGACCGTCGGGCACCCGCGATTGTTCGTGACAGAGCGAGAACTGGGATCTGTGTGTGTAAACACACAAATCCCAGTTCTGTCAGGGGACAGGAGACAGATCATGTGTTCATACTAAGTATGAACACCGATTGGTCTCCTCCCCTAGTCATTCCCATCCCCCCCACAGTTAGAACACACCTAGAGAACACAGTTAACCCCTTGATCACTCCCTAGTGTTAACCCCTTCCCTGCCAGTGACATTTATGCAGTAATCAGTGCATTTTTATAGCACTAATCGCTGTATAAATGTCACTGGTCCCAAAAATGTGTCAAAAGTGTCCAATTTGTCCGCCACAATATCGCAGTACCACTAAAAATCGCAGATCGCCACCATTACTACTAAAAAAAAAAAATTATAATAAAAATGCCATAAATCTATCCACTATTTTGTAAACGCTATAACTTTTGCGCAAACCAATCAATATACGCTTATTGCGATTTTTTTACCAAAAATATGTAGAAGAATACATATCGGCCTAAACTGAGGAAAAACATTTTTTTTTCAAATTAAAATTAAATTTATTATAGCAAAAAGTAAGATATTGTGTTTTTTTCAAAATTGTCGCTCTTCTTTTGTTTATAGTGCAAAAAATAAAAAACGCAGAGGGGATCAAATGCCCTCAAAAGAAAGCTCTATTTGTGGGGAAAAAAAGGACGTAAATTTTTGTTTGGGTACAACGCCTCCGGAATTGTCAGTTAAAGCTACGAAGTGCCGTATCGCAAAAAATGGCCTGGTCAAGAAGGGGGTAAATTCTTCCAGGGCTAAAGTGGATATAGTGCCTGGGGGGTCCCCTTAGTCCACCTGTAAAGTGGCACATCTGTACTGTGTATAGAAGCTGCTGCAGCAATAATTGCATATATAAAGCCCAAAAAATGACATTTTCCCTGCAAGCTTTCTTTATTTTGTAAGCAACGGCTTGCGGAGCCAGTCTGTATGATGAGGCCACAATGTAGTGCACTGGGAACAAGATTAGAGATTTTTTGGAAGAATTCTGGTGTCTCTACCACAGACTTTGGATAGAAGTAACAGGTGTGGAAAAATTGTTCTTTGGGTGTCGGGTGTCTCTTGATGAAAGCAAGAATTGGCCTTGCTGTCAAAAATTGCAATGATATGCACCTGTCAAACAGGTGTGTAAAAATAGTTTGGCAGTACAAGCTTGTCAAAGCTGCTGGCTCTACAACTTCTGACTTTCCGCCTGGTGGATCCTGCCCCTTCCGTAAATTTGCAGAATATGCTGTACCACAATGGCAGGTTCCCAGTCGCTATTTATCTTCACGTAAGGCCATTCCAGCTCTCTACAATCACGTGGAAGGCAATGTTGTGGCATCGTTGGGCAAGGCAGTCAGCCGCAAAGTCCATGTTACTGCTGACACGTGGTCCAACAAGCATGGGCAGGGATGATATATTTAGTTCACAGCACACTGGGTAACTCTGCTTGCAACTCAGAAGGATGAAGGACAGGGCTCAGTGCTGCAGCTTGTTGTGCCCCCAAGTCTCCATACAGCTGGTGGTGATGCAAGATTTGTCAGCTCTACACTCTCCTCCTCCATGCGTTCCTCTGCTGAATCGTCCTATGAACCTCAAGTACCCCTTGAGTGTTCAAAGGGCTATTCAATGAGTCAGGCTAAAAGGTGCCATGCAGTACTTCAGCTGGTGTGTCTAGGGGACAGGAACCACACTGGAGCAGAGATTCTTGCAGCTCTGCAGGGACAGACCCATAGGTGGTTCACGCCATGGCAGCTGGAGCCAGGAATGGTGGTGTGTAATAATGGAACAAACCTCCTGTCCGCCCCTAGACACGAAAGTTGACACATGTGCCATGCCTGGCACATGTCCTCAATTTGGTGGTGCAGCATTTCCTAAATAGGTACCCAGGTTTGGAAGATCCACTAAAGCAGGCCAGAAGAGTTTGTACACAGCCAGTGCTCGGTTGGCTGAAATTCAGCGTGAATTCCACCTGCCCATAAACCATCTGATTTGTGACATGCCCACCAGGTGGAACTCGACTTTGGCAATGCTGCAGTGGCTGCACATGCAGCAGAGGGCCGACAACGAGTACCTGTGTAAGTATGGCACAATGACAGGTAGTGGGGGGTGCTTATTAACAAAATGTAATAAAGATGTGTACGTGGATGCACTTTAATCAATGAAAAGTGGTGTTTGGTGCACTTTAATTTGAGTATTCAATACACAGACACATTCCACGGATACACTATAATATACGGCACAGAACTGTATGGCGTTAAACTTACAGTAACGCAATGAAATATACGGCGTTAAACTTGCAGTAATATACAGAATTATAGTGTTAAACTTGCAGTAACGCAATGAAATATACGGCATTAAACTTGCAGTAATATACAGAACTATAGTGTTAAACTTGCACTAACGCAATGAAATATACGGCGTTAAAGTTGCAGTAATGCAATGAAATATACAGCATTAAACTTGCAATAACGCAATGAAATATACGGCGTTAAACTTGCAGTAACGCACAGAACTATATGGCGTTAAACTTGCAGCAATGCACAGAACTATATGGCGTTAAACTTGCAGTAACGCAATGAAATATACAGAGTTAAAATTTGCAGTAACGCAATGAAATATACAGCGTTAAACTTGCAATAACGCAATGAAATAAACGGCATTAAACTTGCAATAACGCAATGAAATATACGGCGTTAAACTTGCAGTAATGCAATGAAGTATATAGCGTTAAACTTGTAGTAACGCAAGGAAATATTCAGCATTAAACTTGCAGTAATGCAATGAAATATACAGCGTTAAACTTGCAGAAATGCACAGAACTATATGGCGTTAAAATTGCAGTAATGCACAGAACTATATGCTGTTAAACTTGCAGTAACGCAATTAAATATACGGCATTAAACTTGCAGTAATGCTCAGAACTATATGGCATTAAACTTGCAGTAACACACTGAATTGTACAGCGTTAAACTTGCAAAAACGCAACTGAAATATACTGCGTTAAGCGTGCAGTAACGCCAAGAAATGTACTGCATTAAACAGCACGTAACACACTGAAATATACAGCGTTTAAACTTGCAGTAACGCAATGAAATACACAGTGTTAAACTTGCAGTAATTCACGGTCTATATGGCGTTAAACTTGCAGTAAGGCACTGAACTGTACAGCAATAAACTTGCAGTAGCGCAACTGAAATATACTGCGTTAAGTGTGCACTAACGCAAAGAAATGTACTTTGTTAAATGGCACGTAATGCACTGAAATATACTGCGTTAAACTTGCAGTAACGCAATTAAATATACTGTGTTAAACAGTCACTACACTCACACTGACTGAACTATCCCTACATTCACGCTAATGTAAAGATGAATGGTCGCACTACACTCACAATAACTGAACTATCCCTACATTCACACTAATGTAAAGATGAATGGTCACACTAGACTCACACTGAACTATCCCTAGATGCACACTAAACTGATATTCTACACTGACAATAGAATCAGAATAGCACACTATAGCACACTAACTGTCTGATAGCACTGAACAGAGCTCTGTTCTATCTCTCTCCACGCCGTTATCACACTACAAATGGCCACTATGGAAAAAATACTTTTATAGTGTGGGGCGGGATTAAGAGCAATGAGCCATGATTGGATATAGTCATCATGACAGTGTCCAATAATGGCTCTGACAGTGCTCTGTGCCCTGATTGGGCAAAGCTTTCAATGCTTCAGCCATTAATAGCTAATATGGCCACACAATGTCACAAACATCACCACCCCTTTGTGTAGGTGCAGCTGTGGGGCAGGGAATGCCTTAGCTGCAGCTGATTCAACTGGCACTGACAGCTTCTTTACAGGTTCAGACAAAACCAGGTTTATCCTTAGTCACTAGAACAGGTGTCCACATTGGAGGATTTATCGTCAACTCTTGTGCTGTAAAACCTTGGATTTCCCATCACTTTCTGTCTGTCTAACAATGGTCACCAAATGGTGAATCTCTTCAG
The DNA here is from genome assembly GCF_042186555.1 of Aquarana catesbeiana. Lineage (NCBI taxonomy): Eukaryota > Metazoa > Chordata > Amphibia > Anura > Ranidae > Aquarana > Aquarana catesbeiana. The sequence goes on along the minus strand of NC_133326.1, from coordinate 608,210,900 downwards.
TGACACAGAAAGCATAAAAAATTGTATAGAGGTTCTAACCTTTTCCAACTCTATTAAAACCTAAAAAAGTGATACACTCAGGGCCGGACTTACCATTGGGCTTGACTGGGCTCAAGCCCGTTTCGAAAGCCACCAAGAGCGGCCAAAAGCCGCCAAGAGAGCCACCGAGAGCGGCCGAAAGCCGCCGAGATACACAGGACATCTGGTTCTGTATCTCGGTGGCGCCATTTTTAACCCCTTCCCGCCGACCGTACGCAGATATGCGTACTCGGGTTTCTGGGGTTATACCGGGATGATGCCCGCAGCTGCAGGCATCATCCCGGTACCGTTGTTTACAGCGGGCGATCGGCTACCCGTGTATAACAACCGATGCGGCTAAAAGCCGCTCGGTTGTTATACCGGAGGAGCGGGAGAGGACATCCCCCCCTCCCGCCGCCTCCCGCCGCTGTTACCGGGCCTCCCGTGCGATCGGGAGGCCCGGTGTCCAATCGGGTACCTTCGGCGGCTGAGAGCGGGCTGGAACGAAGCTGTGAGCGGCTTCGTTCCAGCCTTCTTGTTGTAAACGCGGAAGCGACGTCATGACGTCACTTCCCGTTTACTCGGCTGCCAATGGCGCCGAATTTAAAAAAGTACACAGTATTCAGAATCGCCGTTTTCGGCGATCTGAATACTTTGAAGTGTAAAGGAGGGATGGGGGGCCTTTTAGACCCCCGATCCCTCCATAAAGAGTACCTGTCACCACCTATTACTGTCACAAGGGATGTTTACATTCCTCGTGACAGCAATAAAAGTAAAAAAAAAAAAAAAAATTTTTAAAACACAATTTATAAAGTAAAAAAATAAATAAAATAAATTAAAATTTTTTTTTTTAAAGTGCCCCTGTCCCCGCGAGCTCGCGCAGCGAAGACAACGCATACGGAAGTCGCGCCCGCATATGTAAACTGTGTTCAAACCACACATGTGAGGTATCGCCGCGATCGTCAGAGTGAGAGCAATAATTCTAGCCCTAGACCTCCTCTGTAACACAAACCTGGTAACCGTAAAAAATTTTTTAAAGCGTCGCCTATGGAAATTCATAGGTACCGTAGTTTGTCGCCATTCCACGAGTGCGTGCAATTATTAAGGATGACATGTTTGGTATCTATTTATTTGGCGTAACATCATCTTTCACATTATACAAAAAAATTGGGGTAACTTTACTGTTTGGATTTTTTAAAATTTTAAAATTCAAGTGTCCCTTTTCCAAAAATTTGCGTTTAAAACACCGCTGCACAAATACCATGTGATAAAAAATATTGCAACAATCGCCATTTTATTCTCTAGATTCTTTACTAAAAAAATATATATAATTTTTGGGAACTCTAAGTAATTTTCTAGCAAAAAATACGGATTTTAACTTGTAAACACCAAATTTCAAAAATAGGCTTAGTCATGAAAGGGTTAAACTGAAAGGCTGCAATGACAAGGCAGCAATGACACTGGAGCAAGGCTACACTGACAAGTCTGCAAATGACACTGGGGCAAGGCTAAACTGACACTGACAAGGCTGCAGTTGGACACTGATAAGGCTGCATTGATGGGCATTTAAATGTAAGTTTTTTTCCTTAAACCTCCCTCCTAAAAGTTTTTTCCGTAAAATTCCCTCCTAAACTTGGGGTGCGTGTTATACGCCGGTGCGTGCTATACGCCGATAAATACGGTAATGATCATTTTATCCATTTTTATTGCTTTTATTAATCCTGGACCCAGGACGAATACCAGTACAGTATCCCCCACTTATATGCTTATATATTATCTACTTTTGTGAGTAGACATTTGGCTGTTTTGTCTTGTCCAATTAAACAGAAGTTCTTTAATACTGCACTGAGTCTGGCGCACCTTGTCCTTTTCTATTTCTGTTTTATAGAGCTGTGTATATGTATAGAAGGGTAGGGCCCCTAAAGTGACTCAAGCCCAGGGGCCCCCACCACCCTAAGTCCTGCCCTGGATACACTACATATGAAACTGCAAGCAAACAGTATTCGTTTTGTGTGGATTGACCCTATCAGAAAACATAAGTATTTGCTGCATCTTATTCACATCTTGTTTTCAGTACATACCCCACACATCAGGCATGTCCAAAGTCCGGCCCGCATTTCGGTTTCGGACAGTCAGCCTGGTAATTTTGACATGTATATCTTTTGTGGCCCCCAACGCATCTCCGAGCGCCAGGGCCGGGGCCACAAAAGATATATATGCTAGCTGCCTTGGAGGGGGCGGGGAGGGGGGCGGGACGAGTGCCATACATACAGGAGAATTTCCTGTTTACATGGTGGCCTGTGTAAAAGGACGTCCCATCTCCTGTGCTGCCATTGGACGACTGTTATGTCCATCATAGGAGGCGGGACTTTCTATTAAAGATGCCGCCAAGAAAACAGGAGTTTCTCCTGTATGTCTGTTGGCGCTCGTCCCGCCCCCTCCCTGTCTCCTCCAAGGCTGCAGATGGGCATGAATCAGGCTTCACTGATGGCAATGGTGAGTCTGCATTCATGTCAATGGGGGTGCTGCATTCATGACAATGGGGGTGCCGCATTCATGACAATGGGGGTGCTCCATTCATGACAATGGGGTGCTGCATTCATGGCAATGGGGTGCTGCATTCATGGCAATGGGGGTGCTGCATTCATGTCAAAGGGGTTTGCTGCATTCATGGCAACATGGGTGCTGCATTCATGGCAACGTGGGTGCTGCATTCATGGCAACGTGGGTGCTGCATTCATGGCAACATGGGTGCTGCATTCATGGCAACGGGGGTGCTGCATTCATGGCAACGTGGGTGCTGCATTCATGGCAACATGGGTGCTGCATTCATGGCAACGGGGGTGCTGCATTCATGGCAACGGGGCTGCTGCATTCATGGCAACGGGGCTGCTGCATTCATGGCAACGGGGCTGCTGCATTCATGGCAACGGGTTTGCTGCATTCATGGCAACGGGGTTTACTGCATTCATGGCAGTGGTGGGTGCTGCATTCATGGCAATGTGGCTGCTGCATTCATGGCAATGTGGGTGCTGCATTCATGGCAATGGGGTGCTGCATTCATGGCAATGGGGGTGCTGCATTCATGTAAAAGGGGTTTGCTGCATTCATGGCAACGTGGGTGCTGCATTCATGGCAACGTGGGTACTGCATTCATGGCAACATGGGTGCTGCATTCATGGCAATGGGGGTGCCGCATTCATGGCAACGGGGCTGCTGCATTCATGGCAATGGGGTTTGCTGCATTCATGGCAATGGGGTTTGCTGCATTCATGGCAATGATGGGTGCTGCATTCATGGAAATGTGGCTGCTGCATTCATGGCAATGTGGGTGCTGCATTCATGGCAATGGGGGTGCTGCATTTATGGCAATGGGGGTGCTGCATTCATGACAACAGGGGTGCTGCATCCATGGCAATGGGGTTTGCTGCATTCATGGCAACGTGGGTGCTGTATTCATGGCAACGTGGGTGCTGCATTCATGGTAACGTGGGAGCAGCATTCATGGCAACGTGGGTGCTGAATTCATGGCAACGTGGGTGCTGCACTCATGGCAATGTGGGTGCTGCATTCATGGCAATGTGGGTGATGCATTCATGGCAATGGGGGTGCTGCATTCATAGCAATGTGGGTGCTGCATTCCTCACAACGGTGAGTCTGCATTCATGTCAATGGGGGTGCGGCATTCATGTCAATGTGGGGCTGCATTCATTGCAATGGTGGGGCTGCATTCATGGCAGTGGTGAGGCTGCATTTATGGCACTTGTGTTTCTCCTGTATGTCTGTTGGCGCTTGTCCTGCCCCCTCCCTGTCTCCTCCAAGGCTGCAGATGGGCATGAATCAGGCTTCACTGATGGCAATGGTGAGTCTGCATTCATGTCAATGGGGGTGCTGCATTCATGACAATGGGGGTGCCGCATTCATGACAATGGGGGTGCTCCATTCATGACAATGGGGTGCTGCATTCCTGGCAATAGGGTGCTGCATTCATGGCAATGGGGGTGCTGCATTCATGTCAAAGGGGTTTGCTGCATTCATGGCAACGTGGGTGCTGCATTCATGGCAACGTGGGTACTGCATTCATGGCAACGGGGGTGCTGCATTCATGGCAACGGGGCTGCTGCATTCATGGCAACGGGGCTGCTGCATTCATGTCAAGGGGGTTTACTGTATTCATGGTAATGGTGGGTGCTGCATTCATGGCAATGTGGCTGCTGCATTCATGGCAATGGGGTGCTGCATTCATGGCAATGGGGGTGCTGCATTCATGGCAATGGGGCTTGCTGCATTCATGGCAATGGTGGGTGCTGCATTCATGGCAATGTGGCTGCTGCATTCATGGCAATGAGGGTGCTGCATTCATTACAACAGGGGTGCTGCATCCATGGCAATGGGGTTTGCTGCATTCATGGCAACGTGGGTGCTGTATTCATGGCAACGTGGGTGCTGCACTCATGGCAATGTGGGTGCTGCATTCATGGCAATGTGGGTGCTGCATTCATGGCAATGGGGGTGCTGCATTCATAGCAATGTGGGTGCTGCATTCATGGCAACGGTGAGTTTGCATTCATGTCAACGTGGGAGCAGCATTCATGGCAACGTGGGTGCTGAATTCATGGCAACGTGGTGGCTGCACTCATGGCAATGTGGGTGCTGCATTCATGGCAATGTGGGTGCTGCATTCATGGCAATGGGGGTGCTGCATTCATAGCAATGTGGGTGCTGCATTCATGGCAATGGTGAGTTTGCATTCATGTCAATGGGGGTGCGGCATTCATGTCAATGTGGGGCTGCATTCATGGCAGTGGTGAGGCTGCATTCATGGCACTTGTGAGGCTGCAGATGGGCACTGATTAGGCTGCGTTGATGGGCACTGACCCTTATTTTGCTTCACAGTTCTTTATTTAAAATTTAGTTTTTTTTCCTGAAACTTCCTTTTTAAAGTTAAGGTGCGTGTTATAAGCCGATAAATACGTTATATCCAAATACCACGCCCAAGCTCATCTCTTCACCACACACAGCCACAAAGGCAAGCAAATTCTTGTTGGGCAGTGTAAGAGTGCTCAGGCGAACACACTTGGATGTCTGTAGATGTAGAGATTTTAGTGTTATGCCCCGTACACACGATCGGACATTCCGACAACAAAATCCATGGATTTTTTCTGACGGATGTTGGCTCAAACTTGTCTTGCATACACACGGTCGCACAAATCTTGTCAGAAATTCCAAACGTCAAGAACGCGGTGACGTACAACACGTACGACGAACTGAGAAAAAGGAAGTTCAATAGCCAGTGCGGCTCTTCTGCTTGATTCCGAGCATGCGTGGAACTTTGTGTGTTGGAATTGTGTACACACGATCAGAATTTACGACAACGGATTTTGTTGTCGGAAAATTTGAGATCCAGATCTCTGAAAATTGACGGAAATTCCAATGGAAAATGTCCGATGGAGCCTACACACGGTCAGAATTTGCGACAACAAGCTCCCATCGAACATTTTCCGTCGGAAAATCCGACCATGTGTACGGGACATTAGACCGAATTTTAATGGTTTAAAGAATGTCAGGCAAATTGGTCAGCCCTCACGCATATTTATTTAATCAAATCTGGCCCTCTTTGAAAAAAGTTGGCCACCCCTGCCGTACAAAGACAGGGCAGTGTGCTGCCTATGCAGGTGTCATTTCTAGTTTTAATCTGGTACTGGTAAACATTTTTTACTCCAAGTGTATATTGTTGGTATCAATAGACAGGTGACAGTCACAAAGGACTAGATAAGTGAAGGTCCAATGTCTATGGGCACCAGAAGGCACCAGAAGACACTGCCAGCTGACATGTTATGAAGGAGAAGTGATGGTTGAATCTCCAGATTCCCATGCCTCCCTCCATAAACTAAGTACAATGCTAGAACAATGTGTGATAATAACTAAGACTGCCTTTAGAGTTTGATTATTTACCAATGGCTTCATGGCTTTATGCCTAAGAGGTAATCATAGGCATAATGCATTATAGGGGGGGAATAGTTAACACTGGCCTTTCCATTTAGCTAGGTTGCACAGAGCTTCTAAGAAGTGTTTACATTAGGGCCTTACTTGCTTCCATTACCTGTGAGGCTGATACTATACAGATGAAGATCTCCCTATGGGAAAAGGCTCTTATCACAGAATGCAATACAGAGAGGCAACAGAGGTTAAATCCACCAGCAGCTCTCCCTTCTGAAAATAACAAAGTTTTTGAGGAACTTTTATCATAGCTATACACAGGAGTTGGCCACTGGAAGATGCCCCGACTTCTAAAAGATCTTTTAATAAACACAATGACTTAGCGTGTCTGTGTTTCAAGGACTTTTTTTGATTGGGACTCTTTGTTGTTATACTCCACAATTTTATATTTATAGACTTGGATCTTATACAACTGGAAATTTTTGTTATATCTTTTTTCGGTGGTGATATCATTATCAATAATTTCACATGTACCACTTATATACGGACACTACTCTTTGCATTTATTAACTGTGTTAGTTTGTAAAAATGTTATTTACAATATTGATGTTTTTGGGTTTTTAACCCACTTCTTTATAGTACTACACTTTTATTTATATTCAATATTGAGTTGGCCCAACCTTTGCAGCTATAAGAGCTTCAACTTTTCTGGGAAGGCTGTCCACAAGGTTTAGGAGTGTGTCTATGGAAATGTCTGACCATTCTTCCAGAAGCGCATTTGTGAGGTCAGGCACTGATGTGGACGAGAAGGCCTGGCTCGCAGTCTAAACTCTAATTCATCCCAACGGTGTTCTATCGGGTTGAGGTCAGAACTCCGTGCAGGCCAGTCAAGTTCCTCCACCCCAAACTTGTTCCTTCATGTCTTTATGGACCTTGCTTTGTACACACTGGTCCAAATCATTTGGTGGAGGGAGGATTATGGTGTGGGGTTGTTTTTCAGGGGTTGGGTTTGGCCCCTTAGTTTCAGTGAAAGGAACTCTTAAGGCATCAGCATACCAAGACATTTTGGATAATTTCATGCTCCCAACTTAGTGGGAACAGTTTGGGGATGGCCTCTACCTGTCCAACATGACTGCGCACCAGTGCACAAAGCAAGGTCTATAAAAACATAGATGAGCGAGTATGGGGTGGAGGAACTTGACTGGCCTGACCTCAACCTGATAGAACATCTTTGGGATGAATTTGAGTAGAGACTGCGAGCCAGGCCTTCTCGTCCAACATCAGTACCTGACCTCACAAATGCGCTTCTGGTAGAATGGTCAAACATTTCCATAGACATACTCCTAAACCTTGTGGACAGTCTTCCCAGAAGAATTGAGGCTGTTATAGCTGCAAAGGGTGGACCAACGCAATATTGAACCCTACAGACTAAGAATGGAGTGACAATCATGTTCATGTGGGTGTAAAGGCAAGTGGCCCAATACTTTGGATAATATAGAGTTCTCTTACTAAGCGAAATCACTGAAATTACAGCATTTAGCCTTTGACCAATGCTAATATAGGCAGGACCGTAAAATAGAATTTGAGTAACTGACAACACCCTTTACAACAAATGTATGCTATTTAGGCAAAACTTGTGCCACTTAACTCTAAAGTGTACTAAAGTCAAATGTTTTTTCTTCAGTGGTGAGATTTTCTTTCTCTTCCTGTTGGTATAATAGGAAGTAAGAGGAAATTTCCCAAAAAGTGAAAGCAATCCCCTCTTCAACATTTTACACTTCAACAGGTGCCCCCACTGAAAGCTATCCCCTCTATGGCTGTTCCGGTGACAAGCAAAAGTTTGTATTTTTCTCCACTTTCTGTTGAATGACAATTGTCAATAGAACAAATCCCAGTGGGGACACAGACAGCATGGAAAACCTGACAGGGTACTCTATTCAACTCTAAAATTAAAAAAAGTTTTGGCATTAGGCATACTAAACTCGGGGCACTTACAATTTCTAGTGTCCGACAAGTGTCCATCCAAAGAGGCATAGGTATGTCTAAGTAGTAAGACCGGGGATACAAAGCACAGAGCATTCGTAAAATTAGATATCAGTGACTGGTCCTTTTAAACCTCTGCCAGCTAGCTGACTGCTGGCGGTTTATCTTCTGTTTCATAAGTAATACAAAAGAAAAGGTCAGAATTTACATAGACCTCTATGGATTAATCCTGACATTTTTTGTAGGCAGCACTTGCTGACAGCGATGGCGGAACAAGAGTGACTCAAGGGTGTGTCCGTGGGGAAAAAAAACAATTCTCCAATGCCGGATTCGCACAGAGCACGGCACATGAAGCCACTTGTGTAGAGGCTAGGAATTCACAGCTGTGTATAGAGAGCAGTCAAACACCGCGCTGTCCTGTCCCGAAAAATCCACACTGTCATTTTATTCAAAGACACTTATTATTTTCAAAAGGTGCAGGTTTTTCCTGAATGGAATCAGTCTACCAAATATTGGTACTTTGATTATGACTATATAGCTTCCCATGTCTCCCAGAGACTCTAGAGGTAAGGTCTCCCCACTAGAGTTACCAGATCTGACTAGCCTTGCTCAGGATATAAAAAACGTTTGCCCCAGAAATTTAACAAGGGTAACTATGGGGAAAGGGGTACCATCATCCAGTGTTAGTATGTTAAGAGATAGAGGGGGGAATATATAAGGGCTACTCCAAGAATGCCCTAATTCACCGAAGTGTTTGGACTATTGCGGTACCCAAATTTAAAGTACGACAGAAATAAAATTTTCAATTTATTTAATTACAAAAAAATCATCATATAATAATCACAGAGACAACTTGAAAGTTATTACATAGTAAACAGTCAAGCAGAAATATTAAAATGTCATTAAATGAAACCCCCATGGGTAGATGAAGGCATAATGATGTGGAAAAGGACGTAGGCCTCAACAGTTTTGCGGCCAATGCCGCTTCCTCAGGAGGAGTCCAATTATAACATCAACAATTGCCCAAATGGGCAAAAAAACGGCAATTTTTAGACACCCATTGGGGGTGCTCCCCCTGGGGGCGGGCAAGGGAGGCTGCTTAAGACGTACCAATAAAGGAACAGCGAACGGTAAGTAATCAGTCACCCGGGAAAGGACCAAACAGGGCTCTGCTCTGGTTATGTTAGTATAAAGGATTCAAGCAGAGCTGAGACAGGAAGGTCCCGGGTGTGTGCCGCCTATTATTATATTATTATATGATGATTTTTTTGTAATTAAAAATGTTATTTCTGTCGTGCTTTATATTTGGGTACCGCAATAGTCCAAACACTTCGGTGAATTAGAGCGTTCTTGGAGTAGCCCTTATATATTCCCCCCTCTTCCTCTTAGCCTTGCTCAGGGTCTCCATCCTCCTAATACATTTTTAAGGCCAGTTGCACACGGACGTAAGTATTTACTGATGTGATACTCAGGATCTTGTTGGCAAAAAGATCCTGAATAAAATGCTCCGTAAAAACACATAAAGGACCGTAAAGACGCGTATACAAGTGCAAAAATTTTCAGGCGCTGTTCAGTTCTCGCGTAGCAGGAACTAGTGTTACTATTCATGAATTCTTATGTGAGATCTATACTCAGACAAAAAAGTTAAAAAAGTTAAAAAAATAAACAAAAACAAAAACAAAAAGAAAATTGTCAGAGTCGATAGACTACTCGATCTTTTTTCTGCTGTCACTTTTCTATGTTTCTATGACAAATTTGTTGCAAATTTTAAAGGTGCATTTTGCGGCAATTTATGCATAATTCTCTTGCAGGACAATCGCAGTCAAATCGCACTGTGCTTGACTTGCCATTGAGAATGACTGGCACCCAAAAGAAACATTTTTAACCGCAACCTAGAATTGTGGGCAAAATTGGTGCTATTCTGTCGATGATTCTAAAACTGACAAGTGTAAATACGTGTGTAAACATGTGTATAGGTTATGTAAATGTTATGTCACTCAAATGTAACATTTTCTATTTTTGTTTTACGGTTCTGTACTCATTGCTCATCTTTACTCAGCTGAGTGTATAGACAACAATGCATCTATACTCAGATTAGTTAAAAAATATAATATGTGCACTGCCAAAAAATGTGTTCATTTTTGTTTCATTCGTTTTTTTGAGGTTTTTTTTCCTTTTTCGGGTCATTCGTTATGATTGAAATTCCTTTTATTAGAAAAAATTCATAAATTTGAAACTTCGTAAAATTTGAAACTTCGTAAACTCGAAAATTCAAAATCCGGAAATTCGAAAAATCGGAAATTAAAAATCCAAAATTTCGGAAATTTGGAAATCCAAAAATAAGGAAGAAAATTCAAAAATTCGAATTAACAAAAATCCAAAAATAAGAACGAAAAAATTTGAAAAATCAGAAAATTCGAAAATCCAAAATAATAACTAACTAACTAATAATAACTCTTTATTAAATTATAAGTATTGGAATTTCCTTTCAAATTTGGTTGTTAGTGAACGTAATGAATACAAATGTATCCAAAGTTACGAATTATCCAAAATAACGAATGCCGCATCTAAACGAATGGAACGTAACAAATTAATAATAATAAATAATAATAATAAAAAGTTTTTATTATTATTTTTTTTATTATAAATTTGTTACGTTACATTTGTTTAGATGCGGCATTCATTATTTCGGATAATTTGTAACTTCGGATAAATTTGTATTCATTATGTTCATTAACAGACAAATTTGAAAGGAAATTCCAATACCTATAAATGTAATAGTTTGTAATAGTTATTATTAGTTAGTTATTATTTCAGATTTTCAGGTTTTCTAATCTTCAGATTTTCGATCTTATTTTCAGATTTTCGTTCTCATTTTCGGATTTTCAAATTTTCGAATTTCTGAATTTTCGTCTTTCCGAATTTTAAAATTTTCGATTTTTTGAATTTTCTCATTTTCAAACTATCGCATTTTTAAATTTCAGAAAAATTTGTTAAGCAGGTTTTCGTTAATTTGATTGTTTTCAAATTAACAAATTTGTTGAATTTCATCGAAAAACGAATTCGGAAAGAAACTAATTGCACGTTTCTTTTTATTCAACTAGCGGGTTGAACGAAGAAAACGGACAGATCCCCACATCAACACAAACAATGTTTATGAAGGGATCACCCCCGCTCTACTATTGTATTCTGACAGGGGGACTACTAACTCAGCCATCCTTTCTCCTCATTCATAGTATGCTATACTGACATTAAAGCGGTTGTAACCCTAAAAAAAAAAAAAAAAAAAAAAAAAAAGATCCTATCCCTATAACCCTATAAAGCATGAATAACAGCACAGTGCTTGTGCTGTGCACTTTTGCCCTTTGTATCATCTAAAATACCTGGCTGATCCTACCTGGAGCTGCCCCCCCCTCCGTCTGTAAACTGTCCACATTTAAACAGGCCGTTCAGCTCCAATGTGGCTGGATTAAAACAATTCTGCAAAGAAGAGTGGGCCAAAATTGCTCCACAGCAAGGTGAAAGACTCATTGCCTGCCAGTTATCGTAAACGCTTGATTGCAGTTGTTGCACAACCAGTTATTAGGTTTAGGGGGCAATTACTTTTTCACATAAAGCCAGGCAGGTTTGGACAGCTTTTTTGCCTTAATAAATGAAACCATCATTTAAAAACTGCATTTTGCATTTTACTTGGGTTATCTTTGTGTAATAATAAAATGTGTTTGATGATCTGAATCATTTAAGTGTAACAAATATGCAAAAAATAAAAAAATCAGAAAGGGGGCAAATACTTTTTCATACAACTGTATGTGCTTTTTAAAAAATATGCCGCTTCATACCTTATTTCATAGCGCCGCTCGGCACTCACTTGACCGCCCACCCCTCTCCTGCCCCCCTCCCGGCTGACGTCAGCGGGGGGATTCCCAGCCCCTCCCGCTGTAGTTATCAGATCAGGTGAGGAGAATGGCAGGCAGTCACGTGAGCGCCAAGCGGCACTATTAAATAAGATATAAAACGGCATATTTTTTTAAAAAGCACATACACTGGGGCAAATAATGTAATGTAACACAGGGGATTGTATTAGTAACACACAGTGGCTTTACAACCACTTTAATTTACAGATAGACAGCCTGAAAGCAAACAGCTCCTAGTCCAAAATAAAAAAAGAATGTGAAAAGTGCAGTAAGCCTTACCAGTTTATTGACATTAACTTTTCAAGCTTTAAAGGACAAATTCATATTTAATAAAGAAAAAAAAAGAAAAAAAAAACAGTGCCCACTCCCTAGCCACTAACCTAATCCAAGACCTCCACACAAAGAAAAACATGGCACTGGTTTATTCCTACTCTGCAATCAGATAATTAAGTTCTGGTAGCCAGGATTCATTATCCTGCTGATCATAATTCCTGCTGACAAGTAAAGTCATTTTAAGCCTACATAAGCTGAGAATTAAAAACTAAAGCTAGCCATACATGGAGCTAATTCACTTAATTAGTGGGCCTGTTTGCCACCTCCTGTCTGTATCCATCGATTAAAAAATTGACAGAGCCAGACAGAAAATTGTACTCCGAAAAGTGCCTGTATCCAATCAGATGCAGGCGATGCAGGTATTTTTACAGCTGGCGGGGCTAAAATACATTAGCCCCATTGGAAGATCTGTCAATATGTGCTGTGTAGTGTGATGGAGAAATCTGTTTGATTTTTTCTGTTCAGCCCAAAGGCTAAACAGAAAAAATCGACATGTGTATGGCCAGCTTTAGGGTGTACGCACGCTCACGCACTCACTCATTGTATTTGTAGTATACAGTATATATGTATAGTATATATTACTACAGGGTCCTCTGTGTGTAAACCACAGTTCATTAAAGTGGACCTACCACAAACAAACATGGATGAGCAGCTCCCTGGTCTAACCAAATGTCTAGGCAGTCTAGATCACATGGTCTCGAGCTACCAAGTGGGTGTTTATTATTATTAGAGACTGCAGAAAGTCCATTGGTTTCAGTCAGATAAAACCTGTCTGGTAAACTTCCATTAAGATATAACACGGCGTAACCATGTAGAAGAGCCTGTTTATGCAATGAGCAAATACCACCAGGTATATAGACAATAAGGAAAATATACAGAAAGCCTTATTAAAATATTAACATATGTTAATAAGAGCATTTTCTGTAAATTGATTTCTTTCATGTGATCATTTTAAACAATACTTTAAAATGATCCTGTCTATATATTCATTATTTTTAAAAATCAAGCTATGGCTGTAAAAGTAGACTATGGATATGCATCTTTCCTGCCCTGCCAAATGCTGATCCGATCCTGAGAATTCATTGTGTGGATTCTACAGGGAGGCCAACACTTTTGGGAATGTCAATCTCTTGGGTCCGCCACGACTCTCACTGGCCCCTCCTGTTGACCACCAAGTCACTGCATTCTGCTGCAGAGACATGGAGGTTCTCAGAAGGAACCAGTGACAACTTTGGAGAACCTATGACATTCCTGGATGTGTTGATTTTCCTGTGGACTTCAAATGAAGATTTCTTGGGATCAGAGCAGCATCTTGGTGGTATGGGCTGCAGTAAAGTGGGTATTCACTATCTTTTTTTAAAGATATACTTTGATTTGAAAATATATAGCGACAGGGTAACTTTGAAGCCCAACTGACGTTTTACAAAGAGTTTAGTTCTCACTTTAATACTTACCTTGTTTCCAGCAAAATCCCCAAAACTCTATTCCTGTCAAAGGCCACCTGTTCTGATGATCACAGGAAATAAACATATTAGACACATTGTGGTAATTTTGTATGTCAGCTGTGAGAATGCTTAAAGCTTTTGCACAATTTTTTTTTATAACTAGATACCAAGAATCTTGTTTGGGAAATGCCAAAAAAAAAAGTTGAATTTCATACTTAGATTTTTGCTGCGCCCTGTTAGCATTTTCGACAAAACAAAGTGATGAGAAATTCTGCAGTTGTCTGCGGAGCAGAAATTAAGGGAAAATGTTCCAATAAGGGCACTTTTCTGGTCACTACTATCTTTTAGAACAGTGGTCTCCAAACTGCGGCCCAGGGGCCAGATGCGGCCCTTTGCTTTCTTTTATCTGGCCATTGAGGCATTATTCCTGTCACAGACATCGATAATAGGGTAAAATTCCTCCCACTGACACCAACAATGGGACATATTTCCTCCCACTGACACCAACAATGGGACATATTTCCTCCCACTGACACCAACAATGGGACATATTTCCTCCCACTGACACCAACAATGGGACATATTTCCTCCCACTGACACCAACAATGGGACATATTTCCTCCCACTGACACCAACAATGGGACATATTTCCTTCCACTGACACCACCAGTCAGGCACGATTCGTTCCACTGATACCAAAGACATTGGGACATTGTTTACTCCCACTGGGCACAGTCCAGCCCCCCTAAAGTCTGAATGACAGTAAACTGGCCCTTTGTTTAGAAAGTTTGGAGACCCCTGTTTTAGAAGGTAGCCCTTAAAGGTTTTCTTTCACCTCACATTTTGTCTCTGGGACAGGAAGGAAAAATATTCCCATTGAGACAAAGACAGAAATAAATAGGAGAAAAAAATATTTTTCCTACTCTATCCAAAACAAAAAAAATGGCTTCATATATGTAACTTTGTGCTCACTTGGGTTTAGTGTATGTTTGCTTCATGGGGGTAGTAAAAATAGGTGGTTGAGTTGTTTTTTAAGCATTCCCCAGCCACCCCCTATGTAAGCTGCAAAGGAAGCCCAAAGGGTATGTGCATGTGCTGTAGCCACGATGCTTTGCATCATGGAATAGCAGAATTTATTTCCCAGTAAATGGAGCCACACCGCAACTGCGAGCCAAATGTTAGGCAGTATTCCCAATGAAAATGGACATTTGGCTGTAAAAATAAAAAAAGACATTCAGGAAGCCACAGTATACACCACGGATCGCTTCTCACAGACCAATGCAGGGGTAAAGGAGCCCTTTTTGGTTTCACCAACTAACTCTGAAACTTTGAAGCAAATGATCCAAGGTATCTGCCTTCCTTTTATTGTACATTTTACCAACCACATCCACTACTGTATGGCCCTGAAAATCCTATGCTAATGCAGACTTTTAAAAATTGATATTTATGTTAGGCTAAACACGCCACCTCCCTCTTCTAAGGTGATAACACTTGAACTTGACTTTGGGCAGACCTAAGTGCTGCATATTCTCCATAACCAGAAGTATTAGATTTTTCTTGGAGGATTTGGTGGCAGGTGATGGCACCAGAGAACTCTGGTAGAGGTTACAGCAGGGACCCCAGGGTCTCTGCTGCAAAACTTGAAAAATTTGTTTAGTTTACTAAACCTGAAATGAACGCAGCTTTACATTAAAAGGCTGGCATAGGTAATTTTAAGGCTTGGGTTAAGAGATCATGTAACTGGGACATCTGCACGCGGACATACCAAGCTGATGTTAAAACTTTCTAAGAGGAAGTCATACATGAAAAGTGTTTATTATTTTATGTTATAAGATTTATAATAAGATGAAGGACACAAAGTCTATTATTACATTATACATCTACCAGTAATGCGCTAATTTAATTAAAACAATGATCCTATTATTTGACCATGTTTTCTTCATCATGGGTTGATTTACTAAAGGCAAATAGACTGTGCACTTTGTAAAGGGCAGTTGCTCCAAGGCTTAGTAAATGAGGTAAAGCTTTACTTTGCAAAGACTACCCAATCACGTGCAAGGGAAATTTAAAAAAAAATATGCATTTTTGCTTGCACATGATTGGATGATGGAAGTCAGCAGAGCTTCTGCTCATTTACCAAGCTGTGGAGCAACTGCTCTTTGCAATGTGCACAGTGTATTTGCCTTTAGTAAATCAACCTCACTGTCTACTGGAGACTCACAAGAGACCCAGAGCCTAAATTGGCTCACTGAAATTACTATCAGAGGTACCACCCACTTGGAAACCAGGCAGTGACTGAATGATCGACATGTTGATACTGGTGACACAACCAATTGAAGTGGATAAAGATGTTGAGGAGGGATGTGAGCATACAACTACAATAATTTGACAAATAGAGTCCATAGAAGATATTCTCAAAAGCCTGCAAGTAATAATTAGACAGGTATGTGACAGGACCTATTATGGGTTGTAGAAGTAAGTGTAATGATGACAGTTTGAAAGATACAACTGACACAACATCCCCGCAATATATATATATATATATATATATATATATATATATATATATATATATATATATATATATATATATATATACATAACTTCTCTTAAGAAATGTGCAAAAAAAAGAAATGTGCAAACATCTTTAGGCCTGACTAGTCCACTCCACTATGTTCCTTTATCACTTTCTGTCATGATAATTGTCACACAACTGATACAATCTAAAGCAGATAATTGGATAGAGATTAGCACACACCTCTCTCTCTCCTTTTCACATTAAACCCAGTTTATCTGATATGTAAAGTAAGGATTGCCTATGTGTCTCAATTGGATAGAGTAAAAATGTACCCTATATATCTTCTATGATTTTGAAGGAGGCATCCAGTGAGTATGATATTAGTTCATTGGCATAAGTACAATTATATAAGCAATGTATATCCACTACTGAGACTAACGTCTTTCCGAACCAGCAACAAAAGATGCCATAGGGTACATGTGTCCACAGCAACCCAACTATAAGGGCTTTGTGAAATGTGACTAATGACACCAATAAAGAAATTGAATTATCATAGATGGTGCAGTGGTGCTAATGTTATTGAACGTGAATGCTGGTTAATCAAATATTATTTTGTTTGAAAGTCTATGTAAATTCAACCACTAAAATAATATATAAGCTTTCTTTAACATGTTAATGTCATTTTAAAAGTTTTTTTCAATATCTTCAATAATTTTAAAGCCCAATTCCAGGAAGCCTTAAAGGATAAGTCCACCTTTGAAACATGTTACATGTTCCACCCATTTTTAGGCTGGAACATGTAACATGTCCTAGCATCTGCGCCTTCTCCTCCCCACCCCCCATCTCCCCCTATGACAGCCAGCAGTGGCTCTTCCCCTCGCACCCACAATTTGAATACAGTGCAGATGTGCGGTGCTCCACCCACACAGCCACATCATTCATTCACAGTTTCCTGTAAACAAATAGACTACAAGTGCTGTCGGCCATTGCAGCTGAGGGCTTGTAGTTCTCAATGAACTACAAGGGTGCTGGTGAGCGCTCTCTTAGTTCATTGACCTTCCAGCTCTCAAGTAATTGTCTGTCCATATTGGAGTTACAGGCCGTGTCTGAGTGTCTGCAGGAGCCAGGCAATGCAGTACTATGGAGGCTCCTTAGAAAAAAAATTATAAATGCACATGCAAAAAAATGTGCATTTATATATTTTTTTTAAAAGGTGCACTGCTAGAGTTAATTGCTCATTTCAAGTGGAACTATAGCTTTAAAAAAAATAGACAAACAAGCAGGATTTTTATTGCAGAAGAGACATGCTTAGAGTCTTTTGCCTGTCTTTTCCTGTAATGTGTGCAGCCTGATGTAGGGATTCAACAGCATTAAAGCTGACTGCACTAGTGCACTTATGTGCTTGCGTAGGAGTGACATCACCCCTGCTCAGCCAATGACAGTGGTCAGCGACTGGGACCCGGAAGCCAGCTGCCCGAAGATGTCAGTGGCTGGCGGGGAGCTCTAGGACGCCACATCACTGCATCTAAGGTGAGTATAGCTCCACTTAAAGTCTAGGGGACAAAAACACAGCAATAATCACTCAATCCTTTCCTCCCATGGCAGGCTCTACCATGCTCCAACAGTGGACTGTCCCTTTGCATCCTTATGTCCAATGCAGCGTTATGGTCCCTGCTTCAGTCTTGATGATGTCAGAGAACCTTATTCTGCCAAAACATAGGAGAGAAAAGGCTGTGAGGATCAGTGCAGCAGTGCAAAGGAGTCTGTAGGAGTGAAGGATCATCTTGGACAAGCAGTTAAGCCTTGTAGTGAGGGCGCAGGAGGATATGCATAGGGACAAGAAGTGAAGGGAAATCTTCCCCAAGGAAACAATGGCAAAACAAGGGGTTTAACTATTCCCTGATCTATTTAAAATGAAAAAAAAATTTTTGACATTAGATATATTTTAAGTTTTCCTAAAACTGTAAACAGGGGCAGACTAGGACTCTGGAGCCCACTGATTAAAGTTAGGTCTTGGGGCCAACCTGTCAAAGTTTTCAACACTACACAACTAAAGTCTTCATCCAGCAACAATTATTTGTGATACACAAATAAATAGTAATTTGCATAGTAAATATAACTCAATCATTCAAATATAATCAGACATGGAGGAGGAGAAGGACATGGGATGAAGAACATGGGACTGAAGGAGGAGAAGGAGGACATGGAATGGGCGAGATGGGACTGGAGGAGGAGGAGGTAATGGGATGGAGGAGATGGGACTGGAGGAGGAGGAGGAGATGGGGCTGGAGGAAGAAGAAAACATGGAATGGAGGAGGAGGAGAACATGGGATAGAGGAGATTGGACTGGAGGAGGATGTGGAAGGGAGGAGATGGGACTGGAGGAGGACGAGATGGGTCTAGAAGAGGAGGAGGGTGTGGGATGGAGGCTATATTAAGTTGTAAGAGTGTCAAAATAAAAAAAATAAAAGTTGGATGGCCAGTGGGTGGATTAGGTGGGACGGCCAGTAGGAAGGCCCTGGGGAATGGAATGTTGGTGATCAGGTCCGGGGGGGGGGGGGGGGGTCCAGGTCTTTAGCTGTGTAAGAAACCCCAAAATTTCTGATGGCTGCCCTGCCTATGTGTCCATGCTCCTCTGTGTACTGCAGTCCTAACTCTAGAATTTTCAGATTCTCCAGTTGGAGCACATATAGCAGTGGATAGATTAAGGGCAGGTTTGCCTGGAGGGCATAGGGATGCATGGGATGCACAGCAAGAGCACAATGGCAGCTGAAGGCATTCAATATGTCCCCGGATCTAAGTTAACCAACTGCACAAAAAAGTGGCAACCACCCCAGTCTATAATTAGCCTTTGCAGTAAGGTGCACATGGAAGGGCAATGCGCATCACAAACAAACAAAAGCGGTGGGCTCCCTCCAGGCAAACCTGCCCGTAATCTATCCACTGCTATATGTGCTCCAGTTTGGAGATTCTGATAATTATAGAGTTAGGACCGAAGTATACACAGGAGCCTTGATGTAGGCACTGTGGCTTCCACATATATTTGCAAATTTGTTCAAACAAACCCTCTGTTTTTAACGTGAATTTTTAGACAGGGACAATTGTGGGTTTTTTTGCAGGCTAGCTGGTAAGTGTGCTGCGAAATTTGTGTTTGTGATGTGTTTGAGTACTCAGCCTGGTGTGTCAGATTGGCTGAGGTATTTGGGAAGATCGAGGCCAGCAACAGAGGACCCATTTTGACTAGTGGCCCCTTTGGGGGTGGCGCTACATGAGAATGATGACCAATGGTACAGAGATGAAATTATTGTATCACCCAGTCCCCAGGATGCTGACATTAGTTATATACAATTTGTAACACAAGCATACAAATATAATCAGACAAAGAATCCCATTTGATTTCTACACTGGTGTGCTCAGTAAAAAAACATCCAAGATGCAAATAATTGCACAGAAACAAATGACAGGAAAATTATATATTACTCAGTAATTGATCAAGTAAGGAGGGATAACCAGCAATTGTTTAAACAAAAGTCACTTAGTATGATGAGGAATGATGACCAATGGTATACAGCTGAAATAATTGTGCTAAGCAGTCCTCAAGGTATTGACATTAGGTAAGTAGATGTTAGCCATGTCTCTCTAGTAAGGGTGGAGAATGTGCACTTTTACCAAGGATGCCATCATAAACTAATATTTAACTGATATCCCTCTTAGTGTTTGGTAAAATAAAAAATTGTAAAAGATCCTGTTCAGTCTAAGACCTTAATCTGTATATTACAATTTTCTATTTTGAAAAAAATTCTATCTCAATACATTTGAATGCATGCCAGAGTAACCATTACTTTATGTACTGCCAAATGGTTTGTATATGTAGTATGTTATGGTCATAGAAAATACTATAGGAATAAAGAAGACAGTTCTCACATTCTATATGCTTGCCATTGAGATCTTTTATTCAGAACCACGTTGTTATTTATATTTTTTGAGCAGGGCATGGTTTCTTTAGAAATTGATATGTATTTTTTTTAAACCAAGACGTGGGGTCAAAATGTGTAATCTTAGTACAAATCCAAGTTTTACCAGTCCAGAAGTGAGGAACTGATCCCCAAATGAATTATAACATTCTCATTATACTATGTGACCAGCATTACCAGTCCAAAATAGACTCACCCACAAATAAATTATAGCATTCTTCATTCAGTGCCACGGGATATAGTTTGTTATTTTTTGGCAGTCAATTATTGAGATTACAAATGACAGATAGAAATGACAAATAGAAATGAGTCATTAATGACAGACCCCTCACTATGTAATTTTAAATGCATTTTCAGCCACACACTCAGGGCCCACTGGTTTCTTGGCTCCTCCAGTGGGCCAGTTTGCCCCTGTTGTCAAACCTCTGAGCAGCAGTGTTTAAACTTTTTTTTCCTTGCCGAAGAAAAGTGTAAAAAAATGTGTGATGTGTCAAACAGCAATTACTTAAAGTGGTTGTACACCCTGTACAACCACTTTTACCTACAGGTAAGCCTATATTAAGACTTACCTGTAGGTGCTGGAAATATCTCCTAAACCTCCACGGTTTAGGAGATATTTACAATAAAGCCGTGCGCCAATGTCTACGGCGCATGCACACTTTAGAAAGGCCAGATCGTGCCGTTTCTAAAGGGGGTCATGCTGTGACTGAGGGCTCCCATGCGCAATGACAGGAGTGACGTCACGCAACTCCGGACAGTCACAGAGCCGGAGTTTGCGGCCCCGAAGAAAGAGGGGTGAAGATGAATGCTGGCTGCTAGTGGAGACAGCGGTGACATAGCAGGCTTCGGTTTCAGGTAAATGACAGATAATGGGCTACTATGCAATGCATAGTAGCCCATTATGCTTTACCTTTGCAGGGAAATAAAGTGGAAGTAAAACCCATCAGGGTTTACTTCCTCTTTAAAATAGAATTCCATGCTAAACCTAACTAGTCTTACAAATGCTCCCACCTCCCTCCCAACACCTATACTGACTAATCTGTGTAAGAAAGATGTATATATTTACCTATTCTCAGCTTACTCTGGTCCAGTATTGTGATCTAGCTTCCTGTGACAGTCAGCGGCAGCCGCAGGGGAGAGGAGGGAGCACTGACAATAGATGGGCCATAGGAGACTATGAGTGATGCCACTGCTCTAGGCTTTACTAGACATTTTCGAGCGCTCTCTCCTCTCCCTTGCAGCCATCACTGGCTGACAGAGGGGAGTACATGACCGGACCGGACCAGACTGAAAATAGGTAAGTACTGTATGTTGTATATGCATCTTTTTGTTACACGGGTTAGTCAGCAGAGGTGAACAACTCTTATAGAAGCCTTGCTGCCCTCTAGGACTGGGGTTGCCCTGACAGTATTGTGAGAATAGAAAAAGAAAAGAGGGCGCACCGGCCTGGTGCATTGTCCAAAAGATTTATTAAAAGATATGAATAAAATCATAAAGATGTCTACTCATAAACATAAGTTAAAAACACGCTCTTTAGGCCACATGTGTGGCTATCTCTCATCGGTTGTTTGAATCACTGAACCTCGGAGTGGGGGGTCCTGGATGATGCGTTTTGAAGGACTGCCTTCTTCTTAAGGCTCTGAAGAAGAAGGCCAGTCCTTTGAAAGGCATTAGCCTGAGGGGTCTCATCCAGAACCCCCCACTCCCAGGTTCGGAGATTCGAGCAAACGATGAGAGATAGCCACCCATGTGCCCTGATTACCGTGTTTGTAACTTATGTTTGTGAGTAGACATCTTTATGATTTCATTCATATCTTGCAATAAATCTGTTGGATAATGCACCAGGCGAGTGCGCCCTCTTTTCTTTTTCTAGTCAGCAGAGGTGTCAGGAGTGCGGAGGGAGCATTTTCAAGAGTAGTTAGGTTTAGTATTAAATTCTACTTTAATTTTCACTTATGTAGCACCCTCTAGTTAGTGTGCTAGAGAGAGAGCATTTTTTGTCAGAGTAGGTAAATTGTCAGGCATGGCTGTCAGCCAAGCCTGTGTGTTTTTCTTCTGGGTCAGGGTTGAGTGACTCAGGCAGAGCTGGTGACTGACAGGCAGCATCACCAAGACCTCCCACCTATTTCCAGAATATTCTGGTATCATCTGGAAAGGAAGGAGGAGAGGAAAGGTGGAGCTGCCTGGGGTATTCTGAAGAGCCCTGACCAATCCCCAACTTGGATTGGCAGGGGACAGGCCTCCATAAATATACAGGGTCAGCCCAGCTGTAGAGGATTGGTTCAGGTTGGAAGCTGGAGATGGAATGCTAGGCTGTCGTGGCCATGGAGGGAGCTCCCCAGTCTGGGGGGGGTGACCTTGGACCTGGGCTCGGGTGCGGACAGGACCCTCTGAGAACACCACATGGAGGTGTCCTGGACAGGTGACACGGGAGTAAGGAGAGGATAGCAGGAGAGCACTGCCAGGTAAGTCTCCAGGAGGAACTACAAGTTGCAGCCAGGAGGGCTGGTAAGTGTCATACAGTCAGGAGGTCTGGTAGGCACGCCTGAGAGGACTGGGAGCAAGCAGTCTGGGATGGGTGCAGAGCCAGTGGAGTGGACTGTGATGACATGGGCAGTGAAGTGGGAGTACCGCTACACATGTCAGCAGTAAGAAAAAAAAAAAGCTTGTTTGATTGCATTCCACCAACAAAACCAAGTTATTGAATTTGTAACCTCTATTCATTTTTTTTTTTAAATAATAGCCAACCATTTACCGGAATGAATGACAATGCAAACCCAAACATGCCTTCCCATCAAACACATTGAAGATATGTGAATCCAACATAAAGGGAGAATGGTTGCAGGGTTCTCTGACACGAGTGGCTGCGAGTTCCTCTTCTATTCCTCAAATATTGACAGATCCGTCATTTATTCTTACATAGCACTAAAGACTGCTGAGTGTGAAACACGTACAATGTAAGACCCCATACACACTATTAGATTTTACCAAAACCATGTAATGCAAGGGCCTGCCTGACTGCATACAAATTGAAACTCTTAAGATTTGATCTCATATTATATGGTTTTGGTAAATCTGAAGACAAAGATCTGCAGAAAACCGAATACAGTAAAATCTTGGTTTGAGAGTAACTTGGTCTGAGAGCGTTTTTGCAAGACATGCAAAATTTTTAAATAAATTTTGACTTGATATACAAGCGATGTCTTGATATACAAGTAGCGTCATGTCACAAGTGAGTATAAAAGAGAAGACAGGCACCTTTAAGTGTAGTAATATGGTTACATTTAATGAAAGTACAACATTTAGCAACATATTGCTACACTTAGAGGCGCCTCTCTTCTCTTTTATACTCTGTGGCTCCTGCTGGATTTTGCTTCTAATCCCCTTGTGGAGGCTTCCATTTGTGGATGTACATTTTATGGTTACACAAACCATCACATTGCTATAACCTTTTTATATGGACTATAAACTGAAGGACCTATGAATAAATAGTTGTGGAACGAATCATTTGAGTTTCCATTATTTCTTATGGGGAAATTTGCTTTGATATACAAGTGCTTTGGATTACAAGCATGTTTCCAGAACGAATTATGCTCACAATCCAAGGTTTTACTGTAGTGTGTATGGGGTCTTACTACTTCAGTTTAGTTTTAATCTTGGATATTCCAGTCCAGGATCAGGGGTGCTGAGTATTTCACAAATCATCTCAGTATGGAGAACAGAACAATTATCTAGAAATGCAAAGCTGTGTTATTAAAAGCAGTTTCATAAAGCATACCTTTGTTGTGGGTAATGAAACTGTTTTATACAATGACATGGCTGATTAAGATTGGAAAATGATAAATAGGAATTTGAGAAGAAGAGAAGAGATCATATAGCTCATACACATAATTACTTCTCTTATACAGCCATGTATGTATGTGATTTTGTGTCAAAAATTGCAAGCACTCCTTTTCACGTGCATACATTTTTCTGGAGGCTGAACAAATCTTTACAAAACACACTGTTATCAATTCCATTGTCTCGAAGAGAATCTCTTCTTTATCATTTCCTGCAGATGAATTTCACTCCACATTTGATTGGATTGGATGTGGGTTGGTATGCATGATAGCATATACCATATTATCCTTGCTTCTTCTCCCGTGCACTGCCTTATTAAAGGATAATGTAAACCCTGTTACTAAAATCTCATATAAGCTCTAAAGTAAGTAACCCTGTCAGTCTTTTTAAAAAAATCCAGTTGACAACTCCCTGCTAAAGAAGAGGTACGAGTATTATACCCACCTCTATGGTGGCTTGTGTCTCCTGTTCCTGAACTCTTCATTAACACCTCCAGGAGCACCAGTTGTCTATGTTCCCCATTGCACACTGTGGTTCCATCCTCCAACCCCAACTTCTCTGCAGGTCACAACCATCTGACACTTCAGGATGTTCCGAAGTTGTTGAAAAGTCTGACAGAGGCTGCAGGGAACTTCCAATAGAGTTTTTGTAACGACCAACAGTGTCATTTTAACATGTTAACGTATTTTCTAAATCCGCTGCTTTACTTAAAATAATACCTTGTGATCCTGCCAGGAAGGACCTTGATCGGACACTTCCTTATATGGTGACAACTCTGTCCCTGTCTCCTGGCTGTGCTCCTGCATTGTCCAATGAAGACTACAATTGGCCATTTCAACACACATTACACAGCTATGGTTTTCTGTTGTCACCATCAGGAAACCCATTCTGATAAATGCCATGCAGATATCACTGAAGTTATTGTCAAAAGTATTAAGGACACCCCCCTTTACACGCACATGAACTTTACTGGCATCCCAGTCTTAGTCCGTAGGTTCAACTCAATATTGAACCTTACGAACTAAGACTGGGGTGCCATCAAATTTAATGTGCATGGAAAGGCAGGTGTCCCAATATGTTTGACAATATAGTGTATTTAGACAGGTTATAGCCTAGTACACACAGGCCGAATATCGGGCAGCATCAGCCGGTTCAATAAAAAACATCCGACATGTGTATGGCAGCCGCCCTGAATGGCCGGCTTCTGTCGAAGGGGCATGACTGAAAAGGGTCTGCCTTGGCTGAGAGCGCTGATCGAATGCCGATGAGAGTGCTGACCAGTGTGTCCCCTGTCAGAACACAATAGCTCAGTGGGGGAGATCAATGTACTAATATCAGATAGTTAGTACAGCAACTCCTCCCGAGCTCTTTAGTTTTCATTCAGGTTAAACGGAAAAAAAATAATAGTGTGTACTAGACTTAATTGTCTGCGAGGAGGCCAGCAGCACTGAGATGCAATAAAGGATGAAAAAACTAAAAACAAATGTTTTCTTTTTTTTTTTAATGCTGTGAAGAAGTATTTGCCCCCTTTCTGATGTTTTTTTGCATATTTGTCACACTTAAATGGCTCAGATCATCAAAAAAAATTTTATTATTACACAAAGATAACCCGAGTAAATACAAAATGCAGTTTTTAAATGATGGTTTAGTTTATTAAGGCAAAAAAGCTGTTCAAACCTGCCTGGCTTTATGTGAAAAAGTAATTGCCCCCTAAACCTAATAACTGGTTGTGCCACCCTTGGCGGCAACAACTGCAATCAAGCGTTTGCGATAACTGGCAATGAGTGGGCCACTCTTCTTTGCAGAATTGTTTTAATTCAGCCACATTGGAGGGTTTTCCAGCATGAACGGCCTGTGTAAGGTCATGATACATCATCTCAATTGGATTTAAGTCTTTGACTAGGACACTCCAAAACCTAAATTTTTTGAACCATTTGATGGTGGACTTGCTGTTGTGCTTCGGATCATTGTCCTACTGCATAAGTGCACTTCAGCTTGAAGTCATGAACTGATAGTCGGACATTCTCCTTTAGGATTTTCTGGTAGAGCTCAGAATTCATGGTTCCATCAATTATGGTAAGTGATCCAGGTCCTGAAGCTTCAAAGCAGCTCCAGACCATCACGCTACAACCACCATGTCTGACTGTTGGTATGATGTTCTTGTTATGAAATGTATTCGTTTTATGCCAGATGTAACGGGACACACCATCCAAAATGTTACATTTTTGTCTCATCAGTCCACAGAATATTTGCCTAAAAGTCTTGGGGATAATCAAGATTTTTTTTGGTGAGCTGAGCCTTTGTGTTCTTTTTGGTCAGCAGTGGCTTTGGCCTTGGAACTCTCCCACGGATGCTATTTTTGCCCAGTCTCTTTCTTATTGTTGAATCATGAACACTGATCTTACCTGAGGCAAGTGAGGCCTGCAGTTCTTTAGATGTTGTTCTGGGTTCTTTTATGACCTCCTGGATGAGTCGTCGTCATGCTCTTGGAGTAATTTTTGTAGGCCGGCCACTGCTGGGAAGGTTCACCACTGTTCCAAGTTATGTCCCTTTGTGGATAACATCTCTCCCAGTGGTTCACTGGAGTTCCAAACCCTTAGAAATGGCTTTGAAACCCTTCCTAGACCGATCTATGTACATTACTTTGTTTCTAATCTGTTCTTGAATTTTTTTAGATTGCGGCATGATGTGTGGCTTTTTTGATCTGTTAGCATGCTTCACTTTGTCAGACAGCTTCTATTTATGTAATCTCTTGATTCAACAGGTCTGGCAGTAATCAAACCTGGGTGTGGCAAGTGAAATATAACTCAGCTTTCCAAAAAATTGTGGTTAATCACAGTTCATTCATGATTCAGCATGGGAGTGGGGCAATTACTTTTTCACATAGGGCCAGGCAGGTTTGAACAGCTTTTTTTCCCTTAATAAATGAAATAATAATTTAAAAACCGCATCTTGGATTATCTTTGTGTAATATTAATATAATTTTGTGTAATATTGTTTGATGATCTGAATCATTTAAGTGTGAGAAATATGCACAAAAATAAAAAATCATATATATATATATATATATATATATATATATATATATATATATATATATATATATATATATATATATATATATATATATATATATATATATTTAGTAAGGTAATAGGGTAAAAATTAAATATCGTCCATTATTAGTTCTTAATTAATTAAGTGCAACTAGTGAGAGGTTAATACAACTCAGCATTGTTTGCAAATTACCCAGGATGCACTTTGCATTGATTTGGTGTTTAGAAATGTAAAACAATATAAAAATGATATTTTATAATTAATTACAGAAAATAATTTTATACTTTTTAATTAATATAAATGACTAAACTCCAATATACTTTCCCTTTAAACAAGTCAGTTGATCTCATGAACATGAAGGTGACTATTCTCTATCCTCGTGTCATTAATGGAAACCAATACTGGGGAAAAAATATGTAAGTTGCAATTGCTGGCCCTTCCATCTGAAAAGATTATTGCCTGGCTATGGCTGCTTGTAGTACATATAGTCATTGACCCAGCAGAAGAATGCAGATTGGCAGTTCTGACTTAATTTGCTGTATGCTTGTTCTGGATGAAGCCAGAGACAGCCAGGTAATTAGCATCTTCAATAAGAATTCAATAAGAATTCAGCAGCCCCCGTATTTTCCCAGTACAGTTTCCTTACCATTTATATGTGTGCTATCCCACTGATGTCTCTGGGATGTCAGTTTGAGGTTGATAAGATTAACCCATCCTATGTGTGAATTGTCAAAAGGAAATATTATGCTAACTGGAATTTCCCTCTTGGAGTAAAGCGAGCCAATATTTGCCTTCAGGTTAATATTCAAATCCTATTTAATGTACAGTTGTGCTTGGCAGCATCTGCCGACTGAGTAATTCAACCCAAGAAAGTATGAATGTGCAATTAGCAGCCACATTTACCAGAGAATGACTTACTAATCCTCAAGACAGGGGGGGTCAATATTTATTCCCTGCAGGAGATGTGATGATATTTACACAGGATATGTACTTATACCCTCTAATTAGGCCCTTGTAAGGCTATTACTACAATAGGATGCCATTAAGTTAACGCGGCTGTACTATGGGTAGGTTACCCATGACATATCCTGGACTTCAGGTACAGAACATTGCATAGTGACTGGGAACCAAAGAGCATGTTGGCTTGTATTGCTGTGATAAGAAGAACATCCCTGAACATGGGAACAGTGGTGATACACATAGCTCCCAACTGTCCCTTATTTCGAGGGACTGTCCCTCTCATTAAAAAAAATCCCTCTGTCCCTCTTTACTCCTCAATCATCCCTCTTTTTGGTCTAGGTATAGACCTTGTTAAGCAACGTATTATTTAACAACCAATGCTACTATGCTAAGCCTTTCATCTATCCTCTGAATTCTTTCATTTGTTGTATTGATCAGCTAGTAAGAAGGAGAATTAGTGCAAAAAGGGATTTGTGGGTTTACCTAATCATTTTCTGCTTATATATTCTTTACAATCTGCAAAGCTGAGGGCATGGAAAGAGTATGTACTTTACTTGCATACAAAGGTGTCCCTCTTTTCCATCTCAGAAGGTTGGGAGGTATGGATGCAGTGACCTGCGGACTGCACCCAAATACAAGGCTTCCTATTCCCTATAGTGGCATTGCATTCTATTCTTTTACACACAGACTTCAGTATGTATAAAAGCAGTATTTACAGCAAGTTATTATTATTATTATTATTCTAAAGCATTTCCAAAGCTTTCAGCCAGCTAAGAGCAGCTTTCTTAAATCTAAACCTGAAAGCAAAAATAGTTACCTTAGTTCCGAAGGTCTGATACCTGCTAGCAGGGTTGGCTTTAGAAATCACGGGGCATTGTACAGCCACTGGCCTTCAGATAGCTGTCTTCCCAGGCTGCTATATCTGCTCCTCCTTTTGTCCAATCTTCAGTTGCTGGATCAACCGGTATAAAGTGGCAGCTGTGAGAGGAGTATAGGAGGTGGTCACAATCTTGGCCTTGCCCACTACCTCTAGCGGCCAGGGAAGAAGCTGCTGAGTGCCCCTGGATTCTCTGCATGGGGCACCAGGGACAACCTGAACTCTGGGAAGAGGACAGAGCCACGGAAAGTCGCAACCCAGCCCCCCCCCCCTCAATGGCCCACTGAGGCTCGAGACCGATACAGGTGGCCCTCCCTGTAAAGTCCCGCACTGGTTCCAACATCTTCTTCTCTGCTTCTTCAGTGTGTGGGGTGACGTCACTCCTGAGCACAAGTGCAGTCATCCCGGCACACATATAGGAGTTGATTTACTAAAGGGCAATAGACTATGCACCTTGGAAAGTGCAATTGCACTCTGCAAGTGCAGTTGCTCTAGAGCTTAGTGAATGAGGTAAAGCTTCACTTTGCAAAAAATACCCAATTACATGCAAGGAAAATTTAAAAAAAATGCATTTTTGTTTGCTCATGATTGGTTGGTGAAAGTCAGCAGAGCTTCTGCTCATTTACTAAACTCTGGAGCAACTGCTCTTGCCGTGTGCAACTGCACTTTCCAAAGTGCGCAGTCTTTTTGCCTTTAGTAAATCAACCCCATAGTGTTGTCACTTTAAGAATTCTGTTCATGCTCCCCTGCTAATATGCTCTATTTTAGCATGCAGGTAGGTGTCAGTTTTTCCCTGCAGTGAGCTGTGGTGAGGGGTGGTGTGATGCGTGTGGGTGATGCATCACATTGTTGTTTATTTACTAAAGGCAAATCCACTCTGCACTACAAGTGCACTGAAAGTCGCTGTAGATGTGAGGGAAAGATCTGAAATGAGGGGAAGCTCTGCTGATTTCAGCATCCAATTATGTGCATGCTAAAATGCTGTTTTTTATTTTTCTTGCATGTCCCCCTCAGATCTACAGCGACTGCACTTCCAAGCGCACTTTAAGTGCAAAGTGGATTTGCCTTTAGTAAATAATCCCCATTATTTACTCTTCAAAAGCTTTATTTGAAGCACACTAAGTGACCTTTTATTGATATCTTCACATAGCAGCACAGCGACATGCGCTGCCATCCAGTGCACTGCATCTGCATCATTCCACACATCACATAATGTTGTAGTGTGAACAGGGCACATAGAAAGCAATTGCATTCCATGTTTCCTTTTTTTTTTTTTTTTTTAGATCAGCTCTTATCTTTTTTTGCTTGGATTAGCCACAATAAAGCCCAGCTACATGTTGGGTCCTAGGCCGCCATCTTTTCTGCTGTCATGGGAGCCAGCTGCTGCAGCCCCCTGATGACATGCCACTCTCTTCCAGTTGCTACTTTGCCCACTTCCTCTAGCCACTATGTGGAAGCTGATGCCTCCGGAGTAGGGTACATGTCCTTCTTGCCTAGGCGAGAATGGGAGAATGGGAGGTGGAGGTGGGCTGGAGTGTTTAAAAAAAAAAAAGGTAATTGAAAAACAAACAAAAGAAAATACAGTTGGCTTTTTAGATTGCAGAGGGGAGCAGAATTGCAATGAAATGCTTTGAATAAAGGTCTGCATGTAGCCACATAGCAGTTTGTTTTAAGTGACCCACTCCCATACCTCCCAACTGTCCCTGATTTCGAGGGACTGTCCCTAAATTTGGAGCAATGTCCCTCTAGCCCTCATTTCTCCTCATTTTGGTCTGATCTATATAGTTGTATATAAAATGCACTTTTTATCTATCAAAAAGTGTTTCCCAGTGCTAAACCTTTCATCTGATTTCTAAATTGCTGCATTTGTAAATTACAAAAGCCAATATAAAGGAATAGTAGTGGTAAAAAAGTACTTGTGGGTTTAACCAACCTTGTTTTTTTGTACAATTCTCCTTTAAGGGGGCGTGGCAAGGGGTGTGTCCTGTGCCTGCATACTTTTGCTAATAGGTGTCCCTCATTCCCATCTCAAAAAGTTGGGAGGTATGCCCACTCCCATTGTGACTTGTCTTTGACATCCCCAAACCAGAGTTGAAGGTTACTTTAGGCTTCATGAAATCTATGTAAATCTTGCTGAAAGATATACAAATGCTTTACATTTGTTGTACACATTGATTTTACCAAATCTGAAGCCTATATGTACAAGGCCTAAAGGAAGAATATATTGAGAAAGCATGGATGCTGCTATTACTGATCTCTCAGTTTAAAAATAAAAGTCTCGGTATTGTCATGTCCAGGTGGCAGCATTTCTAGAATAAGATCATAAGATCAATAAGATCAAACTCCAAACACATAGCTCCCAACTGTCCCTGATTTCAAGGGACTGTCCCTGATTTGGAACAATGTCCCTCTGTCCCTCCTTCCTCCTCATTTGTCCCTCATTTTGGTCTGATCTATATAAATGTATATAAAATGCACTTTTTATCTTTCAAAAAGTGTTTCCCAGTGCTAAACCTTTCATCCAATTTTTAAATTGCTGCATGTGTACATTTTAAAAGCCAATATAAAAGAATAGTAGTGGTAAAAAAAAGCCATTCTGGATTTAATTAACCATTTTTGTTGGTTAATTCTCCTTTAAGGGGGTGTGGCAGGGGGCCTGTCCTATGCCTACATACGTTTGTTAGTAGGTGTCCCTTATTCCCATCTCAAAATGTTGGGAGGTATGCAAACAGCTGAAGGAAAAGCCTCAGATGAAAGCTGCAGGAGTTTTATTTCTAAGGTAGGCCCAATAGCCAGAAAATGTAAGCTTCCATCTGGGGTTTTCTATGCAAGGTTTCCACATTGTGGCCATTTAAAGTGGACCCAAAGTCACAAATTGACTTTAGGTTCCATGTTCTTGACTGTTGCTTTAATAATAGAAAAAAAAACTACAGCTAATAAGTTAATGTATGGAATACTTACTGACGCCAGACTATCTAATTCTTACATAGAGACACGGGGGTTGATTTACTAAAAACAAATAGGCTGCTCAGTTTGTAAGGGAAGTTGCACTTTACAATGGGATTTTTCAAAGATTTTAGTGATTGTGGTGAGATTTCACTTTGCAAAAAGTATCCAATCATATACAGGAAAAATAAAAAAAACAGCATTGTTCTTTGCACATGATTGGATGATAGAAGTCAGCAGAGCTTCACCTCATTCACTAAGCTCTGTGGAAATTCCCTTGCAAAGTGGACAGTCTATTTGTCTTTGGTAAATCAAACCCGTTGAGTGGCTGTTCAGTCAACAGCAACCAATTACTGCCTCTGTCTCACACCACCCTCAGTAAAAGTGAAAGTGCCAAAGAAGTAGAACTAAGGTGACATAGTGAAAGGTAAGTATCTTAGTGTTGTTATTTTTCATGGGAGCTGCAAAAGAGGAACAGTGAACTTACAGTAATATTTAAAGTGTAAGTACACCTTTTCAGAAAAAATGAGAAAGTGAACTAACACACACACACCCACAACCACACACACACACGCACGCACGCATGCACGCGCACACGCACACGCACACGTCTCCTCTGTACTTATCTGTGTGGATGATGAGCTGTCAATGCCTACACAGCTGCTGTAGCAGTCTGGGTATTTGAAATCCAAGCTAACCTCCATATTCTCTCTGATGGGCAGGTTAAGAGGGATAAAAAAATGCAAAAATATTGGGACAGTCCTAGTTCTGACGTTACACCGCTGCTTCGGATGCCAAGCAGCAGTTTTCTATGTGAATTTTAATTTGGATTTGTTCTCATTCTGGATATTTTACATGTGTGCCTACGCAATTGTAAATAAAACGACTACACTATGGCTTCATGTTGCTTGTTGTTGTGGTGAGCTTCATTTGACAGTGCTGTCAGGCTTGTCATTTTCCCGCTGTCACTTGGAGGCAAAAAGAAGTGGTTCCCTTGGGCTAAGTGTGTGATGACAGAGAAGGAGCGAGCTCTGTTTAATGACTCAGGCTGGCTGTGCTGCATGGTTTGCAGCAAACATTTTTTGGTGAGTTTTCAATTCACTGGGTGGTGTGGTGTGGAAACACATTAGAAGATTTCTCCTCGAGTGGTGGATTTCTTCATTACAGTGAACTTTTCTGCACAAAATCATTTTTTAATAAACAGACATTTGGTTACCTTCGATCAATGTTGTTTTTTAATTTTTGTTATTGTTGATGTCAATTTCTCACATATTGATCGCATCTCTTTGGCGTTGTAAAATTTTCTGTCTTGTTCACGATCAAGGTCTGTGTACCAACCTGTACGATTGCTAGCTGTCTTCCCCACAAGCGCTGACTATTTCTATACATTTAAACAAATACATGTGTTAAATTTTTGCTTAATAATTGTTAACTAAAGTAATGTTTTAATTTGTTCTTCCACTTACTTAAAGAGGATTTTCACCAACTCCTGTGTCCAAAGGCCGCAGGGGAAGACACTGTGGTACTGGTCCTTGCAAGTGCCGATTAACACCTCTTCATGGGGACATCGAATGCTGATCGGGATGCCTGGGGATGCACTCAGAGTCCTCTTTTAGCCCCAGATGTCCACCGCTGACTTCCTGGCTATGGCAAGCATGATCCCCAAGGTCTAAACCCGCAGCCTTCTGTCCCCACATCCAAACTCTCCCCTGCCTGGTGGTAGCTCTCCTCCTTCTCTCAGAAAGCCTTAGGGGTAAAAACTTCTCCCATGCAACAGTGCTTCTTGGGATATGTAGTTCTCTGCGTGTTGATTTCAATTAAGCAGTCTGAGCTGGGAACTCTATCTCCCAAATTTCTTTTCATCTCCTCTAGTCCTCCCTCAATTTGACTCTGACTCTGAAGAATTAGGTGAAATCGCAGGGTGTCTTGCCTGTGAACAATACAAAATATTTTATTTTAATTCGGGGTACTTTGTCGCAGTAAGTGGGCTTAGCACTATATGACCATATAGTGTGACCAAACCCCCGTATTTTTTGAATATGTTCAGGTGTTCAGGTGTTTTTAACTAGCCCTGCAGGAAATGTCATTCTTGTATGTGTGCGCTGTAAAATATTTTGTACTGTTTATAGGTCTTACAGCAGCACCATCTTGAATTTAAATGCATTGTATGGTGTGCCCCCCAAATATGTTCTTGCCTGTGAACAAGCCTGTGAGAAGAAAAAAATGCTGACAAGCTGTGTCTCTGTAGTCCGGGCCAGCTTTGCAACGTAATGAAGATGCATAGCTACCGCTACAGTAAAAAAATAAAATAATACAAATAAAAACTACTGATATCGTCCACTGTACTACTGACACCATCCAATGCATTACTAACACTGTCCACTGCTCTACTGACACCCTCCATGTTTTAATACATTTTAAAATGTTTGTTATATATTTAATGGATCTACCGGCAGGATCAACAGGTTATAAAACTACGTTACTAGGGGTAATCAGAAAAACTAAATATGCTGTGTTAAAGCTAGAGGCAGATTGCATCATATATGTCATTTTGTTTTTTTCAAAAAGTTCCACTTAAACATGGCCCATCAATATTCTAAAAATGACAGCTGCCTGAGTCACCCAAGTCTAGTAATTGTTCTAATTATTTTGACCTTCTGGAGTAACATTGCTACTTTGTACACAATGTATTATTTGCAATCCTGTGATGGGCCCTCTGTACTTCAATCAACTATGCTCACGTCTTTCCTTCTTTCCCAGGTCAGGTTGGGATTAGTTGCCATCTTTATCATTCTCTATGTATGATTAAATGGTCCCTAGCCAGGAAGAACAGAGGATACCAGGTTCTTAATAAGTGTCCAACCCATCAATCACTGCTCTGGTAAGTCCTCTACCATTCTCAGTGAAAAATACCTTTATTTCATCGTAAAATACACATACTGGCAAGAGACAGGCCATATCGTTCTGCTGCTGTGAAAAAGCCTAATTCCGGCTAAGCTTTTGAAAGGTCTCTGAGTTTCTCCTCTGGGCAGCAAATCAGAGGGATAAAATGTTGTTACACAACTGCTTTCTCTAATTGTCAGGCATCTGAACCATTTTAAGGACAAGCACCTCTGTGACCTATACTTGGCTTTGCCCACACCCTAAAACTCAAGAAGATTATTGCCGAAACTTGTCATAAGGAGGATCAGTGTCCCAGAGCCCCAGGACAGAACACTGTACATATGGAACTGTATGGATGGGATAAGGCTTTGTTTGACTTAAGGATGTGCATACAGTACACTTACAGATCCCACCATCCAACCCAACAACTTGCTACGAGACGGCAGTTTCAGGGCGGGAGAATGAAGTGTATGTTAATCAATACTACTGAATATGAGTTTCTCATAATAATTGTTTTTCTGATATGCATTAAAAACATTATTGTCTGCTGCTTTTATAATCCAGTGGCCTCTATTTGCTCGCTAAGGCAAATCTGATTGGGAATTTCCCCATGTACATGTATAATTTACCTAAAAAACACATCTTAAAGTAGAACTATAGACAAAGTAGAAAACTACATTGATGAAGCAGTCATAAAAAAGTGCAGCGCATAGAATCAAATCTACATATAACTGAAATTGACACTCAAATAATATCAATATGAAATGATACATATCCATATAAAGTGATACACTTAGAAGTAATGACCATAACAAATCAAAAAGGTAAACAGTGAAATGTACTAATGTAAACACTATAGATGTAAATAAAAAAGTGAGCAGAAAAAAGTCCCATTTAAACTCCGTGCTAGATTGGAAAGGGATCCAGGGATAGCGGATGTGACACCCAAAAGTGTGGTCAGAAAACTCTCAGCTACACAGCAAAGATGATTCCCGTGACAGTAACAAGGATGTCAGCTTTGGCAAACAATCAAAAGGGATCCTGGGCCACTCTCAGTGGATCATAAGATATGTAAAATAAGGGCTCAACATAGTGTAATATTGTAAAAACACAGGGGTTTATTAAAAAGTATTGCACTTACATCCATGTAGATTGCAAAACAGCATATACAAATTGCCAGAATTCGAAAATAGGTCTTCCTCTAATAACCAAAATGGCCAACACTCGGCCACACATGCGTTTTTGTTTTTTTGTTTCTCCCCTGTACCATAGTGTTATTACCCGTTAAACCAGTCAGTAAATCTGTGGTTTTCCCACTTCCTGTAATAGGGTGACAATAATGTTTGCTCCACAGTGAAATCAGCACCAATCAGTGTGGTTCTTGATTATATAATCACTATAACAGTATATTTATATGACCACATAGTTTGTGTTATAATTGTATTGATTAATTATATTAATTATAGATATTTGTAAATTAGCCTCTAGGGGGGGAGCTTTCATTGCTTCAGTGCAATTACTCTGTTTTTCTCCATAAAAACTGATATCAGCCACATTGGGTGTGCATTATTATCAATTAGTCAGCCAATTAAGAGACCTTTTACACAGTTTTTTATGTGTTTTGGGGTAAAAAAAAATGACGGGAGAAAAATGCATGAAAAAAGTATCCCTTTAAATTAGGGTTACACCGGTGCCGATACCAAGCATTTGCATGAGTACTTGTACCGTGCAAATGCTTCGATGCTTGACCCGACACTTAGGCAGCCTCAGGGGTGATTGGAGCGACGGTGGGGGGGGCGTTACAAGTACTGATCTCCTTGTATAGCTTTCCTGACAGCTGCTTCTCCTCCTCTCCCTCCCGCTGCTGTCAAGGAGATCAGTGCTTGTAACTCCCCCCACCGCTAAACCGATCATCCCTGACTGTCCCCCTCTGTGCTCCCCTTGTTCTCTTCCGGGTCCCCCTGCATCCTCCCTGGCTCTCCATGTCCCGATCTGTTTTATCTTCCGAGTCCCCCGCTGTGTCATCCTCCGGCTCCTCCTCCACTCCGCCCATGTCCTCCTCATGTCCCCCCATGTTCTCCTTCGGTCCCTCCATGTTTCCTCCAGGTCCCCCTGCATCCTTCATGGCTCTCTGGCTCCTCCTCTGGTCCCCCCCATGTCCTCCTTCGGTCCGCCCTGTCCTCCTCTAGGTCCCAAGTGTCCTCCACGGCTCCTTTACCAGTCTCCCCTTGCCCCGGATCTGTCAGGATGGAGAGCGGAGGAAGGAGCCGGTAAAGCTGTAATTTCCCGGCTCCTTCCATTTCCAAATGAACAAAGTCAGTGATCACTGACTCTGTCCATTCATCATAACTGAAACATCATAATCTGTGGTTACAATGCTTCAGTTCATGAATGGAGAGGAGCCTCTGTCTCCTCTCCATTCATCTTCAGTTCAGCTGAGGCTGCAGAGAAAGGGACTGGGGAATCTCTGTCCTCAGTCCCTTTCCCTGTCTCAAAGGGGAGATGTCAGGGGCCTGTTTAGACCCCTGTTATCTCACCAAAGCCCCCCCCACCCCAACAGGGCTAAAAAAAATAAAAAATTTGTAATAAATATTTCAAAGTTAAACTTTAAAAAAAGAAAGCATTGTAAAAAAAAATAACAGAAAACTATAAAATTGTATTTTTAATAATATAAAAAATAAATTGTAAAAAATAAAATTGTAAAAAAAAAAAATTAAAACAAAAAACTACTGACACATGTGCGTGCCACTGTCACATTGACATTAGAAAAAAGTATCAGTAATCGGTATCGGCAAGTACTTGAAAAAAGTATTGTTACTTGTACTCGGTCTTGAAAAAGTGGTATCTGTGCAACCCTACTTTAAATCCAATGGAACTCTTCACACCACATTTTTTAAAAGTCCTGCATCTTTTCAAATGTGCACCAAAAATGCATTTCTCATTGATTTGTATAGAAAACACACCAAAAAGGCATAAGAAACACACCCGCGTGTGCTTTCGGCGCGTTTTTTGAGTCACATGCCCCAAGTTTCACAGGATGCATAATTGGAGTCAGAAGTCACATATTGCATGTCTTTTTACCACATTTTTTTTAATGGAGTAATGTGTAAGGACCCTTACACTGTGATGCACAACCATTGTATAGTATTGGAAAGCAGTGCCTGGATATGTAGTTAACAAACATGGCTGCCCCCATTGTACATATATAATTGCATAATATTCATAAAAACTAGGCTTTTAAAACATTAAAGCACACTGATAAAATAGCTTGCTTTAGGCAGATCTCTTTTACATATATAGTATATCTAAAAAAAAAAAACTTTTAACTGTACATATCCTAGAACCTCAGGTGAACTTTATACGATCATGGCAATAATTATTAGGCATGTGAAAAGACTAATGGAAAATAGGCAAAAAAAAATCCAACTCAAAATCTAATTTTTCTCTTGACGTCAGTCTGTTGGTAGGGAAATGCTCAGGCGGTATCAGGGAAAACAAAGAGCGCCCAGCCCAGCCAATCAATTACTGTCCCAAGCATACTCAGTCAGGGGATGTCAAGAATGAATAACAGATACTGTAAATAATTCTTTCCAACCATCACACATAAATGGACTAGTTGGACATCCCATTTCAAAACCATGGGCATTAATATGGAGTTGACCTTCCTATAACGGCCTTCATTCTTCTAGGATGTTTTCCACAAGATTTTGTGTTTAAAAGAATTCATGTGTAATCAGCCAAAAGAACATTTATGTGGTTGGTACTGATGCTGGATGAGAAGACTGGGCTCACAATCAGTGTTCCAATTTCATAGGTGTTTAGTTGGGATCCAGGCACTGTGCAGGCCACTCAAGTTCCTCCCCACCAAGCTCGTCCAGCCATGTCTTTATGGGGTTGGCACCTGAACTCAAGAATTTGGAGGGATGTCCACAGGGTCGTGCCAATAGTGGATGCCACCCGAGGCAGCCTTTTTTGGCGCCCCCTCACCATCGGTTGCTAGGCCCAAGCCACACAACATCATTGGTTGCTGGGATGCTGGTAGTCTGGGCTGCATGACATTATTGGATGCTAAGACACTGGGGACCAGGGCCACACAGCCTTATTGTTTGCTAGGAAGCAGATGACTGAGCTGTATAGTATCACTGGACTAGGAGCTGAATATACATAGTGCCGAACCACCTGTGTACACAGGGCCTCCTTCCATGCCTCCACGAGTTCATACTTATTTGGCTTCATGGGTGGCACAGCCCACATATTTTTTTGCTCATACACTGTATCTGGTGGAACTTCTTTGATGGATATCCAGCAGTTGCATTGATAACAATAATGCCGCATACACATGGTCGGATTTTCCAACGGGAAATGTTCGATGGGATCTTGTTGTCGGAAATTCCGACCGTGTGTAGGCTCCATTGGACATTTTCTGTTGGAATTTCCGACAAACAAAATTTGAGATCTGGATCTCAAATTTTCCGACAACAAAATCTGTTGTCGTAAATTCTGATCGTGTGTACACAATTCCGACGGACAAAGTTCCACGCATGCTCGGAATCAAGCAGAAGAGCCGCACTGGTTATTGAACTTCATTTTTGTCGGCACGTCGTACGTGTTGTACATTACCGCGTTCTTGACGTTCGGAATTTCCGAAAAGATTTGTGTGTGTATGCAAGACAAGTTTGAGCCAACATCCGTCAGAAAAAAAACGTGGATTTTGTTGTCGGAATGTGCGATTGTGTGTATGCGGCATAACAGAAATCAATGCTCATAAATCAATAGTGAATGCCTGTAAACTGCTAATGTCATGGCCATACAAGGTGGGACAAAAACAAACAATGCAAAAGTTTTGGGCTTTGCTCAGATCATGACTTAACTTTTTTTGGGGTTAACTAAAGGGATATATTTTATATAATCTCTTTTTATTGAGTTTTATTAAGATCAAAGCATAGAGGGGTACCAATGGTAGAATTTAGATCAGAACATATAGTATATTTGTGTACCAACAATGAATGAACTGCTAATCATCATCAGGCAAACTGTGCATTCCTATGCTTGCCGACTGCATACAGTACATATACGGCGGCTCTCCTGCGCTGAATCACGTACCTAGTACGTGATCCAGCACTTCTGGGCTGGGGGCACACAGGCGCGCTGCCGGTGGCCCACTCTCACTGTGATTATTCACAGTGGGAGCCAATCGGCGGGTAACGCGAAGTTGAATTTCCACTGGCAACCACCAATTGCTCATTACACAGGCAGAATTGTAACAGAATGTAAACAAGGCAGATTGCTGTTCTGTCGGCAGGGAAGGGATTGGTCCTGTGTTCCTGCAAAGCGCGGGCACGGATCAATGCCTTCCCCTAGTACAAGCACCTCCCACAGTTTAGTAAAACACCAGCTAGGCACACAGTTAACCTTTTCATTGCCCCTGATTCCCCCCTCCCCCCTGAAAAGTGCCAAATGTGGCACCGGAGGGGGGGGGGGGCGGATAAGCGGAAGTTCCATTTTTGGAACTCCGCTTTAAGCACTTACACATTGTGGAACTGTTTGGCATAACAAACAGAACATATAGTGAGATTGACATGTGTTGGGAAATGTTTTCAAAACTGATCTTTGACGGCAGAGATATCTATCTATCTATCTATCTATCTATCTATCTATCTATCTATCTATCTATCTATCTATCTATCTATCTATCTATCTATCTATCTATCTATCTTCACCTATAACAACCTTTAGGAGCTTATAAGTACACACCTTAATAGAGAGTGATGGAAATGTCAGTGCTCTGAAGTAGAAATCTGAGATTACACCCCACAGGCTCAATGAGTAAATAGCCCATACAGTCAGTCTAGGACCTGGGTATATAAAGCGGTGGTTTTCAAACCCTGTCCTCAAGTACTCCCAACAGGCCATGTTTGCAGGTTTTCCTTTATCTTGCACAGGTGCTGTAAATCAGAGTCAATGGCTTGGTATTTTGGACAGCTATTTTATCTATGAGAAATCCCCAAACGTGGACTGTTGGGGGTATTTAAGGAGAGGGTTGAGAACCACTGCGTATAAAAGACAGATATTTGAAGCTGAGCATAAGTAAACTCAAAGAGATAATGCATCGACAAAAA
Organism: Aquarana catesbeiana; assembly: GCF_042186555.1. Taxonomy (NCBI): domain Eukaryota; kingdom Metazoa; phylum Chordata; class Amphibia; order Anura; family Ranidae; genus Aquarana; species Aquarana catesbeiana. The sequence continues at coordinate 608,170,093 of NC_133326.1, read as the reverse complement.
GAAATTTACTAAGCTTGCACTGAATACATATGTGCTTTTGAGCAAGAATACTTGAATCATAAATATACCATACCTGTAAACCATAATGTACTGTATAGCTGGCCACACATTACATTACATTTGTACAATCACCTTTAGAGTTGCCTATAGATGTGTAATGTGAACAACTCTTTGATTGGCTATATATATATATTTCAGACACACTTTATGTGGTACACTATCGGGTTGATTTACTAAAGACAAATAGAATGGCATTTGCAAGTGCAGTTGCTCCAGAGTTTAGTAAATAAGCAGAATCTCTGATGACTTTCATTATTCAATCATGTGCAAGCAAAAATAGTTTCTTCAAAATTTTCCTTGCACGTGATTGGATATTATTTGCAAAGTGACGCTTTACCTCATTTACTAAGCACTGGAGCAACTGCACCTGCAAAGTGCACAGTTGTTTTGCCTTTAGTAAATCAACCATTTTCGGTAGCCCACAGGAAGCCTTCCCTACCATGAAAAGGCCAGTTGGAATCTAGGAATTGATGGGAAGAGATGGCCAGCAGATAGGCAGCACTCTCAGCATGAAAGGAGATTTTTCAATTAAGCTTATATTGGATTAATAAAAAATAACTCTTTTTTGTATTGCTGTTAGGACGCTTATATTTTAAAATGAAAATGTATGCTGTGATCATAGATCTTCTTTAACTTTTTTGAACAGAAACCTGCCAGACTTTGCAGAAGTTCCACACACTTCTGTGCGGTGAAGTTAGTCAACTTTAACTATGACATTTTAACTGATTAATCCGAAAGCACTTAACAAATCTCAGCAAATAGTAAAGAGGGGGGGAGAGGGAGAAGCGCCAGGAGACCACAATAGTGTAGTAAGTTTGTTTATTATAGAAATAATAATAACATGTTAAACTTTGTGCACACAGACTTTTTCTGTCAGTAGATGAATTTTCTGTTACATATACATGTGCTGAGTTATGAAAAGATTATCTACTTCAGTACCACAGACAGTCAGGGACCTTTGGATTGGCAAGGTGCCCCCCAGGGGTACTATGGGAGCATAAACACCTTAGGAGACAACTTCACTCTCACTTGGCACTTTCCCAGCACACCTTTCCCCTCTTAACTTTGGTTTTATTGAACAAAAAAAAAATTCAAGATGACACAATGGGGTTGATTTATTGCAAACAGACAGTGCACTTTCCAAAGTGCAATTGCACTCTACAAGTGCAGTTCCCCCAGAGCTTAGTAAATGAGCAGATGCATTGCTGACTAACATCATCCAATCATTTGCACGCAAAAATGCATTTTTTTTTCTTGCATGTGATTGGGTATTCTTTGCAAAGTGAAGATTTACCTAATTTAGCCCTGGTTCACATTGGTGCGATCTGACATGCAACTTGACATGCGAAAATCGGCGGCAATTGCCAGCAATGGCACCGTCCTAATCGGTGCAAAGCTGCATTTGCGGCGCCTCACCGATTTCAAAAAGTAGTTTCTGTACTACTTTTTGGGATTTCGGGGTGCGATTTCTATTGACATCTGTGCAGAAACCCACACAGATGTCTCTGAAATCGTCCCCGGGACTGACATGCAGGAGTGACCGCTTCATTCCCGCAGCCCAGTGTGAACCCGGGCTTACTAAGCTCTGGAGTAACTGCGCTTGCAGAGTACAACTGCACTTTGCAAAGTACACAGCCTATTTGCCTTTAGTAAATCAACCTCATTGTCTTTATTTTAAAAGGAACTTAATTTGAAGGTATAAAACACCTACTAAATTTCGTACTTCTCAAGCTACTTCATCAGTGTGAAAGAAATTGTAAACTCTGTATTCTATATAAAACAGTATTCTGTTTTGTATGCTTTGCTTATGTATTGCACACTGCACAAGGCACTAATAATGTTTTGATTACGTGTTTGCGTTCTTTTAAGTATTGTTAAGAAATTAGCCTGCTTATGTAACGCCCCTTGTTACCATAAAAGTAGAATTATAATATTAAAGTAGTTGTAAATTCAGAAGGTTTTTTTATGCATTAAGATAAAAAGCCTTTTGTGTGTAGCAGCCTCCCCAGCACCCTTTAATATTTACCTGAGGCCCATCTCTGTCCAGCGATGTCCACAAGTCTCTCGGCTGTCCAAGACTCTCCCTCCTGATTGGCTGAAACACAACAGCAGCGCTATTGGCTCCATTGGCTGTCAATCAAAGTCAGTTAGCCAATCAGGAGAGTGAAGGGGCAGGACTAAACGGCAGCTCCTGCCTGAATGGACACAAGAAACTGCAGCTTGGTTCCTCCATAGCAAGCTGCTTGCTTTGGGGTCACTCAACAGGAGGGAGGGGCCAGGAGCAGCAAAGAGGGCCCCGAGAAGAGGAGGATCTGGGCTGCTCTGTGCAAAACCAACTGCACAGAGCAGGTAAGTATAACATGTTTGTTATTTTTTTTTTTTTAAATGAGACTTCATAATCACTTTAACCACTTAAGTCCCAGAAGAATTTGACCCCTTAATTACCAGGCCATTTTTTGCGATACGGCACTGCGTTAATTTAACTGACAATTGCGCAGTCGCGCGACGCTGTACCCAAACAAAATTGACATCCTTTTTTTCCCACATATAGAGCTTTCTTTTGGTGGTGTTTGATCACCTCGGCGGTTTTTATTTTTTTTGCTATAAACAAAAAAAAGAGTGACAATTTTGAAAAAAAGCTAAATTTTTTTACTTTTTGCTATAATAAATATTCCCCCAAAAAATATTAAAAAAAATGTCTTCTTCAGTTTTGGCCGATACGTATTCTTCTACATATTTTTGATAAAAAATGTTTTACAATAAGCGTATATTGATTGGTTTGTGCAAAAGTTATATCATCTACAAAATAGGGGATATATTTATGGCATTTTTATTATTATTTTTTTTTTTTTACTAGTAATGGCAGTGATCTGCAATTTTTAGCAGGACTGCGACATTACGGGGGACAGATCAGACACTTTTGACACTTTTTTGTAACCACTGACATTCATACAGCGATCAGAGCTAAAAATAGCCACTGATTACTGTATAAATGTAATTGGCAGGGAAGGGGTTAACACTGGGGGGGTGATCAAGGGGTTAAATGTGTGTCCTAGGGAGTGATTCTAACTGTGGGGGAATGGGAGTGCCTGGAGGAGACAGATCGCTGTTCATACTTAGTATGAACAGCAGATCTGTCTCCTCTCTCCTGACAGAGCGGAAATCTGTCTCTTTACAATGACAGATCTCCGTTCTGTCTCTCTCAGGAGCGATCGTGGGTGCCTGACAGACATCGCGGCTGCCGGGCATGAGCATCGGCTCCATCGTCACGCTGCAGGCACGAGCGCGCCCCCTAGAGGCCTTAAAGCGGCCAACGTACAGCTACAGCTATTTGTCCAGGGGATCCAACCTGCCGCAGTGTAACTGCGGCGGTTGGTCCTCAAGTGGTTAATGTGATAACTACGTAAGCATGTGTATTAAAACGTCAATTGCGCCGAATAAACAGAATAGTTATTTGGAAAGATGCTGAGAGTATCTTTTTGTCTGTTCCATACTGCAATAGTTATTAGTTTGGAACCATTGATTAATATGAAGATCAGAGTTGTCTATTTATAAAATTTCCAGAACAATTAGGTATGGTGATTAAAGATTTCTTTTCTTTCCTCTCCATGCTACTGAAAGAAATGCAGAGGGGTCTAGATGCACCTTACCTGATGAAGTGGCCTGAGTAGAAATGTGTTGAATGTATTTTATGTTCACAAATAAAGTTCCTTTCAATATAAAAATCATCGGGCCATCCCAGATTCTCCACTTCCTACAATACACATCATCTGAAGTACCGTGGGAAAAGTTTTTTCAATGAAACCAACGTTCTCTGTTCAACTAAGTCTGCAACAATCAGACAAGGTCTGAAGGTATCCCAATACTTATAACACGATCCATCCAAAAAGGTCTGCGTGAAGACAGGCACATTCTCTACGTGCATTATTACTGGTTGCCAAACAACTTTTTTGGAGTCTACTCCATAGAAAATTTTCTCCTGTGCTTCTTTTCTTCTTCCCAGAAACAGCTAACCCAACATTTTCCAGACCATGTCTGTTGTTACAGCTTGGTTGTTTTGCCCTTAAGGACATCACTTTTGTTTTTTATTACGTTTTCACCAAGACAATTATATTGCTCGTTCTAGACACTCGTGTCAGCTATGTTGTGTCCCTTGAGCCATGTATCTGTGACACTAGAGCGCTGTCAGAAGAGTGACCTCATGCCAATGACATGCTAAATGCTGTGCTTTTCAGCCAAAAGGACTTGCTTCAAATGCCTTTGCTTTAAATGTGAGATTTGCACATTGTTTGTCTATTTCTTATGCTAAGCTGATTAATACTCCATAAACTGCTGTCATTTCCATTCCTCCATGACCTGTCTTGAGAGAAGCTTCATTCCACAAGTCATTAGGTGACCCGTGAAAAGGTTAAAAGAGATTTAAATTGCAAGAAGTCATATTGGTTTCTCAAAGCAAATTAGGAGATTAGTAAAAAATGATGACAACCTGTGCTTGGCCTGGAATGATACTTTGGAGGTTTCAAGGTATCTGTTTACGAGAGTCAAGGATATATAAACTGAGCATCTATTGCAACTACAGAGTCTTGTGGGGAAAAAAGAGCCCAACACATCCTAAAGGCAATATATAGCATTTAATTTAAATAGAAAATAAAAATTAAATGTAAAAAATGTATTATTATTTAATTTTTTTAGCGTATGTCAGGACAAAACAAAAAATATGCAGTACATAAATACAATACATGCCATTTTCCATTGTTTTATCCCTTTACAAATGCAGCAAGTATGGAAAAATACTTGTTGATCTACCAGAAATCCAGTGTGCTCCTAACTTCCTGTTTGCTGACAACACAGTACTTCTGCTGCACTGAAATCCCACCTAGTGTTGCCAGCTCTGTTTGCTGTACTACAGAACTCAACCTGTCTCAGCTCCTCTGTCTCTCTCCCTACATGAATGCATTCTTTCCCAGCTAAGCAGTGATGTTATTATTACCTTATGAGACCGCTCCCAAGGTCCATGTCAGTCCCACATCTCCAGCAGTGGGTGAGCGGGAGTAATCACCAGTCTCCATCTATGCCTGCAAACACATAGGTATAACCAAAAGAAAGGTCACACTCCGCTATTTCCACACTTCCTCCAAACCTTTGGCGTATGGAGTACGTAGTACCCCAACCCATTCACCAGTTTTCGACAATTCCTTTATTAAAATAAAAAAGAAAGTCCCCTGATGTAGATCCATCGTCAATCACGCTGCCTGCTGACAACGGCAGACCTGAAAAAAGAAAAAGAAAACTCCGGCCTCGTTGAACGCTACCCGATGACGTCAGCAGGTGACCCCACCCCCTTGTGACGTCCCCGGCCGAGGCATGCTGGATCGGTGACATCACAAGTGGGCGGGGCCATCAGGTGACATCACCCGCCCCTTACCTATTTAAGAGCTGTCACCTGGCGGAGTAAGTATTAGGCGATTTTTGATAAAGGACTTGTCAAAAATCGTCTACTGTTTTTCTTTATTTTTGACATTAGTGAATAAGTAGGGGTGCAGTGTACACCATACTCATTCACATAGGGGGGAGGAACTGAGGGCCCTCCAGATTTCAATAAGCCCCCTGCCTGCAGACCCCCACAACCACAGCCCAGGGTTGTGGGGATGAGTCCCCCCTGCCCCAAAGCACCCATCCCCCATGTTGAGGGGCCTGGTATAGTTCAGAAGGGTGGGCACTTACTCGCCCCCCCCTTTCCTGCCCTGCTAGGCTGTGTGCTTGGATAAGGGTCTAGTGTGGATTTTGGGGGGACCGCGGTGAGCTGGAGCTGCCTGGAGTATCCCAAGGAGCCCTGACCAATCCCCAATCTGGATTGGCAGGGGGCAGGCCTCCTTAAATACCCATTGTCAGCTCACCTGTAGAGGAGTTGTTGAGAAGGAAGCTGGAAATGGAGTGCTAGGCTGTTGTGGCCTTGAGGGAGCTCCCCCAGTCTGGGGCCTGGGCTCGGGTGTGGACAGGACCTTCTAAGAAGACGTGGAAGTGTCCTGGACAGGAGGCACGGGAGCAAGATGAGGACAGCAGGAGAGCACTGCCAGGCAAAGTCTCCAGGGAGGAACAACTGGTTGCAGCCAGGAGGGATGGTGAGTGACACACAGTCAGAAAAGGACTGGGGAGGCACGCCTGAAAGGACTGGGAGATTGCAGTCTGGGATAGGTGCTGAGCCAGTGGAGTGGACTGTGGTGGCACGGGCAGGGGAGAGAGACAGCTGCAGCCAGAAGGGCTGGCAGGGCCTGAAAAGGTGATGCTGAGATCAGTAGCCACGAGGACAGCTAACACCAGGACTACCTACATATTTTGCTACACCAGAGGGGCCCACAGTCCCTGCCTGCAAAGGGCATTTGCTAAGGCCTGGCTGAGCCAGTGTCAGGTCTAAATCACAGTGCTATCTGGTTCTGTAAGAACAAGCAAGTGAAGTGCTGGAGGTGTTAAGGAGGGATAGTCTGCAAGCAAGTGCTGTGCTTGAGCTGAAGTGTAGAGAAGTATATACAGGAAGTGTATATAGTTTGAGTCCCATATACTTTCTTCAATCAAGTGGGCATCCCATACACCCTTACCCCAAACCCCAAGTTTAATACCCCCCAAAAAAATACAAAAACAAAGTTCAAGGACTGGTTTTCTGCCTGAGGGTGAAGGAGAACTGTGTGCCTGACTGGGCAGGGTGACAGATGGACCACAATACTCAGCAGCCCTTACAGGGGTACCACTACACGTGAATTTATCTGACTCTCCCTTCTCACTGGGAGTCAGGATCGACCAAATCATAGAGGCAATTAAAGACCAGCTTTGATCGCCTCAATGAACCTGGAAGCGATGAGCTTACATCACCCAGAAGCAAACTGTGCCATTTTCAAAAATGAAAAGCATTTGATCACACTGATCTTGCTGTGTTCAAATGCTTTTAAGGGCAGAGGAGGGATCTGGGGTCTTATAGACCCGAGATTTCTCCATAAAGAGTCACATAAAGAGTCTCCTGTCACATGCCTATTGCTGTCACAAGTGATGTTTACATTCCTTGTAACAGCAATAAAAGTGATAAAAAAAAAACAAAAAAACTATTTAAAGTGCCCCCCCCCCCTCCCCCATGTTCACGCACAAAGGCGAACACATGCTTCGGTTCCACAAGCAAGCAAACAGCGATCATCCCACACATATGAGATATCACCATAAACATCAGATCATAGGCACCAGGCCTCCTGTGTAATCATAGGTGATAACCTGTAAAGGCTTTTAAAGCATCGCCTATTGATAGTAAAATGTATGTTGTTTGTCATCATTGTACAGGCATGTGCAATTTTAAAGCATGACAGGTTTGGTATCTATTTACTCGGTGTAACAGCATCTTTTATATTTTACAAAAACGTTAGGTTATGTATTGTTTTTTTTACATTTTTTCCCAAAAAATGGCATTTGAAAAAAAAACACTGCACAAATATTGTGTGACATAAAAAAATTACAACACCCGCCATTTTATTCTCTAGGGCCTCTGCTTTTAAAAAATATATAAAGTTTGGGGGTTCTAAGACATTTTCTAGCAATAAATACTGATTGTTACATGTAAACAAAAAGTGCCAGAAAAGGCCTGGAGCTAAAGCGAATCATTCCCTATTTTATCCATAATTTTAAAAAAAAGTTTTTAAATTTAGATGTATTTTAAAGAGGAAGTAAAGCCTCTTAAAACTGAAAAATTACCTGAGATCGAAACCCCTGCATCGGCCCTCGTTCGCCTCCTCCGACGCCGCCATCTAACCCGGAGTGACTTCCGGGTATCGCGGCTCCGGCGCTTTGACTGGCCGGAGCCGGAATGAAGACACTCCCGCGAATGTGGGCTGGTGCCGCCATTAACGTCATGATCTCCATTAGAAACGGCACGCTCAGTGCACCTGCGCCCGATGTCTACGGTTTGGGAGATATTTCTTGCACCTACAGGTAAGCCTTAACCTAGGCTTACCTGTAGGTTAAAGTGGTTGTAATGGGTTTACAACCACTTTAAATATGAGGCTAATAACTTGTTTATATCATCTGTGTAGTACATACAGGATGTGCGTTTTGTTCCATTTGTTTTATGAACATTGCTTTCAGTTATATAGAAGCAGAGAAGCGTGTCCTAATAATAATATTGGTTACCATAATTTTCTCTTTTATTTAAGCGTGCGCCACACAAAAACCTTCTGATTGGGAGGAAGAGGGCAATTCACCCCAAGGGGGATGTTTATATTCCGAGAAGTGTTACTGCGAAACACCATCAATTAAATCTCTCAATCATAAACAAGTACTGTTTATTTACTTTTTCTCCTACCTGATGCCTAATTCCCAGCAATACGGAAAAAAAAAAAAAAAAAATCCCGTTATTTCTGTTAGCTGACATGGCATGTGCCAAGTTGTACGTGGAGAAACTAATGGAAGACACGAATTTCCGGAAGACAAATTCAATGGTTCCAGCAATGAGCATTGCAGCAGAAGGAGGTTTTAGATTTCAGCACAAAGCACCTGTAAAATTGCACGTCCCCTGCCATATGATCTCCATACAAGAGATGATATTAAAGTCATTTTAAAGAGCAGATCATATCTGTTGTAATTGGTTTGTTGTGATTAGGCTTTTGTGTGTAAAATGGTTGATGAATATCAAAACATAAATGATGACATTCTCGGCTGGTGGATCAAAATTCACACTAGCTGAGGCACTTCTACTGCGGTGGTCATATGACCTAAGGCCTAGACCTTCACATATGATGCTAGCACTAAAAGGAGACCGGAGCAGCATTTTCTTCAGGAGAGGTATATATTTCAGCACTTTCAGCAGTAAATCTTGTAAAGGAAATTTGTAAGTTCTGTATATAATTGTATTCTATTTTGTATGTATTGCACATTGCCCTCACTGTGCACACGGCACTAATAATGTTTTCAGTACATGTTTACATTCTTTCGAGTCCTGATTAGAATTAGTCTGCCTATGTTACGCCCCTTGTTACCATAAAAGTACAATTGTAATATTAATGTGATACCTACGTAATCATGTGTATAAAAACCTTCAATTGCATCATAATAAAGCAGAACAGTTATTTGGAAAGATTTGGAGTGTATCTTTTGTGTCTGTTCCCTACTGCAGTAGTTATTATTAATTTGGAACTACTGATCAATATGAGGATAGGAATTGCCTATCTATAAATTCTCATGTCAATCTCTTAAAGAAATTTTAATATTCAGAGTAAACTCACCCATCCATTCATGTCTCCATGCTTTATTTTATTGAGAAATCGCTTTGAAAAGCAAGCTGTATTGAATTTCCACCAGACATATCGTTGGGGGTGTAAAAGCCCAATAACTCAATTTTAGTTTCATCTGACCACCTTAAACACACCTTGAAGATTCTGAGGCCACATGGAAAAAGGTGTTATAGTCAGATGAGACTAAAATTGAATTATTTGGCCTCAACACCAAACGATATGTCTAGCGGGAATCCAATACAGATCACCATCCAAATAGCACCATTCCTATAGTAAAGCATGGAGGTGGAAATATATGGGGGTGTTTCTCTGCAGGGGGACTTGTCAGGCACTTGTCAGGATAGAAGGAAAAATGGATGAGACAAAATACCATCAAATTCTTGCGGAAAATCTGCTGCCCTGAAGTTGTCAATGAGAAGAAGGTTTACCTTCCAATATGACAATGACCCAAAGCACACAGCAAAGAATGACCACACAGTGGTTGAAGGAGAAAAGGGTGAATGCATGGCCTAGTCAGAGACCAGACTTAAACCCCATTGAAAATCTGTGGAATGACTTGAAGACTCCAGTCCACAAATGTTCACCATCAAATTTAACTGAACTTGAGCCGTTCTGCAAAGAAGAGCGGGCAAATATTGCAAAGCCTAGATGTACAAAGTTAGTAGAGACATATCCCAATAAATTAAAGACCGTAATTAAAGCAAATGGTGGTTTGACAAAGTACTGAAAAATGGGGAGGGGGATCCTTTCTCCAACTCAATGATTCTGTTTTTGAATTTTTAAAATTTTTTTTTGACATGCTGGTGTTATATCTTTCACTTGGAAGTAATACGTAGCACTAATAAATACAGCAGGATAAAACAAAAACTGTGTCTGTCTTCATTTTAGGCTGCAAAGCAACAAAATGTGAACATTTTAAAGGGGGGCAATTCTTTTCTATACCCACTGTATACATGATTTTGCCCACAGCAATTAGTTAAACCAGAGTTTAGTGTCACTTTACGTTACTCACACACATCACAGTACTGTCAATTTAGACCATACAAGGAACATGGTCAGTTCTCTTGAAGAGCTATAGAATATTTTTTTTCACCCAACATGTACATTTATTATTAGCAAATGTCAAACATGCTTGTTAGAACTGAAGACGTTCTCAGTTGTGATTAAAGTGGTTCTAAAGGCAGAAGGTTTTCTTTCCTTAATGCATTCACTGCTTTAAGGTAAAATAACATACAAGCTGCATTGGCGGACACAGGCTGCACTGGCGGACACAGGTTGCACTGGTGGACACAGGCAGCACTGGCGGACACAGGCTGTATTGGTGACACAGGCAGCACTGGCGGACACAGGCTGTATTAGTGACAGAGACAGCACTGGCGGACACAGGCTGCACTGCCGGACACAGGCTGCACTGCCGGACACAGGCTGCATTGGCGGGCATGGGCAGGCTGCATTGTTGGGTACGGATAAAGTTGTCGTTAATATTTATTTGTATAACTTAATTCTACATAAAATATTTAAGTGTCATTTCATGATATAATTTATGAGGGCGTATTTAGGGGCAGGGCAAGGTAAGGGTGGGGCGGGGCAACTGGTTTTGAGTAACCCTTGAGGCCTGGCTAGTAGCTCAGGACTTGAAATTTAGAACCCTGATCTAACATACCTCCCACTCTCCCTTTCCGAGAAAGAGGGACACAATATAGCACAATGTAGGCAATGGACACATCCCCAGTTAGGGGCAGACACCACCACGGATAGTGGCTCAATGGATGACTGACCCTCTCAATGGACCTGTAACCTTTATGATATGGCCTCCTATTTCTCCTTTGCTGGAAGCAGACCAATGCTGTGATCATGTGCAATGGGAACCTCTGGTGCTCTTAGTTTTTCTAACAGACAGTAGTTATCCCTTCTAGCGATAGGCTGCTGTTATCATCTTATTATTATTCAGATTTGGCTACCTGGGTGATGTACTGTTAGGACCTGTAAAATAACCAGGTTTTATTGAGTGATCCTTCTTAATCAAACATATACCACTATAGATTTCATAATACTTACCCAAGGTCCTGAGGGAACAAATCTTTACCAAACATGTTGAGCCATAGCAGGCTACCGTGGCCCAGACCTATTTCTTCTGGACCTCACCAAATTTATCAGCTGCTGTTGTATTCCCTTATGAGGTATTCTAGGTGGTTCATACTTACGCGAGTAGCCTTATCTAATATATATATATATATATTTTTTTTTTAACTGGTGTTTCTTTGGTTGCATTTTCTATTAATTTGCTTCAATAAAACTATTTATTTTAACAAGTGGTGCCTATAAAGCCCATGTATCACAATATTCTTTTCACAAAACCCAGTTTGGCCAAACATGAAGAATCAATACACTAAATATGGCTGGTTAAGCTAACACGTCCATTTTTCCCTTTATATTGGCTTTTGAAAATAACAAGTACAATAATTAATTGGTTAGAAAGTTTGATGCAGTAAGCATTTTTTATAGTTAAAGTACAATTCTAGAAATGTTTATCCATTTGCAGGTAAGAGGGACAGAGGGGTTTGGCTCCAAAAAAGGAACAGTCCCTCCAAATATTGGACAGTGGGAGCAATTGTATAGTATGTATATTGTTAAACTATGATCAGTGATAACAATCTGGAACATTAACAAGTCAAATGTCTAGAAGCTGGGGGCTATTATGGCAAATTGGGCACAGTAGGCTGCTATAATTTCCATACTGAACAGTTTAGATAGACCACTTACCAAAGTTCCACAGGAAAGCATCAGTGGGCCCATTAGAAACAATTTTTTTTTAGTATAATATGTTTTAGGAGGGGAGTTGGAAATACTTGGAGGAAGACCAAATTGAAGAATACTTTTTTATTACATCTTCCTATGGAAAGATCGCTAGAGGAGTGAAGTGTCAGAGAAAGCAGCACTGCGCTGGTAGGAGATCCATTACTGCATGTTGTGCAATGTAAACACAGAACAACGGGGAGGAGAGAATCCTGTTCATTGTTCTGCCAAGCCTAAAATGAGAACAATGTCCTAATCAGCGGTGTCACTCATCCAGATGGATTTTGAGAACCTGCCAACCTCACTCCTGTGAAGTTCAACCCCTAGACTAAATATTCTTAGAAATAGTACAGATGGAACGAACACATGTCTTTTCCAACTGTAATAATTGCCTGGATCTGGAAGGAAATAAGAGTGGTCAACATCGGAAATACTCTGTGGTGAAACCTATGGCAACCAATCAGATTGAGCAGGGAAGCACAGTACACTAGAGCCACCAATCACATTTCAACAGAAGAGTGCACTCAGAACTCCAATGCAAAGGGAGTGGCAGCACTTAACTCCTCTAAATAAATCCTTTTTTAAAGGAGTCGGACCCATTAAAGGGTGAATAAGCTGCAAAGCTCAGCTAGGGGTGTGACATACACATACTTAGCCTTGCCCTGCAAAAAGTATTTTTTAGCTCACTGGACAACAATCTTTGCACCAGCAGACTGAGGGTAGTTGTCACTCGGGAAGATCAACTGAGCACTTAAAGTAGATCTATAGGGAAAACCTTTTGGATAGAATAAGGGAGGATTATAATCCATGTCAGATCTTTTTTTTCGTTATCTGTGCTCTGTTGCATAGATTTCCCTTCACTTCCTGTCCCATTGCCAAACAGGAAGTGAGAGGAAATCCCTGCAAATTAAGGGATTCCTAGCGGACCCCCAGGTCACCAGAACTAGTGTCCCCATTGGAAGATTTCCCCTCTATTACTTTTCCCAAAAATTGGGATTTTCTTTTACTTTCACTTTCAATGATAATGATAAACAAGACAAATAGAGAAGGTGGATCTCCCTAACGGGAGGCTCAGACAGCAATAAAAACTGACAAGCATTAGTTTTGCCTTTAGTTCAGTAGTGGTCACTGCACGTTATAACAGAAACAGCACCATTCACCATTCTGCTTCTACTATTCTGACCTTTAAAAATGTCTGTATCACTCACTGCCATTCAGGGGTCAGGCTAGGAGACCAGTAGCTATAGCAGTAGAGAGGTTCCCTCTGACCAGCAGGATAAGTAAACAAGCAGTTCACCATGGCGGATGACGTGGGTTCACCCGAGGTGTGAGGTCTAAACACTAACCAGTATTCACCAGACCTCCTGGCAGTGGCTATGAGTTTTGCTGCATGTTAGTATCAGCTTGCTGTCTTCAGGATCGCCCCACCAGGAGGTGCGCAAACCCGGGTCCAGTAGCAGATGTAGCAGGTAGGGATCAAGCAGAAGTGTAGTCAGTAAATAAGTCAAAGGTCGCTAACAAGTGGTTGCAGGTTGGGATCAAGCAGAAGCGTAGTCAAGGAACAAGCCAAAGCTCGTTAACAAGGTGTAGCGGGAGTGACAAGAGCAAGATATTGGCTGGAGAGAGCACAATAATCTGGCAAACAGAAAGTATAAAGGCATGGCTTAACTAGGAAGTTCATGGGAAGAGCAAAGAGTTCAAGAGAAACAAGACACAAGACAAGGTTGTCTAAGGAATCAGGCAGGGAGCCCTCCAAGGTGGTTCAACAGGAAGAAACACTGCCAGATACAGCAGAGGTTATAGGTTCAAATCCAGGTCCTGACAAATGCCCAGACAGGAATGTATCGCATTTTACATTGCAGTAGCTTCTTCAGAGTTTCTAGTTAGAGCATTTCTGTGAGTCAACTTAATGATTTTTTAAATATTGTTTATTAAAGATAAAAGGAAAATGATTAAATAAATATTTACAGAAAAGGTTATATAAGCCTAAGATATTTTTTATGGTTACCATGGTCCATATTGGATCAATGTAAGTATGCATGTTTCATATCTAAGGGATCCCTGTGGAAGCAGAAGATCACTGTAAGAGGGTTCAATATTAAAGAAATCACTGCTAGCTTTCGGGTCCTATGCTGAGTGTCTACCCTGCTGCTTAGTGAACACAGGAGGTCACTCACTTGACAAAGCGGCAATCAGCTAGTTATAGCAGGACTGCGATATTGCGGTGGAAAAATTGGAAATTGACACTTTTGACACTTTTTTGGGGACCAGTGACATTACAGTGATCAGTGCAAAAAATATGCACTGTCACTGTACTAATGACACTGGTTAACATCAGGGGCGATCAAAGGGTTAACTGTGTGCCTAGCGGCGGTGGCACGCACTCGCACCCGATACCTGGAAGTGCAGGATCACCTATATATAGGTGATCCTGCAGAGCGCAGCCACCCTGTAGCAGTAAAACTGCTATCGGGCAGTCAGCAAGTGGTTAAAGTGTATTTTTACTTTTCCAGTCAAATTTGAGAAAACTCCACAATATGTTTATATGTTCCCATTCACACAGCATACCTAAAAATAATAATAAAAAAATATCTTGACCTGTGCACTTTGTTAGGACAGATGGGTTTATTTACTAAACCTAGAGAGTGCAAAATCAGTCTCACTTCTGCATAGAAACCAATCAGCTTCCAGGTTTTATTGCCAAAGCTTAACAAGCTGATTGGTTTCTATGCAGAAGTGAGACTGATTTTGCACTCTCCAGCTCCAGCTAAACCCCACAGTGTTCAAATCTAGTTTATAACAGATAATGAGTTCTGTCAGCACATTGCAGACATGGTAATGATGGTAAACATTAAAGCGGAGTTCCACAAAAAAATGGAACTTCCGCTTTTCGGAACCCTCCCCCCCTCCGGTGTCACATTTGGTACCTTTCAGGGGGGAAAGGGGTGCAGATACCTGTATAAGACAGGTATTTGCACCCACTTCTGGGCATAGACCCCCGCAGGGGTCTACGCCACTTCCCGTCCCCATCCCCCCACGCTGTCTGCTGGGAGACACACGGGTCCCAGAGACAGCAGGGACCATTCGGATTGCACAGTGCGACTCGCGCATGCGCAGTAGGGAACCAAGAAGTGAAGCCGCAATGCTTCACTGCCTGATTCCCTTACCGAAGATGGCAGTGGCAGCATCCGAGGACCGAGGACCTCAGCAGCTGCAGTATTTTTAGCGGCTGACTTTAAAAAAATAAATAAATAAATAAATAAATAAATTGGTGGACCTCCGCTTTAACTCCCAGCTTCCTCTACATAGTAGAGGAAAACCTCTGTTTTGGAGTTTTCCTAGAAAAAGCAAGTAAAATGTAAGCAGAAATCTTTAATTTTTGCACTTATGCTATGTAAATGAGAAAATCTAAAACAAAATAAAGGAGGTGTTAATATAGGAGGTGAAAAAGTGGAAATACACTTTAATTCCAATTAAAGGGGTTGTAAAGGTTTGCGTTTTTTCACCTTAATGTATCCTATGCTTTAAGGTAAAAAAACATCCGATAATACCGGCCCCCCCAGCCCCCCGTTTTACTTACCTAAGCCCCTAAACCCGCTGCGCTTGCCCCCAATGTCCTCTTTGCCGCTCAGCCTGGCTGTTGATTGGCTAAAGTGGATGGACTGAAAGCAGCGCAGACATTGGCTGACGCTGCTGTCAATCACATACAATGACGAGGCGCGTCGGGGGGCAGGGCCCAGTAATACAGTGAGCGGCTATAGCAGCCGGCTGTATCACGGGAGCGCGCCCGCAAGAACTAACCACCATGCGAAAGAGCTCGCATTAAGGTGGTTAGTTCTTGCGGGGAGGAGCTGAGACAGCCGCCGAGGGACCCCAGAAGACCAGGTTCGGGGCCACTCTATGCAAAACGAGCTGCACAGTGGAGGTATAATATGTTTGTTATTTAAAAAAAATTAAATAATTGCGTTTACAACCCCTTTAAGCTGGGTAAGTGTGTACTTCCATAGGACAAGGCTTCACAATCTGTAAGCCAGCACATTGTTTATCAGAACAAAATTATGAGTTGCTAGAAAACCAAACATGAGCAAATTATGTGTATTTCTCCTAGGAGGTCTAATGTGTCTTACTAGCCTTCTAAACCTTGTAATATATTGTAATATTTGGCGTACAGCTGCATCGTATCTACTTCTACAATAATGTAACCACTTTTTGGGAAGGTAACATCATTACATGAGAAATGATGGATTATGTATGAAGGTTGAGTCCAGCTTTAGGTCAATATTCTAGTCTCACAGTTCTACGTTCCTAAACTGTACATCATACTCATTAGAAGTCCTAGATGATGACTCTATATTCCTTTTAAGTTACCTTGTGCATTTTGTAAAATGTGCTGACTTCCATGGCTGCTTAGCTCTGAATTCCAGGAGTTATTTTTATTGCATACTTATAGTACATTGGTCTAGCTTTGAACAATGTATTTATGGTACCCAAGGGGCTGCTGGGGAAGCTGACAGTCACTGTAGTATTTGACACTACAGCAGAGGTAGCTGAATTATTCCAGGCCCTGCTCATATACTGTGCAAGCATCTTTGCCTCTGCACACTTTCCTTGGGGGTTCGGTCGCTCAGCATTAATGTCATTCATAGAATGCCCTGTATGTTCTATAAATGACGGCATTGCCGAGAGAGTAACCCCCATGGTCATTTGCAGAGGGGATGAGCGGGACCTGGGAGATTGCAGATATCACTGGAGCAGTACCATCTACTACAATGATTTCCAGCTCCCCCAGTAATCCCTCAGGTATGGAATATGCAAACTTACATTGGGCCAAGCTGGACAATGTACGTTTGCAATACAAATAATTCCTGGAGTCCAGCTTTAACCACTTCAATACAGGGCACTTATACCCCCTTCCTGCCCAGACCAATTTTCAGCTTTCGGTGCTCTCACACTTTGAATGACAATTACTCAGTCATGCAACACTGTACCCAAACAATTTTTTTATCATTTTTTTCACACAAATAGAGCTTTCTTTTGGTGGTATTTAATCACCACTGGGTTTTTTTTTGCGACATAAGTGAAAAAAAGAGCGAACATTTTGAAAAAAAACATTTTTTTTTTTTAGTTTCTATGATAAAATTTTACAAATAAGTCATTTTTGTTCATAAATTTGGGCCAAAATTTATACTGCTACATATCTTTGGTAAAAATAACCCAAATAAGTGTATATTATTTGGTCTCTGTGAAAGTTATAGGGTCTACAAGCTATGGTGCCAATCATTAAAAATTGATCACACCTGATGTACTGACGGCCTCATTTCATCTCATCTCATTTCTTGAGGCCATGAAATGACAGTAAAAATACCCCACAAATGAAACCTTTTTGAAAAGTAGACAGTCCAAGGTATTTAGTAAGAGGCATGGCGAGTTTTTTGAAGTTGTAATTTTTTTCCCACAATTCTTGGGAAAATTAGGAAATGATTTTTATTTATTGATTTTTTACAAAAAATTGTCATAACAAGTTATTTCTCACACACAGCATATGCATACTTCCAATTACACCCCAAAATACATTCTGCTACTTCCCCCAAGTATGATGATACCACACGTGTGGGACTCTTTCACAGCCTGGCCACATACTGAGGTCCAACATGCAGGGAGCACCAATTACACATCTAATTTCCTAACAACCTATTACAATTTTGAAGGCCCTGGAGCACCAGGACAATGGAATTACCCACAAAATGACCCCATTTTGGAAAGCAAACAC
This sequence comes from Aquarana catesbeiana, assembly GCF_042186555.1. Taxonomy (NCBI): domain Eukaryota; kingdom Metazoa; phylum Chordata; class Amphibia; order Anura; family Ranidae; genus Aquarana; species Aquarana catesbeiana. The sequence goes on along the minus strand of NC_133326.1, from coordinate 608,152,201 downwards.
CCCAACATATATTCTATGTCGCATAATGAGTCTTTTGAACGGTTAATTTTTTTCCACAAGTCTTCGAAAAATGTGGAAATAAAATGAAAACTTTTTTTTTTTTTTTTTTACACAAAGTTGTCAATTTATAAGATATTTCTAACACATAGCATGTACATAGCAAAAATTATACCCCAAAATGCATTCTGCTACTCATCCTGAGTATGGCGATACCATGTGTGAGACTTTTACACAGCCAGGCCACATAGAAAGGTCCAACATTGAAGTAGTATCTTCAGTACTCGGGTACTCTGATGGGCTGGTGACAGGTACTCGGGTACTTTGATGGGCTGGTGACAGGTACTCGGGTACTTTGATGGGCTGGTGACAAGTACTCTGATGCTGGTGACAGGTACTCTGGGGCAGTGACAGGTACTCTTGATTTGGGGGGAGATCGGGCACTGTACTTTTCCGTTTTCCTTCCAGATCTCCCCCTCACACAGTGAGGAAGAGAACCCGGAAACACCATTATTGACATTTGTGGGCTGTGATTGGACTTTTTCATTGGCTTTTTACCCTGATCGGGGATAGGCTGTGTCCGAGGGACATGCCTCATCCCCGATCGATGAGTTGCGGGCCCCGGGGGCCTGCAGGAGCGGCGAGAACGGGAGGACGTCATATGATGTCCACCCAGGATGGGAGGGTGTTCCTGCCTGCGTCATTTTACTATGGCCCGGTATGGAAGTGGTTAAGCACAGACAGGATTTTAATCTGGCTGTGAAGTCTGAAACCTCTGAACGTGCATCCTATATTTTTGTTCTAATTCCAAGACTTGCTTGGTAGTAGAAGCCAGCAGATGATGGTCCCTGGGCCTGAATCTTTAAAATCATGTCAGCTCTTATATTTTTAGCCTCACTGGTTCACCTAAACTGCTTAAATGTGTTATTGCAGGAAGAAACCAGCACTGGTTGGGAGGGCGATGACCCTTTTTTTGACAGTTACTGAAGATCTCGGTTTTGGAAGGACCCTGCTGGATTTAATTATCTGCCTTCTAAATACATTTGGGTCTACGGTTTCTATGGTTCTGGCTTGGCCCCTTGTCATTGGCTTTCTCAGACCACCAACTAAGAAATGAGGAGAGCACATTACCCATAACCCCCCCCAAATCCCAATACAGTCTGTGAAAAGCTGCTCATCAGATGTTCCAAGTGAGGACATAATCTTGAGTGAACTGCCTGTCAGGACCCACAAAAACTGGAGAATAGTAAACTTGACAGTTTCAACTAAAATTGTGTTTTTCTACTTTCTACTTTAAGCACCTCCATGGGTTAAAATAATACATAGGAAGATACTGTAATTTAGTTATCTTAGTTAGAACATCACATTTATACAGAAACATTTGTTTTAGCTTTAAAGAAGTTACATAGATACTAATGTATGGGTGTTAAGAAAGAGCATAGCTTCTTTGCTGTTTTAATTGGTCTAGGAGGGCTTACACTATTCCTTGTGAACATGTTGTAAACTGTACTGTAGTTGGTTTCAAAAAGCTCAGGAGTATCCTTTGGGCAGAAAAGGGGGCTGGAGTACATGTGAAGGAAAGCCAAATATGTTCGCTGCAAGAAAAGGCATGTATTAGGTTGACCATTCGACAAAAGTTGCCCATACACAAGTAGATTAGTATGAAAATTCTCATCAGTACCTCAGTACTGAAATTACTTCAAAGTATCATTTGTTTTTAACATTCTATTTTGGAATTTACCAGTATGTAATTTTCTAAATGAAAATCACATTCACTGTTAGAAGTTTGTTCATTCAAGAAAATTATTAAATGTTACTCCTTTGAATTTTATCATCACTGTGGTCGAAAATGGCCATTGATTTAACCCCTCTAATAATTTGAAAATCAAATGAACATTCCTGAAATACATTTTTTTAAAAGAATATCTTCAAGTGTATGGCCAGCTTTAGCCACAGCTTTTGATGCAAGAAGTGAATCTCCTGTTAAGCAGATGTTGGAGGCACACTGGGGTGATCAACAAGGCCTGTAAAGCAGCAGAGCTGGTCAAGCACTATTGGGTTAGATCCATAGAACATTCTCTCCAAATACTTGGAGATCAAGTGAAAGACACACATTTAAAATTATTCTTTGTTATCAGGGGGCTTCTGTTTTGCTACTCTCCATTTGTCAAGTGTCTTTCTGATGATCAAGTAGAAAATATTGACACTTGCTGAAGCTGAGACTCCAAACATTTTCTTGGAAGTAGTTTTAAGAGCTTTGTGACTTTGGTTGCATTATTGGAGACATTTTGGCCAACCGGCCAATCCTGGGAGGAATCACTGCTGTTCAAGTGTTTTCCATTTGGAGATAAGGTTCTCACTGTCATTAAGTGGCATCCCAGGTCCTTAGAAGTACCTTTTTAGCCATCTCCAGACTGATAGATCAACAGCTTTTTTGTCTGATCTCTTCAGGAATTCCCTTTGATCGTGGAGTTGTGTGCTTGTTGGATCTTGGTTCTGGCAACTTAAATCTGTTGGCAAGGTTCAAAATAAGTGAGGTTTATTAAAAAAAAGGGCTGGTTGTATTTAAACCTGGCTGTGTCTTTTCAACTTCTCCACTTGAGATGATTTTTTTTTTTAACTAGCCAACATTTTTTTGTTTTTATTTTACAGTGCTGATGCCCATGTCTCCAAAAGTTTCCAGTTAAGTAATTGGGAAGGGAACCTCTATCATGTTTTAGATGCTGTCTGTGTCCCCTCACTTCCTGGCCAGATACCAAACAGAATAGCAATGAGGAACAATTTTGGGGATACAGACAGCATTTTAAACTTGATTCGAAGGATAATAATGTATGAACCTTTAGGTGTCCCCCAAAAAATGTTAAACTTTTCAACAGAAAGAACCAAGGAGAAAGACCTAACTGTTCAAGTGGCAAAAAATACAAAAATAAACAAAGAACACCAAAGTAACCACAGCCTTTATTCAGATGACTATACCCTTGTACCCTAACCCCAGACTTAAACCCTCAAATTAAAATATAATCCACCATATCCCCTGGAGGGAACCAATGTAGGATGGTAAAACTGCTATGATCATTTATGATTACTTAAGTCCTATAAAGCTATTCATTTGGAACTTTTCCACGCTTTCAAGACCTTGCTATGCATTAATTCTGTTCTGTTGCTATTATTGCATTGTTGCTTGCCCAATTGTTTATACTTCTGCTTTGTTCATTATTCCTTTGTTCTTTTTTCATGCAATTCATTTTTTTTTTTTATAGGGATTGGCACTGATGGATTATGACTTTGTAGATCAAGTTTTTGATTTAACATATTTAGTAATAGCTTGTCTCAAATTATTCATTTTATAAGACTTCACTGGGCATGGGTATTGTCATAGCATTTATACCATCTCTTATTTGTACCCTCCAGGGAATATGGTGGATTTTATTTAAATTTGAGGATTTCATTCTGGGGTTAGGGTACAAGGGTACAGTTATTTGAATAAAGGCTTTTGGTTATTTTTTATTTTTGGCACATGCACAGTTGGCTTTTAAAAAAAAAAAAAAAAAAAAAACCCACAGTTTTTGTTTTATCCAGCTGTATTTACTAGTGCAACTTATAACATCCAAGTGAAAGATATAACACCAACATATCAGTAAAAAAAAATCTCAAAAACAGAATCACTGAGCTGGAAAAAGGCTTACCCCCTTATCTCAGTATTTTGTCAGACTACGTGCTGCTTTAATTACAGCCTTTATTCTGTTGGGATATGTCTCTACTAACTTTGCACATCTAGACTTTTCAATATTTGCCCACTCTTCTTTGTAGAACTGCTCAAGTTCAGCTAAATTTGATAGTGAGCATTTGTGGCCAGCAGTCTTCAAGTCATTCCACAGATTTACAGTGGGGTTTAAAAACCCCTTCCCGCCGAGCGTACGCAGATGTGATGGTACCGTTGTTTAGAGCGGGCGATCGGCTATCCGAATATAACAACCGATGCGGCTAAAAGCCGCTTGGCTGTTATACTGGAGGAGCAGGAGGGGACATCCCCCCCTCCCGCTGCCTCCCACCGCTCTTACCGGGCCTCCCGTTCGATCGGGAGGCCCAGTGACCAATCGGCTGCCTCCGGCGGCTGGGGACGGGCTGGAACGAAGCCGTGGGCAGCTTAGTTCCAGCCTCCTAATCGTAAACACGGAATTGAAGTAATGATGTCACTTCCCGTTTACTCGGCTGCCAATGGCGCCGGTTTTAAAAAGATACACAGTATTCAGAATCGCCGTTTTCAGCGATCTGAATACTTTGAAGTGCAAAGGAGGGATCGGGGGTCTTTTAGACCCCCGATCCCTCCATAAAGAGTACCTGTCACCACCTATTACTGTCACAAGAGATGTTTACATTCTTTGTGACAGCAATAAAAGTCATCAATTTTTTTTTTTTTTAAACACAATTTATAAATATATAATGAAATAAAATAAATAAGGATAAAAATTTTTTTTTAAAGCACCCCGTCCCCGCGAGCCCGCGCAGCAAAGGAAACGCATATGGAAGTCGCACCCGCATATGTAAACGGTGTTCAAATCACACATGTGAGGTATCGCCGCGATCGTCAGAGCGAGAGCAATAATTCTAGCACTAGACCTCCTCTGTAACTGGAACCTGGTAACCGTAAAAAAATTTTAAAGCGTCGCCTATGGAAATTCTTAGATACCGTAGTTTGTCGCCATTCCACGAGTGCGTGCAATTATAAAGCGTGACATGTTTGGTATCTATTTACTCGGCGTAACATCATCTTTCACATTATACAAAGAAAATGGGGTAACTTTACCGTTTGGATTTTTAAAAATTCATGAAAGTGTCCCTTTTCCCAAAAATTTGCGTTTAAAACACCGCTGCACAAATACCGTGCGATATAAAATATTGCAACAATCGCCATTTTATTCTCTAGATTCTCTGCTAAAAAATATATATAATGTTTGGGGGTTCTAAGTAATTTTCTAGAAAAAAATATGGATTTTAACTTGTAAACACCAAATTTCAAAAATAGGCTTAGTCATGAAAGGGTTAAAGGGGTTGTAAGCTCTCATGTTTTTTCACCTTAATGCATCCTATGCATTAAGGTGAAAAAACTTCTGACAGTGACCGCCCCCCCCATTTTACTCACCTGAGCCCTTCGATCCCTTGGCAGATACGCGCTGTACCTCTCTGCCCGGGGTTCTCGGCTTTTGGTTGGATAGATCGATAGCAGCGCAGCCATTGGCTCCCACTGCTGTCAATCAAATCCAATGATGCAGGTACCAGAGGGCAGGGCCGAGTCCTGCACTCTGCGTTTATGGGCGCAAATGCTGGACTCGGGAGCGAGCTTGCAAGGTAACCCCCCCCCCCCCCCCGGAGAGCGCTTCTCCTAGGGGTTTATACGATGCGGGGAGGAGCTGATAACGCCGCCGGGGGACCCCAGAAGACGATAATCAGGGCTACTCTGTGCAAAATTAACTGCACAGTGGAGGTAAGTATGACATGTTCAACCTCTGTGTGGTCATTTTTGCTGCATGCTTTGGGTCATTGTTATGTTGGAAGGTAAACCTTCCTATTGACAACTTTCTGGCAGAGGGCAGTAGATTTTCCTCGAGAATTTGATGGTATTTTGCCCCATCCATATTTCCTTCTATCCTGACAGGAAAAAAAGAAACATGCAATATGGAAGCTGGGTCATAAGCTATTTCTAAATGCACCCTTTATCATGTAAGCAGATAATCGCAGATAAGTAATTTGGCAGAGTAAATATTTTGCCTAATTTGATTTTTGTCCTACCTTGTATGCACCATATATTATTCATCTCAGAAGGGTAGAGAGCGCCACCTAGTGGCTTGAGATAAAACATGAGCAAGGACTGCAAGACAAATAAACAGACATAATAATGGGAACCTCAGCTTCTGTCCATTCCCAACAAATGGTGAACTTTCAGTATGCAAACAACCCTATGACATGTAAACAAGACATTGCACATCTCAGAATGCAGAGTTTTTATTTTGAAGCTCAAGTGTCCCAAATGTAACAGCATGTTACTTTGTTATTGTAACAGTAGTCAACAATTTCATGGTGACCTTAAAATGTATGTGTGGCCTACACACTGAGGAAGTAGACATTTTGTGCTGTGATTTACGATTCATGAGAATGTCTCGATCAAATTTGCTTAGCAGCAATCATCTTTCTGAAGTTCCAGAGGTATTGCAGGAAAATATGCATCTTTAGCACTGCTGTTCAAAATATGATCTGCTGCAGAAGTCAAATACACTACTAGGTATGCCACATTTTTACTGTGTTCTTTAAAGTGGTAGTAAACCACAGGTAAGTTCATAAGAAGTCTTACCTGTAGGTATGGTGAATATCTCCTAGACGTGCTCCGTTCAGGAGATATTCACATTGGCTCTAGCTGATGACGTCACTGCGCATGTGCACTGAACTCTGCATTTAGGGCTTCGTTTTAAAAGGTAAGTCTGTCATAATGTAATAATATGCAGTGCTTAGTAGCACATTATGGCATAAGTTTAAAAAAGAGTGTATGTGTGGCGTGGTGCTTGTGTTCTAAAGTGTGGGTGGTCCCTTTTTACCATGGAGAAATCCTTGACACAATTTTTAGGTTTCAGGGATCCCCTGCTTGAAATGATCATTTCTACAGCTCAGGGTACATTAGCATGATCAGTAAGATGTAGTTATAAAACAGTCGTAAACTCTACCACCATTTTTTCTTTAAATGGGCCTCCTGCAGTGTTATGCCATTATGTTAAGAAAGATGTGTATGAGGCCCCTTTCACACTGGGACGGGGGGGGGGGGGGGGGGGGCGGGGGGGGGACATCGGTGGTAAAGCGGTGCTATATTTAGTGCCGCTTTACCGTCGTTTTAGCGGCGCTATTCGGCCGCTAGCGGGGCAGTTTTAACCGAAAAAGCCGATGCAGCAGCGCTATGCCGGCGGTATAGCCGCGCTGCCCCATTGATTTCAGTGGGCAGGAGCGGTGTATACACTGCTCCTTTACTGCCCCAAAGATGCGGCTTGCAGGACTTTTTTCAGCGTCCTGCCAGCGCACCGCTCCAGTGTGAAAGCCCTCGGGGCTTTCACTTTGGAGAGACTGCAGCGGCTGTTTCAGGGCGCTTTGCAGGCGCTATTTTTAGAGCTGTAGCGCCTGCAAAGCGCCTCAGTGTGAAAGGGGTCTTAGTATTCCAAAAAGTGACAGCTGCACTTCAGTCCCATATCATTTGTGCTGGTGCTCCTTACAGTGCCCCTAGAGGTATTGCACTCACCAGAGATCCTCACTCCTCAAAGGGGTATTGTGCATTCACAGTATTTGCCACTGTGCAGCAGTATGAAGATCCACGGCTTGCTTTGTTCCTAATGTGCGATCATTCGTGCCTCCCACATGTAGAAGAAAGATGCTCCCATAGTATAATACCGTTTTAAAAAGTTTTATTTGTGCCAAACAGTAAAATCACACTCACATTTACTCTGTATGTTAAAGCTATTTGTTAAAAACAGTAAGCCGGGATAATCCACGATCCGCGGCTTTAACCGGAAGTGATGCAAAGACGCTAGAAACTTCACCTTACGTGTTTCATCATCAAGACATCATCTGGGCTCCATACAGAGTAAATGTGAGTATGATTTTACTGTTTGGCCCAAATAAAACTTTTTAAAACGGTATTATACTATGGGAGCATCTTTCTTCTACATGTGGGAGGCACGAATGATCGCACATTAGGAACAAAGCAAGGCGTGGATCTTCATACTGCTGCACAGTGGCAAATACTGTGAATGCACAATACCCCTTTGAGGAGTGAGGATCTCTGGTGAGTGCAATACCTCTAGGGGCACTGTAAGGAGCACCAGTACAAATGATATGGGATTGAAGAGAGTACCTTTCACTTTTGGAATACTATGATATATGATTGAAGAGCACCTGTCACTTTTTGGAATACTTGTACACACTGAAGGACTGCATTAAGAATATATATATATATATATATATATATATATATATATATATATATATATATATATATATTCTTAAGGACTGTATTTATTTATATGACTGTATATATTCATTTTAAGTACGGAAGTCACATATGAATGAAGTGCACTTGTCACTTTGGATTTTTTATCTACTATTGTGTATATTAATTGATTTTCAGCACTAGTCACTTTTTTTATGCGAGCACTGTTTGCACATTATGTACGAGGCATTGAATTAAAGCGGGAGTCCGGCGACCAATTTTTTATTTTTTTTTTTTTTTTTTTTAGGTCATTGAGACACTTTGCTAATCCCAAAATAATACTCACAGTTTGGGTGTAATATTTCCGCCTCTGTCTGTTTTCGTACTGAAGAATAACTTAAAAAATCTGATGCTGATCAGCTTGTTCATGCGCATGATCATTGTTTCCGCACTGAATCTTGGGAAGCCTGACACTAAGCTCCCAGGAGACAGTGCAGCGTCGGGGAAAGGCAATAAACACGCCTACTCCCATGGGAGGAGAGACAGGAAGTGCCACAATAAAGTACAATATAAAAGGTACCGTATATACTCGAGTATAAGTCGAGTTTTTCAGCAAATTTTTTTGTGCTGAAAGTGCCCCCCTCGACTTATACTCGAGTCAAGCACTTTTCTGCAGCAAAAAAATTCATTTTCCGAACCGACTTTGGGGCCCCGTATCTCAGGGCCACTTTGTGTGTAAGTTTGGTGTGCAAACCCAGTGGAACTGGTACCACAACATATCCAAAGCTGGGGTTCCTAGGAGCAAGTGGCCCCGAGATACGGGGCCCCAAAGTCGGTTCGGAAAATGTAATTCTCTGCTGCAGAAAAGTGCTTGACATTTTCTGAACCGATTTTTGGGGCCCTGTATCTCGGGGACACTTGGTGCTAGAAACCTCAGCTTTGGATCTTTTATGGTACTAGTTCCACTGAGTTTGCACACCAAATTTGGGGTTCCTAGCACTAAGTGGCCCCGAGATACGGGGCCCCAAATTCGGTCAACTGTGTCCATCTGCAGCAATGTCACTTCGGGACCATTTGGGTTCAGAGACCCCAAATTATGGCTGCAGCTAGGGGGCATCTAGGAACCCTTAACTACCGAGTTTGAAGTTTGGGGGACCTATGGCTGCAAATGGGCTTTGTGAGGCATGCAAATGGGCACAGTGAGGCTGCAAATGGGCATTGTTGACCCTCTTTTCCACTTACAGTAGCTGTGCATTTCTCACCCTCGTCTTATACTCGGGTCACTACGTTTTTCCCATTTTTTTGTGGTAAATTAGGGCCTCGACTTATACTCGAGTATATACGGTAATTACAGCGATAAAAAAAAATGTTCGTGCGGCATTTCAACATCTATGCAATTAACTGAAGGGGGTAAGATTAAGTTAAAAATTTGAGTGGAACCCCGATTTAATGCACTCAAGTTTGTTACATATACAAAGTATTGATTAGAAAGTGAGTTGGGACAACCCACACTTTAGAACACAAGAACAGCGCACACCTACACTCTATTAAACCTAGATCTTATACTCCACCTAGGTAGTTGTGCGGAATCACCCATAAATCTTATGCCTTTATGTTAAACACTGCAGGAGGCCCATTTTTAAAAAAAATGGTGGTAGAGTTTACTACTGCATCTTACTGATCATGCTAATGCATAGTTGCCAACAGTCCCGATTTTCACAGGACAATCCCGATTTTGGGACCCTCGTCCCGATTGGAGGCTGTCCCGAATCGGGATTTTCCATAAGGAAAATCGGGAATGTTTTTTTTTATTTTTGGAGCAGCTGGCTCCAGCAAAATGGCGGCCGGCGCCGCCGCTCGATCTTCCCCCTAGTGTTGAGTAAGTAGAGAGAGGAAGGGGGCTCGATCTGTGCAGCCAATGAGCTTCTTTGGCCCCCTCCCCTCTCCACTGAAGCAGAAGACACAGCGCCGCCGGCGCCATGTCTTGCCAAAAAGTTCCCCAGCCCTGTACTGTGCAAGCGCTGCGCCGTACAGGGGGTCCTTACATGTCGAGGGGAACTTTCTTGGCAGAACACCGGCCGCTCCTGCACTGAGCGGGGGGGCTGCATTGAGGGGGGTCTGCATTAATAGAGGGGGGTCTGCACTAATAGAGGAGGGGCTGCACTGATGGAGGGGGGCTGCACTGATGGAGGGGGGCTGCACCGAGGGGGTCTATACAGACTCTGCCGGGGGCACCTGATGCAAGGACAGACTCTGCCGGGGGCACCTGATGCAAGGACGAACTCTGCCGGGGGCACCTGATGCAAGGACGGACTCTGCCGGGGGCACCTGATGCAAGGACGGACTCTGCCGGGGGCACCTGATGCAAGGACGGACTCTGCCGGGGGCACCTGATGCAAGGACGGACTCTGCCGGGGGCACCTGATGCAAGGACGGACTCTGCTGGTGGCAGGCGACGTGGCAGGTGACATGCTCAGGGATCCCACTGATTCGGCATTATGGTGAGTTGAATGATTTAATTTAATATTACAATGAAATAATAGAAATAATGCACTTCAATCATCCTGACACCATAACAACCATGGTGCCGGGATGATTGAAGCGTTAACACCAGGTGTTTGGAGTATCTTTATCTGCTGATTGTTAAACTTTCTAGAATACACATATTTCTATTGTGTAGGATCTGGGGCTGCTGTCCCGTCATTCCCCTCTCCCCCTTTCCCTCTCCATCCCTCATTCATCTCAGACTCTAACCACACCCTCTTGAGCCACGCTCATTTAAGCCATGCCCACTTTCACATAAGCCACGCCCATTTTTCGCCACAGCACACTTCACTTGTAATTTTTGCTAAGCCACGCCTACAAACACTTGGCCCGCCCCCTAATTATTGTACAGCTCCGCCTACAGCCAAAAAAAGTGTCCCACATATTTTTTTTGCAATGTTGGCAACTATGCTAATGTACCCTGAGTTGTAAAAATTATCATTTCAAGCAGGGGATCCCTGAAACCTAAAAATTGTGTCAAGGATTTCTCCATGGTAAAAAGGCTGAGAAAGGCTGGTCTACAGAAGTCCTGGCCGCATCCAGCTGCTAGTGCACATGCATGTTGTTCAGCTCATTCATTCCTGTGGTTGAAGACGTACTCCACTGGCTGACTGGGGGCTGTCATGAGAGTGGACATAGTAATGAATGTTTTCTGACCAACTGTAAAGGTTTCTATTTCCATTTCTTAATGATTAATTCAATTGTAATAAAATTGATATTTAGTGAGCTGGGAATTTTACTGTATCCATCCTGTAGCTTGTGCTTTTTCAATCACTGTATCTTTATGGAGTGGGTTACATGCCACAACACTGACTCCCTGAAAGTTGGACCTTCCATACTGTACACAGGCAGCTGTAGTGGTGCCCCCGTAGGAGTCGCTTGGATATTGGTTTTCCCGGGCCTCCCACTGATTACTCCACAGCCAGTCACAGGGGATTTTCACACAGCCAGGTGCACACTCTTCCGCTAGTTATATTTAATGACCAGTCTAGGGGATTTGTTTTTTGTATTTTATTTGGAGAACTTGGATATGAGAAGAGAAGGTATTTAGTAGGATACTCCAAACTAACTATTCACAGGTGAGGACAACTATCTCTGAGTACAACTTGCAGCAAATGAATCCTGGACTGTAATCCCTCTGGAATAATATCAGTTCTTGATAAATCAATAACAGGCAGCGGCGGCCCGTGCATTGTGGACGCACGGGCACCGGCCCCCCTGACACCTCCGCCACCCTCCCTATCCATGTGCCCGGCCCCTTTCAGGACACCGGACACATGAATTACTATGGCGGGGATAGCCAGGGGTTTGTATTTTGAAGCACGTGATTAGAGCCAGAGGCGATGGTTTCTACTGTACCCTGGTCTGTGAGGCTGATCTGTACAGTGGCGATGGAAAGTATTTAGACCCCTTAAATTTTTCACTCTTTAAATACATAGGACCATGTGATATTTCAGTTTTTCTTTTTTAATAAATCTGCAAAAATGTCAATAATTCTGTGTTTTTCTGTCAATATGGGGTGCTGTGTGTACATTAATGAGGAAAAAAATGAACTTAAATGATTCTAGCAAATGGCTGCAATAAGACAAAGAGTGAGTAAAAAATTTAAGGGGGGCTGAATCCTTTCTGTTCCCACTGTATACCCTGGTCTGTGAGGCTACTCTGTATAGTCTGATCTGTATACCTTGGTCTGTGATGCTGGGGCTATATACTCCTGACACTATGGGTAGAAGCAAGTGGAATACAGGAGACGGAGTGGGTGGATGCTATAAGGGGTGGGACTTTTGAGAAGAGGGAGGGGTTATAAATGAAGGGCAGGGTCTGGCACCCCCCCCATCCAAAATCCTTACCAGCCACCACTGAAAACAGTTATCTTCTAGCAGGAGCTCTACACCTCCTTAGTAGGAATAGCAAAGGCTTGATTCTATGTAGAACTATGCAGCAGACCTTTAGCAGCAGTATGCATCAACTGAACAGATTAAAGCAAGTCCTTTTGTAGCAGAAGGAATTTAGTGGGCCATGCTTCTTCAAGACACTAGCCGGTGTCCCCTTTAGCTTGCACCCAATAGCTGACTCCTAGCACTCAGAAGGGGGCTTAACAAAACCAGTCCCCAGGATCCACTGCATGGGTCTGTACTCACAAGGCTTTATCCCGCATCAGGAGTCTTGAGACTTCTATTAGTGTCTGGTTAAAGCTTGTAGGAGGAGTTTTCATTCTCCCCTGATTGTCCTATGAGGTTGCAGGACCCCTGACCCTCTGTCTGGACGGTGCCGATTGGCCCTGTGCTAATCACATGCACCCTCCCAAGAAGAAAAAAAAAAAAAAACTAGCAATACACACCAAACTGAGCATGTGTAGCTTATCCTCAAGGCTCTGTACTATCTGGAGACTGTGAAAATGAAAAAAGGGGAGATTCAGAGAAGACAGGATCAAACTGCCTTTTTGGACAATGTAGAGGATTAACCCCTTAGGTTCCACAGTAAGTATAACAAGTATGCTTTAATGCATATACAGACTGATTTTACTGTTGTGGGTTTAGTAACACTTGAAATTAAATAATGTATTGGGGTAGTATGTTTTCAGCTTGCTGACAAAGCACAAAAGTTAACCATCTGCCTACGGCCATTTCTGACACTTCGCTCCTACATGTAAAAATCTACTTTTTTTTATTTGCTAGAAAATTACTTAGAATCCACACACCGGCCACCACACCTATACGCACTCAGCCCCACTCACCCCTCTATCTAAGCCCCCCCCACATACCTATATAAAATGTCAGCCCCACACACACACACACACACACACACACACACACACGCGCGCACACACACGCGCACACACACACGCGCACACACACACGCGCACACGCGCACACACACACGCACCTGTACAGTTGTGGCTGGTGCCCCAAATTTTTCAGGGGGGCACAAACTGAAAAAAACTCATCAACTGCAGCCTCACTGTGCCCATTAAACGCAGCCACTGTGCCCATCAAATGTTAACAGTGTGACGCCCCCCCCCCCACCCACTGTCTGCCCAGCACTTACCCTATGTCAATGGGGCAGCGGGTGGCAAGCTGTGTCCTCCACACGTCTCCTCTCCTCCTCCTGATAGGCGTCCAATCACAGCATCTGTCCTTTTAGCCAATAAGGTGACTGGTAACACACCTGCGCTTCCTGATTGGCAGAGAGGCGGTTCAGTGTTAGAAAAGCAAATATTAATTCGCTGTTCTAACACACCTTGGTGAACTGTGAGCACAATGCTCTTCACTCGCAGTTCACTTTTTTTGAAGCCTATTAGAGCCTGTGGCTCTAATCAGGTGCTTCAAAAATACATGCCCGCCGCTGTAATTTAGGCGCCCGAAAAGGGGCTGGCTACAGCGGCCATGGATAGATTCATGCAATGCAATGCATGAATCTATCCATAATACATAGGGTGGGAGGCTGGAGAGAGGGGGCAGTGCCCCCCCCCACACACACACACCTGTATATAGGTCATCCCCACACATACACAAATCTGTAAACACACAAGGCTCTGGGCCCCCCTCTACACAAACAGCCCCCCTCCCTTTCCTTCACAGCCCATACTTGTAAAGAATTTCTTCCTACCTGGTCCCAGCTTGTCACAAAGCTGACATGTTGCTGACACAGAAAAGCCCAGTACATGAGGGGTGCACTTGCACATAGTAGCCAGAGGTGGCAGTAAAGAGCTCAATGACTGAGCTCAATGCCACAGAGATCACACTCTGAGATCGTTTCTGTAATGCACAGCAGGGGTCCCCTTCACCCATCCTGCCTTCTTCTGGTCCGGACGGGACCCCTTACAGTTGTATCCCCCCTAATGGCAGCCCTGAATGCAACACAATGTAAAAGCAGCGCATTTTAGAACTACCTGAATTTGGTGCACGAGTCTCTCAGAACCAAAAGTGTCACAGATGCTTCATGAATTTGGCATAATATTTTACCAAATGGGATTAAGCCCAGAAAAGTGGCACAACAGCTTTATTCATCCCCCCGCCCCTTGAGAGTTTAATACTATTTTAAAGTGATTACAAGACTTTGGAAAATAAATTTCTGGACAAGAGATGATTTAGTTGTGTCATATTAGAGGGTGTATACCTATGCGGTCAATCATTTTGTATTTATTCTTTGTAAACAATTGATATAACTTTGAGGAAATTAATTTTTAACTTTGGACCAGATCTATAAAAGGAAAGGAGATGCGGCTATTCGTAGGACACTATGGATTCTGATCCAGACTGAACTTCCAGAAAAATGCAGCCTGTATTGTTAAAAGCTGCATTGTCCTTCAGATGTCCTCTGCATAACACTCTGGTATAGGAGCAGAGCTCAGGCACATGAACTTTGCGGATCTATTTCTGAGATAACAGGAGAGCTCAGTCATAGGACTGATGGGTCTATTTCTATTATTTTCTATTGTTGTGTATATTGATCCTCAAAATAGCGTTTACCCGTGTAAAGTCTGTGCATTGCATGCCGCAGTCACTGTGCTAGTGTAAAGCACAAGGGTTTCAAGCACAGCAATTTTTCAATGAAAACACAGACAGCAAGGACGTGGATCCTCGCCAATATTTTACAGCAGTAAGCAGTTCAGTATGGAACTTATATGCCGCAGTTCTTCAGTAAATAAAACGCATAGGTTTGTCATTCACTATTCTTACTCAAAAGTTGGTTTGTTTAAGGTCACAATAATGGTTGATATTTGTGCAGCATTACTTTTGGCTACAAGTGTGGGGAATTTGTAAAATACATTGGGTCAATATACTAAGGCCAGCCATACATGGTTCAAATCTCGGCCAGTTCATAAGATTCAAACCATTAATGAGCAGGTTGAATGCACCACAGGCTCAAGGCACCATGGAAGGCATGCTGGAAAAATTGGAGCTGGAAGATGAAGTTTGTATCTTTTTTGGGGATCTCTTATGACCGAGTCTTAAAGTGGTGGATTTCTTTACCTTCAATTCAAAGTCCCCCTGGATGGATAGAGTCGTTGGCTGGGTTTTGAGCCACTGACCTTCTGTAATAGGAGGTTATCAGTAGCTGTTAAGCAAGCACTTTGTAAGGTGGACACATTTACTCAGGATCATGCACTTTCTGGTGATGGATGGTGCACTTTCCGTCTGCAAAGCAGAGTTCCAGCCGCAACAATTTTTTTTTTTAAGTCAGCAGCTACAAACACTAGCTGTTGACTTTTAATAAGGACACTTACCTGTCCAGAGAGCCTGTGATGTCAGCCCCCCCGCCCATCGGATCAGGTGCAGGCGCTGGCATTACAAACTAAGGGAAAGCGGCAGTGGAGCCTTCACTGCCGGTTTCTTACTGTGCATGCACAAGTCGCGCAGCACTTCCTGAATGGCCCCGTCATCTTCTGGGACACACAAAAAGGTCCCAGAAGGCAGCGGGGGAGAAGAGGATGTGACGCACTAGGCCACGGCAAGGCTAGGACGAAAGTTAAGTAAGGAGAGAAATAAAAAAAATAATTATCCAAAATCGAGTGGTGGAGGGGTTGTCATAACTTTAAGACAAAGTTGTAAAAGTGGGTGGAACTCAATTTTAAGCGCAACTCTATAAAAAGGTAATGTAAAAGGTTGAATGTACCAAGCTGATCAATTGATCAACTTGGGTACAACCAGCCTACCGGATTTGCTTCCTATTATTACAAGCAGCTGCTAATGATAATCACCATCTGCTCCCGGCGGAGACAGCTTCCCCAGCCGGGAGAAGACAATTGCTCAGCCGGATTCCCCTGTCAGCACTGTACGTGTTGATGGGGGAATCGCGTGAATTTCTGTCCTGCAACGTATGGCTATAGGATAGAAAAAGTCTATTGCCTGCCTAAGATATTCAAGTAAAACCACAGGTATTTCTTTTTTTCCCCCCTCTTCTCATGAATATATTCAGTTTCCAAATAAATGGATGTGATTTTTTTTTTTTCTTTGTATAAACTGCCTCTATTTCCTATGATTCAGTATAGCTGTATCCTGCTAACTTTTTCAAACTTTTTTACAATGGACAACCCATTGAATCTCACAAGTACCACTAGTAAGAACCAAGCGATAGCTTAAGCCAGCCATACATGGATCAAAATTTGGGCGGTCCAACAGGGCAGGCTGATTGTTTAGAAGTTGAAGAGTGACTTCTGTACAACGAGCCTGTTGGAAAATTTCTGGATGTTCAGCGCATTCTTATGGCTGGAAAGTCTCTCCATTGTCAGGAAACAAAAGCTCAGCAGGAGTAATTCCTCCACCCACACATTTGAGGTGTCAGGTCATTCTCACTGGAGAGAAAAGCTTTTTTTCTCACTCTGAAATTATTGGCAACTTTCCTGTATGTTTTGAAGGTAACCATTTTGCCACTGCTGCTTTGTATGATTCCTTGCGTTTCATTGTACTGACCATTACTTTTTACCATGTCAAAATGTTCTTTTCTGCCATGTACCATTTTTACTACTTCAATAAAGCAATCCTGTTAATAATGTATGGTCTGCATTACCGATTAAAAAATGGACCTGGAACTGTGGAAGCTGTGCCAAAAAGGACTAGTCATCAGCATTGCCTGTGGTCTCCCTGCAGCTGATCCTTTCCCCCAGTACCGATATACCACGCCTTGTTCTGCACTGTGTCTCTAAGTGGGGATGGTCATTTTGGTAGAGTAATAGCTTTGCTTCTTCACGTCAGCAGACCCCTGATGACTAGGAGTAATTATCAAGATGCAGCAGGAAGGGTGGAGGAAACACAGATTCATAGAATAAATAAAGCTGAAGCTAACTGCATCAACAAAAAAGGAACAGGAAATAAGTTACCAAAACAAAGCAGGTCAAGGACATAGGCCAAGATGAGGCATCTTTATCTACTAAAAAGCAAAAAAAAATAAATAAAAAAAATAAACAGACAGTAATTCGCCATGAAGCACATTTATTATCAAGTGTCATTTTGTTTGGCATATTCTTTTAATCCAGTATTTACCTCCCTCGGCTCACAGCATGTCTTGGATTCTAAGGCATAGTACATTAACCAGCAGGTGGCAGCAGCATCAAACAAAATAATCATCATCAATAAATCACACAAATATAAAATAGAGAAGACACAAAAAGGGGTTTACCACTTTTAGTGGAATGGAACTCTTCTGTGTAACACCACTACTGAACACTAGTAAGCAGGGGTGAGACACTGATCCCCTTTACATTGGCACGGAGAACTAAAACTGTTCATACCAACATTGCAGTGCCCATAGGCATGGGTAGCCCGATATAGTAGGCTTTAAAAGCCTATAAAATTAGCAAGACAATCAGCAGCATAGGAGTCTTCCGTAAAGGGTGAAGTCCCTTTCATTTTCTTGAGGGGTAAGTTCTAGGCAAGGTTCTTTTTTTTTTTTTAATTTATAAAAAGGAGGAAGAAACAAATTTACATTGACAGAGGGGGGCGGAGGAGGGGATGGGATCATGTGCATTTAAAAAACACAATTCTGAACCTCCCTTATATCTCCTGAAGTCCTGGTCCAAAAGCAGCCCCATAAACAGGGCTGCGGAAGTCTCTCAAAGATCAGTGATATCAAGCAAGAGAATAGTGATCAAGGATACAGTGCCTGTCCCTGTACTGCAAGAAGTTGCGTTTTTAAATAGGACTTTGCCCAAAAGTGTTTATTTTCCCCCAAAGCTTTGGATATAATGCAGCTGCTAATCTCCTCCATCTCTCATACCTGCCGTGACAACCAGGTCTCCCTGATCTACATTCTAGATCTTCTCAGCGCACATTATCCACCTATCCCTACCACAATGAGGGTTACAGAGCAAAAAAAAAAAAAAAAAAAAAAAAAAAAAAAAAAAAAGGGAGGAAGAGGCCTGGTTGTCACAGAATGCCTAATGGATTATTTCCTGACAATTCCTCTCAAAATTAGAAATTTTGGGGCAGTGTTTCAAATCAAATTGAAATGTTCTACTAAGGCTCCATACACACTTGTGCAACTTGTCATGTAACTTTGGACACCAATGTCACATGACAAGCTGTTCCCCATGTTTTCCAATGATAACCATTCATATACATGCAACTTCAAAGTAGTTCAAGCACCACTTTGGTCCAACTTTCATACCACTTGAGGGCCATACCCTCAAAAGTTGAATGAAAGTAATGCCTGAATGTTATTCAAAGCAACAGTTGTCCATTATCACTGGTCAAAGCCAAAGTCATATCCAAGTTGCACCATCCAAAGTTCCACTCAAAAGTCAGTGCAACTGGAGTCGTACGAGTGTGAATGGAGCCTAAATGTTCCTAAGCCCCTTTTCACACTGGTGTGACTTGTCATGCGATTTGACAGTTCCAAACCACATGACAAATCGCACCCTATTGTTGACAATGGAACTGCTCAAATCGGTGCAAATTCAACTTTGCAACGTGGGGGAGAAAAAAAAAAAAAAAAAAGGGGAAGGTGGTTCACAACGCTGTGGTAGTTAATGTAAAACTAAAAGAAGGCAGCCGCAAAGGCTGCCAGACATTGTAGTTTTCCATTCACAGGACACCGAATGAGTGACAAGGCCAGGCGGGTGGAGCCCCGCTCAGCCATATATTTTTTTTTTTAATTGTTACAGCTAGCGGAGAGTGAGACGATCCCCGCTAGCTGTCAGATCGGGGAGCCGATCCATTCGTAACATTTTACACCCTGAATATGAACGGTGAACTTATCCTTTAAACAGAAACGGGTTAGGCCAGGTAAGGTTCATTGTAACAATTGGGACAAAGCAAATTATACATCTAAAAGCCTATTGTTATAGGAATGTTTGGTGTAAAACATAGAAAGTTTGCAGAATTTGCCCACACTGTTAAGTTCAAAAATAAAAAAAATCGGATAAAAAAAAAAAAAAAAAAAAAAATAGATCTACATGAACAAAGCAGATCTATATTGGCAGCGGCAGAAAAAAAAATAAATAAAAAAATTTACCTGGTGTGTGCTTTTAAGGCAAAATTCAGACTTTTAAATACAAAACTCTTCATGATGTCAAACAAAACTTCAAGATAAAAGCGGAATTTCCTTGTCTGCTTAATAACTTCTACATAGAAAAATATGCCATAAAACTATTTACATTTCACTCTTCCTAATACATCCAAGTAAATAGAAACATTACAATATTAATATAATATATTCTATAAAATAAAGATTTATGACTTGTGCGTAGTCTTGACTGTTCTCCTGTATAGCAGTGATAATACCATAAATAAAGGAATCTTGGAGACTGACTGGGATCAGTACTTGAGAAAAGCTCTCCATAATCATTTATCTATATGCTGCTACAGCAAAACTACTATCCAGCATTGCTGGGCTCCAGTATACATTACTCTCGCTCCACGCGTTAAAGTCAAGCTCCACTTTGTGAAGCTTCTATAGGATGTTCCACTGCAGAACAATTAAAGGAAACAGATTTTTTTATTTTTTGTAGTGCAGAGAGGTGCGTTTATAGTCACTGCTCACTCCACCTCCTGTGAACGCTTCCCTTAACATCTGAACGGCATTTGATCTATACTGCTCAGTATAAAGACCTAGGGAGGACAGGAGAGGAAGACCTAGTATTGTCAGATACAACCCCCTTCCTTCCCCCTGAAGACTGCATACAGATATGCCGTGTATAGAAGACACTAAAAAGTGCATACAAGAAACAATACATAATAAAAAATGGTTATCCTACTTAAAAATAGGCACTAAAGATTTAAAGAGGACCTGTCATTTGTCACAAAGCAATACTGCAAGGATGGCAAAACACTTTCCTTATGTTATTCTCAGTCATGAAAGTTTTAATGTGGTATTAAAGTGTGACAGCTAAGCACTGTTCAAGCCCTCTCTGTGCCTGTAGGTCTGATAAGAGAATAGCAACTTACAGCAGTGATCTCCAAACTGCGGCCCTTTGCTTGCTTTTATACAGTCTTTGGGGTGTCATTCCTTCCACTGATATGATGCACTATTCCTCCCAATCAATTAACAATGAGGCACCATTCCTCACACTTAAGTCTAGTACACATGTTAAGTTTGTTTCACTCAACCAAAACGGGCCGAAGAAAAGAATTTAAAAAAAAAAAACAAAAAAAAAAACAAAAAAAAAAAAAACACACAAAACAAGAGGTCGCCGTACTAACTATGCAATGTTAGTGCGGCAAGCTCCACTGCTGAGCTATTGTAATCTGACAGGAGCACTGCCCCCCGCCCTGCCAGAACATACCGATCAGCACTTGCAGCCATTGGCTGTGAGCACTGATCGGATGCTGGTTTTCCAGCATGCTCGTTTGACAGAAGCTAGTAGTGAGAACGGCTTCTGTCAGATGACGAGCTGTACACACGAGACAAAAGAGTTGGCCACTTCCTGCAGAACCGACATTTTTCAGTGGATTTTTTGTATCCAGCATAACAATGTGGAGCTACTCCTACTAATACCAATATATTGGGGCACTATTCCTCCTAATGACCACAGGTGCTATGTAATTTATTTTACTCCCAATGACCACCAAGCCTGAGACATTGGGGTAGTTCTGCACAGAACCCAATCAGCTTCCAGTTTTTGTTTTTGTCAAAGCTTAATTAACAAGCTGAAGTTGAAAGATGATTGGCTACCATGTACAGCTGCACCAGGTTTTGCACCCTCCAGTTTTAGTAAATCCACACCATTGTCTACTCCCAATGGCCAGTCTGACCCCCCTAAAGTCAAGTGGATTAACCCGGCCATTTGTTAAAGTTTGGAGAGCTGTGGCTTACAGGTAAACATTTTCAATCATTACACATCTCGAGGTAGGGGTTGCTCAAATGTAGGGGTGAAACAAAGCAGAGGTAGGACTACCATCCTAGTGGGAAGGAATACATTCAGTGAGAAGTTGCTGTCCAAAACCTGCACATAGCATTAGGCTTCCACAATACACTGCCCACTGACAACCCACAGGTGCCAAGCTAAATAGCTCTGAACTTTATATCTGAACTGTCGATTCCAAGGCACTTATACCTCTTTCACACTGGGGCTGTGGCAGCGCTAAAGCGCCGCTT
Source organism: Aquarana catesbeiana (assembly GCF_042186555.1). Classification (NCBI taxonomy): domain Eukaryota; kingdom Metazoa; phylum Chordata; class Amphibia; order Anura; family Ranidae; genus Aquarana; species Aquarana catesbeiana. Next base: position 608,130,657 of record NC_133326.1, on the reverse strand, counting down.
GTTTTAGCGGCGCTTTAGCACGGTTTAAGCGGTGCTTTTTGGTCACTATCAGGGCGCTTTTAACCGCAAAGAAGGTTTAAAAGCAACAGTGTTACGGCTCTTCCGAAACGCTTCTCAGGCGCTTTGAAGCACTGCCCATTCATTTCGTTACAGCACCCACAAGCCGCCCCAAAGATGGCACTTGCAGGACTTTTCCTAACGTCCCGCAAGCGCACCGCCCCAGTGTGAAGTCACACTGAAATGAAAGGGAGGCAATTTTCAGCTGCTTTACAGGCACTATTTTTAGTGCTAAAACGCCTGAAGTCCACCTCAGTGTGAAAGGGGTCTTAGAGGAAGAGCTTGATCATCCACAAGGCAGCCTAGGCAGGGGCCTAGGGCTCGCTGGATGTCCAACTACAACCTTCACCTTTCTGCAGCAAACCAGAAGAATAGTGCAACTGTTCAAAAAAACTGCACCTACCCATCACTTCACAAGGGGGAGAAACTAGTACTCATGGAGCTGGCCATGCCAGTACAGACAATGCAAACTGGACAGCTTCTCAGTGCCTTTTGCAATCCTTATCAATGCCAATTTAAAAAAAAAAAAAAAAAAATTGCAAGGAAGCTTCCCCACCTACTATCTGAATCCATTTCTGCTTGGAGAGAGTCAGAACCATCTGCCAAGAACCCCATTATGTAAAAGCCCTTATTATTGCTTTTTTTTATACACTCAATGTTCTATCCTTTTAATTCTTTCCTCTCATATACAGATTTGTGTATAACTAACGTAGTTTCCTTTTACAGCCAGGAATGCAATTAGAAAACTTGCCTATCTGCTGCTGAGATAGGCTCATTTAGACCCTTCACACTGGGGCGGTTTGCAGGCGTTATTGCGCTAAAAATAGCGCCTGCAAACCGCCCCTAAACAGCCTCCGCTGTTTGTTCAGTGTGAAAGCCCGAGGGCTTTCACACTGAAGCGGTGCGCTGGCAGGAGAAGAAAAAAAATCTCCTATCAGCCGCATCTTTGGAGCGGTGAAGGAGCGGTGTATTCACCGCTCCTGCCCATTGAAATCAATGGGACAACGCGGCTATACGAGTGGATTTAACCCTTTTTCAGCCGCCAGCGGGGGTTTAAAACCACACCGCTAGCGACCGAATACCGCGGTAAAACAGCGCTAAAAATAGCGCTGTTTTACCGCCGACGCCCCCTACCGCCCCAGTGTGAAAGGGGCCTTAGTTTTATAGAAAGGGCTTTTTGTATAATGAGCCCATATTGCTTCTCTATATATTTTTAAACTTACATCAAAACACAAAATGTAACACCATTACCTCCCCTCAAACAAGGTGTGACGTTTTGCTTGAGAGTGTAGGGTAAAACCAGCTCCGCTATAAATTGGAGGACAGCTAAAGCTACTACTAGGGTGATAGGTTCTGTGTCACTCCCCCCATCGTACAAGTTGCTTGTACAATACCTGCTTTGGGCATCACACTTTAAAAACCAAACTTTCATGACTGGTGAAAAAAAAAAAAAAAGTAAAAGTAAAGCATTTACTTTTTCCCCACAGCCTGCTTATAGGAATGCCATTACAAAGTGATTCAATTCTGTGTAAAAGTGAAATAACACTTTAAATACTAAAAAGGTAAATAGAAATGGTCTCCAGTTAGATGCAATTGGGAAAGTTGCTTTCCGTGAGGCAACAAGTTTTTCCAAAATGGAATTTAAATATCAATGGAATTTTCTGATTAAAAATAAGTTATGATTTCCATGTAGCTTCAGGTCTTTGGTGAGGTTCCACACATGACAGATTCCTTATGAGGGTTCACAAGGTGCCATATTATTGTTCTACATTACCCTAGGAGGAAAGGCTCTCCAAAAGAGAAAGGTGCCACTGCTGCAAGATTTGGCAGCCTGTACACGCTCAACGATTGGAAAGAAAGTACTTGAAGAATTCATATACAGACCAGGCAATGGCTGTAGAAGGCATCTGATAAATGACCCTGGCCTGCACTCCCTTGAAGTAGCCTCCTAGGCCTCCAATTTGGTATACCGTCCTTATGGTATTGGCCATACCAGACAGGTGTCCACTGATGTTAGCAGAACTGAGGGCAGTGTTTTCTTGGGTGTTCAGTAAAGTTTTGCACACGTCCAGTGGCGTGGTGGCAGCGGCTGCTACTGCTCCAGCAATGGCACCTGAGATGATATGTGATCCTGGATGATACTGGCGCTGTGGGTTCAGCTGCTCCTGTGTGAACTCATAGGTGATGAAGTGAATGGCCTGAAAAGGGATGTTCATGAACAGCTGGGTGGTGTAGCTCCGGTAGAAAGCTCCAATTCCTTCCGTCCTACTTACAGTGCGAATGCAATGTAGCATGCCGCTGTAGGGTGAGTTGTACATTTGCATTCGTTGCTTGACCACTGTAGATGGAGAAAAATCCAAGATTGTGATATCAGCAATAGTTAAAGGCAATAAAAATAAATTTATATATATACACATATATATACATACACACACACACACACATACACACACATACACACACATACACACATACACACATACATACATACATACATACATACATATAAAAAGTATTCGATCCCTGCTGATTTTGTACATTTGCCCAAAAAAATTATCAGTCTATAATTTTAATGGTAGGTTTATTTTGAGCCAGAGACAGAACAAAAAAAAAAAAAAAAACAGAAGAACGCATTTCAAAAAAGTTATAAATTGATTTGCATTTTAATGAGTGAAAAAATATTTGATCCCTTCGCAAAACATGACTTAGTACTTGGTGGAAAAACCCTTGTTGGCAATGAGAGGTCAGACGTTTCTTGTAGTTGGCTACCAGGTTTGCACACATCTCAGGAGGTTGGGAGGGCTAGGCCACTCCAGGACCTTAATGTGCTTATTCTTAAGCCACTCATTTGCCTTGGCCATGTGTTTTGGGTCATTGTCTTCCTGGAATACCCATCCACCACCCATTTTCAATGCCCTGGCTGAGGAAAGGAGGTTCTCACCCAAGATTTGATGGTACATGGCCCAGTTCATCGTCCCTTTGATGCAATGAAGTTGTCCTGTCCCCTTAGCAGAAAAACACCCCAAAGCATAATGTTTCCACCTCCATGTTTGATGGTGGGGATGGTGTTCTTGGGTTTATAGGTAGCATTCCTCCTCCGCCAGACACGGCAAGTTGAGTTGATGCCAAAGTGCTCGATTTTGGTCTCATCTGACCAAAACACTTTCACCCAGTTCTCCTCTGAATCAGATGAGCAAACTTTAGAGGGGCCTGTACATGTGCTTTCTTGAACAGGGGGACCTTGCGGGCGCTGCAGGATTTCAGTCTTTTACGGCATAGTGTGTTACCAATTGTTTTCTTGGTGACTATAGTCCCAGCTGCCTTGAGATCATTGACAAGATTCTCCCGTGTAGTTCTGGGTACATTCCTCACCGTTCTCATGAACATTGAAACTCTACGAGGTGAGATCTTGTATGGAGGCCCAGACGGAGAGATATTGACAGTTATTTTGTTCTTCTTTCAGTTGCAAATAGTCGCACCAACTGTTGTCACCCTCTCACCAAGCTGCTTGGCGATGATCTTGTAGCCCATGCCAGCCTTGTGTAGGTCTACAATCTTGTCCCTGACATCCTTGGACAGCTCTTTGGTCTTGGCCATGGTGAAGAGATTGGAATCTGATTGATTGCTTCTTTGGACAGGTGTCTTTTATACAGGTAAAAAGCTGAGATTTGGAGCACTCCCTTTAAGAGTGTACTCATAATCTCAGCTTGTTACCTGTATAGAGGACACCTGAGAGCCAGAAATCTTGCTGATTGATAGGAGATCAAATACTTATTTCACTCATTAAAATGAAAATCAAATTAGAACTTTTTTGAAATGCGTTTTTCTGGATATTTTTGTTATTCTGTCTCACTGTTAAAATAAACCTACCATTAAAATTAGTCTGATTACCGTATTTCTTTGCCAGTGGGCAAACGTACAAAATCAGCAGGGTATCAAATACTTTTTTCCCTGTATACTTTGCCACATTTTTACTTGCTGCCCTTTATAATGAATATTGGATTTCATATACAAATTTGTAATAGCCTCTTCTACTGGGCATCAACATAAGTGAATATGAATAGCAACTGTTATGATAAACTCATTAATCCTTTTAGAGAGTGTCTCCAATCAAGTCAGGCCTGACCCACAGATCAGCACAAAGAGCATGACTGGTGAAGGAGAGTCACTACCAAGCAGGAATCAGAGCCTACTTGACTTTGCCCTGGTTCACACTGAATGCAGCTTTGAAATTCACACCTGAAAATAAATAAATAAATAAATAAATAAAAAATTTGCCAAAAGTAGTGCAGGAACTACTTTTTCAAATCGGAACGGTACCACAAAGCCGGCATCGCACCGATTTGAACCGTTCCGTTGCTGACAATAGGGTGTGACTTGTCAAGCAATTTGACCTGTCAAATTGCATGACAAGTTGGACAAGTGTGAACAAGGGCTAAAAACCAAACCATAAAAAAAAAAAAAAAAAGTTTACATTAACTTAAGCAAACCGATAACTACATAAAAAGTACAGACAAGAAAGGGCAGAAAAATACCAAAATTGTCCATCAAGTCCCCCCTACCATTTTTTTTTTTTTTTAAACAAGTTTATTAAAAACAAAGTGTGATTTAAAAACGTTTTTTTCTAACTAAACTTTTTAAGAGTGCATTGTGAAGTTCGTTTAACACAAGAAAGTTGTAAGAGGATTAATTGAGACTACAGATGGGCGTGAAGCAGACCCTTTCATCAGTGGCGTCACTAGGGTTGATGTCACCCGGTGTGGAAAAACATGGCGTCACCCCATCTCCACCAACTATAGCCCCCCCTCAGTACAGATCCCCCTCCACTAAGTACAGACCCCTTTCCCTCAGTACAGACCTCTACTTCAGTGCAGATCCCCTGCCCCCCCCCCTTCAGTACATACCTCATAGCACGGGACATGCACAGCAGTGTCCTCCTCCTGTGAGAATGTTAACAGAGAGGAGTGGGAGGAGGATTTGCTCTACTCGGCCGTGAGACAGCGTCAACGGCCAGCGGGGACCGATCAGACAGCCCGCGAGAGATGCAGATTGGTGCAGTGGCATTGCCCTGGGCCCTGCCTGTCATGTATCAAAATGCTATCAGGAAATCACATACCTGTTAAGAAAAAGCACCACTTAACACTGCTCCATTGCATAAAACCGGCCCATTAAAGTCCGATGGACAACAGATACTTGCAGGAGTGTGAATTTCTGCGATTCCCAGCAGCTCTTACAGCAAGATGCACAAAATGAAGGAAAATGTGTCTACCTTCAGGGACAAGCTCTCTGCATCAAAACAGCATTCTGTGGTGTGGTCTACAGTGGAGGCAAGTACTAAACCTCTTTTACACTAGAAGATGTACAAGATATAGGGTTTCTAAACACAGAATTGGGGGGAGGGGGGGTTGTTTTGTTTTTTTACTTTAACTGGCTAGTGTGCTGCAAAATTAATTGTATTGTACTGTAAACTGCCCTGTCCAAGTGCAACCTACTTTAAAATCTGAAGGTCGAGCATTCAAGCAAAAGGACCATTGTTTAAAGCCTAGGTTCACCTCTGAAAAAAAAAAAAAAAAAAAAAAAAAAAAAAAAGGGCCATGTATTTTCACAGGAAAAAAACTTTTTTTCCCTTTTTACTGGCGCCTACAAAAGAATTGTACCCGCGATCAGTATATCATAGGTGCAATGTCAGGCCCCTGCAAACTCTTCCTCTTCCTTCCTTTTCTTACACAAAGGCCATGTTTCATGCTGGAAATATGTACAGATCTGGAAGAAATATACAATGGACACAATATTCTACATGCCTCCTATATTTAGACATTTAGTCTAAATATAGGAGTTCGCTTATACCAGAGTGCATCTTTAAAAAGCTAGTTAGAAATTGACAACAGCAGTTGTGCTAGCTAGATATATATTTATTTTGTCTGAATATTTACTCATACATAAGTGGAAATGGTTAAAATCCATTTACACTGCTGGCAGGAAATACAATACATTTATGTCTGCATGGGCTCAAGATGATGCAGTGAAGCTAATCATGGAATCCTTTAGCTGGATAGACTAAGTAAAAATAAGCAAGCAAAATAAGATACATTTTAACCACTTCAGCCACGGAAGGATTTGCCCCCTTAAAGTGGAGGGCCACCCTAAAAAAAAAAAAAAAATTTTATGAAAAATCCTAAAAAAAATAAAAAAAAAAACATTTGAAAAAAAAAAAAAAAAAAAAATTTTTTAAACTTACCTAAACCCTTGTTGCTAGGCAGTTTTCATAATCTGCCTCTTCCTTTTCCGCGGCGTGTCCTGCTCCTCGGTGAGCGGCCCCCGTTGCCTTCTGGGAACTGTGTGTGTTCACAGAAAACCATGAGGCCATTCAGAGCGCCGCTCACGCGTGCGCAGTAGAAAACTGTCAGTGAAGCCGCAAGGCTCCACTGCCTGTTTCCCTTACTTAGGATGGCGGTGCCGGGACCCGAGAGCCGAGGGACAGGTCGGCCTCGGGCGGCCGACATCGCGGGCACCCAGGACAGGTAAGTGTACTTATTTAAAGTCAGCAGCTACAGTGTTTGTAGCTGCTGAATTTAAAAAAAAAAAAAAAAAAAAAAAAAAATTTCGCTGGCCGGAATCCCGCTTTAATGACCAGGCTATTCTTTGCGATACGGCACTGCGTCACTTTAACTGACAATTGCACGGTCGTGCGATGCTGTACCCAAACAAAATTGACGTCTTTTTTTCACAAATAGGAGCTTTCTTTTGGTGGTATTTGATCTGCGGTTTTTATTTTTCTATTTTTGATATAATATATAAAAAAACAAAAACACACCACAATAAGCATATATTGATTGTTTGTGCAAAACTTATAGCGTCTACAAAATAGGGAAAAGATTTATGGCATTTTTATAATTTTTTTTTGTAACTAGTATCGGTGGCGATCTGTGATTTTTAGCAGGACTGCGACATTGCGGCAGACAGATCGGAGACTTGACACATTTTTTGGGACCACTGACATTTATACAGCGAGCAGCGCTATACAAATGCACCGATTACTGTATAAATGTTACTGGTGGGGAAAGGGGTTAACACTAGGGGGTGATCGAGGGGTTAAATGTGTTCCCTCGTGTTTAACTGTGGGGGGATGGGACTAACTAGGAGGAGGAGACATATCGCTGTTCCTAACTAGTAGGAACAGGCGATCTGTCTCTCCGGACAGAACGGGGATCTGTGTACGCACACATGCTCTTGATCGCGCGTGGCCAGTGGCGTCTGCTATAGCTGTTTAAAGGGCCAACGTACAGCTACGGTAATTTGCGGGAAAGAGCCAACCTGCTGCAGTATAATGACAACAGCTAGTGGTTAAAAAAAGGCCTAGCTTTATGCACTGTTGTCTCAGCCTTGTCTAAATAAACAAATAGTTTAATTTAAAAGTAGTATGTGGTTTATTAAAAAACAAACATTTTAAACTTAAGCAGGTGAGTGCAGCATTGGTTCGATGCTGCATCTGTCCCTCGCTGGCTCTGTACTGAGAACTGAGTGATCAAACACTGCTGATCACTCAGTTCTCCCCTCTGCTCTGAGCACTGTCAGTTACCGCACTCAGCTCCTCCAGCACACTGGTTTGAAATTGGGCGGTGGGAGTGGCTGAGTCAAGCTCTCAGCGTCTCACTGCAAGGCCAAGTCAGCTGTCAGTCCAGGAATCTGGGTGATTCCTAACAGTAAAGTGGGGGACTTGCTGCAGCCTGGACCAGCCAACAGAGGGCTTTAGCAGGAAGGTATGCAGAATGAACTGCACTCCTGTGATCCAAAGAAGTAGGGCCCAAAAGGCTTTGGCCATACTTCTCCTTTAACAACACCTAGTGCTAATGGAAGACCAAGACGACGAGAGCATGACAAAATAAAATTACCTTCAGCTGGGTTCATGATGGCATCATGCAGCACAGTTGCCAGACTTCCTGCCACCCCTACAGACAAACAAAGTGTTAATCACAGTTCTGAATGACTGCATTGAGAGAAAGTCACAAGAAATAAACATATGCATGTTAGCAAAATCTCAATTGTTGCCAAGTGTTGGTGCTGGATTCCAATCAGGTCTGCATTTAGCGCAATGCTGGGTTTGCTCCAATGTCCCTTCCTAATCCAAACATATACACAGATTATTAGACGAAAATGTTTGTGGTGGGTGTGGGTGTTATGCTGATACAGTGCAGAGCCAGTGACTGATGAGCTGTATATAGTGCTGGGCTTACAAAACTAACATCTGGCAATTTAAGATTATCTAAGATTTCAGTCATGCAACAATTAAGAAATTACCATTAGCCAAGTGACTGTTGCCGGCATGGTTAATCATGGATCCTACAGTGGTTTTCATCTTCTCATAGCACGCAAAGTAGAGTGCATGTGCCGGTCCAGCTCCAAGCATGGTCACGTTAATCCCCCTCAATGGCGTGAATAGGCCCTCTGTCCGCACCATCCTCTTCAGAGCCTCCGTGACGCCTTTGTACTGAGCCTTGGGGTCTGGCTGCAAACTCTGCATTCTGGTCTGAAAACAGGAGGAACATTAGTAAACCACTTTAAAATTACTGTAGTTCTGCATTAACAATTCAAGTTATTAATCATTCAGGCACTCGCCTTTAGACACTGGAAGTCAGGAAGGCTGTTAGTGCCAATAGACACTGAAGTCCAGCCATGACAAACATACATGCACCTTTGGCCAAGTAAACAATTTTCATGCAATGAACACTTGTGATGTTATCTCTAGAAAAAAAGGATTGTATAAAAATTACTTTCCTGACCAGGCCTAATTTTTTTTTCTTCCCCAAGACCAGATGTAGGGAGCATCTTCATAGGTCGCATACTGCCCATAGACATGATATTAAAGGCATAGTTCACCAAAAGCTGCCTATGCAAGTAAGGGAACTTTGTAGATAAATTGTGCAGCTTTGACCAAAGTTAATTATTTTCCTGCTATAGTTGTAGGCCATTTACCGCCATCGTTTGTTTTTACCTACTGACACCCCTTACCAGCATAGGCAGTTTTTTGGTGACAGTCAAGCAATGATCACTAAACATTTAGATACCTTAAACTAAACCAGTCTGGATTTTTAAACTATGGGGCCCGGTTATAAAGGCAATATTGCCATTTAAAAAAAAAAAAAAAAAACAAAACAAAAAAAATGTAAAAAAAGTAATATTTTTTAAAAGCAGGGCTCTCTACTTTACAAAATGTGAAGCCCCCATAATTTCAAACTAAGCCGATGCGCATGCCTGGCAGCCACAATATCCGCTGGGCACCCGCAATTGCCGGTAACAGAGCAGGGACATGGATCTGTGTGTAAACACACAGATCCACGTCCCGTCAGGGGAGAGGAGACAGATTGCATGTTCCCAATACAGAGAAACACCCCTCCCCTTGCAAGTCCCCTCCCCCTACAGTTAGAATCACTCCCTAGGTAACACATTTAACCCCTTCCCTGCCAGTGACATTTATACAGTAATAAGTGCATTTTATCGCTGTATAAACGTCAATGGTCCCAAAATAGTGTCAAAAGTGTCTGAAATGTCCGCCGCAATGTCAGTCACGATAAAAATCGTAGATCGCTGTCTTTACCTAGTTAAAAAAAAAAAAAAACACAAACACACACACCATAAATCTATCCCCTATTTTGTTGATGCTATAACTTTTGCGCAAACCAATCAATATACGCTTATTGCGATTTTTACCAAAAATATGTAAAAGAATAGATAAACTGAGGAAAAACTTGTTTTTTTGTTTTAAATTGGGATATTTATCATACCAAAAAGTAAAAAAATAAGAGTTTTCAAACTTGCCACTCTTGTTTATAGCGCAAGAAATAAAAACAGCAGAGGTGATAGAATACCACCAAAAGAAAGCTCTGTTTGGGGGGGGGGGGGGGGGGGGAGATTAAATTTGGGTACAGTGTTGCATGACCGCGCAATTGTCATTCAAAGTGCGACAGCGCGGAAAACTGAAAATTGGCCTGGGCAGGAAGGGTGAAAATGCCGTTTTGAAGTGAGTATACAGCATTATGCACAGAACATTTCAAAGTCATGAAATCATAGGAATGAATCCCTAAAAAGCACATAGTGTGAAGTTAATTCTGTGGTGCACAGCAGAGATCCGAAAGCAGCATCCACACGCCAATATAAAATGGGCCCCTTAGAGCAGATACCAAAAGATGTATAATATAATATAATATAAAAAAATCTTTTGTGCACCTCTCCAATTTAAGTTCACTTTACTAGGGGCCAACTTCCTAACATCACAATACCCTTCCTCTTAGAGGCCCCAGCCTTGCATATTTCCTGTGGAGTCGGTGACATCTTGCCACGGCTGCCCCTTTTGGGTCTTCTATGTTTGCAAACTCAGTGTGCAAGAGAATCCAGGTAAGCACAAAATAATGCTGCTGCTGTTCCAGCGCAGTTGCCAGAACACTGCATAATGCACAAGTACCCACCACGAGGATTGTGCATAACCACAGGCATGAATCGATTATACAGAGGAACTTGCCCAGAGGACTATCAAATATGCCAGTCATTTTTTGCTGTGCTGTATGGAACACAGACTGCAATGGCAATGATCTCCAGCAGTTTCTTGTAACACGCCCCTAGTCTGAGTTTCCTACAGCCTGACCCTAGCCATACTGGAGTCTAGAGACAACCGATACAGCATGCTCACAGTCTTCCCATCCATTGTAGCATGTCCAGTCGCTGACCATTCTCTGCAGCATTACATACACCGTACATTAGGTGCCACACTTTAGATCTCTTGTATCAGGTAAGCTGACCACCACTGTGCTAGGCCGTTAATTAAATGGTAAAGAATGCAAATGTATAGAACAATAGACTGCAGATGGTCAACACCAGAACCTGCTAAACTTGCTAAGTGTGCAAATAAGATTACACTAAGCGGAGCCAGGAATCCTGTGTTCCTAAATTAACTTGCATTCGAAAGCAATTCATTCTATGGTCTTGGACACATCCCAGGAGCCTTTGGGCCTGTCCTTCCTCCTCCTCATGAGGATCAAAAAGAGCTCAGCAGCCATGATGCCGTGTTAGCTGTCCTGTTAGTTAATAAGGGAAGGAGTGGGACATTTAACCAGGTTGTTAGGTCCAGTATTACAGATCAGCATCGCCCTCTGCAAAGTAGGGAAGAAAGTCTCATTTTCAAACAACATCCAGGCTTTCCATTTTGGGTCGAGCTTAGAAGTCTTTTCCAGCATCTCCGAACTGCATAAATCTGTTTAATGTGGGAGGGAATACAAGCTTTAGGATATCAACACCATCCAGCGACATGTAACACATCAAACAAAAACAGAGCAGCAGGAAAGACTTCCTGTTGGGTTTGTCCACTCTGAGCAAGTATACTGCTACTGAATTACGTAACCTAAAAGAGTAGAATGACTGCATTTATTACAGAAAGCTTCTCTCAACACACTCAAAACACAGAATGTGACAGCAGAAGAGACCTACCTGGCACACCCAGAGGTGGCCTTTATTGCTCTGCATAGCTGCTGGTATGTCATTGGGGAAAGAAAAGCATTGTTTTGAACCATACAATGCAGATACACTAAAATGAGAGCAAAAATCACAAAAACTGAAAATGTGCAGTTTGCAAACTTAAAAGTAGCTCTAAAGGGTAAAGGCTCACTACACATAAAAAAGGTAATTAAAAAATAAATAAACCTTCAGCTCCACCCTCCTAATACTCATCTGAGGCCCATCTCGATCCAGCAATGTGCACGAGAGCAGAAACTCTCCCGGGTCTCTCCCTCCTTATTGGCCAAGACACAGTTGGCTCCCGCTGCTGTCAATCTCAACCAGTGATGAGAAAGCAGGGCAGAGCGGAGCCACAATCTGTGGGGGCTGGGGGGCGAGCTAGCACAAGAGCCTCCAGAGCAAGCAGCCTGCTATGGGGGCACTCAGCAGGGGAAGGGGCCAGGAGCATCAGCAGGGGGACCCGAGAAGGAGGAGGATTGGGACTGCTCTGTGCAAAACCATAAAATGTCCACAGTTCCCATTTGGAGTTACAGTGTAAAAACACATTCAGGGACATACAGTATATAAAGACACTTTCTGCACTTTAAGGCCCACCTCCGGACAGTATTTTTTTTTTTTTTTGCATACGAGAGTGCAGGGTGCCATGCCAAAACCCCATTAGGGAAAGGGTCCATGAAGCCCTGCACTTACAGGATGTCCTCAGTCTTCCAGGTTGAATGATGCGTCTCACCGGCACAAGAAAGGGTCACTTTAGGGATTTATTTTGAAGTGTTATTTAGAATGTGTACTTTTCTCTAAAACAGTGATCTTCACACTGTGGCCCTAGGGCCGTATGCAGCCCTGTACTAGCCTTTATCATGCCCTTGGGGCACTAGTTCTCCCACCAACACCAATGATGGGGCACTACTCCTCCCACCGACACCAATGATGGGGTGAACCAGTGTGCATGGGCCCATTACATACAATTTAGCTGTGTTCAGATCTGTATAAATGATGGCTTTGTACACAGCAAATAGGCCTGTGTGCACATAAAATAGAAGGTAGAAGAGCTTAAAAAGATAAAGCGTGCACTTGTGCAATTCATCCTGTATTTAAGCTATACTTTGTTATGCAAGCAACCGATCAACAGACTGATAAGATTGCAGCAGCTCCTTCCTTATTTAGGCCCATTGGGTTTTTGTTTTTTTTTGCAAACACACACACACACACACACACACACACACACACACACACACCTTAAACCCAGGCTGGTTTTCCCTTATTTTCACCTGGTGATCCAGCCAGTAAACACATTTTTCCTTAAGCCTAGTGCACACGGGCCGAATGTCAGACGGCATCAGCTGGTTCAATAGAGACCAGCCGACATTCGGTCCATGTGTACTACAGCCGGTCCGACTTCTGTTGAAGGAGCATGACCGAAAAAGGCCTGCCGATCAGCGCTCTCAGACAACGGCGGCAGGGGGAGAAGGGGAGATTCCTGTACCAACATTAGATCGTTAGTACATCTGCTCCTCCTGAGCAGTCTTTTTTTGCGTTCAGCCTGCTGGGTTGAAGGGAAAAAAAAAAAAAAAAGAAGAAGAAGGGGAAGAAGTGTACCAAGCTTTAGGCCTCATTCACACAGGTGTACCGATCTGCACGCCTATGGGAAGGATTGTCTTCAGCTGCCCAGGATGCACAGGCTGCCTGCACTGTTGCAATCAGTGACAGACCTGCCTGTGAATCCCAGAGCATGCATGCATCATTTTAACTCAATGCAGCAGATGGGTGTAAACAGCAGTTGCCGCCAATGTTATTTCACTTGATGTTGTGTTGAGCAATGCTACCCAAGGCACCACAATGGCTCTGGTGTTAACTGGCCTTAAAAAGGGGATGTCTTCCAATGGAGGACACTAGTTCTGGTGATAACCAGGGATTCACTCACCTTGGAGGGATTTCCTCTAACTTCCTGTTTCGGCTATGGGACAAGTAGTGATGGGAGATCTCCCCAGTTGGACAAGGATGGCGAAAAAACCTGACTGGGGTTATAACCTTCCCTTATTCTAGATGCAGCCTTTTGCTTGCCTTCATCTGGCCTTTGGGGCACAGTTCATACCACCGATATGAGACACAATTCTGCCCTCTGATGCCAGAAATGGGGCAAAATCCCTGCCACTGACAATGGGGCACTATTCCTCCCCCTAGTACCAAAAATGGGGCACAGTTTACTCCCATCAATGCCAGAAAAATGTTATATTCCCGCTGGCCACAGTCCGGCCCCCCTAAAAAGTCTGAAGGACACTAAATTGGCCCTTTGTTTAGAAAGTTTGGAGACCCCTTGTTTAGAAGAAACCTTGCTACCCTTCAGCTTCTACTAGGTGACACCTACATAGACCATTCAGTCAGCAATCCAAAAAGAAAGGAGGAGTTACTCTTACTGGTAAAATCCTTTTCCAGGACGGTCTCCATAGAGAAACCTTGGCTCCTCCCATCTCAGGAAACACCGCCTCGTACTGCAAGATTTAAGCCTCACTGTCCCGTCAGCCCCTCAGTTCTTCAAGAGTACCTCCTCCAGCCAGCTGGGAGACACAAGAATACATCATACTAACTATCTAACCTGATGGTCTAATGTGATGAGCTCTCAGGCATAGCCAACAATTTGGGTGGGTACCAGTGCTGTCCTGAAAGACTCCTGGAAAAGGATGTTACCGGTAAGCGCAACTACGTTTTTCCCCGTTCGTCTTTCAGGACAGCCACCATAGGGAAGATAAGTGAGCACCTTACCTTAGGGTGGGACTACTGCCTGCAGCACTTTACACCCAAAGGGCCTGGCTTTTGGCAGATAGCACTACAGGTTGGACCTGCTGTGCTTCACAAAAGGTGGCAAAGCTGGACCATGTTGCAGCTCTACAGATCTGCTCTGGAGAAGCACCAGCCCACTCTGCTTGAGAAGTCACTATTGCCCTGGTGGAATGTGCCTTAATACCCCCTACGGGGGATCCACATAGGCCTAAATAATGGCTAACCTCAACCATCTGGCTATTGCATGTCTAGAGGCTCTGGACCCTTTCCTAGCCCCTGAAAATAACAAAAAAAGGAATCAGATTTCCTAAACTGTTTTGTACTAAGTACTGAAGGATGCACCTTCTAACCTCCAATTTATGAAAAATATTTTCCTGTTCCCTCACAGGACTCAAAACAGAAGGTAGGCAAAATAATTTCCTGCCCTCTATGAAACTTAGAGGCCACCTTTGGTAAAAAGACTTTTTTTTTTTTTTTAAAAAACCACACTGTCCGGGAAAATCTGAAAAAAAAAAAAAAAAAAAAAAAAAAAAAAGTGCCCTAATGGAGCGGCCTAAGAGTTCACTAACCCTCCTTGCTGCATCGATCGCCACAAAAACACCATCTTGAGGGTGATTTTAACGCACAGGACCCCAGTGGCTCAAATGGCCCCCCAGTGAGGGTCTGTAACACTAATGCCCCATACACACAATCGGATTTCCCAAAAACAAAATGTTGGATGTGAGCATGTTGGCTGAAAGTCCGACCGTGTGTATGCTCCATCGAACATTTGTTGTCGGACTTTCCGCCAACAAACGTTGGCTAGCAGGTTCTCAAAATTTTCCGCCATCAAAACTTTGTTGTCGTAATTTCCGATCGTGTGTACACAAGTCCGACGCATGCTCAGAATCAAGCAGAAGGACCCGTACTGGCTATTGAACTTCCTTTTTCTCGGCTCGTCGTACGTCACCACGTTCGTAATTGTTGGCCAACATTTGTGTGACCGTGTGTATGCAAGACAAGTTGGAGCCAACATCCTTCGAACAAAAATCTACGGTTTTGTTGTCGGAAAGTCAGATTGTGTGTACTGGACATAAGGAGAGATCACACACGGGAAGGGGTGGGGGGGGTGGGGGGGTTGGGGTTCTGACTGGTCTCTGCCAAAGGCTTTAAAAAACCTGCCTATCCATGGATCTATTGCTAGCAGCTTTTCCAGGAATACACTCAAGGCGGATAGCCGTCCTTTCAAAGTGCTAAGGACTAACACCTTGTCCGCTCCCGACTGCAAAAATTCCAACACTGCTACTGAGCTGCGTACGTCGAAGGAGATTTCTGTGCACCAGCTATTGAAGCGTCTCCACCCCTTTTAGGTAGATAGCCTGCTTCTCCTTTTTTCTGCAACATAGGACAGTCGCCACTAAACCATCCGAGAAACCCTTACCCCTCAGCATTTCCTCCTCAGTAGCCAGGCTGCGAGATTCCACTGCTCCACCTGGGGACAACAGATTGGCCCCTGAGAAAGAAGATCCTCCTGGACAGGCAGAATCCAGGGAGGTTCCACAGACAGGTCCTTCAAGATGGAGAACCACGGCCTCCTGGGCCAGTGTGGCGCGATTAGAATGAGAGTCGCGTTTTCCAACTAAAATTTTCTCAATACTGCTGGTATCAGTACAGGAGGGGGGGCGGGGGCAGGCATAACACCTGGAGAACCACCAGCTCTGAGCCAGTGCGTCCACTATGCCCCATCTGCTCAGGGAGGAGAGGCGCACCTTTGTGTTCTCCCTCGAAGCAAAGAGGTCCACACATGGCACCCCCCACTTTCGAGTGACCATCTCGAAGATGTCCTGGTTCAAAACCCAGTCTCCCTCCCTCAGCATTTTCCTGCTGAGAAAGTCTGCTACCTGGTTCTGTTCCCCTTTCAAATGTACCGCCGAGAGGGATAGAATGTTGGCTTCAGCCCACTTGAGGATGGTTTCTGCCAGGACCCACAGGGATCTGCTCCTGGTACTCCCTTGCCAGTTGATATAGGCCACCGCTAAAGAGCTGTCCGAGCAGACTCGCACGTGCTGTCCCTGGAGTTTTCTCTGAAAGGCTCCGAGTGCTAAGGCTATTGCTCTCAGCTCTCTCCAGTTCGAGGACTTCTTCGCTTCCTCTCTCTCACCCAGGTACCTTGCACCATCCGGGAATCAAGGTGCACCCCCCAACCTGTACTGCTCGCATCAATCGTGACAGTCCTGGAGACCGGTAGGGCTCACTCCAGGCCCTGTGACAGATTTGCCTCCTTTCTCCACCACCAAAGGGACCTCTTGACTTGACTCGGCACAAAACCCCCAGGATGAACAGTTGCAAAGGGCGAAAATGCAGCCCTGCCCACTGCACTGTTGGGAGCGTTACTAAGCCCAAAGTTGACATGGCTTATCTTACTGAGACCTGACTGCTGCCCTGGAGGAACAACATTGCCTTGTCCAACTTCTGGATCTTCTCTAAGGGAAGAAAGACCTTCTGCTTTGTTGAATCCAACACGTAGCCCAAGACGGTGACCTTTTGGGATGGAACCAAGTTGGATTTTTCCAGGTTCAAGAGCCACCCCAAGTTTTCTAGGATGCCTCTTGCCAACTCTTCCCAATCCTGGGACAACTGCTCTGGGGAAGAGGCAAACAGGAGTAGGAGTAGATCGTCCAAGTATGTGACCACCAAGGTGCCTCTGAGCCACAGAAAAGCCAGGACCTCCACCATGACTTTGGTGAAGATCAGGGGAAGAGAGAGAGGATAGACCAAAAGGGGAGGGCCCTGAACTGTAGATGGAATGTCCCTTCTCTGGTTTTTACCGTCAACCTGAGGAACTTCTGGTAGCCCTCTGCGACAGGGGTGTGCAGATAGGAGTCTTTTAAATCTATTAATGCCATGAAGCAGTTCGGGGGAAGAAGTGCCTTCACAGAGTAGACAGAGTCCATTCAGAACCTCCTGTAGGTTACTGAGACAGTCAGAGGCTTCAGGTCGAGGATAAGCCTGAACTTTCCCGAAAGCTTGCGGACCACAAAGATGTGGGAATAGAAGCCTCTGCCAGTCTCTCCTATTGGGACTTGTACCACCACCTCCTGTTCCTCAAACTCCTCTAGGGAAGATAGAAGAGCCGATGACTTTTCTGCGCACTTTGGCAGCTCGGTGACAAGAAGTCTGTGTGAAGGAGGTTTTGAAAACTACAGCCGGTATCCTCTTACGATCCCCAACACAAAATGGTTGGAGGTGATCATCTCCCACTGTGGGAGGAAAGCCCCCAACCTTCCTCCCACAGTGGTTAACCCGTCACTGGGTCATTTTGGGCTGTTCAGGAGGGCAAAAATCCCCCCCCCCACCCCTTCGGTCCCCAAGCCTTCTTCTGCCGTTCAGCTTTTGGGGATTCAAACTCCCTGAGGGCGAGACTTTATTTTAGTCTGCTCTCCAAATTTCCTTTTAATGGGAAAGGCCTTTCTTGTTGGCCGTCCGATCCACAAAGGCCTCCTAACCTGGCCCAAACAATAGGTCACCTGTGAGGGGAATCACACAGAGTTTGACCTTGGACGCACCATCTCCCTGTGTCGTCTTAAGCCATAGGGACCTTCTTGCTGAGTTGGTCAGGGCTGCGGATCTTGCAGACATGCGCAGCGATTCAGCCAAAGCATCCGCAATGTACCCCTTTAGCATGGGGAAGGAAGTCAGGATATTTCAATGTGCTCCCTAATCCGTGTAAGCCAATATTCCATGTTGCGGGCCACCACTGTGACCACCATGGCAGGCTTAAGGTTTCCCTGTGACGATTCCTAGGACTTCAAGAGCGAGGATGATGTTTCCTTTCAGGATCTTGCCATCCCCTCTTGATGGCTTCGACCAAGACATTGTGGACCGGGAACACACTTTTTGTTCCCCCAGGCCCTTGTGCATCTGGTCACCTTCTTTTCTTCCCAAAGTAGTATGGATAGCTCCTAAGAGATCCTCCACTTCATCAAGGGAAAGCTTATTAACAAGAGGTTCTTGTGGATTCCCCAACTCCCCCCCCTCTCTTTCTGACCCCCCCTAGGAGTCTGAAGCGTAACTGTCTGGCTCTTCCCCAATTTCCTCTCTGGTGACTCTGCAAAAGGGACATTTTTTCTTGGAACTTGGAGGGAGAGAGAATAATTGCCTAAGCCCACCAGCGCAACCACAGAGGACCACCGGGAGTGTCCCCCCAGGGTCCCAGACACATTTCCACCCCGACCACAAGGGAGGAGAAACACCACCCCAGGGTTCCTCTTACCTTGGAGTGGCTGGTGCTGTTATCTTCTGGAGCTGCTCATGAAGCCTCCGCTTCAAACATCTCCCGCTGAGAATGAATGGTCATCCATGACTCCAACAGCTGTCTGTACTGCAAATAAGGCAGCACTAGCCCGGCGCTCGGCCCGCTTTCGTATCCAGCATCCAGAACCAGAACCAGAAGTCGCGGGTCCGGCGGAAGTGCCCACCCCCACCGGAACCGACATCGCCCGTCATCCGGCCTGGCTTCTAGAGCTCCAACGCTGGCTGCATAATGCAGGGGGGACCTGGCGCATCTTCCGCAGCGCCTCCCCTGGGCGGAAGAATAGCGGACCTCACCAGGCTTCCCCAAGAGAAGCGGGGGTGCGCAAGATGCAACCATACAGGTAGCTACCGGGCTGCGGAATCAGAGAGAGACCACCATCTCCCCCTTTTCATGGAACACTCAGCCTCCCCAGTTGTTAAGCCCCGGCTCCTTAGCTGGACTGCATTTCTATGGTGTGAACTGGCCTTAAAGCCTCGCTCACACCGTGGTGCAGAGATGTCGGTTTTATGCAAGGGCACACAAAAAAATAAAATAAATAATAATAATTGTTCTCTATGTGCCCTGTTCACAACACTGGTATTACGTGCAGATTTTTTTTCTGCAAATATTATATATACACAAAAATATATTCTATATTCCCACAGCACACATTCCCGGATAAAGCTCTAAAAGTTTTGGGTGCTGCAGCAACCATTAACTGGAGAGTGGATCAGAAAGTCCCAATGATGATATTTGCCAGCACACCACGGATCATCAAGTAGTGTCCAAAACAATTTTTTTTTTTTTTTTTTTTTTTAACATTTTTCTGAAGCATGATCACATCACAAAATAGGTGGTGCAACGTTTCAGAGTCACACAGGACCCCTTTCATCAGGCATGTGATGATCACACACCTGACGAAGTGGTCTTGCGCGAGTCCGAAACGTTACACTACCCATTTGGTGATATGATCATTGTGACGGACCTGGCATGGACAGAGGCTGTTGGAGAGGACTGGGTGCGGGCCTGTTGCCTTTTGATTATGGGCCCTAGCATTTGGGGAATGGTGCTCTCTGTGAGCTGTATGCCTGGGGACCCTGGGGTTGGTGTTACTTTGGATTCAGCTCCATGTCCCCCCAAAAACACACAGACTCTGGGAACCCTTTATATGCCATATTAGAATGGTGACTGATTTATACCGTTGGGACTCGTACTGTTAAATGCTAATGTCATCAATTCTGCTATAATGTGTTTATTGTAAATAAGTCTAGTGTGGCTCTAAGAGTCTTTTCACACATTGTTGTTTGTGTTAATTAACTGTGTGAAGCTCGGTGACCACAAGTCTGGGCAAAAGGTCATGTCTCAGTCACCTAGGCTGTATAAAGGATTAGATAATTAGCTCATGTTAATTAAGTTACAGTTGTATTGTTAGAGGAGGTTCCAACGGCATATAAAGTCTTGTAACTTTGATTCATAGTAAACAGTCCATGTTAGCAGTGAAGCAAGTGTCGCCTTGTTTTCTGCTCAGAGAGGTTGGAATAGCTGATATCTGTATACAGACTGGGAGGAAGTGGTATATGACGGAAGCACTCAAGCGGAGTGTGGGACGTTCCGTGACAATCATGTTTCAGAAAAATGTAAAAAAAAAAAAATTGTTTGGAGGCTACTGGCAAATATCCTCACAATGCATAACTGACAGACATTGAAACAGAAGTCAACGTGCATAAAAATCTCACTGAAACGAAAAACTGATGTAAACTCATGTCTCCGCAATTGAAATCTGCGCAGTCAGTCAATGCGAATAAAAGTTCTGCTGACATTAGCATCTAGGAAGCTTTGCTGAAAGCCATGTGACCCAATGATGGTTGTTGTTCATGTGACCTGAAAACCAGGCGACTTCAGATCTCCTTCAGAGGGCCATCAAGACTTTTTAAAATGATCCCCTAACCACTCTTTCCCAACTCCCCTAAACCTCATGACAGACAGGCACCTCTGCTGTTAATGATCCAGCTGTTGGAATTTTGTTGAAATTGTCTAAGAGGCTGCCTGTTTGTTCCTATGGAATCTCTCGCTCTGAGTCAGTGAGATTCCACTTCCATCGCTATCAAACACAATTCGGCAGCGTTTGGCCCAAAGACAGGAGTACATGGGAAGGGAAGGGAAGGGAAGGATTTACCTTCAACTATGTAGTGTAATGACCTGCCCGATTCCATACAAATTGAAAGGGTTTATGTTTGACCTCATTATATGGTTTTGGTTAATCTAATGGAAAAAAAAAAAAATTGAACAACAAAACAGTATAATGTATGGCCAGCTTAAAGCCAGCCATAGAAGTGCGATTTTCTTTTCTGCAACCTCATGTTGTAGGAAAGAAATACCGCTCAATTCCCCCATCAGCACACAGTCAGTGTTGATGGGAAATCCTTCCCGCAGAGCCATTGTGTCCTCCCGGTGGGGGTACAGAGAGCGGTTCCTGCTGGGAGCACATACAGTGATCACTGCTAGCAGCTATAGCCGCTGGAAACATTCGCATGAAAATGCTAACATGCTTTTTGTACCCAAGTTGATTGAACAATTTGGATTAGAGCTGCACGATTAATCGTTAAGAATCGAAATCGCGATTCTTTTCCCTTCCCGATCTTCAAAACAGCGTTTCACAATTCTTTCTAACAAATGCAGAGAGTTCTCACAGCTGAAAAAAAAAAAAATCCAGGCAGCCTGCCAAGTTTTATTACAAAATGGCAGATAAGTATAAACAAAACAACATTTCTTCTTAGATCAAAAGAATGAAATTCTCCCTGTCGATAAGGGAAGTTTAAAGACTAAACCTTTTTGGATACAATCAGCCTGCCAATACATGGTCCGAATCTCAGCCTGCCCATACATGGTCCGAATCTCAGCCGATCGCTGCTGAACCGGCTGAGATTCAAACCTTCTATGGCCAGCTCAAGGCCCCTTTCACATGAGCAGCTGTCAGTCAGTTTTTGACCAGCGATTACATGGATCAAAAAGGAATTGCAATGTATTCCTATGGGTGGCCAGATGTAAGCAGACATGTGTTAATCTATAATCGGCCCACTGGGTCTGTTCAGGTTCATTAAAAGTTTGCATCCAGGTCTGCTTTTACTGACCTGACCGGTTGTGGGTGGATATTTGTGGATGCAAGTCTACTTACATACAGCCACCCATAGAGATTATATTATATAGGTCTGTTCTTTCCAAAAAAAAAAAAAAAAAAAAAAAAAAAAAAAGGAAGAAGTCTGAACATAGATGTCATTTATGCGACATCAGAGAGAAAAAAAAAAAAAAAAAAAAAAAATCACTCAAAGATGAGTGAAAATCACAGTTGTGACCATAACAATTGTACTCAATGGTAGATTTCCCCTCTGCTCCTGTGCTAGTGGTTACAGTCCTAACATCGAGGGTGGCTCTCCCCAGCCTGAACCATAGCAATAGAAACCGTTCCACATACTTTTCACAAAGTACCGGCTGGAGTTATAGTTAAGCACTGAAGGAAGGACAGGGATGGTATTCTGCACCTTAAACAAAAACCATCAACAATGGCTGCCCCCATATTTCAATTGTGATGGTTTCTTTCAATAACCAACACAAAAAATTTCAGTGCAATAGGTCAGGAATACAATCATCGTTAATGAATAACCTTGGAGGGCTTCCATTGGACATCTTTGCAGATCTGTAGAAGTTGCAATATTCAGTCTAGCTAGAGTGGCAGCAACCTGTCCTGCTGTCCACGGCAGATAGGATTTCATAACGCACATTAGCACACAGCAGCTATGACGAGGCATTTTTACATCGAGCGTTGAGCCAGAAAGATTGGGTGGGGAATTAAATAGGCATTTCGCGAGATCACAGCGATACCAAAGTACTTATGAAAACAAAGTGCAGCCTTGAGAATGCCGCTAAGCCATTCATCTCCTGCATAAACTCAGCGTTTTATGAACTCGCTGTAAATACATCTAACCACTAACAAAGGCTCTAGCCAAGAGGAATTTATGCTAACCATGCCAGACACATGCTCACTGCTTTGTAAGCCAATCTAGACTGTAATTTGGGAAATCCTCTAAGTTTCAAAACAGGAGCTGCTTACAACATTTCTGCAGTTGGAATTGCAGGGATTTTGTAAGACCCTTTGGTCAGATTTTTTGTATTACTACTGAACAAGTTATTCAATTTGGCAAGACAAAGTATTACAGCAGGCTTAAAGGGCCACGATCAGAAAAAAAATTTTGAACTCTCATAAATGTATACAGTTCATTCACATAATGTAAAAATATTTAGTATAAACTCAGGTGAGACCATTTGGATACAGATGGGTCCCTAAAAATACCATCTGCTGGCTAAGGAGCCTAAGGGGGGAAAAATCTCGGCGGCTGTCCATCACCTCCTTGGATCTGGGGGGGGCCCACACCAAAACGTTATTTTATTTTTTATAAATTTGGCGTGAGGTTTCCTCCATACCAGCAAAGGAATTGTTTTGATTGGTCAAAGGACACATCGCAATCATCTCAAAGGTCGGATCCGGTTTATTGAAGAGGCATAGAGGTCGGAGGGCAAAGTCGGATCGGAAGTCATATGACTTCCATGTCGGAGCAGTGTGAACCCAGCCTCAGATTGAAAGTACACTCCATAACTGCACATTTCAGGCCAACAAGAAGCAATGCTGCAATAAAAGATTGGCCAGGTTTAGGATTATGCTTTCTATCTGCTTAGGTGGCAATCTAAATACCTTTAACAGCAGAATCTCAGGGACCCGGTCACCTACATTGTAATACAAGATGGCGAGAAGTGTCAGTGTGTGGTACAAGTTGCTTTCATCAGCATTTATGCTCCAAGACGCAAGTACATGGCTCTACACTAAGGATACCATCACTGGAATGAATACAGAGCCGGACTCTAATGACTTCCTTCTGAAAATGCAGCAATTATACAGCCACTGAACTCAAAAATTACTAATCTGCATATAAAAAGCATGAAAGCCAGGCAACCAGCATTTTCAGTAGATGAGTTCGACAATGGCCGTCTGTTTTGCATGACTGGCTTATTTAAAGGTGAACTGCAAGCAGACAAAGGCACAGAATGAAGTTCTGTATTAAAAGATAAGGAAATTTATGTACATTTTTTTATTGCAAGCAATGTACACTAGTAAAGAAAAAAGTAACCTTGCATTACCCTGTACAGCACAGCTCAGACTAGGTGAGGTTGAAGCAGCCCAAGGAGCCTACCAGATGTACTGTGATACTCTGCCCAGTAAGTGTTCATTGTGTTAATTCAAAAAAAAAAAAAAAAAAAAAAAAAAAGTTATTCCAATTTATTGCTATCACAAGGAATGAACATGTAACATCCCTTGTGACAGCTTTGGCAGTGACAGATTATTATTATTGAGAAATTAGGTGTCTATTAGACCTCTGATCCTCTGTCCTCCAGGGCAGCCGATTAACCACTTCAATACAGGGCACTTCTACACCTTCCGGCCCAGACCAATTTTCAGCGCTATCACACTTTGAATGATAATTGGGCGGTCATGCGACGCTGTACCCAAAAACAAAATTTTAAAACATTTTTTCCCACAAACGGAACTCTCTCTTAGCGATATTTGATCACCTCTGGGGTTTGTATTTCTTTGCACCACAAAAAAAAAAAAAAAAAAAAAAAAGTTTGTTTCTGTTACTAAACTTTGTAAATAAGTAGGTTTTCTCCTTCGCTGATTGGCACTGATAGGCACTTATATGCAGCACTGATGGGCACTGATCAGAAGGCACCGGCACGCATCACTGATTGGCCTCCCTGTTGGGTTCTAGTGGATTTACCTGGTGGTCATGGGTGGGCATCCCTGGTGGTCATCCTTGAGGGAGGAAGTGCATTGATGATCATCAATAATCACAGACCCCCCTGTCAGGAGAGCAGCCAGGGCTCTCCTCTATTCGCATCTGTTAGTGCGATTAGAGGAAAAGCCAATACACAGCTTTTCCTGTTTACAATGATCAGCTGTGATTACCACGTGATCAGCCGTGTCCAAAGAGCCTACGTCATAGGCTCTTTACCTCAGAGATGCGGTGTGTCAAACTGACACCGCTGATCACTGCGCTGTGTGCCACCCCGGGTGGGTGCGTGTTCGTGGCTTATCCTGCTGGACCTCATTTGATGCCCAGTCAGGATAACAGAACCAAGGGAAGTGGTTAAACAGACTGATTTGATCAACTGCTTCCTTGACCAGTAGCAGCCAGGGAATGAGCACTGAAACCAAAGACAATGAAGTCCTCATTACTTCTGGCTTTATTTGCTACAAAGACAGCCAGTCTTACTGCTTGCAGGGGTCCCAGGCTCCCCGGTAGAACACGAGAGCCAAGGAACAGCGCCAGGAGGGGGCAGACCCCCTTACAGCCCTTTAAAGCAAAAGTCCTAGCCGTGACTGAGTACCTGTATAATCTGCATGTTAAATAATACTGAAGTAAAGGACAAAGGTTGGAACGCAAAAAAAGGAAGGACGCACAAAGCTGCCAGCTATGACCGTGACCTATTACCTGAAAACTCACCTCTACAGACAGCACAGAGGAAAATGCAGGTGATACAGAGCACAGGGCAACAATCAGATATGATCATGTTCTGCAATAGCAATCATTAGATCCAGATTAAAGCGGAGTTCCACCCAAAAATGGAACTTTCACTTTAAGTGTTGGGGACCCCCTGTGGCTCAAATGTGGCATGTCATTTTTTTTGGGCAGGGGAAAAGCGGGTACCCTGTTTTTACAGGCACCCAGCTGCCACTTCCTCCCCTGGCACTGCCGGAAGGAAGATTACCTCCACCTTCCTCCCATCTTCTGGGACATGTCACAGGTCCTAGAAGATTGCCCGGCAATTCACAGCGTGCCTCGCGCAGTGCACGCCAGGCGCCCAGTTAGAATGTCGGTGGAGAGGAGGGGGGCTTTGTGCGCCCGCATCGCTGGACATGTAAGTGTCTGATTAATAAAAGTCACACTTTTTGTAGCTGCTGACTTTTAAATGGGTGGAATTCCGCTTTAGCAGCACAGTTGACAAAAGTTCACTACAATATAATTCAGGACAATATAATTTCAACATATACACGGATGTGTAACCTGCATCTAAAGCCTCATACACACGCTTAGATTTTCGGGCGACCAAACTCCCATTTTTTGTGGCATGCTAGTCTCAAATCGAAAGTGAAGAGGTTACTCACAATATGAAAATTTTCATACGACAGAATACAACGTCAGAAGTGATGTAATGTGTTGAATAGTTTTGTATGTATTCTTTCGTTTGAGTATGTATAGTCTTGCTCTTACGATTTTTTTTCATACGAAAACCGTTGTCTTATGTACACACGATCGGACTTTTGGAATTTTGTTTGACGGTTGTTGGCTCCAACTTGTCTTGCATACACACGGTCACAGAAATGTTGGCCAACAATTATGAACGTGACGTACAACGAGCCGAGAAATGGGTAGTTCAATAGCCAGTGTTAGGGATGCACCGAAATTTCGGCCACCAAAACATATCGGCCGAAAATGGCCCTTTTGGCAAAAAGCCGAAAGAGAATTTTTGCAGATACCGAAAGGGGTGGGGCCTGGGCGGGGCTCTGCCCCTGGTGCCGCTTATCAGGGGGGCTTCCTATATTGTAGAAGAGAGGAGAGCTGCCGCCTGTTTGATTACAGCGCCGGGAACATCACAGCTTTCATTTCAATAGCTGTGTGTTCCCCGCTGCGCGCCGTCACATACAGCCCCTCCCGCTTGTCCGGGCACTTTGATAGACAGGGTGATCTGTCTATCAAAGTGCCCGGACAAGGGGGAGGGGCTGTATGTGACGGCGCGCAGCGGGGAACACACAGCTATTGAAATGAAAGCTGTGATGTTCCCGGCGCTGTAATCAAACAGGCGGCGGCGGCTCTCCTCTACCTTCACTGGCTACAATGGGGACACAGGCTGCACTACTGGGGACACAGGCTGCACCTGACGGGCACCGGTGAGGCTGCATTGATCTCCTGTACCACGTCCGCAGTCTCTGACCATCTCCTGTACCACGTCCGCAGTCTCTGACCATCTCCTGTATAAAAATATTTTTAAAAACCAGTCACTTTCGGTATCGGTGCTGTTTCGGTATCTGTTTTCGGGATCAAGGAAGATTTATTTTCACTATCGGTTTCGGCCCCAAAAAACCCATTTGGTGCATCCCTAGCCAGTGTGGTTCCTTCTGCTTGATTCAGAGCATGCGTGAACTTATGCGTCAGACTTGTGTACACACGATCAGAAATTCCGACAACAAAGTTTTGTTGGCGGAAAATTTGAGAACCTGCTAAGTTCCATGGAGCATACACACAGTCGGACTTTCAGCCAACAAGCTCACATCCAACATTTCCCGTCAGAAAATCCGACCGCGTGTACACGGCATTAGAGAATTGTGTTGCAGATTTATCAAAGCAGTATTAGATTCATACTTTAGCCAATTTTTTTTTTTCTTCGAACCAGTAGGTTGAACGAAAAAAAAAAAACACAACTGACTCCATTCCACACATTCAAGGTGGATGGGTGAATCCTCCTGCTGAGCTATTGTATTCTGACAGCTGGGAGACTTCCCTGCCATCAGATTACACTGATCACTGCTGCCAGATAGAGCCTTCAGTGCTGATCGAGCGGCCAGAATCAAACAGAACGGTTGTACGGGCAATCAGCAGACAGTCTTCTGTTCAACCACAGTGCCCAAACATGGATTACAATTCAGCTGGTTCCTGCTGAACGTCCATTCATGTATGGACAGCTTTACACAAACCTCTCCGCAGACTGACAATTTTGCTGTCAAAAGGATGTCTGTAATGCACCTCCATCCAGAATTAACACACCCCAAAGCTGGCTATACACAGTTGTCTTTCCCCCCCCCTATTCATCCAGCAGGCTGAGCCCCTGCAGACACTAATCTGTTTTTCCTATTGCCCTGTTATAGCAGCGATTTTTAAACTAGCAGCCTCATGTAACAGATCTCCATTCTATGACTGTCTCTTAAAGCATGTCCTCAACAATTCTTATATAGCATGTTCACAATCTCGGTCAGAGACTGCAGGCAAGTTGCAGGAGACAGTCAGATTGCAGACATAATGCAAGAGATTGACAATCTCCTGTATGTCCACAGTCTGACTTTATATTGTTGTATGTCTGCTGTCTCTGACAATGAATATTCACTGAATTTTATCTGCGGCCATTGATGTGAGGGGCCGCACTTGAGTGCCCCCCATATCAAGAAAGCCAACCACCAATGGTCTAGGGCAGGAGTCTCCAAACTGCGGCCCATATGTGCCCCTTTGCTTGCCTTTATCTGGCCCTTGGGGCACCATCCCTCCCACAGGCACATAAGATGGGGCACCATTCCTCCCACCAATAGGTCACTAGTCCTTCCACTAAAACCAAAGATGGAGCACTTTCTAATCCCACTGGCCACAGACAGGCCCCCTGAAAGCCTCAAGGGCAGTAAACTGGCTCTTTGTTCACATAGTGTGGAGACCCCTGGTCTGCAGCATGATGTAAGTGTTACCCTATGCTCCCAGGATGTTAGTGGGCCCTCGGTGTCCTCACATACAATGCAGAACTACTGGTCCCGCACTGTATAGGATGACACCAGAGAGCTATGACCAGGTAGTGAAAAAAAGTTGCTTCAGATGACAAGGAGGAAGCCTGAAGAGCAATGAATATAGCAAGTATTTCACCTTATTCCTATCCCCCTAGACAGAACATGCATTTAACCCTCAACTTTTCCTCAAGTCTGGATTGCAGTTTAGAAGAACTAAAGCAAGTGTACAACTGTCAGACTGATACTTTTATCATGTGCTCAACCTACGAGTAGGTTTTTTTCATGCACTTCACAGATACAAGGCTCAGTATCTGACATCTTGGTGCACAACCTGTAGGCCAAATGTGACCCTTTGGTACTTATGCAGCCCTCAGACCCAGCGGTCAGCATTGAGAGCATTGACTGGTGAAGAAACTAATTACAGTGATCTCTGGAAGTCACTTGTAACATTTCCCAGACATTGGCTATATTCTGCACCAAGTCTCCAACCACACATGTAGCATGCTTAGTGTCTCCAGCTCTCGCCTATGGGATGACCTGAGTCCCTGATCATCTCCTATGGGTATGTCCACAACAGTCTTCTGTAGTAAAACATACAATGAACATTACATGTGGTCCTTTGGTAATGTTAGGAGCTGCCGTTGTGGCCCCCTACCCCTGGTAAGCTGATCACACCTGCTATAAGAGGACGCTATGCTTATAAAAGCGAAAAAAAAAAAAAAAAAAAAAAAAACACCACACAACCCACACACATTCCTTCTGTACACACAGGGAGGATACAACACCTGAGGATTGCTACATGTAACTGTTTCTTCTTCAACATCCACCGAAACTTCTGCATTTGTCAGGGAAGTGCTCACAGCTATAGTGACAGCTGTAATGTGGTATACTTCCTGGGGGGGTGACCACCATATGACACAAGATCTGTGATCTCTCAAAGTCTAACCCATCCATCAAAACTTTCCTTTACACCAAGTCTACACACAAAAACCACGAGGCTAACCCCAGCCCTGCTCTATTAAAAACGAGACTAATTTAAATATGACATACATCTCCAGTTTAATACAACGTGTCCAGACACTTCCACAAGACTGCATTGCAAAAGATAATTAAAGGCCTCTGGGCTATATAAGCAATAAACACATACAAATAAAAAAAAAACTTAGCTGGCTGAGCTCATTTGAAAGAATCAAATGGTTGTGTATGATTAACAGACTTGACAGAAAACACTTTGAGCAAGCAGCAGGTTTAGAATGCCTAAAATAAAACAAACACACACACACACACACACACACACAGCAAATAAAAATTAAGGAAAGTATTTATCCGAATTATCTTAGCAATAAATAAATCTGATATTTTATAGGCAGAAGACCTCTGCAGTGGGTTACAATTCCAGCAAATAACAGAGTTATGCCGCATACACACAACCGCACTTTCCAGCAGAAAAGGTCAGACGGAATCATTCCGTCGGACATTCTGATCGTGTGTGGGCTTCATCGGAATTCTTCTTTATAAAATTCTGACGGACCTAGAAATAGAACACGTTTCAAATCTTTCCGACGGATTCCATTCCTATCGGGAAAACCGTTAGTCTGTATGCTAGTCCGACGGACCAAAAACGACACAAATGGGGTACTGGCTATTGAACTTCCGTTTTCTATTCCCGTCGTACATCATCGTGTTCTAAATGAACGGACTTTGGTGCGATCGTGTGTAGGCAAGTCTGTTTCAGCGGAACTCCATCAGAAAGACTGTCAGAGTCTACTCTGACGTAAAATCCGGTCGTGTGTACTCGGCATCGGTTCACACTGCTGCGACCGCAAAGTTGTCAGACTCTGCATTGCGACTTGATGCAACTGATTCTTTGAGACTTTGGCAAATCAGAATAATACAGGAGTGTGACATTACTAAACTTACAAAACCCTCTAAATTGGCAGCCAAAGTTGCAAAGAAATAAACTTCCTTGCAACTTTTGTGATTTTAACATTGCAGTTTATGGCATTCAAGGAAGATGCAGAGAAGTAGTGCAAAACAATTTTTTTCGTCGTTGTGACCTGAGTCGCAGCAAAAAAGATCGCTCTTATTGAAATTAATGTTTTGAATTGTCATACGACTGTCACACGCTGCAGAAAGTCACATGAGAAGTCGCTGCAGTGTGAACCAGGGCTTAGTCATTAGGTTATGCACACTGGGCTTAAACACTGCATCTAGAGGATTTTTGCGTTTTGCCTGTAGAAGCAGCGCAATGTTACCCTATGTGTCCATGCATATTAGGACGTTTAGAGGCATATTGTGGGCCAGGGCTTGACGTCTATAAATTGCATCCTGGCTTTTGTCAGCCTCCTCACTGCTGTCATCCCCTGCACACCTATCCGTCTAGGGCAGGGGTCTCCAAACCCCGGCCTGCGGGCCACATCCAGCAAGCAGGTGTGTTTTGTCCAGCCCCAGCTTGCCCAGACTCTGCCAACCCAGCACTGCCGATCTGCTGGCTTTTAAAAGCAGCTGCTGTTATCAGCATACATGTCTGCCAGGCCCAGGACAAAAAGCCGCTCCCCGCACACCCTCCCGTGCTGCCAGAGGATTGGCTGCTGTGCTGAGCTGAGGATTGGCTGTTAGGAGGTGACATCAGAGCAGCACCTCTCGGCTTCCCGCATGTTGTTTGCATTAGGAATCTTTCCACCTTACAGCCTGCGGGTGTAGCAGTGTGCAGGAGAGCTGAAGTCGGCCCCTACGGTAAAGAAGTCAGCTTGTACAGGCAAGCGTCAAATGGGCATAAATCTGCACACATACATCTGCTGGGGACACTGGTAGTGGGCACATCTATGCTGGGGACACCAATAATGGGAGACTCTGATGGGGACACATATGGGGGACATTGATATTGGGGAGATTCTGATGGGCGCGCAGAAGTTTTCGGCCCCCGAATACTTGTAAAATCTACAATGTGGCCCTTGTGTTGAAAAGTTTGGAGACCTCTGGTCTAGGGTAACATCATCCGTCGCCATTGTGAATCTCCCTACACTTGAAAAATCCATACACAGCCCTGGAAGCCGTGTAGAAGCATAATCTTTGCAAGGGCTCCCAGCCATTGGTTAGCGTGTGATAGCACTGACCAATAAGAGAGTCTGTGCTTTCTTTTGAGACAAAAGACTCATTGGTCAGCACGGTCACATGACATCTGTTCTTTTGTCTAGGAAGAAAGAACAGACTTATTGGTCAGCCCTTGCAAAGATTATGCTTATATACAGCTTCCAGGGCTGTGTACAGATGTTTGAAGTATATGGAGATGCACACGGCGACCATGGGCGGCGTGGTGGCAGATTTTACACAAGACAGATACGTGCACAGGTGACGGCAGCAGTGAGGAGGCTGTTAGGAGGGTCTTAATGCCCCCCCTGGTGTGAAGGTGGTGGCGATGGAGGGGTGGGGGGTGAGAACTATTTTTGGCACTGCAATACATCATAATGAACAGAGTATTCACACTTACAGGTTGTGGTGCTGTAATGAGCAAGTACACTTCTGACCACTGTATATGTGCTGTAAGGTGCTACTCACCACCCATCCATTTTGCCACCTTCCTAAGCATAGATGTAAGTACACCCTTGTTGGCCATACACAATACGAAAAATCGGCCGAAATTCAGTCATTTAGACAGTTCGTTCTTCGGCCAGTTAATGAGCACAAAGTTGATAATCATTGGGACGTTTTTGAGACAAAAAGCGAAGGACAAGTTTGTAAATGTTTCTCCCGAACAAACGATAAATTGAAACGCTAATGTGTTTCCCGTCTGAACTGTCTGCACTAGGTATATGTAAAAAAAGACAAACAAAAAAAGCATTCATTTATGTCCACTGAACGATTGGTCATTACATGATGGCACTATCGTTTGCACTCAGGACCAAATGTTCGTTTTTTGAAAATGGGTTCTGACGATTTTTCAGATAATGTATGGCCAGCATTTACTACATGTGAAACCAGCAATGACCTAAGCCAGTAAACAAAAAGACAATGGATGATGAAGCCGTTGAAGATAAGCCAGTATTGGTCACGGATGGACTCTGCTATATGACAAAACAATCCCAAACTAAAAGCCCACCAATGATGGGAAATCTGGAAATTCCCCCATACAGTGGGTATGTGCCTGCACCACAAAGATTAACCGCTCATTTAGTCTACGGTGGAGTAAAAGAATATTTACTTACCTGATCCATGGCTCCCCCATGTTCCAGCAGTGGGCTGTCCCTCGGCGCCATCATGTCCTAAAGCAGGCTATTGTAATGTAAGAGTCTGACCAAGAGATACATACTGAATGGTCTACACTACAGTTATTTCTCTTACAACATTGTTTTAGTGAATTTAAAGAAGAATGTAGTCAGATTTTACAACCACCTGTAGATCTAGAGCCAACTACGTAATAGAAGGGTCTGCACTGTTAGAGCTTCTTCACCAAAAAAAAGGGTCCATGAAACTGTCTCAACTTGAGTGCAGCCACACTGGTTTTTTCAGACAACTGAATTCCCCCCCCCCCCCAGGTGTGTTGATCTGCATAGAACAAATCTGGAGGGCATGTGCGGGAATGACGTCATCGCGTCATAGCAGTGCAAACTAGCTCATTATGACTTTGCCTTAGGGGTTTTTTTTTTTTTCTCCTGCAGGTATACAACCACTTTAAAAGGTAGCATGTTGAGCTCACAGGTGGCTACGCCTGTAAAACTTGCCTTATTAACTCAATGGGGCCACACTGCAACTGAGCCAAACGATATTCAACAGGTGACAGGATTGCCTCCTAAGTGCCTGAACGCCACCCTGTTAAAAGCGATCCACCCCACCTATCTTTTCAGAGTGTGCTGCAGTGTGAACTTAACCTTGGGGCTTCCATTCTTTTGTCCATTCTGTACATCCTGCCCTTGAAGGATTAGCTCATCTCCTGCAGAGGTCAGTGTAGTTATTTGTCTGAGTATTTTTAGCCATGTGCAGCCCCCATGCATTTCCTCCACCGGTACAGTGTAACAATGTAACCGTTACTGTCCATGCTGACATTACAGCAGTATTAAACCCAAAAGCAAACATTATATTACAGGGTACCAATTCTTAGATATGATGGCTGCATTTGTTTTCTTTTAGGCCATGTTCACACAGAGATTAGAAACAGGCATTTGGAGGTGCACATTTGCCCCTCTGCAAACACCTAATAAAGCAGTCTGCAATGGATAATATGGACAGATCTGTCCACGTCTGAAAATAATGAAGCATTTGTTTCACTCTGCGGCAAAAATTAAGCTACATGTTGAGTCTGGAACAAGCTGAAGATCGTCAACGCCCTTGATTCAAGTCTATAGTGATTCACTGTAAACGCATCTTTAGTGTTTACAGCCCATTTTCTCAATTAAAAAAAAAAAAAAAAAATTTATATATATATATAAGTCTGGGTGTATTTTTAACAAGCTTTAGTGTCACTGTTAGGATTTTTGGCAAAAGCTTTCTTTCCTGGTGATCCTGCATATGTTGCCATGCAGATGCAACAATTAGGCTGCAATCACACCACTGCGTTTTGAATCGTGGGCAGATTGGCCACGATTTCAAAGCACTGAGGTGTGAATTACAAAACACAGAACGCACATTTGAGATACCATTCACCTAAAATCGCAGTGCAGTTCAGCCTCAATAAATCGCACTGCAATCGCGGCAAACCCCCATTGCGTGAAGCTTGTCCCCCCCCAAAAAAAGTGCAGGAGCTTCACACGATGTGGGTTGCCATGATTCATCACGCGTCAATCTCAGCAGAACCACAGTGCGATTTTAGGTGCCATTCAAATGGATGGATTCTCAAATGTGCGTTCTGCAATTTGTCATTCACATCTCGACGCTTTGAAAGCGCGGTATCTGCCCACGATCCAAAACGCTAAGGTGTGAATGCAGCTTTGGAAGGAGACCACCAACCATTTAACATCAACAAAGATCAGCTTTTATGTATATAAAACCTTTATCCTCAAAGAAAAAACAAAAAAATAAAAAACGTTTGCTAACTGCTTATTAGCTGGAGTTTGGCTTCAATTTGTTAGTGTATTTAAAGTGGAGTTCCACCTAAAAATGGAACTTCCGCTTTAAGGGAAGGTGACCCCGACATACCACATTTGGCACGTCTTTATTTTGGTGGGGGAGGGGGGTTTGAGCCAGTACCCTCTTTTTAGAGGGTTCCAGCTCCCACTTCCTTCCGGGGCACAGCGGCGCTGGAAGCTCACCTCTCCCCCCTCCATCTTGGCAATCTGGGACACGTCACGGGTCCCAGATGATTGCCTGGCCAGTCGCAGCGGGGCTCACGCATGTGCAGCGTGTGCCCGGCTGTGAAGCCACAGCTGGGCGCCCCACAGTGACAATGCCGGCGCCGCAGAGAGGAGAGGGTTACGAGCGAGGCTTCGTTCCCCCGCATCGCTGGACTCTGGGACAGGTAAGTGTCCGATTATTAAAAAAAGTCAGCAGCTGCAGTATTTGTAGCCGCTGACTTTTACATTTTTTTTTTTTTTTTTTTTTTTTAAATTGGAACTTCGCTTTAAATCTGCCAGTACATCTAACGCCCTCCCCCGACTGACAATGCTGCTGTACCTCCTGTTCCTCCAGAGTTGTGTCTCACTAATTCAGCAGGGTAGTTACTGGCCAGATCACCAGAAGAAAAGCCTTTAAAAAAAAGAAAACCAATGCAGCCCCACATATAATGATTGATAAGCTGCAATAGATGACATGTCTGAGTTTAACAGCGCTTTATTCCTGCTCTGTACTATATTGCAGGCTGCCCCTCTCTGCTTGTGTAATGATGATGATGACACACTGAGGAGACATTCCCATGCCATGCCTGGGCTGTGCACAGCGCCATGACACCTGTCAACAGGCCCCGCCCCCTTCTCCAGCTCTCACCTTGACAGAGTCCACCGGATACATGACTGTGTGCTCCAGGATACCAGCCACGGCCCCGGCCGTCATGTGGGTGAGCGGGGAGACCCCTGGCGGCAGGCTCTCGTAGTCCTCCCCCTCGCCGGGAAGGGCGGCCACCCCGTCCCTCGCCTCCATTGCAAGCCCGGCGCTTCGCAGGTCCATGGAGCAGCCGGGACGCGCGGAGACAACACCCCCTCCTCCTTTAAAGTAGCGAGCAGGCCACGCTCTGCCCGCTGAATGAAGCCAAATCGCCGCACACCATCCCTACACAGTCCGGCGTGACGTCAGGACAAGAGGCGGGGCTACCCCTACACAACACGGTAGCAACCACGGCGTCTCTTCTCCCTTGGAGACAAGGGGAAGCGATCATTGGTTGGCCACAAAAAAAAAACGCCTTACAACTCACTGAGGCCACGCCCGTTGTAGGTTTAGCGCTTGGCTTCAATGGGTCACGTGGCTGCAGGGCGGGAAAGCGATGGGATGGGAAGCTGGAGAGTTCAGAAAAGTTTCAGTGACGTCCTTGTAGTAAAGGAAAGTCAGATAAGCCAGGAATGTGAAGACCAGGGCTGTGAGGGACTGAGCTCTGAGAGAGCACTCCTGGCATGGCTTTCACTGTAGTTATAGATAAGCCAAAAATAAATGGCACTTCCTATACAGATCACCTCATAATTTCACTTACACCTGGTACCATCAGCCCAAAAAATTCAAGGCGTAGTCCACCTCACGTAAAGATTAAACAAATGTACCCACATGAATGAAATAAAAATTGTGCATTTATCATACTTTAGCACTAAGGATGAGCTCAGGCTGTTCGCAAGCCGCACGTGCCGAGACCGCCAGGAAGTCAGCACCGCACAGCGCTAATCACAGGCAGGGAGACCTTTCCCAATCTCTGCAGCCGCACATCAGGACAATGTCTCACTGCCTGTGATTAGCGCTGTGCAGTGCCGACTTCTTGGCGGGCTCGGCACGTGCAGCTTGCGAACACGCCTCAGCTCATCCTTATTTAGCACCAAGGCTCGGCTCACACTTGTGCGATGCGGGAACCAGCGCAATTCCAGCGTGGGTTCCCGCATCGCACATGAATGGCCAGCGGTTCACACTGCCCTCTGCAAACTGCTGCAGGCGTCAATACAAAGTTAAAGTGGTTGTAAACCCGAAAAACAAAAAAACAAACCTTGTAAGACAAAGGCATTATGAGCTACTATGCATCGCATACCAGCTTATTATGAAATACTCACCTTAGATCGAAGCTGGTGCAGCAGCCCCGCACACCGATGTGATCGGCAACATGTCTCCCAGAGTTATTTCCGTGTTTGCGGGCTTCGGTGCAGTTATCGGCTGGACCTGCGATTACGTCACTCCTGCGCATGCGCGGGGGAACTGCCGGTCACGGCACGCTGCTGATGAAACGTCACGAGCAAGCCGTTTCTTCAGTGCGCCAATGACGTTGGCGCAAGCGTATATGGTAAATATCTCCTAAACCATGCAGGTTTAGGAGATATTTACAGTACCTACCTGTAGGTAAAAGTGGTGTAACAGGGTTTACAACCAATTTTAAAAGCCAGTGATGTCACCAGCCCCATTTACGTATGGCGGGAGATCCCAGGACATGTAAGCAATTGATAGTTTAAAAAAAAAAACAGCCTGAGGCCATGGCCCCAAATTCATTTTTATATTTTGTTTGTTTTTCTTCCCTATATATAGTCAAACAATAATACCTTGTGGCTTTAATATCACCAAAAAATCTCTGTCTCCAAAAATTTTATAAAGTTAACTGGAGTACAGTAAATCAATTGTCAGTCAAAGTATCAAATAGGGTGCCCATGTGCGCAATTAGCAGGTCTGTCCTGGGTCCCGGGCACCTTCATTCTGGGACAATACAGTGTCCTGGAATGAAATTGACAGAGAGAGCAAACCCCGCCATAGCATCGGCGCTCGCTCTGCCTCCAGCTCCACCTGAGACTCGGGCCTTTGGTTGCTATAGACGCCTGGTGGCTAACAACCAGTGACCTCACAGCCGCGACTCACTCTGCCCATTATGCAAATTGGTGGAGAAGTTAGCCTTAAAGACACCAATCCACCGCCACTGCAGTCTGGGTTAGGATCTCTGTGGACACTGGACAGTGATCAGGAAAAAGGTAAAAAGTGCCCCCCCAGCACATTTCCGACCCCCGCCTCTCTACTAGCACAAGTGGGAGGGGGTCAGTAGTGGGGGGGTCTCTACTGAAGGAGGGGGGTCAGTATTGTGGGGGGGTCCATACTGAGGGAGGGGGGTCTGTACTTAGTGGGGGGGCTGTACTGAGGGAGGGGGGTCTATTCTTAGTCAGGGGGGTCTAAACTGATGGAGGAGGGGTCTGTATTTAGTGGGGGGTCTATACTGAGCGAGGGGTCTATACTTAGTGGAGGGGGTCTGTACTGAGCGAGGGGGATCTATACTTAGTGGAGAGGAGGGTCCGCACTGAGAGGGGGGGGATCTATACTTAGTGTAGAGGGGGTCCATACTGAGGGAGGGGGATCTATACTTAGTGGAGAGGGGGGTCCATACTGAGAGAGGGGGGTCCGTACTGAGGGAGGGGGATCTATACTTAGTCGAGGGGGGGTCCGTACTGAGGGAGGGGATCTATACTTAGTGGAGGGGGGGTCCGTACTGAGGGAGGGGATGTATATTTAGTGGAGGGGGGTCCGTACTGAGGGAGGGGGATCTATACTTAGTGGACAGGGGGGTCCGTACTGAGGGAGGGGGGTCCGTACTGAGGGAGAGGATCTATACTTAGTGGAGAGGGGGGTCCGTACTGAGGAAGGGGATCTATACTTAGTGGAGAGGGGTCCGTACTGAGGGAGGGGGATCTATACTTAGTGGAGAGGGGGATCCGTACTGAGGGAGGGGGGTCCGTACTGAGGTAGGAGATCTATACTTAGTGGAGGTGGGTCCGTACTGAGGGAGGGGATCTATACTTAGTGGAGGGGGTTCTGTACTGAGGGAGGGGATCTATACTTAGTGTAGGGTGGGTCCGTACTGAGATAGTGATCTATACTTAGTGGAGGGGGGTCTGTACTGAGGGAGGGGATCTATACTTAGTGGAGGAGGGGTCCATACTGAGAGAGGGGGGTCCGTACTGAGGGAGGGGGATCTATACTTAGTCGAGGGGGGGTCCGTACTGAGGGAGGGGATCTATACTTAGTGGAGGGGGGGTCCGTACTGAGGGAGGGGATGTATATTTAGTGGAGGGGGGTCCGTACTGAGGGAGGGGGATCTATACTTAGTGGACAGGGGGGTCCGTACTGAGGGAGGGGGGTCCGTACTGAGGGAGAGGATCTATACTTAGTGGAGAGGGGGGTCCGTACTGAGGAAGGGGATCTATACTTAGTGGAGAGGGGGGTCCGTACTGAGGGAGGGGGGTCCGTACTGAGGGAGGAGATCTATACTTAGTGGAGGTGGGTCCGTACTGAGGGAGGGGATCTATACTTAGTGGAGGTGGTTCTGTACTGAGGGAGGGGATCTATACTTAGTGTAGGGTGGGTCCGTACTGAGATAGTGATCTATACTTAGTGGAGGGGGGTCTGTACTGAAGGAGGGGATCTATACTTAGTGGAGGAGGGGTCCGTACTGAGGGAGGGGGGTCTGTACTGAGGGAGGGGGTCTATAGTTAGTGGAGGGGGGATCAGTACCGAGGGAGGGGGTCTATACATAGTGGAGAGGGGGGTCCGTACTGAGGGAGGGGATCTATACTTAGTGGAGGGGGGGTCCGTACTGAGGAAGGGGATCTATACTTAGTGAAGGGGGGGTCCGTACTGAGGGAGAGGATCTATACTTAGTGGAGGGGGGTCCGTACTGAGGGAGGGGATCTATACTTAGTGGAGGGGGGTCCGTATTGAGGGAGAGGGGGTCCGTAGAGAGGGAGGGGGTCTATAGTTAGTGGAGAGGGGATCAGTACTGAGGGAGGGGGGTCTATACATAGTGGAGAGGGGGTCCATACTGAGGGAGGGGGTCTATAGTTTATGAGAGGGGGGTCTGTACTAAGGGAGGGAGGTCTATTATTACAATGTAATAATAGAAATACATTTCAAGCATGGTGTTGGGATGATATAAGTGATGATAAAAGCAAGGTGTTTCACCCGACAAATCACTCGCTGCCGAAATCCCGTCAACCCCCTAGACTACATTCAACACAACCGCCCCCCCGGTCCTTGGCAAAATTGTCCCTGAATGGCAGTTTGGAAATGTGGTCACCCTAGTATCACAGCCCTAAAAACTGAAAAATGGTCTGATAATGAAGGGAGGAAACAGATAACTTCTGGAGGTGTGTCCAGACAATTGAGGAGGGAGCTATGTAAAATATTCTGCCACATTGAGTACCGACAGAGCTGTGTGATTGGCCTGCTGCTAGTAAAACATACGCTGTGCTGACTTTGGCAGAAGTTCCTTGAGACACGTCCAGGTCACTGGGGATTCCGGATGTTTAATAGCAGCCGATCACATAGCCCTGCCAGCAGCTGAACAGTTTGTTTAACTTCCTTCTCAGCAACCTCAGTTGCCTGGATATGTCTCAGGGAAGTTATACAAACTGTTCTGACACACAGCCAGTGCTGGCAGGGCAAGCTGGAACACTGCACAAAATCCTTTTTACGAAGGGGGCAATGCCTAGTGCTGTGCTGTAACTTCCTCATAGGAACAGCCATAAATTGGGCTAAAGCCTGGGGTGGAGCTACAGTCAGCACAAACAGACAAAAAACAAGCTTTTAATACACAATGGGGGGTTATAAATCAAAATGGGATCAAGTGCTACATGCAATGATTCCCCTGGGGAATTCAACAAGGATTCTTTATGTAGTGGTGATACTTCTTTAGAAAATGAATGATTGCAGTGCACATAAAAGATCACTTGCATGACTTAGAACAGGGGACTCCAAACTTTCTAAACAAAGGGCCAGTTTACTGCCCTACAGACTTTAGGGGGGCTGGACTGTGGCCATTGGGAGTAGAAATAGTCCTGGAGTCAGTGGGAGTAAACAGTGCATTTCTAGCTTTAGGGGGAGGAATAGTGCCCCATCATTGGTGTCAGTGGGAGAAATAGTGCCCTGTTGTTGTGTCAGTAACAGGAATTATGCCCCACTGTTGGTGTCAGTGGGAGGAATAGTGTCTTCTATTAGTGGAAGGAATGGTGTCTTGTATCAATCAAAGGGCTGCATCGGGCCCCCGGGGTGCAATTTGGAGAACACTGATTTATAAGATCACTTGCATGACTTAATGAAAGTCCATTGGTATAATGCATTCCTGGGTTTCACTGGTCCTGCAGCTCCTTCCACTGTCAGTACAGACAGCCAATCATTGGTGGCAGAGGCATGCTGCACACCTGCTGCTACACGTATACAAGGCGAGGAGCAGGGAATGCCTCCCCACCTATGACTGGCTGTCCATTTTTACAGCTTCCTGGCAGGATAGCTCAGATGAGTTTATACTAAAGAAAGTATGCACCAAATGGCTGGCAGAAGTTCCAGTCAGGATCGGACATTAATTTTACTATCTCCCAATACCCTACTACTTTCACTTTGCTTTTCCCATACCCTCAATTATTGTAGGTACACAATTCCAAACACCCTGAGGTAAAGCTGAACTCAAGGCAGATAATAGTCCCAAGTGAATGTAGCTTTGTATCATGTTCTGTAACATTTAGGGGTTGTTTAACTCAATGTAGAGATTACCAGTGAGCAGAGTCCACACAAATTATGCCGTTTAAGGGCTTGTTGGCCCACTTTTATTAAAGACAAAGAATAAAGTCAATCAAAACAAATAGTTGCCCATGCAGCACCACCACTGTTCAGGCTATGTGCCTTGGTCCTTCTGACCCTGTAACAGCATCCATGCGTTACTGTACGAATGCTGTACCTCAGTTAGCTCTTTTCCTCACAGCTTCCCTGCTGCTCCGGCCCTCAGGCTTGGACCTTCTATAACAGACTGCACCAGCCTTCTATCTTCTTGCTTGCATGCATGGAATCCTCGGGATGGTGGAACACAGAACCCTGGTCCTGACTCTACAAAAAGACCCACACACACCTGAACAATCAGTGTGCTGGCTGTTCCCAAGACCTGGTCCTAGGATTGGAGATTTCCTCCCGCACGGATCACTATGAAATCTCCAGGCTCCAGGTCTCAAACCGAATTCTACCAACCATGGAGTAAAACAGAAAAAACTGTTTCATCCAAATTACACAATCGTCCTGGAGCCCCTTAACCTGCCTTGTTGAGGATCCTGGGCAACAAACACCATGACGGAAAACATACTGTCACAGTCCTTAACGCTGTATAAAACCCAAAACCAAAAATATAATATATTGCATATTACCAATCATTAGATATGGTGACTGCATTAGTTTACTTTTTTTTAGGATTTTTCCCTTTGGTTTCATCTGATGATTTGGCCAGTAACACATCTCCTGTATTAGCCTAGGTTCACACTAATGCAGTGCGGGAAACACTGGGTGAGTGAGTATCTGAAATGTGCTAAACACACCACCAGGTAAGCAGGGGTTGTTAAAAAAAATATGGGGGGGGGGGGGGCTGAAAATCCGACTTAATACTGGTTCATATTCTGGTGTGTTGTCTTAAAGCACCGTATACCATGCGTTAATGCAGACAGTTCATTTAAATGGGCTACTAACACATAAGAAAGCACAAGCACCGTTTTGTCTAATGCAGTGCGCCGCAACACACAGTAGCGGCATCGTGGAGCCTTTCAAAATAAATGGCACTGCAATGCACCAATGCAGTATTACAGTAACATATGTGCTATTACAATGCAATGTCGTGGCTGGGCCCTACATTTTTTTTTCTCAGACTAAGAAAAGGAGAAGCAGCAAAAAGAGTCTGTAAGTTGTGCTGCAGTGCTTATGTTCTAACAAGGGACATACTGATAGGAGGAGAGAACAGAGAGTAGAGCCCATTAGTGTGCTATTTCTTCTACAGACAGTACGGGAGGAATAAGACCTTTAAGTGTCTTTTACCTGGGGCAGAGGAAATAAAAAATCAGCACTCTTGCCCTCTTATGCTGCGTACACACGATCGGACTTCTCGTCGGAAAAAGATATGATGGCTTTTCAGACGGGATTCCGCTCAAGCTTGCCTTGCATACACAAAGTCACACAAAAGTTCGCTGAACTTTCGACCGTCAAGAACGCGGTGACGTACAACACTACGACGAGTCGAGAAAATGAAGTTCAATGCTTCCAAGCATGTGTCAAATTGTTTCTGAGCATGCGTAGGAATTTTGCGCGTCGGAATTGCTACAGACGATCGCATTTTCGGATAGGAACTTTTTCTGACCGAAAAATTGAGAACGTGCTCTCAATCTTTTGCTGGCTGGAATTCGGCCAGCTAAAGTCCGATGGAGCATACACACGGTCGCATTTTCCGACCAAAAGCTCTCATCGGTCTATTGCTGGCCGAATTTCCGATCGTGTGTACGCGGCATTCGACTAGGCTTTGCTTGTAGTAAAGCTGTGTAAATCTCAGCACTGGATAGTCATAAATGCAATAAAACCAGCAGCTCCCTCATGTGTATTTAATCTGTGTATTTAGTTGTTTGCTAATAAATTAAAGTACAAATACAGTACTTGATATAATAGTTTCTGTTTTATGCTATCATGGTAATAAGTCGGTCAAAGTCTTCCAACTCCTGTGCTCTGCGGCTATTGCTCTCTTGTATAGTACTGTTCCCCCTCCAATAGATGCTGCATATCCTCCACCTGAATTGCATCTGGCAGGTAATGTGTTTTTATGGCAGGAGGAAATAACAAATACTCCCCATCAGCGTTATGTGTTGAATAATGCACTATAAAACGATTTTGTAATGTCATGTCTTATAAAAGACTACATGATTTATATAACATACAAACAGCAGCTGTACCTGAAAACCTGTTTTCCTCACGTGGTAATATTTAATTCTGCCTGAATGAGTGTGTAATCCAGTCGATTGAAAGTAAGGCCACTCCTAGATGCAGTGGTGTGCAAATTAGCTTATGATGTTATACAAGCAGGCATTTTGCAGATGAATTTATTGATGCTGATATGAACATAAGATGCATTCCACGTAAAACTTCGGTTATGAGTGGATGGTGGTAGGAAAACACTAACTGGATTCTTTTATCTCCAGAAGGCTGGCTATTATTAGTGATATCCCTTCTTACCACATGCTCTTGCATACTTACTCCTTTGCAGTCACCGTTTCATGTATGTATCCCTTATGATCTTTAAAAATCTTAAGCTAGCCATGCACATTTTCTCTTGTTAAGCCACCTACACTAAAGCATGGATGGTGGCACCTTCCATTTTTCAGTCATCATTTGTCAAGCTGAGCGATGCCAACCAGTCTTGGATTTATAAGAGGGCAAAAGGGGCAATTGCCCTGGGCCCACCTACCAGAGTGGTTAAGCCTGACTTCAGGAGCAAAAGAAAAGGATGAGGGCTTCTGGCAGATGTTTTACATTTCAACTTCTCATATTATTTTACTATTCAAGATGTTTGTTTTACCATGACTGTGTCATGGAATTTATTGCCTTGTTTACGAGAGACAAGTGGTTGGGACAAGGGAAAAGTTCCAAAAATGTTCAGAAAGTGCCAGGCAACAGCCCTGAACCCATCGTGTGGGAGTGAAGTTAACCACTTGCCGACCGGGCCATAGTCGAAAGACGTCTACAGCGCGGTCGGCTAGTTCTGGGTGGACGTCCATGGACGTCCTCCCAGAATACTGCTCTCGCGCGCCCCCTGGGGCGCGCACCCGAGAACTTCCGTGACCGCCGGGTCCAGAGGACCCGGCGCATCACGGATCACGGTAAACGGCCGCTTATCGCGGCCGTTTACCATGTGATCGCTCCGTCAAATGACGGAGCGATCACATGTCAACAGACCGGCGTCATCTCATGACGCCGGTTCCTCCCTCCCCTCTCTGTACCGTGCGAGGGGAGAGGGGGAGGGATCGGATGGCAGCACCGCTGTGGGCTGCATGTGTAGTGCTCACAGCGGTGCTCAGTGACAAATACAGTCACATCCATCCATCCCTCAATGCTCAGCCAACCCCGCAATACTCTGCATAACGCCCTGCAATACTCTGCATAACACCCTGCAATACTCTGCACTATACCCTGCAATACTCTGCATAACACCCTGCAATACTCTGCACTATACCCTGCAATACTCTGCATAACACCCTGCAATACTCTGCATAACACCCTGCAATACTCTGCATAACACCCTGCAATACTCTGCATAACACCCTGCAATACTCTGCATAACACCCTGCAATACTCTGCACTATACCCTGCAATACTCTGCATAACACCCTGCAATACTCTGCATAACACCCTGCAATACTCTGCATAACACCCTGCAATACTCTGCATAATACCCTGCAATACTCTGCAATATACCCCGCAATACTCTGCAATATACCCTGCAATACTCTGCAATATACCCCGCAATACTCT
The DNA here is from genome assembly GCF_042186555.1 of Aquarana catesbeiana. Classification (NCBI taxonomy): domain Eukaryota; kingdom Metazoa; phylum Chordata; class Amphibia; order Anura; family Ranidae; genus Aquarana; species Aquarana catesbeiana. The sequence continues at coordinate 608,086,033 of NC_133326.1, read as the reverse complement.
GCAATATACCCCGCAATACTCTGCAATAGCCCGCAATACTCCGCAATTTTTAACCAGTTCCCGCCCACAGTCATATGACATCCCTGACTTTGAGCGGGTATATCTGAATGATGGGTGCAGCTACAGGCATCATTCAGATATCAGCTTTTTCAGCCAGCGATTTCCTACACCATAGGAATGATCATAGCTGCTGTTCCACTGCTTGATCATTCTTATGGGAGGCGAGAGGGGACGCCCCCCCCTTCCCGCCACCCTCCGGTGCTTCTACCGACTCACCGCTACGATCGAAGCCAAGATCGTTTTTTTTTTATTATTATTTCAGGCTTCCCAGCCTAGAGGTGAGATGTGGGGTCTTATTGACCCCATATCTCACTGTAAAGAGGACCTGTCATGCCATATTCCTTTTACAAGGATGTTTACATTCCTTGTAATAGAAATAAAAGTGATCAAAAATTTTTTTGGGGGGGAAAAAGTGTCAAACTAAAATAAATAAAGTAAAATAAACAATAAAAAAAAAAAAAAAAAAATTTAAAGCGCCCATGTCCGTGTGCTCGCATGCAGAAGCGAACACATACGTAAGTCCCGACCACATATGAAAACGGTGTTCAAACCACACATGTGAGGTATCGCTGCGATCGGTAGAGCGAGAGCAATAATTTTGGCCCTAGACCTCCTCTGTAACTCAAAACATGTAACCAGGAAAAAATTTTAAAGTGTCACCTATGGAGATTTTTAAGTAGCGACGTTTGGCACCATTCCACGAGAGTGTGCAATTTTGAAGGGTGACATGTTGGGTATCTATTTACTCGGCGTAACTTCATCTTTCACATTATGCAAAAACATTGGGCTAACTTTACTGTTTTGTTTTTTTTTAAAGCACAAAACTGTTTCTTTCCCCAAAAAAACGCGTTCGAAAAATTGCTGCACAAATACCGTGCAAGATAAAAAGTTGCAACAACCGCCATTGTATTCTCTAGGGTCTTTGCTAAAAAAAATATATATAATGTTTTGGGGTTCTATGTAATTTTCTAGCAAATAAATTATGATTTTTACATGTAGGAGAGAAATGTCAGAATTGGCCTGGGCGCTCCAGAACGCCTGGAGGTGCTCCCCTGCATGTTGGGCCTCTGTATGTGGCCACGCTGTGTAAAAGTCTCACACATGTGGTATCGCCATACTCGGGAGTAATAGCAGAATGTGTTTTGGGGTGTAATTTGTGGTATGCATATGCTGTGTGTGAGAAATAACCTTCTAATATGACAATTTTGTGAAAAAAAAAAAAAGAAAAAAAAAATCTTGATTTTGCAAAGAATTGTGGGAAAAGATGACAATTTCAAAAAAACTCACCATGCATCTTTCTAAATACCTTGGAATGTCTTCTTTCCAAAAAGGGGTCATTTGAGGGGTATTTGTACTTTTCTGGCATGTTAGGGTCTCAAGAAATGAGATAGGCCGTCAGTAATTCAGGTGTGATCAATTTTCAGATATTGGCACCGTAGCTTTTGGACTCTCTAACATTCACAAAGACCAAATAATATACACCAAGTTGTACTTATTTTTACCAAAGATATGTAGCGGTATAAATTTTGGCCAAAATTTACGAAGAAAAATTACTAATTTGCTAAATTTTATAACAGAAACAAAGAAAAATTCATTTTTTTACCAAATTTTCAGTCTTTTTTCTTTTATAGCGCAAAAAATAAAAAGCCCAACGGTGATTAAATACCACCAAAAGAAAGCTCTATTTGTGTGAAAAAAAGGATAAAAATTTCATATGGGTAAAGTGTTGTATGACTGAGTAATTGTCATTCAAAGTGTGAGAGCACCGAAAGCTGAAAATTGGTCTGGTTAGGAAGGGGGTTTAAGTGCCCAGTGGTCAAGTGGTTAATGACTAGCATTGATTTATTGCAGTGAGACAAGCCCAATCCCCCGCTTAACCCTGATTGGGTCAAGGGGTGAATCAACACTCTATGATCCCAAAAAGGGTAAAACTTTGTTAGCACTTTTTTCCCAAAATTCTTGGACCAAGTGTAGTAGTAAAGTTGACTCCTAAACAGTGGGGTTTTTCCGTGTCCCGAATCCTTTGACTAAACTTCCAACAAGTGATTTTCCATTTGGAGAACCTTTCAGCCTATGGATCTGCATCAGTTTTTTCTCCCAGAGGAAAATTCAGATGTGAAACTTTACATTTTTTTTAGATCAGTTGTCTGTTGCCTTACAAGAGGGCAGGCTAGCATACCAGTCCACACAAGGGTAAATAGAGGTGCTCATCCGACTCACCTCCGAGATGCAACATATATGAAGATAGGATGGCCGCACATTCCACTGGAAACACCAATTCTTTACTGAAGTATCAAAAATTCAATATCAAAGACATAACAGCACACTGGCATACACAGGTAGGAGATTACCCTCTTACCTGTCGTGCTCTTGCGTTGTGATGTCTCTTATTTTAAACTTTTGATACTTTAATAAAGAATTGGCATATCCGGTGCAGGGTAGCATACCAATCATTGCACGACAGGTTCAAAGTAATAGCCAACCTATGCAGTCTACCTGATGCAGAGATAAAAACTGAGGCTAAGAAATGTATTAGTGCTTTTATTTGAGACTTTAGTTGTGTGTTCACTAAAGGTTCGTTTTAAAAAACAAAACAAAAACAAACATGTCATACTTACCTCCTCTGCAGGGACGTACCTAGAGCATTGGCACCCGGGGCGGATCTTATATCTGGCACCCCCCACGGTAAAATGTAAAAACACCCCACTGTGCCCCCTGCATACCTCTGCATACTTCAATATCTCTTTGCCACTACTGTGTACCCCCTCTCCACAACTGCACCTCTGGACCCCTTTACATTACACAGCACCCTGCACCTCTGGACCCGTTTACATTAAACAGCACGCTGCATCACTGGACCCCTTTACATTACACAGCCCCCTGCACCTCTGGACCCCTTTACATTACATAGCACCCTGCACCTCTGGACTCCTTTACATTACACAGCACCCTGCACCTCTGGACCCCTTTACATTACACAGCCCCCTGCACCCCTTTACATTACACAGCTCCCTGCATCTCTGGACCCCTTTACATTATACAGCCCCCCACAGCTCTGGACCCCTTTACATTATACAGCCCCCACAGCTCTGGACCCCTTTACTTTATACAGCCCCCAAAGCTCTGGACCCCCAGCATGTTACAAAGACCCCCCCTAACAGTTCTGGACCCCCTGCATGTTACACAGACCCCCCCTTCAGTACAGACCCCCCCTTCAGTGCAGACCCCCCTTCAGTGCAGACCCCCTCCCTTCAGTGCAGACCCCCCTTCAGTGCAAACCTCCCCCACTCTGTGCAAACCCCCTATTCAGTGCAGACCCCCCCATTCAGTGCAGACCCCCTATTCAGTACAGACGCCCCCTTCAGTACAGTACAGACCCATAATGTACCTGAGATCAGCGCGGCACATTCACAGCAGGTCCCCTCCCCCTGTGTACACATAAACAGAGAGGAGGGGGAGAGGGCTTCACTCTGCTCGGTTGTGTGAGACATCCGGGACCACTCAGACAACCTGCGGCCACGAGAGAAGGGGATAGTTGGTGCAGTGGTGTCACCGCGCTTGCAACGCCACTGCAGCTCGCTTCTCCCTGCTCTAACCTGCCCCGCTGTTACCGCTTCAGTTATGGAGGGGGGGTGCCGGCCTGACACCCCCTAGTGTGTGGCACCAGGGGCGGCCCGCCCCCCCCATTTGGTACACCACTGCTTCTCTTTGCACAGAGTGGCCCCGATTCTCCTCTTCTGGGGTCCCTCAGCGGCGCTCCTAGCTCCTCCACTTCTCGAGTGCCCTGTTGGAGAGCCGCTCTCCCTCAGGGCACTGGTGCGGGCCCCTGTGTCCTGCTGCACGCATCTATTGACACAGACAGCAGGACTCAGCCCCGAGCCCAGCTCCCGCGTCATTGGATTTGATTGACAGCAGCGGGAGCTGGAAAGACCGGGTTCAGGCACATAAAAGGGGGGCTTTGGGGGGCTGCTGCATCACAGGAGGTTTTTCACCTTAATGCATAGAATCCATCCCAACAGGCAGTTTTATTACACGATGAAGGGCTTACTTATACCTTTCCAGGAGTTAATGCAGTTCTTAGAATATATTTTAGCATGATGACCACTAGTTGTTCAGGAGAAAGGTCATTCAGAAAATTGGCACTGATAAAGAATTATCTGAGAACCATCTGGCTGTCGAGAGCAGTGTCCTCAAGATAATACAGTTTGATGAGTTGGTTAAATATTTTTCAGATGCTAAGTACAGGAAGAAAGACTTTTTGTTAATATTGTAGTGTCATAAATACATGTGATGTACTGTATCACTTGCCAGTTCCAGTTACCTGTGTAATGTGTATTCTCACAATCAATAAAACTGAGAAAGAATCTTGTCTTTTCTTCTTCGGAACCTAACTTATTTTTTTTTTTAGAACAAATGTGGTTTATCATTCATTTCAGTTCACTTTTTTATTTGTCAAATAAACAAATTTATTTTCTATTTTGAGGGGCCCCGGAACTTGAAGTGCCCTAGGCCCCCCAAGGTCTAAAGCTGGCATAAGTGCCAATAGAGCCGCAGCTTGAATTTCCTCCGATGCAGCAGGAATGGTCTGAAATTCGAGCCATGCATGGCCAGTCTATGTATAAGGGGAATGATAGACTGGACCAGGTACATCTTGAATAGAACTGAGCTCAGGTGCCTTCTGAACTAATATCTAAGCTGAACTCCAACTTTATGCTTTTTGTGCTTCAATGAGCTGCAAGCCAGTTCATTCCCTGAGCCGCAGCTTATGTATGGATATACAGGAAAAAAGATCTTACAACAACTGCACAGAATGTACTAGAGGCACCAAGACCAGAAACACCATCACCAAGCATGGAGAGATTTCCACAAAACCCAGTAGCATTTTAGTAGTGTGAGAAAGGGTTAGATAATTTTTTTTTTTTTTTGCTTTCTGTGCCTTTACTTATTGTCCTAGTGTCATAGTCAGGGGGTAGTCTACTCTATAGTGTCACAGACTAAACTCTCTCCAAAACTAAACATTTTATTATTTTACCTCTGGGTGTATGCTAAATATAGTTTATGGTAAACCCCCTACCCCATATACCCTCATATCTCCTATGCATAACATATAGAAACAAATACTTATCTTCCATCTTGGTCCCCTGGTAGCAATTTCTTTAGCTTTATTATTATTATTAATTCATTTATTTATTATTTAGCTTTATTTATTTTTCATTAGCTTTGAGAGCCACCACACAACCAGAAAAGAGGATCAGCTTCAGAGGATCGGTGGTCTGATGGAGAGGAATGCTGGTGGAGAGGAACCATGGAGGGTATTGGAGCCCCCCTAAACTTAAAAGAAGTATATCTAGTATATGTGGGGAAAGGGGAATACCAGTATTTATTTATTTGTTTTACTGCCCAGAGCTCCATTTTAAATTGAGTTGATCTACACCTTGAAACACAACATAAGTCCACAAGTGAGTTTCTAGGTTTTATATTTTAATACAAAGGTGGTTTATGAAATATAAGTGATCTTATATCTGCTTATTGTGTCACCATTTTATTCACGTTATAACAAGATGTAGATTTATAAAAACAACAATTCTCTATGCTCAAGGAGGTCAGTAAAGATATTAATTCCTTTAAATGCTATGCAGGTCACAAGGCATGCTCACATGTCTGCCCCTGTAAAGGAGGATGAGGATAGATTATTATATGGCCTGCTGCATTCCATCCTATGGGAGAGTGTTATTGGAGAAATGCCCTTTTGTTTGAGAACTTGTAAGTAGGTTAACACGACATTTAATGGTGAAAGGGCATCAGAAGGGCTTATTCAGGTTAATGTTGGTGCCTTGTACTAAAGAAATCTAAAAGAGAATGAGTCAGATTGAGCTAGAATCTTAATTTTTAGTCTAACGCTATCAGTAAGTACAGTAGGTCTAATCCCTTACTGGACAACACTGAGTATATTAAGAGTCATAAAAATTTCATGCCTTTTTATTTATGCAATTCTGTTTTCCCTTTTTAAAACTTTTTTCCATCTCAGTGCTGTTGATCTCCTCTAGCTACTTCCTGCCCACATGTATTTGATCTACCATCAGCTGCACATCATTGCTCTGGACTAAGGTTACCAGATTTTCAAAATGAAACCTGGGGACACCCTACTGACCATGCCCAATTTTTACCTATACCCACAAGATGCAAATGCAAAGAAAATGTTTTTAAAACTATTGTTTTTAAAGGAGCAGTGATTTTAATGATGCTTAAAGTGAAACATTAAAAGGGAAATATTCCTTTAAATATCGTGCCTGGGGGGTCCCCTTGGTCTGCCTGTAAAGTGGCGCATCTGTGCAATGTATAAAGCATGCCGCAGCAATAATGACATTTCTAAAGGAAAAAATGTCATTTAAACTTGCTCGCGGCTGGAAATGTATTGCCAGCTCCTGGCAATATAGATGAAAAAAATGCCATAGCCCCCCTCCCCTAGTCCATAACAGGCCCTTCGGGTCTGATATGGATTTTAAGGGGTTTAAGGTTTAAACCCCATGCCAAAATGTAGAAAAAAACTTGGTGTGGGGTCACCCCCAAAATCCATACCAGAACCTTATCCAAGCATGCAGCCTGTCAGTTCAGGATGGGGGGGGGGGGGGCGAGTGAGCACCTTGTTTATGGGGACAAGGGCCTCTTCCCGACAACCCTGGCTGGTGATTGTCGGGGTCTGCAGGTGGAGGGCTTATCCAAGAAGTGACGCCACCTTGCACAGGAACACAGCGTCACTTCTGGGTAAAGGGTCAGGGGGTACCCGGAAGTGACGTAACCCTGCCGTGTTCCTGTGCATCGCCGATCCCTGTCCCAGCCTTCCGGGAGCGCTGGGCTCCACCATGGCAACCGGATAACGGACAGTCACACGAACATTATAGCCAGCGACACCAGGCACCAGGCAGTCCCTGGGATGGCGCTGATGACCCCAATATTTATGCTGTTTAATACTACTAGTTTGTGAGTGTTCCCAGTATGTTTTTAATTCATTAAATGTCTTAATTGCTACACTTATATAGCTCTGCTTTTTTCCTGTTTTTCTGTCCTGGCCCTAACCCTCTTTCCACCAGAGGGGTTTGGCAAAGGGGCTGGTGACACAAGTAGATGTGGGGATGCTGAAGTTGGCTGAGGTGCAATAAACAATAAATAAGAGACAATAAATCTCTTTTTCTTGCATTCAAAAAGTGACTGGCACCAATGTTTCCAACTTGTATTACACCCACCATGCCTAATAACCCACACTTTGAGGAAGGATGTCAGCAATCCCTGACTCTGGAGGTCACCATTAGGCCTTTAGGGGTCGGGGACACCGCTACAAGTAGAATATGAAGCACTGGTTAACAGTATGTAACACAGATTGCAGAGATCAGTAGTAAAGTAGAGTTCAGAGGTCAATATTATGTAATGCAGTGTGCAGGGGTCTGTAGGATGTAATGCAGAGTGCAGGGGTGTCACGTACCTTGTGGCAGAGCCTGACGTGTAGAGGGAGACTATTCATACAGCCCCGACTCAAGGACCACTGATGTTTCAACAGTGGCCGTGAGGGCGTGGTGAGGTAAGAGTGTCTTCCGTTGGTTGCAGAGGTGCGTGGAAGGTGCATCACCAGATTGGGCTGGATAGCTGAAGCAGCGGATGGCAACAGGAACAGCAGACCCCATGCTGGGTAGGTAGCAGCTGGTAGCATATGCAGAAAGGCTGGCAGTACACAGCGAATGGAGGACCAGCGTCACCAGGCACAATGCAGAGCAGGACAGACGGATGACTGGATGCAGGGTCAGCCAAACAGGTCAGCAATGGATGATCAGGTAAAAATATACACAGCAGGCAGAGAATAATCAAGATGCAGGTAGAGGTTGGCAACAGGATATCAGGCAGATGAACATAAGCAAAGTCTACTAAGGCAAGCTGAGGACAGGACAGGTGGAGTACTCGTGAAAATGGTCCGATTCCTGAAACCGATACTTTGCGGTGTGATTTGTTTCCGTACAAAATAAATGGGTGCAAATCGCACTACAAAGAATTGCATGCAATTTGAACAGGAAAGCCCTGCGATTCATGTCTGAATCGCATGCGGTTCTCAGTGATGGCGCTTTGGGTATGCAGAAGGCACCTGCAAAAGGGTGATAGTTTCCAGTGTGAGGCTCCAATGAGTGAAGTGCCCAAGCAGCCCGGGAGAGGCAGTCGCAGGCGCGTGGAGGGATAGGGGGCGGCACACAGGGCACTGAGGGGCAGCACAGTGTTGTAGTGGGTAGCACTCTCACCTTGCAGTAATAGGGTCACTGGTTCAAATCCCGACCACAACACCACCTGCCTGGAATTTGCACCCCCTGTTATGTGCACCCTCCTGGGTGGGGGGGTGGGGATATGGTGGAGGGGAGCGTTGTCTGCTGTATGTAAATAAAGAGGAGGGGGTGGGGTTTGGCAAAGGGGCTGGTGACACAAGTAGATGTGGGGATGCTGAAGTTGGCTGAGGTGCAATCTTCTGGGCTTCTTCTGGGCCCAATTTGGGCCCTGGTGATCTCCCTCCCTGTGTATTCAAGACTCAACCTCTTCTGTTACATGTCAGCCTGCCCCTACCCTCCTGCTCCATGTTGGACATTTTATACCCCACTTTGCCAGCTGTACCCCCCCCCCCCCAGTTCCTTGGTAGTAGGGCTAGCCTGGCATGGCAGAGAATCGGGCTGGTGGTGCCAGCATGGTCATAATGTGCCATCTGCCTAGATAAAGCCATGTAGCCCAGATGCATGGATCGGTTTGCCACCTCCAGGGGCTTTTTTGCTATTGTGTTGCCTATTCAGTGACAAAGCAACTCATATATTAAAAGTAAATATCTTGCATGTCAAATCCAAATCTGAATCGTCATAGTGTCCCCGTCCCACCAATGATGGAAAACCACAGCCGCCTGCGGTGCTCACAGGACTGGAGAAGATGTAGGAAGGAAGCATTGCTGCACTTAAATGGTGCTTCCCTGTCTTTCTATACTGGGTTCACACAGGAGCGGTGGGGGAAACCGCATGCAATTCGTATAGGAATTGCACCGCATTCCTGGTCAAATCGCATGCGATTCTTTGCAGTGTGATATGAGCTCATTCTTTTTGTATGGCCTCAAATCGCACTGCAAAGGTATCAGTACTCGGTATCGGCGAGTACTTGACCAAAAGTATCAGTACTGGTATTGGTACATTCCTAGGGACAGCCATGCATTTCCATGCGTTTCCTCACATTGGAGGGATTTCCTCTCACTTTCTGTTTTGACTATGGGGAATGAAGTGAAGGTATCTCCGCAATCGGACACAGGTGGCAAGAAAATCCTGACACCCTCTCTTACCCTAGCTAAAAAGGAAAGAAATGTTTTGCATTTACTTCTACTGTTAATAGTTTTAGGCTCGATTCACACCTATGCATGTTACTTTTGAGCGTTTTTGGAGGTTTTTTTTTCATGCTTGCCACGTTTTTGAGCAGCGTTTTTGTGGCGTTTTTGCCGCGTTTTTGCCGCGATTTGCGTTTTGCGTTTTTTTTTTTTTTTTTTTACAGTTTTTTTTAGTCTAAAAAAAAATTAAAAAAAAAAAAAAAAAAAAAAACGGCAAAAACGCTGCAAAAACGCTGCAAAAACGGTGCAAAAACGGTGCAAAAACGGTGCACTTGCGTTTTTGATGCTTGTCCATTGAAATCCATTACATGCAAAACGCTGCTTTTTGCATGAAAAAAAGTCCCTGACCCTTTCCAAAAATGCAGAGAAACAAAAAGGCATTGATGTGAACATGTTCCATAGGAACCCATGTTAAAAAATTCCCGTGCATTTCTGCAAAATGCAAAATGCATCAAAAAACGCGCTAGTGTGAATGGAGCCTTAGAGAATCATTGTTATGAAGTCTACCTACTCCTTGTGTCCAAATCTAGATATGTACATTTGGATATATAAGAGAGACGCTCTTATCTCCAAACTCTGTGTGCAGCAACCCCGTTGGGGCCCCTTGATAGCGGTGGGAAGCCAGGGCCAGATTGCAAATGCGACCTTTGGGACCCTGGTAGTTCCGCCACTGGGTGGATAACTTTCACTGGCAAGGACAGTAATCTGTGTCCACTAGGAACAGGATATCCAGTAATCAGGTGGTTGGAAACTGGGGCGGCATGTCTGGAACCTCATGTTGGCCGTCGGAAAAGTTGTGCTCGTTTTTATGCATGTGTGCACAAATGTGCACATACTCTTAGGCATAAGCGCTTAAAGTTATTGTAAACCTTTAAAAAAAAAATGTCATACTTACAGTACCTGCTCTGTGCAATAGTTTTGCACAGAGAAGACCCAATCCTATTCTAGGGTCCCACACCGGCACTCCTAGCTCCCCCTCTTCTTGGTGTGCCACCAAAGAAAGCCACTTTCTATTGTGGCGATACCGAGCTGCACTGTCTACATCCATTGGCACAGACAGCACAGCTCAGCCCCCGCCCTCACTCTTTCATCACAGGATTTGATTAACAGCAGCAGGAGCCAAAGGCTCCCACTGTTGCTTATCTGTCCAGTGAGGAGGAAAAAATCCACTGCCATCACACACAGTGCTGGATCAAGATCGGGCTCAGGTAATAAGTATAAGGGGGGTTGGGGGGGATCCTGTGCACAGAAGGTTTTTACCTTAATGCAGAGAACGCATTAAGGTAAAAAAACAACTTCTGCCTTTAGAACCACTTTAACTAAGCGTGCAAACATGGGTACGCACATATGAACATGTGGATGAACAGGTGCGTCCGACACAGATCCTGGTGCCTGATGGCCTATTTAAACCTGAGGCCTGCATTGTAACTAAATGGTCTTTCAGCTTATTCCCTTTGGTATCTGTGTCCCTGAAACCTGACTGCCTCCGTTCCTGACTCGGCTATGATTTACTCTTCTCTGGATTACCCTTGCCTGTTCATGTCTGCTGCTCATCTGTGTTACCAACCCCGACCTAGACTTTTGATGAGTTTTCTATGTTTCGATTTTGTACTTCATTGCCAGCATGCTGCCAACCCCTGCCTAACCCTGACTGGGACTCTGTTCATAATTTGGTACCTCTCCGACCCGACCTTTTAATGAATCTGGCTTGTGACCTGACTGTATGCTACTGCCCCTTTGACATGAGCACTTTCAAATTCGCGGATCCAGCTTCCTGGCACCTGCACACTTTCGCTGCTCTAGCTGTCCCTGTCTCCACTTCCAGGGTTGCTTGTACAGGAATTGTAGGAGAGGCCAGCCACCCTCATCATCTCGAGTTCCATGCATAGGTACATAACACTGCATCAAGGTTCAGACCTCAAAGGAGACACAGCAAGGTATTGGTTCCCTGAGGGTCACCAGCAGACACTGGAAGCTAGCAAAATGGAGCTGAAAACGACAATCTGAGAACAGGAAGAGACACAATATACTCATGGAGATGGAGTAACAGCAGAGGCTGATGTCACATGGGATGACACTGTATACTAGGGAAGCAGGATACTGCAAGGATTTAGAAGGAACAAGACTATAAGTTCCTGCACAGTCTGCTGAAGTGAGAGCGTCAAGAAGCAGTGGAATAGAAAGGGGAAAAAAGGGAGTCCAGTCACATGACACAGCAGAGAGAGGACCTCCCTTCACTCTGAACTGCCTGGTTTGACAGGAGAGTGGGTTTCATAGAGGGGGATATCTATAGAGTGATCTTTCCCAAGGAAAGCTTTACCAAGGAGGTGGGGTAGATCTGTATTTGGAGGGGGGGGGGATCTGTATTGGGGGGGAGCTATACTAAAGGGGAGGAGGGAGCTGTACTAAGGAAGGGAATCCGTACTGGGGGGAGCTGTACTAAGGCTGGGGGGATCTGTTCTAGGGAAGAGCTGGACTAAGAGGAGGAGATCTATACAGGCGAGAGCTACACTGGGGGGGGGGGGGGCTACGTCCACAATTATGCAACCCCAAAGAATTAGCATACAAAATAATTGCTTACGTTGTTTTTTCACTGCTCCATTTCCTTCATACTTTATAAAAAAATGTAAAAAAAAATAGTATTTGTATGGACAAATTAAAGTGATTTTATGAAAGGCTTAAAGTTGAAAAATTGAGGAGGAAAAGACAGATGGATTTTGTTCCAAAGGAGGGACAATTGGGAGTCTCTTTTAAACTGACTGACATCAGCAGGTGGGGGTAATGATGGTTGTCAGATGCTCCATGTATTGACAGATACCAAAAGTTGGGCGTGCACTGCCAATTAACTTATCTGGACCTACAGAGAGTCCAAAGAACATACAGTGCACCTTCTTATGTGTGCTGGAGATAACAGGGGTGGGACAGGCACAGGGAAAATGTGCAATACGTCAGAATACATTTTACCGACTGAAAAATCCAGATAGACTTAAACATACTTAATGTGTAGGGATTCGTGAGCGGCTGAATTCAATTTACAGCATTAGAAATGTTAACATTGTTCAGGTCAGGTGGCCAAAACTTCTAAAGCCACATGTGCCAAAAATAAGTGAACCGGATGTCACACCACTGTAAAATCTTATGTAGGGGCACCTGTAGATTTATGTAGGGCACTGTTTAGATTTAAAGTGAGTTGCAACACTGGCTTTTACAAATAATATCTTCTTTTTTTTTTAAAAAAGCAGGTGTATTAAATATCACAATCTAAAAAAATATATATCATCTTGATTTTCTGTACTCACTAAAAGCACCTAGGCAGGGCCTTGTAACAAAATCTCCAAAAGGCTTCTGGGCACTCCAGGCTTCAAGCAGTTGTACTACACGGACTTGTGTTAGGCTGGATCTACAGAGATAGTCAGAGATAGTATTTACAAAACCAGAGTATGCAGTACCCATATTAATGTCCTGCTTCACTCACACTTTTAATGCTCTGAGGGTGATCAACACCAATAGGGTGGTTTAGCCTGTGCTTTGCAAGAAGAAGAAAGTGACACAAAGGGGTTGATTTACTAAACCTGGAGAGTGCAAAATTTGTTGTAGCTCTGCACAGAAACCAGCTTCCACGTTCTTTTGGCAAAGCTTAATTGAACAAGCTGAAGTTAGAAGCTGATTAGCTACCATGCAGAGCTGCACCAAAATTTGGACTCTTCGATTTTAGTAAATGAACCCCAAAGCTTGTTAAATGTGGAGCTGAGCTTTTTGGCGGTTGGATCCAGAAGCTAGCCAAGGTTTGAAGGGGTCAAAAACGCCCCTTTCTGTTTTAACAATGATGAAGACCTGGCCATGCCATACACGTTACTAGTCATGCTTAGTGTTGATACATAAGGGCAACAAAACCTGCATTTTACAGTCGGATGTATAGATGTTTTCACTACCTTGCAAATTCAGGTTAGACAGGTTTTCCACATACTGCAGCCTTTTTACCCTACACAGCATGATTCAGGGCTTTATTCAAGCTTCCTTTATTACAGGGTTTTCAAGTACAAAGGACAATTTACATCAGTCCCTACCCCCCTAGGACTTTTCATTCTACTGTCCCTAATACACTTAAAGAACACTGGGGGTCATTTACGAAAGGCAAATCCACTTTGCACTGCAAGTGCACTTGGAAGTGCAGTCGCTGTAAATCTGAGGGGAAGATCTGAAATGAGGGGAAACTCTGCTGATTTTATCATCCAATTATGTGCAAGCTAAAATGCTGTTTTTTATTTTCCTTGCATGTCCCCCTCTTTCAGTGCCAAGTGGATTTGCCTTTCGTAAAAAACCTCCACTGTGTATGATTTGGGAGGAAAGGAGAGCAAACTCCAACATAGTCAGAGAAAACAGCAAGACTGCATACACTTAGAATCTCTAAAGGTAACTGATCACAGTACTACATTGTTATATGGAAATGCAAGTGCTAACCACCGAGCCGCTCTCTTGATCTTTCCAGTTCTTTGTGAACATTGTTCCTGCACTGGTGGAATCTCCTCTTATGGGTCACCTTATAAGCTTGCCCTCTGCTCCCCATCACCTGATATCCTTCCCTACTACTGATATTTATGTAACCCTTGATTTACAGGATGGGGAAGGTGGTACAGCAGAGGGAAAGCCATCTCTTGTGGTACCTACGCCATGGCATAGCATTCTTTTCCAGATGCTTCTCTAAAGGCATCTTCTCACTGCAGTAACCCAGATGAGTCTCTTGAACTTTTTGGCCATACCTCCTTAGTGTGTCTGACACTTTATGTTTTTCTTTCTCACTTTGGATAGGACCCCAGAAGGCTACAGGATCCTCCCACTGCACCTGTACCTCTCCCATAGAGAGCATGTCAGCCATCATTCTCAGGTCTTTTGAACCCTGCTGCATTTCTTATTGGGGTTGATTTACTAAAGGCAAATAGGCTGCTCACTTTGGAAGGGAAGTTGCACTTTGCAAGGGAAATTTTCCTCAAAGCTTAAGCCTAGTACACATGGGCCGAATGTCGGGCACCATTGGCCGGTTCAATAGAAACCGGCCAACATTCAGCCCGTGTGTACTGCAGCCGGTGCTTGACCGAAAGAAGGGGCCTAACTGAAAAAGTTCTGCCGATCGGCCCGAGATCAGTGTTCTTAGCAAATGGCTGGGAGCACTGTCCGGAGTGTTCTGGCGGGGGTCCGTGCCCCTGTCAGAACACAATAATACAGCAGGGGAGATCGCTGTACTAACATCGCATGGTTAATACAGTGGCTCCTCCGGACCTCTCAGGTTTTTTTCCTTCAGCCCTGCTGGGTTGAACGGAAAAAAAAACTAATGTGTACAAGGCTTAAGTGATAGTGATGAAGTTCTGCTGATGTGCATCACCCAGTTATATGCAAACAAAAATGTTTTTGTTTTTTTTTTTCTTCCATGTGATTGGGTATTTCTTGCAAAGTGAAAATTTACCACATTCACCAAGCTCAGTGGAAAATTCCCTTGCAAAGTGAACAGTTTATTTGCTTATACACGTCAGACGAAGCTACACACTCTTGGTTGTGAAACGCGTTACGTCATTTCCGCCCGGACGCCATGCTCAGGCACCATTCCCTATTGGTGCTCAGGGGCACATGACTCAATGGGAGGAATCCGATCATGTGATCACAGGGTACTGAGGAGGAACGGAGGAGGAGACCGCTGAGACTGCATACCGAAACGACCATTTGAACCTCTCAGGAATGTTTAGCTATGTGCACCCTGCACTCAGCGCAAGGACCTTGAATACCGCATAGCGGTGCAGCGATTCTGCGCGGTGGACGCCAGCTTTTGTACATATACGATGGCACCCGTCTGAGATGGTAAAGTAATCCGGTCTTTCTACTGCTCTGTCTATACAGCCCAATGTATTGAAATCTTCATAAATTGATGAACGTTTTCCTGCTACTTGCTGTTGCAAATGTGATGCATTTCCACACAGCAGGATACTCAGATACCATATGGCCTTCACTGTTGACTATATGGACATATTATCTGATGCACATCAGCAAGTCAACAATCTCTTGATATAACCATCAGCTTTCAGATGCTTCATGGACTGTTCAAGATCCCTACAATAGCCTCCTGCCCTTCCTCCTTCCCCTTCCTCCCCCTGTGCCCCTCCACCTCTGGGATTGATGTCAGCCCTGTAGCCCTACTGAGCATTGGCTCATATACGCCCCATTTGACAGCAGGACTGACATCAACTCATTATGCGTCCGGACGCTGGTTTTGTTTTGTTATATGTTTTTGTTCTATGTCATTTTATTCCCCCTGTTTGTGGACGCGGCAGATCCACCCCCATAGGTGGTCGGCGGCACTTTTTATAATCACAGTACTGCACTGGGTCATCACCCTGCTACCTGTTAATATGTGTTCATGCCAATAAATTGCTATTTTTTTCTATTTAAACTTGGTCATTGCTCTTCCATTTAACCCTGCTTTTCTCTTTCCCCACCTGTTTGGGATACTTTTTTACTATTTGCTTATACTGTAGTAAATCAACCCCATAATGTCATTCACCTACCTGTAACAAATATCAATCATGTCTCCTACTATAGTGTTCTTTCATGGTGAGTTAGAAGAGATCAGTGTCCACCTAAATGCATTTAACTATCAAATATTTTTTGGTGGAACTTTAGTTGGCAGAACAACAATTCTTCAATGTTTCAAGATTCAATAATAATCTTGTATCAGGACCACTGTTTCCACTGGATCCACTTTTTTACTCAGAGAACTTATGACTTTTCCTCCTTACCTTAACTCCACAGAGAAAGCCTGTTAATCTATTTCCAGGGAAAACACACCCAAAGAAGCCATACTCTCCTGGGTTGAGGGAACACCAACTAAATGGAAATTTCTCATGAACTTGCTGTCTTGAACGACTAAACACATACATTTTTGTTTTCCAGGTCTCTGCAACTGACAGCCCCACTCTAGGCATGCTGTTGTGCTTTCTCTATATCAAGCAAATCCACCAATCACAGACAGGACACTCAAGAAACTCATTGAGGGGAATTAATGCACGAGAAATTTTTCAGTCGAAGTATGTTGGGTGGGAAGGTGCCAGCACAGCAATCCATGAAGAAAATTTCTGCAGGTTCATCAGAAACCACCCAGGTTCTCTCGGTGTATGACCAACTTTATAATTATTAAAAGAAATAACTAATTTGCGTAAATTAAGGTGATCTGCGGGTTAATAGCGTTAGCAAACTGAAGATATTAATTTATGACTGTAAAAAAAAAAAGCAAACAAAACATGAGAAAGAAAATACCGTTTATGTTATGCTTTTGTGAATTGAGCATACTGACTTTTATTACTGACTAAGGCCGGCCATAGACGGTTCGAATCTGGGCCAGTTCAGCAGGAACCTACTGCGATTAGAATGCCTGCAATGCATGAGGTTGTGGCACGATGGGTCAGCATTTTGATGGTTAGAGCAGGAGGTGAGCAGGCTCCAGCCTCCATGTTGGCTTCGGCCGCTGTCAATCACACCTTTGAGGAGAGAGCGGGAGGTGGGGCAGAGATGCGCTGTGTGTGTCGGGACCGAGCCCATGGTAATGTCCCAATGCAAGTGGCTTATTGTGGGGACATTTGGAATGAAGGAAGAGCCAGGAATGCCATCGGATTTGGAGGACACCAGAAGAGGAGGATTGCGGCTGCTTGGTGAAAAACCATTGCACAGAGCAGATAAGTATTACATGTTTGTCATTTCATTTTTATTTTTTTATTTTACCTTTATAATCAATGTGCTGGTTCGCACTATGCAGTACGGAAACCGCATGCAATTTTGAACAGGAATCCCACCGCATTCCTGTTCAAATCACATGCAACTCTTCAGCAGTGTGATTTGAGCCATTATTCTGTATAGCTCAAATTGCACAGAATCCACACCAAAAACTTACAGGACCCTTTTTTTGAACACCCATACGATCCGATTCTACAAATTCTACAAATTGCACTGCGTTTTGCGAACCAATTTCTGGCTATCGTTAACTTAAAGTGGTTGTAAAGGCAGAAGGTTTTTTTTTCTTAATGAATTCTATGCATTAAGATAAAAAGCTTTCTGTGTGCAGCAGACCCCCACAGCCCCCCTAATACTTATCCTTGGCCCACTCTCGATCCAGCGATGTCCACGAGTGCCTCGTCCATCTAGGACTCTCCCTCCTGATTGGCTGAGACACAGCAGCGGCACCATTTGCTCCCGCTGCTGTCAACCAAAGTCAGCTAGCCAATGAGGAAAGAGAGGGAGCGGGGCCAAACCGTGGCTCAGTGTCTGAACTGATACACGGAGCTGCGTCTCGGCTCGGGCGCCCCCATAGCAAGCTGCTTGCTGTGGGGGCACTCAACAGGAGGAAGGGATCAGAAGAGCCAGCGAGGGACCCGAGAAGAGGAGGATCAGGGCTGCTTTGTGCAAAACCACTGCACAAAGCAGGTAAGTATAACATGTTTGTTAATTTTATAGAAGAAAAAAATGAGACTTTAGTATCACTTTAACATACACATCCGTAGGGTGTGATTGGGATGCGGTTAGGAATCTGCACAGACTTCGCAGAGAATTTGCACAGCATCAGTGTGAACCGGCACTACAGCCATTCCTATTATCTCTGCTCTATAAGCACATTCTTAAAGCGGAGTTCCACCATATTCTGTGTTTATTAAAATCAGCAACTACAAAAAGTATAGCTGCTGACTTTTAATAAACAGACACTCACCTGTCCCACGGTCCAGCGATGCGGACGTCCGAAGTCTTGCTCCTCTCCTCGCGGTGCCGGCATTACTACACATGTCCCTGATCATGCCTTGGAGGAGGGGCGAAACCCGTTGACGCACTTCCGGTCTGCCGAACCACTGACATCACTTCCGCCCTCCGTAGAATGCATGCTGACCAGTGGCACACCCGGAGCTCCATGCTGATGCCTGTTTTGTTTTGGTCTCTTGTAAGTAGAGCCGAGCCAGCGCAAATTTTACTTTTAAATACAGTACTTCACTATCGGTTCCTTCTCTGTCTCTCACATAATTATGATCGAGCACCTTTGAACACTTATGGAAATCAGCACAGTCAGAGACTCCAGAGAAAACATTTGTCTCCTAATTGATCCGATTGGATAACATTGAAGCACTTTTTGAGCACTTTGCACTTTATTTATAGAGTTATTCATGCAAATCATGTATATTATGGTGTATTAATTGTAATTATTCATGTTTTTGCAAGCGCTGTTTATATTGTTTTTTTCATATTCTAGGGTCTAGTACCCATGTGATAGCTGCTGCAAAATATTGTTTTCATTATACATTGCCCTAGGGCTTTGTTGCACTTATCCTACAAGCGCTGTTTTTCCAATTCATCTGCATCTACTAAAACAAAATTAGAGCAAGCACCCCCCCCCCCATGAGGTGATGGGACTTTCCGAGATATGTCACTGTCTCTGAGGTAAGCACATACACAATGGATGATAATAAAATATGAATTTATTACAAAGTATACACAATATAACAATTTAATCGATGGTAGCATTAGGCCATATACAAAGTTGACCAAAAATGATACTCAATCCATAAAAGCTTGAGAGATGCTTGTATGTACAGTAAGCCGACGCATTTCGCAGACTTCTTATCTGCTTCTTCTGGGCAGCTCAACATAAATCTATATCATTATTCAAGTTACAGAAAGATAACATTAGTATCAATTACAATGAATGTACTCATTATATATATATATATATATATATATATATATATATATATATATATATATATATATATATATATATACAAAATATATTTAACAGTAATATCAGTGCTCACCAAATTCTATAACATTAACTCTGTACCGACTGCATCATCAAAGTAGAGTGAATGGACCCTCATCCGGTAATTGAACGGTGATGTCAGAGTCACCGCAATGGTCTGTTGGGCATTGGATCGTATCCAAGGCAGGATAGTATTAAACCAATGATTATCTATAGGGCCAAACATATATCATCATATATGTAGGGACATACAAGATCATAGAAAGAAAAAGAGGGGGCAAAAAGAAAAGGAAGAAAAAGAAAAGAAAAAAGAGAGAAGAAAGAACATATAGAAGAAAAAGAGGAAAGAGGAAGGGTAGATAACAAGGGAGCGGGTCGATAGGCTAACTATTAAACATTTCCATATATACAAAGCAGAATATCCCACCACTGGATACACCAAGAGCCACCATAATAAGTGGCTAAAGGTGACAACCCAATAGCGTGGATACACATCTCCAGGCCACAGGCATAACCACATAGCACTATCAATACAACCTACTATATATATATATATATATATATATATATATATATATATATATATATATATATATATATATATATATATATTCATCTGCATCTACTGTGGACACCCTGGACACCCTATTAACTGTTATTACATCATACATATTTGAAGTTAAAGACTCACTATATTATATCCACATGTGGTTGAGGATTATCATCACACGATTGAAGCTTGTCACTGATTTTTTTTCTTTTTTGGACATCACACGTCCAAGTTCCTCTGTTTATAGACATCACATGTCATAATAGAGGACTGCTTGGAGTATTTTTGAGCGCATCATTTATTATTCACGTTTTTTGTACTCATATTATTTGTTATGGTTTATATGATCACATAAGCTTGCTCTTCTGAGCAGGGCCCTCTTAATCCTATTGTATTATAACTGTATTGTCTCCCTTTTATATTGTAAAGCGCTGCGTAAACTGTTGGCGCTATATAAATCCTGAATAATAATATTAATAATAATAAGCGCTGCACATTTCACCCAATTTGTCATTTTTGCAACTTTATCCATTGCTGTGCTGGCTGCTTTAGTTTTTTTTTTTATTTCTTTTATAGACAGCGCGGTATATATTTGTTTATAATTTACAGTACTGTGGACACCCGGCTGTGACAGCTTGCGGCTTCACAGCCGGGTGCACACTGCGCGTGCACGAGTCGTGCTGCGTGCCGTGAATGGCCGTGCAATCTTCTGGGACCTGTGACATGTCCCAGAATATTGCAGGGAGGAAGGGGCCGCCTAGGGGGAGAGGGGGAGTTGCCTAGGTGGCCTGAGTGGAAGTGGGAGCTGGGTACCTGTCAAAACTAGGTACCCACTCTCCCCCCCCCCAAAAAAAAAATGAAATGGTGGAACTCCACTTTAAAATTATACACCAGAAATCACGGGACAAACAAATACACCAGCAGATCAAAGAAAATATAGATTGAAATTTGCAAAACTGCAATTTTGGGGGTCAACTTTTTGTGCTCCAGCATAACTGTTTGTGTTTCATACATGCTCGTTTTGATGGTATCTTATAGAAAACTGGTAGGGTTCATGGACGCCATACTCTGCTGAACAGCCAAAAGTCAGCTCTTGTGGTTCTTTTATCTCTGTCCTGTGAAGAGTATCTAGGCGGAGCCCTTCAGTGCTGGTTCAGCTCCATCTCCTGCTCCAGCAGATATGAATAATGCTGGGGTGGACGGACAGCTTGGTCCACAAGATAAATATCACTGGCATAAGCATATGAAGCTAGAACAGAATGACTACTCTTCTCAACAGGAAACAATTTTGTTAATCTCTCTGTAATGAAAGACAGACATTATTAGAGACCTATGTTATTATCTCATTTAACGCGGAATTCCACCCACATTTTCTACTTTCCATTATCCTCTTCAATCCAGCAAGTTAGAACAACGTTGGCATATTTTTTTTTTGAGCTTTCTTTACCTTCTTTTCATGGTGTATTCTTTTTTCTTGCTGTACAGGGCGCCGCGGCGAGGTACGTCATATCCTGCGGCGCCCTGGCTCCTGGGAGATGTGTGTCATCATTCCCAGGAGTCAACAATGGGCGGGACCTTCCTACGACGCTGCCATTGTGATGGCAACCAGAAATATAATCGTGCGTCTCGGGTTTTATGCGCATGCGCAAGATCGGGAGGTGCATGCTGGGTAACCAGCAGCACCTTATCCCGGAAGACTACACTAGCGGGCTTCACATGCCCACAATTAAGATGGGAGCACACAGCCAAAGGATTATAAAGGTTCGCTTTATAAAAAAAAATACTATAATACTACAGCGACTTTGCATATAGTTAGCTTTTTAAAAAACGTAGTGATAAGAACACCCCGGTTCTCTGTTTTAAAAAAAAATTACGGCTGGAACACCGCTTTAACATATCCACAGAAATGTTGTCCAGTTTATACTAAATCGAATTTCTCTGCCAAAACCTATAGATTTAGTAGGTCACCATACATTGGTCCCTATTCAAGGGGCTATTTCGATGTTATCGCCAAATGTATCATCCACCTCCACCTTTTCTTCAGTTGGTTTTTATCACAACACCCAGAATCAGTATCTAAAAACAGCTCTTCAGCTCAAAATACAAAGGGAGACCATCATAGCACTTCACCCTTTAATATAATAAAGCACAATAAGAAAGCCACTCACAAAGTGCACTATATACTCGAGTACGTTATGATGATCTCATTTTAAATGTCACCAGATTTCCCCCTTAAGGCTTGGGGATTCGGCATCACCTTACTGGGTCACTTCAGGGTTAACATGGCGATGCCACAATGCTCCACACTGACGCGTTTCGTGACATCCGCCCATGGCTTTCTCAAAGGTACATTTTACTGAACTGCGCTGAGGACTGAGTGTCTGTATGGGTGCTGCCTGAGAATGCTGCCTCAGTTGGCCTCATGGGCAGCATGGCCCTGAAATTATTGAATGGACAGCGTCATCAGCTCAGCTGCTAATGGACTGGCAATGATAGTGAACTCTACCCATTGCAAAGGTACTAATGTACCACAGCAATGTAGTTCTTCATCTGCTGTGGAATGCAGTGGAACTAATAGTCTCAGCCAAGCCACCCTGAGTGACTGCTATTACTCCAAGACCAGTGCAGCTCTGCTGTACACCACTGCTGCCGGGGACATACCGGGGATGTTTGTTTGCTGGGGACAGGCCCCTCAGAACAGGTACTTTCCCTGGATAACAAGGATAAATGTCAACTATTGTCAACATACTGAGGTGAACATGTGATGTCTGTAGTCAGCAGAGTTGGAGTCATCTTTGTCCTGTTGCCAATACAGTTTGGATGAACCAAGCATGTCTCCTGTGTCCTGTCTTCAAATTAGGAATAAGCAAAATGATTCATCAAAACTGATTTTACTGCAAAATTACTGATTTCTCATACTGCTAAATTTTTGCTGAAGTGGAAACTCCCAGTTCTGCTCATTAAGCTACTTAGGCAAAACTTACATGAGAAAAAAATTTAATCAAGCCCAGGTTCACACTGACAGCGGGAATGAAATTGCGCGATTTCAGCTGAACTCGCACAATTTCATTCCCGCATGTCAGTTCCGACTTCGTGGGCGATTTCAGAGACATCTGTGTGGGTTTCTGCACAGATGTCAATGGAAATCGCACCCCGAAATCGCCAAAAGTAATACAGAAACTACTTTTGGGAAACGTTGTGGCGCCGCACCGATTCGGAACTGCCGCCGATTTGGAATGTGAATTGACATGTCAAATTGCATGCCAAATCGCATCAATGTGAACCAGGGCTAAAGAGTATTACATTTTGGGGGCATTTAGGGTAATTTAGTTGGTCTTTTCATTTGTGTTTAATTGTACTTAACTTTTTTTCACTGTCTGTTACTTTCTATCTTTATGTGAAAATAGTAAAATATAGTAGTTTTATAATTTATATAAAATATGTCACAAGCACAGGTCTAAGATATTTGAAAGCAGCTTCAGCAACCCTCTGAAAACTTTAAATTTATTCTTAAAAACACCATAAAACCTCAAAATAGAAAAGAACCCTAAAAGCTGCGCCCAAAAAATATGGCAAAGGACTAGTCCCCAATATTGCTTATTAGTCTATATGGGAACGATACATGGATACATGTAACTACCTGATTACATATAAATTGAATATCTTATTTAAGCAGGTCACCATGTGGGCAGGTCAGGTTGACAAGGTGGTCATCACGTCCTCCATGTTTCCCTTCTTGTTGGGCACCAAGCAAGCCTGGGCTATGCTAGGCACTTTGTACAGGGTCACTCTCCTACACATGGGGTGCCTTTACGTGAGCCACGCTCACAACCCAGGCAGATGACTAAACATAAATGAACTCTAATAAATTCTCTTGATGTACTAAGCTTCACCACGATTTCTTGTGCATTTATGATGGACACACAGAGCCCTTGCCCTCTCCACCTGTCCAGCGCATCACCACTACATCACTCCCAGTAACTGTATGGAGTCCTCTCGAGCACCTAGCGTGGACTCCAGGCATGCACTTCACTTAACTCTTTCTCTTCCGTACCTGTGTACAGGATGAGGGCAGTGCAGATCTGCTCCCGTTGCTATGGGAAACTGATCGCTGCCGAAGGAGTACCGACAAAATCTCCCTCGCTGCAAGAGGCTATCTCACCTGCCACATGTATGCGCTTATGACAGGCTGCTAGAGAAAACGTTGTTACCCTTCGTAACCACTGTATCTTCACACTGTATTAACTCTTGTACTGATGTCTTAATACTCCAGTGTGTTTAGTGACCCAAGCTGCTGACTATATGTGCCGGTTACTTGTATTGCACCCCTTTAGTAACTTCAGATCAGGCAAAGGCAAAGTTTCAAAAGGTTTACTGTAAAAAAATGAATAGGGACACTTTGTCTGTAGGCGGAGTCTTATTATAATTAGGGGGTGGGGCATTCGTTTTAAGGTGTAACGAAGAATGGGCGTGGTTTCAATGGAATCGTGGGCATGGATTAAAGGGGTGTGACTCAAAGGGGTGTGGACCGAGTCTGAGATGAACGAAGGATGGAGGGAGAAAGAAAGAAATAGGGAGGGAAGGAAAGAGAAGGAAGGAAATAAAGAGGAATGGAGGGACAGCAGGCCCAGATCCTACACCACAATAGAAATGTGTATTCCATAAAGATTAACAATCAGCAAATAAAGATAATCCAAACACCTAGTGTTAACTCTTTAATCATCCCAGCACCATGGTTGTTATGGTGTCAGGATGATTAAAGCGCATTATTACTATTATTATTATTATTATTATTACTCAGGATTTACTGTATATAGCGCCAACAGTTTACGCAGCGCTTTACAATATAAAAGTGAGACAATACAGTTATAATACAATAAAATACAAGAGGATTAAGAGGGCCCTACTCAGAAGAGCTTACAATCTAATAATTACATTGTAATATAAAATTAAATAGTTCAGCTCACCATAATATAGAATCAGTGGGAGCCCTGAGTGTCACTTGCCACGTCGCCTGCCACCAGATGCCATCAGGCATTCCCAGCAGAGTCCCTCCTTACATCAGGCATCCCCAGCGGAGTCCCTCCCTACATCAGGCGTCCCCAGCGGAGTTCCTCCTTACATCAGGCATCCCCAGCGGAGTTCCTCCTTACATCAGGTGTCCCCAGCGGAGTCCCTCTTACATCAGTGTCCCCAGGGGAGTCCCTCTTACATCATGTGTTCCCAGTGGAGTGCCTCCTTACATCATGTGTCCCCAGTGCAGTGCCTCCTTACATCATGTGTCCCCAGTGGAGTGCCTCTATACATCATGTGTCCCCAGTGGAGTGCGTCTTTACATCATGTGTCCCCAGTGGAGTGCCTCTTTACATCATGTGTCTCCAGTGGAGTGCCTCCTTACATCATGTGTCCCCAGTGGAGTGCCTCCTTACATCATGTGTCCCCAGTGGAGTGCCTCCTTACATCATGAGTCCCCAATGGAGTGCCTCCTTACATCATGTGTTCCCAGTGGAGTGCCTCTTTACATCATGTGTCCTCAGTGCAGTCTGCCTCTCACAGATCGGTGTTCTGTCAAAAGCTCCAACCCGTCAAAAACTCCAACCGCAGCAGCAGGCCATGGGACAGAGGGTTGGCGGCAGCTCCATTTGTCTGTCTCGTTCCCTTCAGTGGAGAGGGGAGGGGCCCATCCGTGCAGCTAACCCCGGCTTCAGTGTACAAGTGAATTGTGAAGAGAGAAGCCGATTCATTGGCTGCATGGATCGGAGGCCCCTCCCCTCTCCACTGAACACAGGGGGAAAGAACCTGCTAGTCCAGAACGAGATCTCGTGGTGGCGGCCATTTTTTTGGAGCCAGAAGCAGCTGTGGTGCCAAAAACATTACCGATTTCCCGGGACAAAAGCAAAATCCAGGGATTTTAGTCGGGACGGCCTCTAATCGGGACGAGGGTCCCAAAAATCGGGATTGTCCCGGGAAAATTGTGACTGTCTGCAAGTATGTAACTACAGGATTGTGACTGGTCCAGCATACTTGTTTGAGCAAAAGTCCAATATTGGTTGAGTCCATGTCTGCAATCTAGCTCTGACTTCAGTATGATACTGGCCCTCCAGAATCCAGTAACGGCATTAGGCAGACCTGCCAAGGTGGACCAGGCCTAAACCGAACTGCTTCTTCTGATTCCTTGCACCATCTCTCTCTCTCTCTCTCTCTCTCTCTCTCTCTCTCTCTGTATGATTTGTAAAAGTGCGGAAACAGTGCTTCTACCACTAATACACCTAACAAATGATTTATTATAAGTATTTAAATAGCCCTGACAATTCATGCAGCTCTTTACATTTTGTACATTCACATCAGTCTCTGCCCAACAATCTAAGGTCCCTATCTCATATGAATACATACACATATTAGGGCCAATTTAATGCACATTTAAATGTCATATAGGTATCCAACTGAACAGAATTCGTCCATGTTCCAATAAAAAAATATTGTAAAAGTAAGTTTAACTACATTTTCATGTAAAAGGTTTATATTTTAATTACTGTAATGATTATATGTTGATATTTACCAATGGATGGGTACAGTCTGTTTTCACATGACATGCATGCTTCTTTACCTAAAGTGTATTATATATATGTCATCTTTTGAAATGTCAGCTACCTAAGCTGTATTATAACCTATGTTCAGTGTCCTTTTATTTTTTGTGATGTTGGAAATTCAATAAAACTTTATGAGAAAAAAATTGTAAAAGAAGCCCATATAGTGTAGTAGGTAATTTATTGGAAATGTTCAAGAAAAGCAGCACACTGACCCTGACAGAGTCTAAAGGATGAAACGCACCGGCTGGGGAGAAAGCGCCATTAAGTCATGCTTGCCAATATAAAGGTAAAGTGGTTAGATTCATATGTGATGATATGTGATTTGTGATATGCACCAGCACCTCAGTGCTAACATTGTTTTTTTTTTTATTGCATTTTTAATTGCCTACCACACAATATGGGCCTTTTTTTTACATTCTTACATATTTACCTATGATGTATTAACAATTTAGTTAGATTTAGTGATTGTTTTATAAGTGGTAGAAGTGCTGTATCTGCTCTTTTATGAATTCTCTACTTATGCATTTTCAATAAGGTTTTAGTAAACTAAAAATAACTGAAGAGTTTAAGAAAACCACCAACAAATTCTATCGAAACCATGAAGCCACTGAATTTATTGGTAACAGGTTGCCTTGACCTACGCTATATGGCCAAAAACCTTTGTGCAGTCACTCCTATATGAGCTTGTTTGACATCCTATTTGAAACCATGGGAACTTATAAAGAGTTGTCCCCTTCCTTTTGCAGCTATGACAGCCTTCACTCTTCTGGGAAGGTTTCTCGTGATTCTGTAGATTGCCTGTAGAAATCTGCCTTCATTCAGTTATTTCTGAGGACAGGTACTAACGATGACATTTTATAAGTGTAGGCCATTTGATTTCCTTCACACTAAACTTTTGTTGTCATAAGCTGGTACAGTAAGTGCATCATGTATTCCTGCCTGGAGTTTGCATGTTCTCCCTGTGTCTGTATGGGTTTCTTCCGGGTACTCCGGTTTCCTCCCACACACCAAAGACAGGCGGTCCCCAGGTTACAAACAAGATAGGGTCTGTAGGTTTGTTCCCAAAGGGGTTGTAAACCCTCGTTTTTTTTTTTTTTTTAATTACAAACATGTTATACTTACCTCCACTGTGCAGTTCGTTTTGCACAGAGTGGTCCCGGTCCTCCTCTTCTGGGGTCCCCCGGCGGGGCTGGTAGCTCCTCCCCGCATTGAGTGCCCACGTTGGAGAGGGGCTCTCCTAAGGTGGACACCCGTGCGGGCACACTCCCGAGTCCTGCTTCTGTGTCCATTCACACAGAATGCAGGACTCGGCCCAGCACCCGGGTGCCCGTGTCACTGGATTTGATTGACAGCAGCGGGAGCCAATGGCTGTGCTGCTATCAATCTATCCAATCATGAGCCGAGACAACGGGCAGGGTATGAGGGTATACAACCCCTTTAAGTTGAATCTGTTTGTAAGTCGGAATAGGTAAATTTTTTAATTAGGAAGGGAAGACCCTCACCATGCCAACTTCCGAGATATATATAAAAGGATTGAGAAACTCAAAAAATAGGTGGACTTTGTGGGCACAAAATGAGAGAAGAACTAGTTAAAAAATTATAAATTTTATTACAACATGATTAAAAAACATAGAAAATATACAAACAACACCCCATATGGACACATGTTACCAGTTACCCAATAAGAATGCATTTATGAAGGTTGGATCTAAATTAGAAAAAATTGACTTAGTAGTATGTCTAATAGAGAAGGTTCGATCCAATATCGCCTCCAAAACTTGCTTGTCAACGCGTTTTGCTAGACATTAGCTTCCTCAGGACGTATACTGGGTAGGTGCTGGTATATTTAAAAACAGAGCAAAAAAGAAGTGTATATAAATATTACATATTGTATACATCTGTATAGGCACAACAGTAATTACTTTAACACATATCCAGGAGAGATACATATAGACATTACAACACATACGGAAAACAACAACCAAACCAAAACAGAAAACATATATATACAGTATGCTTGTCTGGTGAACCTGTATCTAGGGGTATAGGGGCAACCTACAAGACTAGACAGAAGTAGACAGAGCTGGAGCCTCCAATCTAATATAAGTATATATAAAACAAACTAAAACTCGCGCAACTATATATAGTGCAAATTTAATAACTGATAGAGACCACAGCAGCTGTTGGAAAGGTACTAGACCTTAAAAAGGGATGTATAAGGCCTAACAGCGCTCTGTCAGAGAAAAAGCCAGAATCAACCCTGTCAGTCTCGCCGATTCCCGGCGCATGCGCGTTCGCGGCTCAGCTGAACAGCGCGCGCATGCGCACTAGCGCACGCATAACGTGCATCCCCTGCTGGCCTATAAAAGCTGCCTGACTGTTCAAACAAATTGCTGGTTTATCTCTTAGCTTCCTTGTGAACTTGTTCCTGTTTCCTGCTATTCGATTGCCTGTTGTGACCCGGATTGGCTTGACCTACTCTGATTCTCCCCTGGACCTGAATTCTGGCTTGTTTAATGGACTCTGCTTATCTCTGGTGTTTGACCCTCAGCCTGTACCCGGATTTTGCCTCCAGTCTCCTGTGCCTTGACCCTCAGCCTGTGACCCGGATTGTCTCCTGTCTCCAGTGCCTTGACCCTCTGCCTGTTTCCGGATTGTCTGCTGTCTCCTGTGTTTGACCCTCGGCCTGCTCTTGGATTTCCTCTTGACTCTGTATCTTGGCTCCCGGCCTGTTTACGGACTTGTCTCTAAAGCTGGTCCCCCAGCCTACCCTGGACTCTGTTTTCCTGCCTACCTGCTGGGTCCAACACCTGCCAACCCTTGCACGGCTATCAAGTTCCTCGCTGACCTTCATGCAAGATCTGCCCGTCCTGCTGGTAGCTTGTGCCTCTTGTATGATTCACCCTCTGTACCATCTCCAGGGGGTGGAGTGCACTTAATCGCAAGAGTGAACCACTCTCTGCATCTTGGCCTCGGTGAGTACAGATTTCTGACACACTCATGGAAAAAGTGTAACATAATAAATGCAAAGTGCTATAAAGCAAGTACTCAATGGTAAGGAATAATACAGTGAAAATATAAGTGTAAAGTGCCAAGTGCTTCCAGCGGCAATTCAAGTATCAGGCTTGAAAGAAAATGTTCAGAGACCACACTCAATGAAGAGCAAGAAATCCCCTCTTGTGACCCCACTCACCAGAGCCTGTAGACCCTCAGCTTTGCAGTCCAGGGGTCAAAAAACACTTCACAATGTCACAATGGTAAATCCAAGGTTGGAGGAGCTCCCACAGATAATTAGTATGCGGACCGGGGAAGACAATATATATTAAAAGAAGAGAGAAAAGGCATATAGTGAAGTACTGCCGACACTGACTGACTGCGCATTTGCAAAACGCCACTCACGAGATGGCTTGAAAAACAGGCACCAGTGTGTTCCGGGTTCGCAAACGCAGCGTGCGTTCCACAGATACCAGAAGTAGCGTCACTGGTACATAAAACCAGAAATGCGTCAATGCGTTTTGCCCCTCCTCTAGGGCATCATCTTCCGGTATCCGTGGAATGCATGCGGAACCTACGCTGCGGTTGCGAACCCGGGACACACTGATGCCTGTTTTTCAAGCAGTGACTTGAGTGGTGTCAATGCGCAGTCAGCCAGTGTCGGCAGTGCTTCACTATATGCCTTTTCTCTCTTCTTTTAATATATAGTATCTCACAAAAGTGAGTACACCCCTCACATTTTTGAAAATATTTAATTATATCTTTTCATGTGACAACACTGAAGAAATTACACTTTGCTACAATGTAAAGTAGTGAGTGTACAGCTTGTATAACAGTTTAAATTTGCTGTCCCCTCAAAATAACTCAACACACAGACACTAATGTCTAAATCGCTGGCAACAAAAGTGAGTACACCCCTAAGTGAAAATGTCCAAATTGGGCCTAAATAGCCATTTTCCCTCCCCGGTGTCATGTGACTTGTTAGTGTTACAAGGTCTCAGGTGTGTTAAATTTGGTGTTATTGCTCTCTCATACTGGTCACTGGAAGTTCAACATGGCACCTCATGGCAAAGAACTCTCTGAGGATCTGAAAAAAAAAGAATTGTTGCTCTACATAAAGATGGCCTAGGGTATAAGAAGATTGCCAAGTCCCTGAAACTGAGCTGCAGCACGGTGGCCAAGACCATACAGCGGTTTAATAGAACAGGTTCCACTCGGAACAGGCCTCACCATGGTCGACCTAAGAAGTTGAGTGCACGTGCTCAGCGTCATATCCAGAGGTTGTCTTTGGGAAATAGACGTATGAGTGCTGCCAGCATTGTTGCAGAGGTTGAAGGGTTGGGGGGTCAGCCTGTCAGTGCTCATACCATACGCCTCACACTGCATCAAATTGGTCTGCATGGCTGTCAACCCAGAAGGAAGCCTCTTCTAAAGATAATGCACAAGAAAACCCACAAACAGTTTGCTGAACACAAGCAGACTAAGGATATGGATTACTGGAACCATGTCCTGTGGTCTGATGAGACCAAGTTAAACTTATTTGGTTCAGATAAGCTTTGGTTTGGTCAAGCATGTGTGGCGGCAACCAGGTGAGGAGCACAAAGACAAGTGTGTCTTGCCTACAGTCAAGCATGGTGGTGAGAGTGTCATGATCTGGGGCTGCATGAGTGCTGCCGGAAATGGGGAGCTACAGTTAATTGAGGGAACCATGAATACCAACATGTACTGTGACATACTGAAGCAGAGCATGATCCCCTCTCTTCGGAGACTGGGCCGCAGGGCAGTATTCCAAGATAACGACCCCAAACACACCTCCAAGATGACCACTGCCTTGCTAAAGAAGCTGAGGGTAAAGGTGATGGACTGGCCTAGCATGTCTCCAGACCTAAACTTTAGGTATCTGTGGGGCATCCTCAAACGGAAGGTGGAGGAGCACAAGGTCTCTAACATCCACCAGCTCTGTGATGTCGTCATGGAGGAGTGTAAGAGGACTCCAGTGGCAACCTGTGAAGCTCTGGTGAACTCCATGCCCAAGAGGGTTAAGGCAGTGCTGGAAAATAATGGTGGCTACACAAAATATTGACACTTTGGGCCCAATTTGGACATTTTCACTTAGGTGTACTCACTTTTGTTGCCAGCGGTTTAGACATTAATGGCTACGTGTTGAGTTATTTTCAGGGGACAGCAAATTTACACTGTTATATAAGCTGTACACTCACTACTTTACATTGTAGTAAAGTGTCATTTCTTCAGTGTTGTCACATGAAAGATAGAATAAAATAATTACAAAAATGTGAGGGGTGTACTCACTTTTGTGAGATACTGTATATCTTCTTCCCTGGTCTGCATACTAATTATCTGTGGGAGCTCCTCCGACCTTGGATTTACCATTGTGACTCTACTAAGTGTTTTTTGACCCCTGGACTGCAAAGCTAAGGGTCTACAGGCTCTGGTGAGTGGGGTCACAAGAGGGGATTTCTTGCTCTTCATTGAGTGTGGTCTCTGATAATTTCCTTTCCTTGTCAAAAAAGTTTATTGAACATACAGTAATATAAAGATGCATGAAGTACGTTTACAAGGATATATAAAGTAAGCTTATTGTTATACATTAGAATTTATATAAATATTTAACATGAAATTTTCAAATATTAAAAATCAGGTACACAAAACCTAAAATAAAGGTGGAAAGTAATACATCAATTTCTTTTGGAGGTATTTGAGAAATCTATACCACCTATAAGTATTAACTGTTAGTAATATGTGTACGGATCAGATGTATTCTGAAAAAGAGCTTTGATCATAAGGTGGGGGAAAGGAAAGAAAAGGAAGAAAAAGGATAGAAAGACAAAGATATAGTCCACAAGGTCGATCCGTTCGTCAGTTTATCGTCCATTGGCTTCTCCATGAAGCATAGAAATGAATGTTTCTATAAGTCACATAATCTGCTACCATGGCAAAAGGACAGAGTCATTGAAATTTGACAGAAATTGATGTTTTATCCAAGGATGTCATAATTTTTCAAATGTTGGGATTTGGTTATGATCGATAGCTGCCATCTTGGCATGAGACATTGTGTTATTCATTCTTTGAATTGTTTCAGCCAGTACCAATGTAGGGGATCTCCATGCCTTGGCCACTGTTTGTTTTGCAGCCGTTAGTAGTTGGACCATAAGTTTGTATTGAGAAAATGTTAACCATTCCGGTTTCAAGTTAAGCAAAGCTATGAATGGGTCTGGTTGTATTACCCTTTTGAACATTTTAGATGCAATCACAAAAATTTCCTTCCAGAAAATTTGGATTAATGGGCACGTCCACCATATATGTAAAGGGTGTGCCTATGTCTGAACAGCCTCGAAAACAAAGGGCTGAGGTATTAGGTGAATATTTAGCAACTCTGGCAGGTACAAGATACCATTGGGTTAGAACTTTATAGTTTGCTTCCAATGCCAAAACATTGGGCGAAGATGATTTAGATGTGAGCCATATACTTGACCATTCCGTGTCCTCTAAAGTTTGCCCCGATCCTCCTCCCATTTCCGAACGTAAGTAGGTTTGTCGAAATTTGTGACTCCAAATAGTTGATTATAAAGTGATGAAATTATTCCTTTAGCAAATGGGTCTTTTTTACAGATTGATTCAAAAGTGGATAATTGAGACAAGGGTATTTCCACATTTAGGAATGGTGTAAAGAAGTTTTTAATTTGGAGATATCTAAATATCTCAGAGTTTGGTAGATCATAATTTTCTTTAAGCGTTGGAAATGAAAGGAATGATTTAGATGCAACAAAATCGTGTAGTGTCTGAATACCTGTTGTTGTCCAAGCTTTAACTGATTTCGGGTAGATCCATGCCGGATAGAAGGCCGGATTTCTGATAAATGATAGGAGGGGATTGTGTG
The DNA here is from genome assembly GCF_042186555.1 of Aquarana catesbeiana. Taxonomy (NCBI): domain Eukaryota; kingdom Metazoa; phylum Chordata; class Amphibia; order Anura; family Ranidae; genus Aquarana; species Aquarana catesbeiana. The sequence continues at coordinate 608,052,769 of NC_133326.1, read as the reverse complement.
GAGATTGTAATTGAAATATGATTTTTAGTTTATCCCAGAGAGATAAAAAGTGTTTAGTTATGGGATTATGTATTTTGGAACGGTCTTTGGGTTCAAGCCATAACAAGTTTGATATTGATAGAGGGTCACATTCTGAAGCCTCTATAAATACCCATAATGGGATTTCCTGTTTTGCGTGATATTTGGAGAGACTGGCCAAGTGAGCTGCTTTGTAATAGTTTGTAAAGTTAGGATATCCCAGGCCTCCTTTAGTTTTGGGAAGATGTAATGTGTGTATAGGTATACGTGGTTTGGAAGAACCCCATATAAATGATGTTGTTCTTTTTTGCACTAGTCTCAAAAAATAGGAAGGAATTGGAATAGGGAGAACTCTGAACAGGTATAGTAATTTAGGCAGGATAGTCATTTTAATTGCATTAATCTTTCCTATCCAGGATAAGGGAAGTTGTGACCATTGTTTTAATAAGATTGTTATCTGTCTCAGTAAAGGAGTGTAATTGGCTGAAAATAAGTCAGAATGAGATGCTGTTAATTGAATTCCAAGGTATGGGATTGATTTCTCTGCCCAGGTAAATGGGAGTGCAACCTTTGCCGGAATTAGTACAGGGTTTGATAGTGAAATGTTGAACACTAGGCATTTCTTAGGGTTAATCATAAGGCCGGAGATGGCTGCAAATGCATCAAGGACGGGCAATAGATTGGGACCTGAAACCTGTGGTGATGATAGGAAAAGCAATATATCATCTGCAAATATACATATTTTGTGTGTAATATCTCCTACTTCAATGCCAGTTATAGTATGGTTTGTTCTAATGTACTGGGCGACGGGCTCGAGTAAAAGGGCAAATAAGAGGGGAGATAATGGACAACCCTGTCGAGTGCCTCTTTCGATACTAAAAGCATCAGATTTGTATCCAGCATATTTTATATAGGCTTTAGGTTTATTATAGAGTGCTGTAATCCATTTTAGAAAATGAGGGCCAAAACCCCATTTTTGTAAAGAATAGTGCATATATTTCCAGGATACTGTATTGAATGCCCTTTTAATATCAAGAGATAAAAAGCATGAAGGAATTTTTCGTTTCTTAGCAATATGTGCCAATAGTACTGCCCTGCGTACATTATCGCCCGCCTGTCTATTTGGCATAAAGCCTACTTGATCTCTATGTATTCATTTACCTATGATATTATTAAGGCGTTTTGCTAGAATTTTTGCTAATAATTTGATATTAAGATTTATTAGAGAAATGGGCCGATAATCTACGTAGGAAGTATCATCAGAAAGGGGTTTTGGGATCATACATACAATTGCCATTAGTGTTTCCTGCCGAAAAGAATGTCCTTCTAAAAGTGTGTTGAGAGTTTCAGCTAGAAAAGGGGAGAGAATCTCTGAAAATTTTTTGTAATATAGGGCCGAGTATCCCTCTGGGCCAGGTCTTTTGTTAAGTTTTAAGTCTTTAATGGCATTAGCAACTTCATCTATAGTTATAGGTTCTTCCAAACTGTTTTTTTGGTTCTGAGACAACTCAGGTAAGGTAATCTGTGAGAAGAAAGATTCAGCTTCTGTAGGGTTAAATTCTTTGTTTGACTTGTATAAGGCTGCGAGATGTGAGTGAAATTTGTGGACGATTTTGACTGAATTGCTAGTATAAACGTCTTTTGATAATTTCAAAAGTATAGGTTTGAAAGATTTATTAGTAAAGTTTAATGCCCGTGCCAAATATGTGCCTGGTTTGTTTGTATTCATATAGAAATTATGCCTAGAGCGTTTGAGAGATTTGTCTACTGATTCTGTGAGAAATAGGTTGTATTCCAATCTAGTTTTTTCCAAATGAGATTTTGTACTCTGAGATGGATTATCTTGGAATGATATAGAGGCTGCGTTAAAATTTAATTCTAGTTTCTTTGCAAGAAGTTTGCGTTCCCGTTTAAATAATGCCATGTGTCTCGGAAGAACACCACGCAAAACAGGTTTGTGAGCTTCCCATAATGTTATCGGGGAAATGTCCGGATTGGTGTTGATTGATATGTATTCCTTTAAAGCTTGTTCAATAATTATGTGATGTGATGGGTGTTTGAGCATTATATCCGGTAGGGACCAAGTTGGGTCATGCACTTTCGGTATAGTTGAGGCTATAGTTGTGTATACTGCGTTATGGTCTAACCAAGAAATTGGAATTATATCTGACGCAATAATCTTTGGTATCATTCCTATTGTTAGAAAAATATGGTCTATTCTGGTAAAGGATTGATGAGGATGTGAAAAATAAGTGAATTTCTTCTTTATCGGATTACTTTCTCACAAGAATCTGTATTTGGAAAGAAGTTGAGAGAAAGGTAATTTAGAGGTCATTCTGGATGGGGTAAAAGGTGATTTATCGAAAAAGGGGAGGAGGACCTGGTTAGAATCACCACACATAATCACCGTTCCCATTTTGTGCGTATTAATCACTTGTAATAAGTGCGAGAGGAAAGGTGTAGGTTGTTTATTGGGAGCGTAGTAGGAAATTACTGTGACTGCTGTATCCATTATATAACCCATGAGTATTAGGTATCAACCTTCTGGGTCTTTAATTTCTGATGATAAAGTAAATGGTATGGACCGGTGAAATGCAATTAGAGTTTCCCTTTGTTTGGTACTGGCTGAAGCCGTAAAAATTTGTGGATAAAAAGGGGACATATATTTAGGTGTGGAATTATTGGTGAAGTGTGTTTCTTGTAGGCACACAATGTGGGTCTTCCTGTTATGGAAAGTATGGAATGCTTTGGTCCTTTTCTGAGGAACATTTATGCCCTGAACATTCAGGGATAGGATATTCAATGGTGCCATGGTAACAGATTAAATAGTTTTGACTTACTTTTTATTATACAACGCTGACTACGCGGATCAACCTGTGTGGACTGAAGGAATGAAAAGGTAGAAAATAATCCAGTGGAGTCTGGAGTGAAGAATAAACAGAAAACATATAAGGTTAGATGGTACATTGTATGAAATAATACATGTAAGTAATCACAAGTTGCCCGTGAAAGAGAATATATATCTTTATCGGGGAAAAAATGCCTTCGTCAGACTCCCACATATTATGTACACGGATCTTCCGCTTACAGGAGAGAAGTGCTATAATAATAAGCATCAAAAGGATGCCTCAATAATTGGAGTGCAGGATACCTAATATTTGTAGAATTAGTTGTTCCAGGGTGATTGTATATAGTTAATATCACCTTAGGTTAAATAATTCAGTCAGAAAAGTACCGTTTAGAAGTTTGTTATGGATAGTGATTTTTTTTAGAATATTTGGGAGTTTAACCTATTAGAGTAAACTATTACATATTTCAATCATATGTATTTGCATAAATATAGTAATTCATAAATTTGAGATTATATTGACACAGGTTGGATCAAAAGAAATCAAAAGTAGAGGAAATAATTGGGTAATAATATACTTATTTTGAGAGAGAGAGAAAAAAAAAAGAAAAAGCTCCTATTACTTCTGGAGCAGTTTCTGCACGTTTGCAGCTGAAAGTAATTCGTCTGAAATTATAGACAAAATTGAACAACTGAATAAAGAATTCCCTATTACGTTTTTAGGTTTTAAAGCAATAAGAACCATTAACAATGAGAAATATAACTTGAATGTAACCTGACCCTATATAGTATGTGAATACCAGGATAAGGTCACATTCAGTCACATATTCAAATCTTATCGAGAACAATCTCTAAGTGAGTATTTTGAAGAGATACTAGAATTTGAGTTGTTAGTCCATGGAGTCTTCTTGGTCCATGGATGCAGTGGCATAACGGCTTCTTTTGTGAGAATGATGATTTCTATTTTGTTCGGAAATTTTCTGAGTGCTGCTTGATGGTGAAGATGACGCCATTCTTCTGCGTGAAGAGGAATTGCTGCATGTGGGTTCTGTCAGATTCAATTTTAGAAGGGTCTGTTGTAGTTCATCTGCAGATCTACTCCTGTAAATTGTACCTTGATAAGTAAATCTGACAGAAAAGGGGAATCCCCATTGGTACATAATGTTGTGACGTTGCAGTTCCATTAGCTGGGGTTTCATGGAGCGTCTTTTGGTGATAGTAAGTTGGGATAAATCAGCAAAAAATTTGATATTTGTGGCCTTGAAAATTCAGTTCCTTTTTTTCTCTTGCAGCTGCTAATATTTGCTCTTTTGTCCCGTAGTAATGGAATTTTGTAATTACCGTATTTATCGGCGTATAACACGCACAGGCGTATAACACGCACATTCATTTTAAGAGGGAAGTTTCAGGGAAAAAAACTTAAATTTTAAATAAGAAACTTTGAAGCAAAATAAAGGTCAGTGCCCATCTGCAGCCTCCCCATTGCCATCAATGCAGCCTGATAAATGCCCATCTGCAGCCTCACAAGTGCCATCAATGCAGCCTCATCAGTCCACATCAATACAGTAGCCTCACCATTGCCATCAGTGCAGCCTGATCGATACCCATCTGCAGCCTAGAGGGGACAGGGAGGGGGGTGGGACGAGCGCCGACAGATTACATACAGTGAGAATCTCCTATGTTAGACAGAACAGTGGTCCAATGGCGGCCCAGGAGACGGGACTTCCTATTACAGAGGCCACCAAGTAAACAGAAGTTTCTCACTGTATGTAATCTGACGGCGCTTGTCCCGCCCCCTTCCCTGTCCCCTCCGAGGCAGCTAAAATTGAAGTATTGGCGTATAACACGCACACGCTATTTGCACCCGATTTTTTCATGGTGAAAAAGTGAGTGTTATACGCCAATAAATACAGTATGTCACGTGGGGGTTCATCTGTTTTTTTGGATGTGAGGGCTCTGTGTATTCTGTCCAGTTCTAAACTTTCAATTGGAATAGCTGGCTGCAGTTCTTGGAATAGAGCCGTGATTGTAGATTACAAGTCTGTCACTGTTTCAGGTATTCCCCTTATGCGCAGGTTGGAACTTCTGGCTCTATTTTCATAATCCTCAAGCTTAGATTGGAGTAAAATTCTCCTCTTTTAGGTTTTCCATTTCTGTCATATTATCCTGAGTTGTATTTTCAATTTCATCCATTTTTATTTCTAAGGCTGCGGTGCGGTTTCCCAGCTCTCTGATTTCTTTTGTTAGGCTGTTTGTTATTTGCTCTGAGGTTTGTTTTAAAGCCCTGTGGGGCATTCTTTCAAATTGTAATAGTAATGTTGGGGATGCTGAGGAGGTTTGTGAGGGGCTCTGTGAGAGGATTTGTTCAGTTTCTGACTCAAATGGAGAGTCTTGCTCTTGCCTGCAGTCTCCGCTTTATCCTTTCCTCTTCTCCTCAGCGGTGCGGAGCTCTAGCAATGCATGTCCGCCTCGCTAGACTCCGCGCATGCCGGATAAACATTTCCTTTCGAGCCTGATACTTGAGTTGCCACTGGAAGCACTTGGCACTTTACACTTATATTTTCACTGTATTATTAGTTACCATTGAGTATTTGCTTTATAGCACTTTGCACTTTATTATGTTACATTTTTTCCATGAGCGCTGTTAAGACTTATACATCCCTAATATAAGTATAGGTCAAAGCGATGCAAATACATAACCCGTTGGCTATAATACATCCACTGGGTATAGAAGAAAAGAAATGAAGTGCTAGTGAAGCTGGATTCAGTCATACAAAATCCTAAAAGTAAATGTAGCGCTGGTAGATTTTTTCAATCTACCGCTTAAAGGTAAATTTAGTGGGTCATATGTTCTGTACATAGTTCAGATTCAGTTTAGCCTCTGTTCCAGTTTGGCTGCGTTGCGTGTAGTTTCACACAGTGCCTGTGCCTGTTTTCCAGGAAAAGAAGGGGTTAAATTGCAGGACTTTATTTCTGACTGCGTAGGCTGCGGGTGAGAAGTAGAGGCCCGGGAGCTACATGATCAGAGGAACAAGTGGGAGGAGCCAGATCTACTTGTTGCCGCGTGGGATGCGGGTATGTGTGTCTTGGCGCCAAAGGAGAAGAGAGGCCTCGTGATCGTATTGAGAGGATCAGAGTGCAGCCATGTCTTCTTTCCCATTGGTACCGTCAACTATGGGATCCAAGATGTTCCCTACGAGTACCGCTGCGGGTGCTATGCTGACCGGAACCCTGCTTACAGATACTGGCATTTGTTTGAAGCCGCAGGGGCGGTTCGTACTATACACAGTTGGAGATATCGAAGGGCTGGGCATGCTTTGCCACAAGTGTGAAGGACTGGCCATACATCTCCGTCCATTTGTTCGATGTTTGCAGTGCGGAGAATATTTATTCACAGTGGAGCAACCTACAATGTCGCCCCGTGCTTATCGTGTGGACTGGGCTACAGGTGTCGCCACAGTGGAAGCTGCTACCATTGCTGTTGGAGAGCAACAGGCTGTGACCTCGTCTGCTACCGAGAGTGTTTCCGAGGGAGATTTCGCTGTCACCGCTTCATCAGCGGACATCACCTTCATTTCTACTTCTACCACACCTATCCCCGTTGCACCTGTCCAAAGGAAGGTGGGATATGTGAAGGCTTCCCGCAGCCGTGGTCGAGGCCTACCCCAGAGACTACCCGAACCGGAGCCGGAGGAATATATGGATCCAGAGAAGTCCACGTCAGGAACGGGTGAGAGATCAAAGGGGAACATATCTGGGACTCTTTGTAAATATTTGCCAGCAGAAGAGTTGAGAGACTCGGAGATAGATTCTATGTCAGATCTCTCCGGTGATGATAATTTGTTTGAGACAATGTCAGAGGAACTATTGTGGGCCCAGGGTGAAGATGTTGCTTCTGCCCTTACTTTCTCAGAATGGACAGCCCTGAATTCTGGGAAGACATCACCTTGTGTGGAGCCGCACAGTACTACCAAAGAGACATTGTCTAAAGTTAGTTTGCTTAAGTTTGAACCGACACCCGTCGGATCTATGGTTCGTAAATCACCTGGTTTGGGGAAAAATAGAACTTTGCCTAGACTTGCCCGTTTGCAGAGAGTGCTCACCAAACGAGTTGCCACAGAATATGGTCTGGAATTTCCCTATGTTACTCAGGAAATTATGCAGGAAATTGAGGCCAACCGGGAACAATGGTACCGTGAAGCTGTTTGGGACTATTTGTCAGTACCAAAACCTTTCCGGAAAGCTGGGTATTCTGTTGCCATGGATGAACACTTCAATGGATGTTTGCTGCATTGGAACTATGGTCGGCACATCTATGCTGACAAGGTGGTCATTTGCAGACCTGGAAAAGATGACATTGTGTACTTTATCACTACCGTGGATAAACTAGGGAAGAAATTGACATTACCAGATCCCCGGTTTATTGGTGATTATGCAAAGGAACTGTTGTCTTCTATTCTTTTAAAAAGAAAAGAGAACTTTGGGGTATATAGCTAGATAGTGTTATGCCCCGTACACACGTTTGGACATTGATCGGACATTCCGACAACAAAATCCTAGGATTTTTTCAGACGGATGTTGGCTCAAACTTGTCTTGCATACACACGGTCACACAAAGTTGTCGGAAAATCCGATCATTCTGAACGCGGTGACGTAAAACACGTACGTCGGGACTATAAACGGGGCAGAAGCCAATAGCTTTCATCTCTTTATTTATTCTGAGCATGCGTGGCACTTTGTGCGTCGGATTTGTGTACACACGATCGGAAATTCCGACAACGGATTTTGTTGTCGGAAAATTTTATAGCCTGCTCTCAAACTTTGTGTGTCGGAAAATCCGATGGAAAATGTGTGATGGAGCCTACACACGGTCGGAATTTCCGACAACAGGGTCCTATCACACATTTTCCATTGGAAAATCCGACCGTGTGTATGGGGCATTAGTGTTTAGAGATCTCTGTGGTCAAGAGATTTTGTTCACCTCAGCGCTTTTATATCCAAAGACTTCTGTGGTAACCAAAGTTTCTTTTACTGAAAAAAATATAATATGCCCCGAGATAGGGATGGACTTTTCAAGTTACTTCAGTTTATTAGAGGAAAATATGTGGGAAGAGAGTGTCATTCTTTTGTGGAATGAGGCTTTGCTCCAGAATTGTTAGTGATGCTACTGTACATATTTTGTGTGTGTCTAACTTTGTTTCTTTCAGGAACAACTGGATCTCCTATCAAGCTGTTAGGCTTTTCAGCTAGATAGATAGTGGGGTTTTGTGACATGTCTAAAGTGATTTCTTTTGCTGATGTGAATATGTTGTCTAAATGTTAAAACTGTGACATTTCTATACTGTCTTTTCTTCTTTCTCATCCAAGTTCTAAGTTCAAATACCTACTCTCAGGCTTGAGAGTTATATTTTGACAGACGTTGAGGACAACGTCTATTGTAGTGGGGGGAGTATGTAGCGTTGGTAGATTTATTCAATCTACCGCTTATAGGTAAATTTAGTGGGTCATGTGTTCTGTACATAGTTCAGATTCAGTTTATTGTCAGATTTAGCCTCTGTTCCAGTTTGGCTGTGTTGCGTGTAGTTTCACACTGTGCCTGTGGGTGTCGTTGTCACCATGGGTCGGTGTTGGAAAGGCAACATGCTGAAGTGTATGAGTGCTCTTCTGTCCCGGAGATAACTCGGCGGAGGTGGTCCTCCGAGTTGCATTCTGGGAGAGGGTATTTATGGTACAGACGCCATGTTTCAGGGTTTTTCCCCTTCGTGGCCCTAGAGGTATGTGTCAGTGAGTGCTATCTCGTAGCCCTCCGGCCTGGAGGGTTACGGAGCTGCAGCCGTGCAGGTGGACCCAGAAGCCTGTCTGGGGCCTGCTATCGTTGGGATGGTCCTGTGCTGTCTGTCCTGCGGGAAGAAGCCGGACAATCGGGAAGATCCAGGGGAGGACCCATCTTGGAAGGGACCATGCAAGGCTGGTCTTAAGAAGGGCCTGGTGACTCGATTGGAGGACGTATCCTAAACTAGCCTACCGCACAAGTACTGCCGGGTCGGCCTAAAGGTTCTGGTACTGTGTTTGCTGTTCATTAAAAACCACTACATCTTGTGGCAGAGGATTGTACGGGCTTTATTTCGCTCAAGTCTGTGGCAGAGACTTTTTGTTCATGCTGCTTACCGGCTGCTAGGTTGGTGAGAGAGACCTATCCGGGCGGGCAAAGATTTAACCCTGAAAGGAAAGTATATTCATCCCTAAGATTACAATTACTCAGTGCTACACCAAGAAAAGGTATTTGAACTTCCCTGCAACTCTTCTTCTACCTCTTTCCTGCTACTTCTTCAAGTTATATCCCATTAAAGCATTGGAAAAGTACCCAAGTGACTGGTGCCTACATTGTCTGATAGTAAGCTCAACGGGACCCTAGACCCGGTGTTGGTGAAATCACAGGTAAAAAGGTAACGGAAACAGCCTGCAACAAATCAGCAGCTCCACCGTGAGTTATTGCTACATGAATATCGATAAACAAGAAGTTTGTATAAACCTGATCTTCAAAACATTCAGGGGGCCGTATAAAAATATAGGGTTCCTATCAAATCAAGATGATACTAAGATGATTCTCACCTGATATATAGTAAAAGCATCAACCGCCATGTGGCAGAATCAGAGTCCAAACCAACAATAAAGATAAATTCTCATAAATTGCAATATAGATCATCAAAGATCAAGGTATCTAAAAATACAGACGGTGTCAACAATTAATCAGGTACATAGTTAGGTAAAGGATGAAACACTATTGGTAAGAAGCACTTACCAAAAGTGTAAGTTTATTGAACCTGAGATAATTTAACTTACGTGTCAGATAAATAGAAAGGGATCTCCAAACTCAAGAGGACAGATCAGCATCTGGGGGGAAATAATATAAAGAACTACTCTACACAGGTGTAAGCCATAAAGAGCACATAAAGTCTAATTAATGAGTAGGTTAAATGAAGAGGACCCACCTATATCATATAAGTATGGCAGTTATCCCCATTTGGGGGGGGGCCTGTCATTAAGGCCCTGGCAGTTAGCACAGAGTAACCAATGGTAAGTCTGCAACAATATATAAATGGATGGAGAAATCAGAGTGAATCAAATTGTTTAGTTCACTAAGTAATGCCATATAAATAACGTCCCAAGGCTGTGTGTGACCCAGGCATTTGTGCCCGGTAGCGGGTGACATCACCCTGCAGTGTACGAGTGTCGCGCATGCGCCACGCCATCCAGCCATCCATCCAAGGAACAACACTGGCACCCAGCGAGACGGACAACCACCAACAGCGTCAACGCCACGACGCATGCGCTGCACTGGACATCAGCCCGTCAACCACCACAAACAGGGGAACCAGCACAGACAAGCCAAGAAAGCAGCTAGCTACAAATGTAGATCTGATGTATATTAACAGCTAGAGGGGCACTCCTCCATATGTCGGGCCACATTATAAAACAAAAAACAAAAAGGACATAAAAAAAAAACAAAAAGCCCACAAAGTCCACCTATTTTTTACATTTTTTAAGTGTAGCTCTAGCCAAAAAAACTATTTTTAAGATTTTTGGATGGCATAGGGATCGGTTAACACCCCTGTAAGATTTGTTTTGCTGTTTGTCCCAATAACAATTGGATTTTGAAAATTTGGGGTTGTTGTGGAAACAAGCCTTCCTAGGGGTAGATTTCCTCTCACTGCCTGTTGTCTCCCTCCATTTGTAAGTAGGAGTCATTTGTAAGTCGGATGTTTGTAACTAGGGGACTGCCTGTATGTGTTTGTATGAATGTGAGCAGGGCCGTTTGAAGGAATTTGGGGACCCCAAGCAAAATGGACATGGAGGCCCCCCGCACGCACGCAAAGCCTACAGGAATCACAGCATAGCGATACAGTTAAAGTTCAGCAACACTTTATATGAATAAAAAAGGTTTACAGTGCAAATACTGCTGTTGCATATAATGTACATAAAATTTTTTTCAACAATTGAACATTTGCAAAAAAACACCACTGTACCATAAAATCAAATATACATTAAAAAAGTGCACAATAACTAAATCCAACATACTTAAAACACACGCACACATTAACATTAACATTTTTCAGTTCTCACAAACATGTGCAAATTATCTAAAACTGCTGTTTGCGAGCCTTGTTTTCTGCAAAGGCAATCACAATGTCCTCCATGTCCAAAGACTGGCGAACATCAGGCTCAATTGACATAAGTGCCAGTCCTGTAAAACTTTCCTGGCCCATGGGGGACCTCGTGTCATTTTTTATCAGCTTCAAAGCTGAAAAGCTCCTCTCACCAGAGGCCACTGACACAGGGAAAGTCAGGAGTAGACGCAAAGCAATGCTTAAATTACTGTACAAATCCAGTAGCTTCTCACTATATATGTAATTAAGCATGTCAAATGGGGCAGTGGCTACATGGTCTGGAAAAGTGTAGAGAGATGAATTGATCTTAAGTGCCAAGTCATCAGCACAATGTCATAGAGGGTTTGTTCCAATTTTTTGCATCGTTCATGAAGCTTTCCATTCTTTATTGTCTGCTTCATGTTGTCCTTTGAGAACAGAAAGTCATAAAGGTCATAAACACCCTTCAATCTTGAAAACCTGTCACTTATGCCGTGTACACACGATCAGACTTTACGGCATACGGTCGAAAAGTCAGCTCATCTGTATGCTAGCCCGACGGACAAAAAACGACGCTAGGGCAGCTATTGGCTACTGGCTATGAACTTCCTTGTTTTAGTCCGGTCGTACGTCATCACGTACGAATCCATCGGACTTTGGTTGATCGTGTGTAGGCAAGTCCGTTCATTCGGAAAGTCCGTCGTAAAGTCCGTCTAAAAGTCCGCCGGGCAAAGTATGCCGTAAAGTCCGGTCGTGTGTACGCGGCATTAGGCTTCTGAGGGCTGTGTCAACCATGGGCAGAAAGAAGTCTCTTCTGAAAGTCTTGTCTGCAGTAGACTGAGTGTCCTCTGTACCTTCATATAGAGACTCTTTTCTTTTTACGCTGCCTTTTCTCAGGAAGGGTCATTTCCATATCCAGATTTTCTGGAATGTCTTTTGCATCCGTTTGACAGGAAGCAATCCCATTTTCCCTGAAGTCTTCAAGGTAGTCTTTTACTCCTTCTGTTTCTGATTTAAGTGTTTCCATGGAAACATTTGGACTTTGTAGCAGCTTGCTTACATTATTGATCTGGTGCAAAACATTGTACCAGGTCATGGTGCAAAGCAGAAAAGACCAGGTCTTCATCTCACCATGTAAGCTTTTAGCAGTTGACATGGTCTCTGAGTCCCCCTTCTCTATAGCAAACATCTGGAGTGCAGATAAAAACGTCCCTATTTTTATCGCCGACGCTATGGGCGGATTTGCGGTGCATTTCGGCCGCTAGCGGGGCTGTTTTACCCCCCGTTAGTGGCCAAGAAAGGGTTAAAACCGCCCGCAATGCGCTGCTGAAGAAGCAGCGCATTGCGGGCGGTATAGCCGCGCTGTCTCATTGATTTCAATGGGCAGCATCGGTGAAGGAGCGGTAAATACACTGCTCCTTCTCCGCTCCAAAGATGCGGCTAGCAGGACTTTTTTACCGTCCTGCTGGCGCAACGACACACTGGAGTGAATGTGACAGCACTTTAAGGGCGGATTGCGCTATAGCACCTGCAATACGATCCAGTGTGTAAGGGGTCTTACGTACACACCAACATGGAAGCATTGTGGCAGTAAACAATGAAGTCTTAAAGCACCCATATGGCTGGGCATATAAATTATGGATAAGGGATAAGATCTTGTACAGTGGACGTAGTATATCTAATGATATCTAATGAGGAGAGTAAAAAAGAAAGATTTACCATAGCTTTACCATAGAAACAATTACCATACCTTTCTTTGCATTTTCTTTCTTTATCATCCCATTTCCATCTTATTGCTTCTTTTTTGAATCAGGTAATATGTATTAGAGTTTTTTGCAAAAATTTACAAAGCAGAGAAAAGACTCTACAGAAGGATGTGTACTTTAGAGTCTTTTAATTTTTGCAAAAAGCTTTAATAAATATTACCTGATTCAAAAAATTATTATTATTTATTATGGTCAGCAAGCTACCATATTTTTATTACTAAATGGGTCTTGATGACTGCCTCCCCCCCTTACTACCCCCCTCCCCCCCCGTGTTCTTTTTACCCCCCCCTCCCTACCACGTACTGCGCGGCAGGAGATTCAGTTTTTTGTTACCGGCCGGCCGGACTGACAGGAAGTGTGTGCACTTCCTGTCAGTCTGGCCAGGAACAGGAAACTGAATCTCCTGTACCGCGCGGACTGCAGGAGGAAGGAAGAGGAGCTCGGCCACGCTACAGGCTGCAGCTTATAGGAAGCGGCAGCCGGCGGCGCGGCTGGGGCCCCAGGCCAGCTCGGGGCCACAAGCAATTGCTTGTTTTGCCTGTCCTGTCGTGACGGGCCTGAATGTGAGTTAGGGATAGGGTTGCCACCTTTTCTTTAAGCCAAACCCGAACACTTTTGTGGTGCATGGCAATTTTTTTTTTTTGTAGTATACACCAGGCGTCACTAAATGGTGGACCGTGGTCCGGACCCGGACCGAATGACAATCCTATTCTGATCACGGCTCCACCACCCAGCAGCCTGGGTGCCCTCTCCCGGCGATAACCTCCTTCCCCTGCTGCTAGCAGGCAGAAGGCACGGCACGCCAGGACCGAGGGCAAGACTGAGGGCGGGACCGTCCAACCCCCAAGCTCACAAGCTGGTTACTTGCCACCAAGACACAGTGCGAACCCAGCAACCAACCACCCGTCCGCCAACAGGGAAATCTGGGCAGCCCCGCCCCCGTCCAGACACGCCACACTCCCTGCCCACCAACCACAGTGCAAGGTAGGATGTGAAAGTAACTGGAATACAAGCAAGGGGGGCTGTGGAGGGCACTGGTATAAAAGAAAGGAGGAGCTGTGAAGGGGACTGGTATACAAGAAAAGGAGGGGTGAAGGGCATTGGTATACAAGAAAGGGGGGCTGTGAAGGGGACTGGGATGCAAAAAAGGGGATCTGTGAAGGGGACTGGGGTGCAAGGAAAGGGAGGGGGCTGTAAAGGGGACTGGTATACAAGAAGGGGGGCTGTGAAGGGACTGGTATACAAGAAAGGGGGGCTGTGAAGGGCACTGGTAGACAAGAAAGGGGGGCTGTGAAGGGGATTGGTAAACAAGAAGGGGGGACTGGTATACAAGAAAGGGGGTAGCTGTGAAAGCCACTGCTATACAAGAAATAGGGGGCTGTGAAGGGACTGGTATGCAAGAAAGGGGGGATGTGAAGGGGGTGCTGTAATTTAAAGGGGGTCTGTATTGTAAAGGGGTGCTGTGATGTAAAGGGGTCTGTATTGTAAAAGGGATTGCTGTGATGTAAAGAGGGTGCTGTGTTGTAAAGGGGGCACTGTAATGTAAAGGGGGGGAGTGTGATGTAAAGGGGGGCTGTATTGTAAAGGGGATACTGTAATGTAATGGGGGCTGTGATATAAAGGATACACTCTAATGTAAGTGGAAGCTCTATTGTTAAGAAAGGGCAGTATTGTAAAGGGGGTGCTGTAATGTAAAGGGGATCTGTATTGTAAAGGGGAGTGCTGTGATGTAAAGGGGCGCTGTGTTGTAATGGGGGGCAAACTGTAAAGCAAAGTGGGACTGTGATGTGAAGGGGGTGATGTAACGTAAAAGGGAGACTGTGATGAGAAAAGGGCTGTAATATGAAGGGGGGGCAGTGATTTAAAGGGGAAACTGCAATGTATGGGTGTGGAGGTGCTGTGATATGAAAGATCTGGGTCCTACCACAAATATGAGACTCGGACCCCTGCTGGTACAATATTTTACTAACCGAACCTCTGTGAATTTTAATTCCATACCTCTGGTATACACTATAGGATTGTAAAAGACGTCGGGCACCTTTGAGTGCCTCAAGAAAAGTGGTAATGCAATGCATGAACAGTGGGTGTGGCCAAATTGGATTAACAGTGGGAGGGGCTTAAAGCAGCACAGTTAAATAAAACAAAAGCATTCTTGTACCCATAAAATATGCTCAGATTAAAAACACAAATGTCACTGTAAAAATATGAACTTAGCCTACCTTACAAGTGGACAGTGTCATTCAGTAGAGCAGTGGACAGTGTCAGTAGGGCAGTGGATGGTATCAGTAGAGCAGTGGTTGGTGTCAGGAGGGCAGAAATTGGTGTCAGTAGGGCAGACATTGATGTCAGTAGAGCAGTGGATGTTGTCAGTAGAGCAGTGGATGGTGTCAGTAGAACAGCGGATGGTGTCAGTAGGGCAGAGGTTGGTGTCAGTAGGTGTCAGTAGAGCAGTGGAAGGGTTTCAGTAGGGTAGAAGTTGGTGTCAGTAGAGCAGTGGACGGTGTCAGAAGGATAGTGAATGGTATCAATGGAGCAGTGGATGGTGTCAGTAGGGCAGAGGTTGGTGTCAGTAGGGGAGTGGAGGGTGTCAGTAGGGCAGGAGTTGGTGTCAGTAGGGCAGTGGATGGTGTCAGTAGGGCAGTGGATGGTCTCAGTAGGGCAGAGGTTGGTGTCAGTAGGTGTCAGTAGGGCAGTATGTGGTGTCAGTAGGGCAGACATTGGTGCCAGTAGGGCAGAAATTGGTGTCAGTAGGGCAGAAATTGGTGTCAGTAGAGCAGTGGATAGTGTCAGTAGGGCAACGGATGGTGTCAGTAGGGCAGTGGATGGTGTCAGTAGAGCAGTGGATGGTGTCAGTAGAGCAGTGGATGGTGTCAGTAAAGCAGAAGTTGGTGTCAGTAGAGTAGTCAAGGGTGTCAGTAGGGTAGTGGACGGTTTCAGTGGAGCAGTGGATGATGTCAGTAGGGCAGAGGTTGGTGTCATTAGGTGTCAGTAGGTCAGTGGATGGTGTCAGTAGGGCAGAGGTTGATGTCAGTAGAGCAAAGGACAGTGCCAGTAGGGCAGAAGTTGATGTCAGTAGAGCAGTGGATGTTGTCAGGGCAGTGGATGGTATGAGTTGAGCAGTGGATGTTGTCAGGAGGGCAGAGGTTGATGTCAGTAGAGCAAAGGACAGTGCCAGTAGGGCAGAAGTTGATGTCAGTAGAGCAGTGGATGTTGTCAGTAGGGCAGTGGATGGTATCAGTAGAGCAGTGGTTGGTGTCAGGAGGGCAGAAATTGGTGTCAGTAGAGCAGTGGATGGTGTCAGTAGAGCAGTGGATGTTGTCAGTAGAGCAGTGGATGGTGTCAGTAGAACAGCGGATGGTGTCAGTAGGGCAGAGGTTGGTGTCAGTAGGTGTCAGTAGAGCAGTGGAAGGGTTTCAGTAGGGTAGAAGTTGGTGTCAGTAGAGCAGTGGATGGTGTCAGAAGGATAGTGGATGGTATCAATGGAGCAGTGGATGGTGTCAGTAGGGCAGAGGTTGGTGTCAGTAGGGGAGTGGAGGGTGTCAGTAGGGCAGGAGTTGGTGTCAGTAGGGCAGTGGATGGTGTCAGTAGGGCAGTGGATGGTCTCAGTAGGGCAGAGGTTGGTGTCAGTAGGTGTCAGTAGGGCAGTATGTGGTGTCAGTAGGGCAGACATTGGTGCCAGTAGGGCAGAAATTGGTGTCAGTAGGGCAGAAATTGTTGTCAGTAGAGCAGTGGATAGTGTCAGTAGGGCAACGGATGGTGTCAGTAGGGCAGTGGATGGTGTCAGTAGAGCAGTGGATGGTGTCAGTAGAGCAGTGGATGGTGTCAGTAGAGCAGTTGATGGTGTCAGTAAAGCAGAAGATGGTGTCAGTAGAGCAGTCAAGGGTGTCAGTAGGGTAGTGGACGGTTTCAGTGGAGCAGTGGATGATGTCAGTAGGGCAGAGGTTGGTGTCATTAGGTGTCAGTAGGTCAGTGGATGGTGTCAGTAGGGCAGAGGTTGATGTCAGTAGAGCAAAGGACAGTGCCAGTAGGGCAGAAGTTGATGTCAGTAGAGCAGTGGATGTTGTCAGTAGGGCAGCGGATGGTATCAGTAGAGCAGTGGTTGGTGTCAGGAGGGCAGAAATTGGTGTCAGTAGGGCAGACATTGATGTCAGTAGAGCAGTGGATGTTGTCAGTAGAGCAGTGGATGGTGTCAGTAGAACAGCGGATGGTGTCAGTAGGGCAGAGGTTGGTGTCAGTAGGTGTCAGTAGAGCAGTGGAAGGGTTTCTGTAGGGTAGAAGTTGGTGTCAGTAGAGCAGTGGACGGTGTCAGAAGGATAGTGGATGGTATCAATGGAGCAGTGGATGGTGTCAGTACGGCAGAGGTTGGTGTCAGTAGGGGAGTGGAGGGTGTCAGTAGGGCAGGAGTTGGTGTCAGTAGGGCAGTGGATGGTGTCAGTAGGGCAGTGAATGGTCTCAGTAGGGCAGAGGTTGGTGTCAGTAGGTGTCAGTAGGGCAGTATGTGGTGTCAGTAGGGCAGACATTGGTGCCAGTAGGGCAGAAATTGGTGTCAGTAGGGCAGAAATTGGTGTCAGTAGAGCAGTGGATAGTGTCAGTAGGGCAACGGATGGTGTCAGTAGGGCAGTGGATGGTGTCAGTAGAGCAGTGGATGGTGTCAGTAGAGCAGTGGATGGTGTCAGTAAAGCAGAAGTTGGTGTCAGTAGAGTAGTCAAGGGTGTCAGTAGGGTAGTGGACGGTTTCAGTGGAGCAGTGGATGATGTCAGTAGGGCAGAGGTTGGTGTCATTAGGTGTCAGTAGGTCAGTGGATGGTGTCAGTAGAGAAGAGGTTGATGTCAGTAGAGCAAAGGACAGTGCCAGTAGGGCAGAAGTTGATGTCAGTAGAGCAGTGGATGTTGTCAGGGCAGTGGATGGTATGAGTTGAGCAGTGGATGTTGTCAGGAGGGCAGAGGTTGATGTCAGTAAAGCAAAGGACAGTGCCAGTAGGGCAGAAGTTGATGTCAGTAGAGCAGTGGATGTTGTCAGTAGGGCAGCGGATGGTATCAGTAGAGCAGTGGTTGGTGTCAGGAGGGCAGAAATTGGTGTCAGTAGGGCAGACATTGATGTCAGTAGAGCAGTGGATGTTGTCAGTAGAGCAGTGGATGGTGTCAGTAGAACAGCGGATGGTGTCAGTAGGGCAGAGGTTGGTGTCAGTAGGTGTCAGTAGAGCAGTGGAAGGGTTTCAGTAGGGTAGAAGTTGGTGTCAGTAGAGCAGTGGACGGTGTCAGAAGGATAGTGGATGGTATCAATGGAGCAGTGGATGGTGTCAGTACGGCAGAGGTTGGTGTCAGTAGGGGAGTGGAGGGTGTCAGTAGGGCAGGAGTTGGTGTCAGTAGGGCAGTGGATGGTGTCAGTAGGGCAGTGGATGGTCTCAGTAGGGCAGAGGTTGGTGTCAGTAGGTGTCAGTAGGGCAGTATGTGGTGTCAGTAGGGCAGACATTGGTGCCAGTAGGGCAGAAATTGGTGTCAGTAGGGCAGAAATTGGTGTCAGTAGAGCAGTGGATAGTGTCAGTAGGGCAACGGATGGTGTCAGTAGGGCAGTGGATGGTGTCAGTAGAGCAGTGGATGGTGTCAGTAGAGCAGTGGATGGTGTCAGTAAAGCAGAAGTTGGTGTCAGTAGAGTAGTCAAGGGTGTCAGTAGGGTAGTGGACGGTTTCAGTGGAGCAGTGGATGATGTCAGTAGGGCAGAGGTTGGTGTCATTAGGTGTCAGTAGGTCAGTGGATGGTGTCAGTAGGGCAGAGGTTGATGTCAGTAGAGCAAAGGACAGTGCCAGTAGGGCAGAAGTTGATGTCAGTAGAGCAGTGGATGTTGTCAGGGCAGTGGATGGTATGAGTTGAGCAGTGGATGTTGTCAGGAGGGCAGAGGTTGATGTCAGTAGAGCAAAGGACAGTGCCAGTAGGGCATAAGTTGATGTCAGTAGAGCAGTGGATGTTGTCAGTAGGGCAGTGGATGGTATCAGTAGAGCAGTGGTTGGTGTCAGGAGGGCAGAAATTGATGTCAGTAGAGCAGTGGATGTTGTCAGTAGAGCAGTGGATGGTGTCAGTAGAACAGCGGATGGTGTCAGTAGGGCAGAGGTTGGTGTCAGTAGGTGTCAGTAGAGCAGTGGAAGGGTTTCAGTAGGGTAGAAGTTGGTGTCAGTAGAGCAGTGGATGGTGTCAGAAGGATAGTGGATGGTATCAATGGAGCAGTGGATGGTGTCAGTAGGGCAGAGGCTGGTGTCAGTAGGGGAGTGGAGGGTGTCAGTAGAGCAGGAGTTGGTGTCAGTAGGGCAGTGGATGGTGTCAGTAGGGCAGTGGATGGTCTCAGTAGGGCAGAGGCTGGTGTCAGTAGGTGTCAGTAGGGCAGTATGTGGTGTCAGTAGGGCAGACATTGGTGCCAGTAGGGCAGAAATTGGTGTCAGTAGGGCAGAAATTGGTGTCAGTAGAGCAGTGGATAGTGTCAGTAGGGCAACGGATGGTGTCAGTAGGGCAGTGGATGGTGTCAGTAGAGCAGTGGATGGTGTCAGTAGAGCAGTGGATGGTGTCAGTAAAGCAGAAGTTGGTGTCAGTAGAGCAGTCAAGGGTGTCAGTAGGGTAGTGGACGGTTTCAGTGGAGCAGTGGATGATGTCAGTAGGGCAGAGGTTGGTGTCATTAGGTGTCAGTAGGTCAGTGGATGGTGTCAGTAGGGCAGAGGTTGATGTCAGTAGAGCAAAGGACAGTGCCAGTAGGGCAGAAGTTGATGTCAGTAGAGCAGTGGATGTTGTCAGGGCAGTGGATGGTATGAGTTGAGCAGTGGATGTTGTCAGGAGGGCAGAGGTTGATGTCAGTAGAGCAAAGGACAGTGCCAGTAGGGCAGAAGTTGATGTCAGTAGAGCAGTGGATGTTGTCAGCAGGGCAGTGGATGGTATCAGTAGAGCAGTGTATGGTGTCAGTAGGGCAGAAATTGGTGTCAGTAGAGCAGTGGATGGTGTCAGTAGGGCAGTGGATGTTGTCAGTACGGCATAGGTTGGCATCAGTAGAGCAGTGGATGGTGTCAGTAGAGCAGTGGATGGTGTCAGTAGAGCAGTGGATGGTGTCAGTAGCGCAGATGCTGAGGTCAGTAGAGCAGTGGATGGTGTCAGTAGAGCAGTGGATGGTGTCAGTAGGGCAGAGGCTGACGTCAGTAGAGCAGTGGATGGTGTCAGTAGAGCAGTGGATGGTGTCAATAGGGCGGTGGACACATGATTCAAAACCCGGACTGTCTGGGTGAGTCCTAGACAGGTGGCAACCCTAAGTACAGCTCCCTTAATTCAACCCATTCAACCGAATGGGGCTACACTGCAACCGTGTGCAATGCACATAGCTGCAGCACAATGGCGTGGGTTTTTAGAGGTTAAAAACAGGTGGTGAGGAGGCAACATAATGCTTCTTCACCACCTGTTAAAGCCCTCTAAAATGCAATCCACCATAGATCACTCTTTCGAGTGCCCTTTGGCTCTGTTTACACTTGCGGTGATGGGGCAGTAAAATTAGAGGTTGAGCCATGTTTTTACCGCCAACCACCCATTTCCCTTAAGCTGCAAGGGCTGCAGAGGGGGGAGTACAGATGCCACAGCCAAAATGTGTGTCCAGCAGCAATCACAGCAGGTAATCTCTAGCTGTGCAGAAAGCCGCGAATAGCTATGGCCGCCGGTAACATGTCATTATAATGAATGGGGCCAGCAGCCGCACCTAGCCATCTAATCACAAGTGTAAATGTAGCCTTAATGTATGAGGCACCAGCTGATAGTGATCTACTTACCTTGAGTAGTTGGATTGCTAATGTGCAGCACATTACTGGATGTGGACATCAAGAAAAATAGGGCAGGGAGGAAAAGAACCTGGAATTGGGCTTTAAAGTGAACCTGACATTCCTTAAAAGTTTTTAAAAGGTAACAAAAGATGCTGAAGTTCAGGCACCTTACCAGGACTTGTTAATGCTTATCAAGCATTTCTATATCAATCAGTAATTGCTGGGAACAGCAGCACAAGGATTACCCCATCTGTGCCCGAAAATCATCAAATAGTCCCAGCAGAGTAATCCTTGTGCTGCGGTTCCTGGCAATTACATATCCTGGTGGATTGATAAAGACAAGGAAGCCGAAACTTTAAATTGTTGGGAACCGCTGCACAAGGACCACTCCGCTGCTGCTCAATAAACATTTACTTGTTCCGTTCCTTCCCCCGGCCCCAGCTGCGGCCCAATAAACACTAGTCCTGTTCTTTCCCCCGGCCCCCAGCTTCCACCATCCGCTCTGAATAATGTGTCCGGGTTTCAGGAGGACTGAAACCCGGCCACAAGATTCAAAATTATTCAAATCCTAGACTGTCCGGGTGTATCCTGGACAGGTGGCAACCCTAGCTAGGGACCTTAGATTGTAAGCTCCATGAGGGCAGAGACTGAGGTAAATGTACAAAGTATACATGTAAAGAGCTGTGGAAATTATTGGCATTATATACTGTGAATACCTGTAGTAAATAAATAAATAAACATCTAATGGCTAGATGGTGTGGAGAACCCACAGGATCAGGATTTATTCCACAGATACAGGCACTTCCCTTAAAATGTACATACAATTATATTATTCCGCACCCAATAACAAAAAGGAAATATTGACAAATTGCTTTTAACTTTATATGTATATTTCTGAATTTTGTATTTTACCAGGAATTCTTTCTAAGCAGATGTCAAAGACTTGTTCTGTGAAGGGAGAAGTCCTTTACGTCTAATCGGTTTATTATTATATACAAAAACAATTTACGGAGAAGAAGAGAAGAGAAGAAGAGAAGCATTTAACTCACAACTTATTGCAAGAAATGGATTTCCCCGAGGCAAGATCACATCATCTGTGCACATGTCCACATGTTGAGTCACACTTCCTCTAATTCTCTCTTTCATTTAGCGATGCTAAAAGAGGGCATACTGTTTATAATACTGGTTACCATGCTGAAGGTTATTATTGGGGAATATGACAGATCATGATGAAAAAAATAAACCTACATTTTCTACATTTTGCACATCAAGCTATCCCAATGTTCACAGTATTAGTCAGTGACCAACCAGCCCTACACAGCAGGGCACATTAGAAGAGATGTTAACCTGGGTAAAATATTTGTAATCCTACTTGGCGGGGCAATGCAGCTTTGCATGGTAGCCAATCAGCTTCTAACTTAAAGGGGTTGTAAACCAGGCACTTAGACACCTTCCTGCCCAGGCCATTTTTCAGATTTCAGCGCTGTCGCACTTTGAATGACAATTGTGTGGTCATGCTACACTGTGCCCAAACAAGTTTTTTATCATTTTGTTCCCACAAGTAGAGCTTTCTTTTGGTGGTATTTGATCACCTCTGGGATTTTTATTTTTTGCGTAACAAATAAAAAATACCGAAAATTTTGAAATAAAAAGTTTTTCTTTGTTTCTGTTACATTTTTTGTAAATAAGTACGTTTTCTTCTTCAATAACGGGCACTGATATGGCTGCACTGACGGGCACTGATAAGGGGGCACTGATGGGCACCGATGAGGTGGCACTGATGAGGTGGCACTGACGGATACTGATGATGGGCACTGATAGGCAGCACTGATGGCACTGATAGGTGGCACTGATGGGCACTGATAGGTGGCACTGGTATGCGGCACTGATGGGTACTCGTAGGCGGCACTGATGGGCACTCGTAGGCGGCACTGATGGGTACTTATGGGTGGCACTGATAGGTACTTATTGGTGGCACTGATAGGTGGCACGGATGGGCACTGATGGGCACTGATGGGTGGGCACTGATGGGCACTGATAGGTGGCACTGATGGACACTGATGGGTGGCACTGATGACACTGGTGGGTGGCATTGCTGGGCATCCCTGTTTTGTAATGTGCCACAGAGGTGCCAGTCAGTGCCCATTTGTGGCCACTGATTGGCATATTTTGGACATATTTTTTCACATGTGGTTGGCCATAGGGGATGTACCTTGCCATCCACATGCTGGGGGCTTCCCTGGTGGTCCTGGGGGCTTCACTGGTGGTCTAGTGTGGGCATCTGAGGGGGGGCTGCGCTGATAAACAATCAGCGCAGACCCCCCCGTCAGGAGAGCCACCGATCGGCTCTCCTCTACTTGCGTCTGTCAGACGCGAGTGAGGAAAAGCCGATCAACGGCTCTTCCTGTTTACATCGTGATCAGCCGTGATTGGACACGGCTGATCACGTGGTAAAGAGTCTCAGCCAGAGGCTATTTACCAAGATCGGTGGAGCAGTGTGTCAGATTGACACACCGCTCCACTGATCGCCGCGATGCGCGCCCCCACGGGCACGTGGCGGCTGTTATCCTGCAGGGCGTCATATGACGCCCAGTCAGGATAACTGAACCACTGCCCGGCCGTCATTCTGCTATAGGCCGGGCGGGAAGTGGTTAAATAACAAACATGTCATACCTCCCTCCATTGTGCAGTTCGTTTTGCACAGAATGGCCCCAATCCTCGACTTCTGGTGTCCCCCGGCGGCACTGGTAGCTCCCCCCTGCATCGAGTGTCCACGTTGGAGAAGGCGTGCGGGCGCGCTCCCGAGTCCTGCATCTGTGTCCATTAACACAGAATGCGGGACTCTGCCCCGGTGCCCGCGTCATTGGATTTGATTGACAGCAGCGGGAGCCAATGGCTGCGCTGCTATCAATCTATCCAAGAGCCGAGACAATGGGCAGAGAGGAAGAGCTTGTCTCCGCAGAGGGATCGAAGGGCTCAGGTGAATAAAACGGGGGGGGGGGCTAGGTCAGTCAGTGTCAGAAGTTTTTTCACCTGCATTAAGGTGAAAAAACACAAGGGTTTACAACCCCTTTAAGCTTGTTCAATAAAGCTTTGACAATAAAACCTGGAAGGTGATTGGTTTTAGTAAATCTGCCATGGGGGAGATTTACTAAAACTGCAGCATGCAAAATCTGGTGCAGCTTTGCTTAGAAACCAATCACCAGCCAGATTTTATTGTCAAAGCTTTATTGAACAAGCTTAAGATAGAAGCTGATTGGCTACCATGCACAGCTGCACCAGAGTCTGAGTGCTCCAGTTTTAGCAAATCTCCCCATGTGGGTCACTCCTCCCCTGGAGTACATTAAATGTTTGATGAGAGCCCAATGGTAAATAATTTGTAGATTACCTCATTGAGGGTCAGGGTTTCGTGCGAAGCAGAGCAGCAACCTAACTGCCATCTATTAAGTTGAAAAAATGGTATAAAGTTGGGCAGACATTGGTGTCAGTAGAGCAGTGGATGTTGTCAGTAGAACAGTGGATGGTGTCAGTTGGTGTTAGTAGGGCAGTGGATGGTATCAGTAGAGCAGTGGATGGCGTTAGTAAAACAGCGGATGGTGTCAGTAGGTGTCACTAGGGCAGTGGATGATGTCAGTAGGGCATAGGTTGGTGTCAGTAGAGCAGTGGAAGGTGTCAGTAGGGTAGAAGTTGGTGTCAGTAGAGCAGTGGATGGTATTAGTGGAGCAGTGGATGGCGCCAGTAGGGCAGAGGTTGGTGTCAGTAGGGCAGTGGATGGTGTCAGTAGGGCAGTGGATGGTGTCAGCAGGGCAGTAATTGGTGTCAGTAGGGCAGTGGATGGTGTCAGTAGGGCAGAGATTGGTGTCATTAGGTGTCAGTAGGGTAGTGGATGGTGTCAGTAGGGCAGTGGATGGTGTCAGTAGGGCAGAGGTTGGTGTCAGTAGGGCAGTGGATGATGTCAGTAAGGCAGACATTGGTGTCAGAAGGGCAGAAATTAGTGTCAGTAGGGCAGAAATTGGTATCTGTGGGGCAGTGGATGGTATCAGTAGGTGTCAGCAGAGCAGTGGACGGTGTCAATAAAGCAGAAGTTGGTGTCAGTAGAGCAGTGGAGGGTACATTACATGTTTGATGAGAGTTCAATGGTAAATCATTTGTAGATTACCTCATTGAGGATCAGGGTTTCGTGCGAAGCAGAGCAGCAACCTAACTGGCATCTATTAAGTTGAAAAAATGGTTTAAAGTAGGGCAGACATTGGTGTCAGTAGAGCAGTGGATGTTGTCAGTAGAACAGTGGATGGTGTCAGTAGAACAGTGGATGGTGTCAGTTGGTGTTAGTAGGGCAGTGGATGGTATCAGTAAAGCAGTGGATGGCGTTAGTAAAACAGCGGATGGTGTCAGTAGGTGTCACTAGGGCAGTGGATGATGTCAGTAGGGCATAGCTTGGTGTCAGTAGAGCAGTGGAAGGTGTCAGTAGGGTAGAAGTTGGTGTCAGTAGAGCAGTGGATGGTATTAGTGGAGCAGTGGATGGTGCCAGTAGGGCAGAGGTTGGTGTCAGTAGGGCAGTGGATGGTGTCAGCAGGGCAGCAATTGGTGTCAGTAGGGCAGTGGATGGTGTCAGTAGGGCAGTGGATGGTGTCAGTAGGGCAGAGATTGGTGTCATTAGGTGTCAGTAGGGCCATGGATGATGTCAGTAGGGCAGTGGATGGTGTCAGTAGGGCAGAGATTGGTGTCATTAGGTGTCAGTAGGGCAGTGGATGGTGTCAGTAGGGTAGTGGATGGTGTCAGTAGGGCAGTGGATGGTGTCAGTAGGGCAGAGGTTGGTGTCAGTAGGGCAGTGGATGATGTCAGTAAGGCAGACATTGGTGTCAGAAGGGCAGAAATTAGTGTCAGTAGGGCAGAAATTGGTATCTGTGGGGCAGTGGATGGTATCAGTAGGTGTCAGCAGAGCAGTGGACGGTGTCAATAAAGCAGAAGTTGGTGTCAGTAGAGCAGTGGAGGGTACATTACATGTTTGATGAGAGTCCAATGGTAAATCATTTGTAGATTAACTCATTGAGGGTCAGGGTTTCGTGCGTAGCAGAGCAGCAACCTAACTGGCATCTATTAAGTTGAAAAGATGGTTTAAAAAATAAAGTGAAATTAAAAAAAGAAAAAAAAAATTATAGGATGATAAAAAATTGTAGGATGATAAGTAATAGCACACAAAGTGCGCCACTCTGGGGTGTGACTAATTTGATTAAGAGGGAGTAGCTTATCATCAATGCACATGCCTAAAAAGAGAACACATATACATTATAATGCAAGATAAGTGTTTTACAGAAAACAACCATTTCATTGACGTCTAGTAACAATTCAGCCCATGAAAGTTGTCTTGTAAAAACAGAATTAATACAGTATTTATCACAATTTAATAAAAATCTCCAGGCACTGAGACTTACTTAAAACATTTGGCAAATTAAGCGATAAGTAAGGGGGCACACTCAAGTCCTATGCTGACAGCCAACGCATACCTCTACTTCTCTCTTTGTAAGTCTATTCATGTGCCACTACAATGCCACATCAGTGATCTATAGTGCTCAGCTGTGCCATCAGTGCTACTACAGTGCTCTACAATGCCACATCAGTGCGAGAGGCGTAACTAGAACCTTCAGGGCCCCGGTGCAAGGAACCATGAAGGGCTCCCTGACCTCTGGTCCCGGGGGCCCTTTCTAATGATCCTGGTGTCCTTTTCTCCCATTGCGGGGCCCTTGAATATGGTCCTGCAGCAGGACCCTTTTCTAGCGTCTTTTACACATTTGAACCGATCAGACCACCCATTGTTTTGTATGGGGAGGCGGATGTAAACAGATGTGTCCATTTACACCTGCTTGCATCCACTCCAATGAAAACAGATGGATGGAGATCCATTCCCCATCCATCTAGCGGATTGGATGACAGTCAGACTGGTCCATAGAGAACAGCAGTCTGTGTCTGTGTCCACTCTGCACAAGTGGAGCAGACTTGGACCTGTCATCCGCCTGCCCGGTGGGGATAAGCGGAGAGATCCCCCACTGAGCAGGTGGATTTGCTTGGCAGAGTCCGCCCATGTGAAAGGGCCCTAAGGGGGAACTCTGTGGACTGTAATGTAAAGGGAAACTGATGTAAGAGGTGCTCTGGGAATCCTGATGTAAGGGGGTCTCTGCTTACCAAAGCCCCCCACGTACATCAGAGTCCCCCTTTACATTACAGTCCACAGAGCTCTCCCTTACATAAGTGTGCTCAGAGGCTGGCGAGATAAGAGAGGAAGGGTGGGGGACACTTCCTTTACCATAGACGGAGGCTTGGGCCCCGGATTGGTCAGCAAATAAGACCTACTAGCCTGTGCTATACATACACTAAGGCTACTTTCACACTGAGGCTCTTTACGGGCGCTACAGCGCTATAAATAGTGCCTGTATAGCGCCTGTATAGCACCTCTCCTGTGTCTCCAGTGTAAAAGCCTGAGGGCTTTCACAATGGAGCAGTGCACTTGCAGGATGGTAAAAAAAAGTCCTGCATCTTTGCAGCGCTGTATACACCGCTCCTAAATCGCCCCCTGCCCATTGAAAGCAATGGGGCAGTGCCACCAAACCGCCGACAAAGTGCCGCTGCAGTGGCGCTTTGCGGGCGGGCTTAACTCTTTTTCTGCCGATAGCAGGGGTTAAAACCGCCCCGCTTGCAACCGAATAGCGCCGCTAAAACGACGGTAAAGCGGCACTAAAAAAAGCGCCACTTTACCGCCCCAGTCTGAAAGTAGCCATAGGCTGGTAGAGCATGCTGGGGCGTGTAGTGCACCACAATAGGGAAACCCCAGTGGGCTGCTGTGTTGGTTGAGGGTCTCTGGAGGGGACAACACACTCAGTCCCATCAATGACTGACCCTCCTGTGTGCTGCTTTCTTTTCAGTCACTGAGAAGTTTCATTAGGAAGCAAGGCGATTGGCTGACCTGGAGAGCTGTGGATCCTCTGTGGAGGATTGCAGCATCCATAGTACAAGCTGGCCTTTCCTCCACTATCTACCTGCAGGCTGCTGGAGTTTCTCTTTGCGAAGCATGGAGCTGCGGAGGATTGGAATGTGGGTGGGGCCACGGGGACACACACGAGGGGGGTGGGGGGAGAAGATCCTGCTCTCTGTATCTCTTTCCTCTCCTGTCCGACTTTGTGCGAGGAAGGGGGGCGGGGAGGCCTGTCAGCGCGGGATCCGAGCAGTGTGACAGAGAGTGTAATAGACTCTCTCTGTTTATAACTGCAGCCAGCAACCCCAGAGCCACATCCCGGGCTCTTGGGCCCCCCCCCCCCACATGGGCAAAACTCCAGGGCCAAGTCACAAGTGCGACTGCTGCGACCCTGGTAATTCCGCCACTGACCAGTGCCACTACAGTGCTCATCTTTGCCATCAGTGCCAATACAGTGCACATCTGCCTTACAGTGCCACTACAGTGCTTTTCTGTACCATCAGTGCCACTACAGTGCTCATTCAGTGCCACTACAGTGCCCAATAGTGCACATCAGTGGTCATAAGTGAGTGCTCATTAGTGCCACCCTATCAGTGGATCCTGGCTACTTGCATGTTGGGCATCTGTATGTGGCCAGGCTGTGTAAAAGTCTCACATGTGGTATCGCCATACTCAGGAAGAGTAGCAGAATATATTTTGGGGTGTAATTTGTGGTATGCTTATGCTGTGTGTTAAAAATATCTTATAAATGGACAACTTTGTGTAAAAAAAAAAATGCGTTTTCATTTTCTTTTCACATTTTCCAAATACCTGTAGAAAAAAATGACATTTTCAAAAGACTCATTATGCCTCATAGAATGTAGGTTGGAGTGTTTGCTTTCCAAAATGGAGTCATTTTGTGGGCGTTTCCACTGTCCTGGTGCTCCAGAGCCTTCAAAAGTGTGATAGGTTGTCAGGAAATCATATGTGTAATTTATGCTTGTAGAACACCTGGAGGTGCTACTTGCATGTTGGGCTCTGTGTGTGGCCAGGCAGTGTAAAAGTCTCACACATGTGGTATTGTCATACTCAGGAGAAGTAGCAGAACGTATTTTGGGGTGTAATTTGTGGTATGCACATGCCATGTGAGAGAAATAACTTGACATATTTTGTGGAAATTAAAAAAAAACTTTATTTTGCAAAGAATTGTGGGAAAAAATGACAACTTCAAAAAACTCACCATGCCTCTAAATACATTGAAAAGTCTACTTTCCAAAAAAGGGGTCATTTGGTTGGTATTTGTACTGTCCTGGCTTGTTAGGGCTTCAAGAAATAAGATAGGCCGCTAGTACTTCAGGTGTGATCAATTTTCAGTGATTGCCACCATAGCTTGTAGACTCTATAACTTTCAGAAAGACCAAATAATAGACACTTATTAGGGTTATTTTTACCAAAGATATGTAGTAGTATAACTTTTGACGAAAATTTATGAAGAAAATTTACTAATTTGCAAAATTTTATAACAGAAAGAAAGAAAAGTGCATTTTTTTTTACAAAATTTTAGTCTTTTTTCATTTATAGCGCAAAAAAATAAAAAAACATGTGGTGATTAAATACCACCAAAAGAAAGCTCTATTTGTGTGAAAAAAAGTACAAGAATGTCATATGGGTACAGTGTTGCATGACTGAGTAATTGTCATTCAAAATGTGAAAGTGCTGAAAGCTGAAAATTGCTCTGGTTAGGAAGGGGATTTAAGTGCCCAGTGGGCAAGTGGTTAAAGTAGGTCATTTGCATATGTTTTAAAATATATATATATCTATCAGTCCTATACACTAATTGTTACAAACAATCTCTTGCTGTATCTATCCACCTATCAAAAAATAAAATTAGTAGATACAACGCTTTACCTTACATTAACCATTTCATGGTATACAGCTCCTTAGCTCTCCCCAGATTTGTATGACAGCCAGGCAACTATCATTTCAAGAACTCAATCACCAATAGTTACTTTTACCACAGTCCACAAAATCCCTTTCTCTGGCGCAGTGCGTGTTATCAAGTTTAATCTGACGCTGTCTATGATCTAGTAAAGATAAACAGGACATGACAGTGTGGCATTAGCTTGTGGTTTATTGAATCATTTCTGATGATAATGAAGCGATTGCCAACATCACATCTTCTTTCATGGTTGTTACATGGCAGGAAGTCAGAGAAACTCTCACCAACAGCAACACATACAGAAAAATGAAACCTAAGAGGGCTTTAACTGTTCCCCACTCCCAAAACAAAAGGCTACATTCCCATAGGCAGCCAAGGTGAATAATCTGCTACATTCAGAGGCACTAAACACTGCATTTGGACACAGCAACACCCTGAACCCTGAACGCACACTGGCTTCATCCAGGGTCGGTCAAAGGCTTTTTTCGCACGTCGCCAGGTGAGCATAAAAATGGAAAGAACGCACTCTCCCGACTAGCTTGTGTAGCATAAAATTAATGGGCGGCCAAAGCCTATGTGTCCCTGCCAAAAACCATGCCCTCTGATGCTTACGTCCCCCTTCCTGCCCACTGTGGCTTAGTCATAAGGACCCTAGAACCCTATGACTAAGCCCTGATGGGCAGGGCGAAACATGTCGGTTAGTGTGGTTTTGGTGGACACATATAGGCTGAGGCCACTCCTTTCTTTTATGCTGCACAGGCTGGTCGGTAGAGTGGCGTTTTTTCCATTTATATGTACGTTACTGTCTGGATGAGTACATCTGCGTGCCTGCACCCCTTTTTTGTGGATCATGGAAATAGAGACTGTTCATCTTTAAGTGGCTCGCCAAGTCTTTACTGAGGTTTCAGTTAGGTGAGCTGTTGCACATGAACAGCATCATCACAGCCAGTGTATGTATGCAATGTTTACAAGCTCCAGAATCTACTGATTCTTGTTGGTAGCCGCCCCTGACTGCAGATATTGGGCCTCATGAATGTAGCCATTTAACTCTACATTAACCCCTTGGTGCCAGCTCCCGCCGGCCCTTTAAGGGGATTGGAATGCCAGGGGGCGGGGCTTGTGACCATGTGACCACTGTGATTGGCTGTCATGGCGGTCACATGATCGGAAAACTCCTGATCGAAAGTACCGATCGGATGCTTTCCGTGAGCTGCCGGTCACTGTGGCGGGAGCATGCAGGGTGAATGCTCTCGGCACAGCACTGAGGGCGCTATTTCACACAAATATGCGGTCGCTCTGCGCCAAGGCCTGGGCCCCAAGAGGCCACATATTTGCATGCGCTTGGCACCAAGGTGTTAACATACAACATTTTTTTTCATATGTTAACGTGATACTAAACACACACTGTTTAATTTACATTGTCCCTTCTATTTCTGTATGTGAATGATGGCACTGTAATTATTTTAATAAAAAAAAATCTAAGTACCTTTTCCTAATCTATATGCCGCTGTCACATCACCCAGATCTTTCCCAGCCTGTCTGCAGGGAAACATAAGCAGGAGGAGCTTCTAGTCATTTGCTGCTGGTCACATGTTCAAAATAGAAAAAAACAGCCTTTAGAATACAGAGTAAAAATAAATAAATATTATCAATAAACTGTTTTAAATTGGCATACAAATATATATTTGAAATATTTTTTTTTTAGTTTTGTGGAAATAACATGGTGTGGGTGGATTTCTCCCAGTCACAGGCTCTATCATGCCCCTCCAGCCTGTGTCTTAGAATAAAAGGGAAGTGAAGCCTCCATCAATCTACATGTAATATCCCGTCCCATTGTGTTTAGCTGGTTGGTGGTCACGGAAGAGGAGGGAGGGAGTGGCCTGTCATTTATTACTGTGTATACTCCCACATGTGTGACTCTATAGTCATATGGGCTGCTCAGATGTGATAGGGAGGAAATGCTCAGCAAAGAAACTCACTGAAAACTGAGCATGTGCAGAGTTGCGACCATAGCTGCAAAATCCCTAGATGAATTGGGGACATGGACAGATGGGGGAGATAAAGAGCCTCAGGATCAACCAGTTTTTTTGCAGAATACAGAGTGAGTATGAACAGCATGTAATACACCATTTATTGATAGCTTTTTATGATGTGGTTTTAGTGACACTTTAATGCCCCGTACACACGGTCGGATTTTCCGATGGACAATGTCCGATCGGAGCGTGTTGTCGGAAATTCCGACCGTGTGTGGGCGCCATCGGACATTTTCCATCGGATTTTCCGACACACAAAGTTGGACAGCAGGAGATAAAATTTTCCGACAACAAAAACCGATCGCGTCAATTCCGACCGTGTGTGGCCTGTTCCGACGCACAAAGTGCCACGCATGCTCAGAAGAAATTCCGACACGGGACAGCTCGTTCTGGTAAACTTAGCGTTCGCAATGGATACAGCACTTTCGTCACGCTGCAATGTAAAAAATGGTTTAATACAGCGCACTCTCTTCTTCTTTATAATGTGACAAGAATTAAGTAGTTTTGCTGCTCATATTCACACACACTTCTCACAAACTTTTATTTGTGTTTTTTTAGTGGGATTCCCTCAATATATTGTTATTAGTTGTCACATCTGACAGTTTTATATTTTTTATGTTTTTTTTATTTTGTTTTTAAGCCTTTTTTTTTCTTTAATGTTTGGATTTTTTCCAAGGCTGATCTTTGTTCAATGTTATTTTTATTTTTACTCCAGAATATTTTTGTGTGTGTTTTGTGTGGCAGGAGATTGTTTGTTGTTGGTGTCCCTTGTTCATTTCACATTGTATATTAGAAATGTACCTCAATCCTCACAAACAAACTGTCATTTTTGAAGTAAAACACATAGGAGAGTATAATTCAAAACAAAAATCCTTTATTAAGGGATCAGAACCAAACAAAGAGGAAGGCAACACTGGATCAACAGGAGAAATTAGCGAAGCCTGGGACCCCCACGGCAGACATCAATTCTTCAACATCAAAATTGGTGGCCTGAGGAGTCCATATGTAAGGGAGTGCAGTCTGGTCTGGGATTCGTAGAGATCCGGATAGCAGCAGATGACATCTGTGTCCCCAGGCTGTGGTACCACAAGAGGCTGCATTTTTTGGCCGACCAGACTGGACCCAGGGCAATCACTGTCTGGTCTTCCTTTCACACTTCCTTCCGGGCTGTGGCTGTGCAGTTGGAGATGTGGCAGGAGGAGGAGTAGGACCTGGAGGAGGAGGAGGACTGGGGGGACCTGGAGGAGGACTGGGAGGACCTGGAGGAGGACTGGGAGGACCTGGAGGAGAGGGAGGAGGAGGAGGACCATCCCAAAGCTGTGTGTGAGGTGTAATTTGGCCCCTCATACCTTTCTCCAGAGCCTCTGATATGAGGGCCTCACACATGGCTTTTTGGCCCTCCTCCATCCTCTGCATTTTATATGCTATGAAGGCAGCAATGTTCTCCTGCCTGGTGTGGGGTGCTCCCAGGACCTCTGTAGCCCTCCAAAAGAATCTGATAGCCGCCTCCTCTAGGGCACTCGTCCTACTGCCACTTTCTCTTTTCAGGGGGGGTGGAGGGACCTGCAGATCAGCCAGCCGGCTCGGCCCGGCCACCTCCTGGCTGAGACTTCCCTGTGTATGAAAAAGGGACATAGTTGTAATGTTTTGCATCATCAATCACAATCCTAAATTAGTACTCCAAACTAACATCTAGTTAACATCATTGATTGGACAAGCAGAAATATTTAGAGGAATGCTATACCTGGCTCAATCTGGGCTCCTCCACATGCGGCCTGGAAGGCCCAGGTTGGGCGTCAGAAGCCTCAGCCAGGGGGGAAGGAAGCGTGGAAGGAAGACTGGAGAGTGATGACCTGGGTTCAGTCTGGCCTGCCAGAAAGTGCAGCCTGTCGTAGTACAACATCCTGGGGACATAGATGTCATCTGCTGCTCCGGATCTCTGTGAATCCAGGACTTTCTTGCGCTCCCTCAGATATGTGCTCCTCAGGCCACCAATGAAAATCTTTAAATAAGTGATGTCTGCCGTGGGGATCACCTGCTTCACAATTTCACACAATTGCTCCAGTGCTGCCTTCCTCTTTGCTTGGTTCTTGAAATGGGGGTGGGTAATCTCCCACAGACAGGGCAGCTCACTTAGCATATCAATGAATAGTGACATGAAGTCAGTATCTCTCATTAAGATATCCATGTTCACTGCAAGACACAACACAAGACAAAGCCTAATATCAGACAAAACTCTCCTAATCTTGTTACAATATAGGCCTCAATCTAGAAGCAGTATAGGCACAAGTTTGTCTCTTACCTTCGTTCTTACGATCGGCGCGTCCAATGCTCCTTCCTCCGCTCACAGATCGTACGTAATACGCACGCGTGTTACGCTTTATACACACTGCGCATGCGTGTAACTCCGCCCGCCCCTGACGTTCTTTCTAGTGTATTCCCCGCCCCTTTTCATTCGGCGCAGTGGGTGAAGAGCATGATGGCAGAGTTACAGCAGGTGCATGCTAATTATAGCAACGAGGAGGAGGAGGATGAAAGGCCGGATCCAGGCACGTCCCGATCCAGAAGGAGACGTTTTAAGGCCACAAATATGTCGTTTGGGGAGATGTTGGAGATGGTACACATCATGAGGAAGTCCGACTATGACGGAAAATATGGGCCTTACCCCAACCCCAACATCCGAAAGGCAAAAATCATTGGTAAAGTGGTCAGGAGTCTAGAGCGGAATTTCGGGGTACGAAGGTCTAAAGATCAGCTCAGGAAGCGGTGGTCGGACCTGAAGTTGAGAGAGCCAGAGCAGTACCGAAAGATCCGGAGAGTGCTGCAAAAAAGTAAGTAGTTGTGCTGTGTTCCTATTCTTTCTGTCTTTATTACGTTCGTTCTGCTCCATATGCTTTTATTAATTGTAACGTTTAAAAGGGCAACTTTAATGTTCATGGGCCCATTATTCGTTCGTATCAAACATTTTTATTTCGGCCTCTAGAACACCATTGTTTAGGCCATATGCATTTCCACACATTTTTTGGGGCCTACTTGGATGCCAAAGATTTGTTTGTGTAGATGGGTTTGTTACTAGAATGAAATGACAACTAGATTGTGTGTAAAGAGAGGACACTGAGCAGCTGTTTTCACATCTGGACACTGGAGCACTAGTGTGGGACCCCAGAACACCATTTTTATTAGGGGGGCACACAGGTGCTCCAGTGTATACTATAGGGGGGGCTACATCTGTGAAGCTTGTACCAAACATGTAAAGTATTGCAGCTTGACAAAGGGCAATAAAAAAAATATACATCTTGGAACTCGGCTAAAATAGACAATTGTACCCCACTTCCAAGCAATGTTTCCTATTTCTAGTTCTGCCATCAAATATCTGTGTGCTAATTATACCATTTTTGTTTTACATAGGGGAGAAAAGACTCGGAGGACAGCCCTCATCCGAGGAGACCACAGACCCCCCACCTATGGAAGAAGGTGAAATACCCCCAAACGAAGAAGAAGAGCAGGAGGAAGAAGAAGACGTGGTGGAGATTGGCACCACAACAGGTGAGTGTCTGCGACCACAGGCTCAGGTAAAAGAGATGGATGGTGGCAGATTTTTGAGACCTTTTTTTTGTTCTTTATCTCTTTTTAGGTGATCGTGATGTGAGGGATCCTGAACGCTTTACTTCAGAAAGTGCCCAGATACTTATCGGGGAGATCATGGGGTGTAATCTCCAATTGCAAAACATCCAGAACCAAATCAGTGATGTTATTAAAAAAAATAATAACATCATTGATGTTTTGGGGCGAATTTAAACCCCACAAAATCACCTGTTTTATTAATGTGGTCCAATCTTCCAAAAATTTTTAAAATGTTTAGAAAAGCCAAATTTGGAGGATGCACACAGTGTGCCAACATGTGCTATCTGCCATCACGGGAGATCAATGGACGCGTTTTGGGGGTGCAACACCTTCCTCAATTATAAAGTCGCATTGAGGAAAGGCTTTCTCCCCCAAAACACGTCCCTTGATCCCCCCTGATGGCAGATAGCACATGTTGCCATTCCTAAATTGGTGTGCATCTTCCAAATTTGGCTTTTCCAGG
Source organism: Aquarana catesbeiana (assembly GCF_042186555.1). NCBI lineage: Eukaryota > Metazoa > Chordata > Amphibia > Anura > Ranidae > Aquarana > Aquarana catesbeiana. The sequence continues at coordinate 608,017,199 of NC_133326.1, read as the reverse complement.
GGTGATTTCCCCCCATCTGAACGCTAGATCAAACCCAGTTCCTAAATACTGATGTCTGATCTAGCCTTCAGGTTTTACCTAATGTGAACTTTGTAAGTTCAAGTTTTTTGGCTTTCTTGTTGGTTTTACACAGGCCTGTTTTATCTGAAATGGATATTTTGATTTTTCATAATGCTACTGCAAACATTGTTATACAACAAACATGTTGGTTTGTTTTAAAAACCTTTGGTAAATGCGCATGTGATTGTGCAGGTATAAAAAAGTGCCTTACTCAAGAATGTGTGGATTATTGTCTCAACACTACAACACTTTTGGGGTGATGTAATTGTTGTTTTATGCACAAATGGGGGTTATTTCCTAAGGGCAAATCCTCTTTGCACTACAAGTGCAGGTTCAGTGCAGTTGCAAGTGCACTTGTAGTGAAATGTGTTTTTGCATTTAGGAAGTACCAGCCAACACTGTTTTTTATAAGGTTACCCAATCACGACATTTTCTGCACTCAACACATTTCTGTCAGGGTCAGCTAAAACAAACACAAGCAGTAAATGTCCACCAAGAATTTCTTTTGGTTGTTTTTTATTTGAAAAAGGTGTCACAGATTGTCTGGCATATTGATAGCCCCCCTACCCGCAAAGAACTCCAGGTATCGTAACCGGACATCACGGGCATTCCGGGGTGAGGGTCCTCATCGGGAATGGCCGCATCAGGTGGTCCCCCAGCGCAAATGCTTCATCAGCAACGAACACAAATGGGAGACCTTCAACATTGTCCTCTGGAGGTGGCAAGTCCAAGCTGCCATTCTGGAGACGCCTGTAGAACTCCGTCTGGGCGATGACTCCACCATCGGACATCCGGCCATTCTTCCCCACGTCCACATACAAGAAGTCGTAATTAGCCGACACCACCGCCAACATCACTATACTATTAAACCCCTTGTAATTATAATAGTACGACCCCGAGTTGGGTGGTGGGACGATGTGGACGTGTTTCCCATCAATTCCCCCTCCGCAGTTAGGAAAGTCCCACCGCTGGGCAAAGTGGGAGGCCACAGTCTGCCATTCCTGTGGCGTGGAAGGAAACTGTTGAGGGAAAAAACAATAAACATTACTATTTTTTCACAGAAACCTGGCAAGCAGATTAGACACAAACATTATGGGTCAACCTCCAGATAGCATTTATTAAGGGGAATTTAACAACAACAAAGTATAAGGTACACCTATCATATTCCCCCTCCCCCCCTCATGGGCCATTTCTAACATTATAGGGGGGGGAACTCTTGGACAGGTAACCCTCTTCACTTCATTGAGAGATGAATGCCTAAATACAGGGTATTACTTGGAACAGCCCCTCCTTAGTTACACTATTGGCAGCCCACTGGACAGGTAAGAAGTGTCATAATACAAAGATATAAATACACACTGTACACATTTGAGCACATTTGGACATTCTGCTATTACCTATCAAGATCATAATAGGATACAAGAACTTTAAACAGTACCATTGGAAAGTATACAGGCAGGCCCTTGCACTACATGCTTTGGGGAATTAATCCATAAATCTGAGCACTAAAGAGATGGGTATAGTGTGTATGGGTTTGGCAAAGTCAGCAGATAGATGATTGAAGATAGAGAATTGGGATCAGCTGACTTAGCAGTTGGGGGAGGGAGGGTTACAAAAAATTTGGGGACACCACAAAAAAAAGCCTCTGCCACTCTGCCTGAATTTAAATCAAAAATAACATTTCCAAACATTTTAGGGGGTGTTTGGGGTAAAGCACTACTATGGAGCTGATAAAATACATTGTTAAGTGACTACATGAGGTGAATATAGGGCAGGAGACACCATGCTGGGGAGGTTATTGAAGGGCAAATATGTATGAAGGACCTAAAATAATAATTACATAAAAATCCAGCATGCATGAGGACAAAGGGGACATTCACAGCATATTACAATCATGGTAATTATGGAATGAGGGAAGAAATACAATATATTATCAAACATTCAATACAATAAAATGTGATATAAAAGGATAAAAATCTTACCTTCATATACTCCTTCTGTAGGACCTGGATGATGGCAGAACAGGTCTCTGGGATAATGATCCCCAGAGCCTGGGGGGAGATGCCTGTCGAGAACTTCAAGTCCTGCAGACTTCTCCCTGTGGCCAAATACCGCAAGGTAGCGACCAGCCTCTGCTCCAGGGTGATGGCTTGCCTCATGCAGGTATCCTGCCTGCTAATATAGGGGGTCAGCGAAGCCAACAAACGGTGAAATACGGGGTCCGTCATCCGGAGAAAGTTCCTGAAATCATCAGGATTATTCTCACGGATCTCACGGAGCAAAGGCATATGACAGAACTGGTCACGCTGAAGCAACCAATTCTTGGTCCATGAACTCCTCCCCACCCTGTTCATGGACTGGACTTGTGTCAAGGCCAGGACCCCAACACCAAGCCCCCGCACAGCACGAACTCTACGAGGAGTACGCATACGAAACATGGCTAGAAAAAGGTTGGCTGCTCAGAACGAAGTAACAGAACGCACTGAAGAACAGCAAGGCCTGTGAAGAGCGACCTGAAAAACAGCAACGAGCAGACAAGATCGCACAGAAAACTCCAATACGAACTGACTGCACGCACTGAAGAGCAGATACAAACCCACAAGCACAAACTGAACGGCAGAAAACGATCTGAAAGCCACGAGTCTGAAAAAGCGCGAATCATCTCTCACCAAACTTTTACTAACACGAGATTAGCAAAAGGAGCCCAAAGGGTGCCGCGCTTGGTTCTGAACTGGCCTTTTCTAGTCTCGTCGTACGTGCTTGACGTCACCGCGTTCTTGGCGATCGGAAATTCCGACAACTTTGTGCGACCGTGTGTAGGCAAAACAAGTTTGAGCCAACATCCGTCGGAAAAAATCAGAGGATTTTGTTGTCGGAATGTCCGAACAAAGTCCGACCGTGTGTACGGGGCATAAGTGTTGTTTTTCAAACATGATACGTCTCCCTGCATGCTGTAATATTTAGAAGCAACTTCTAAATGTACAAAATTCAGGGACGTATATAGTTCTAAGTAGCCACTGTAGATGTCTCCCTCTGGCAGGTTTTTCCAGGTTTGACATGTAGGAGTTTTTAACTTTACATACTGTAAATGATTATTTGCTTTTCTTAAGCTATTTTGCTCTATGGATTTTTTTCTGGTCAATAACAAGGTGCGGCCTTTTGTGTTATGCAATGCCGTATGTCACCATGACCAACGTCACATAGAGCTTTAACTCCTTCACATTTTCTAAAATGGCCAAATGTCCCCATGAGGGTACATGAGAGCATTACAGGTGCTGCTTGTGTCCTAATACAAGGGTGACAGTAACTATATTGTATATGTCAAATTGTTCATTCATGAAAAGCTAACATGGCTGCAGCTGCTCTAAGCAAGTTCTATATTTTGCTTTACATTTGCAGGCCTGGACTGACAATCTGGAATGTCTGAAAAATATCAAAAGGGCCAGTATGTCTGACAATAACTGAAGCCCTATAGGAGCTTGCACACCTCTCCTTAAATCTCGCTCTAATATAAACCATCACTGCAGTTTGGGAATGTGAATTCTCTCTACATTCTATACTTACTGGCCCATTTTCCCACCAGCAGCCTAAAATTTTAAAGTGGAAGTAAACCCTTTTTTGGGACGTGTACCTAGAGGTAAGCCTATGATAAGGCTTACCTCTAGGTACTATGAACATCTCCTAGACCTGCACAGTTTAGGAGATATTCACAATGTATGCAGCCGGTGACATCACCGGCGGATGTGTTCTGAAGGGACAGTATACCCGTGCTGTCCCTTCAGAGCTCTGTGCCACGGTCTGTGACTCCTGTGCGGATGTCATTGCGACTCGGCCAATCAAACAAGGGGAGGACGCGAAACCCAGAAGGAAGACCGGGTGAAGATGGAAGCACCTGTCAGCGGTGACAGCACGGCACTGGAGGGCTTCATTCTAAGGTAAGAATTTCATAGTATGCAAGTATGCGATGCATAATAGCACATTATGCCTTTACCTTGCAGGGTTTAAAAAAAAAAATTGGAGCGGTTCACTATTGCTTTAATAAGTAACATACATTAAAGTGCTTGTGAACCCAAAAGTGTAAAGCTGTGCCAGCCCCTCTATTATAGTTAGGCATAGCACACTGTATAAGTCTTTAAAAAAAAAATAGGCTTGTTAATACCGATTTAGGGCGATCTTCAGACCGGTCACATGACTCGCGGCCGCTGTATACCTCCGATACATGGCTTCTGCAGGAGGGGCCGAGATCTCCCTCTGACATCAGCCAGGGAGATCACATTGCTGCTCAGCCCCTCCTGCAGTAGCCCTGGAAACTGGCCGAAAGTCACGTGACTGGCCTGAAGATCGCGCTGAACCAGTATTTACAAGCCTCATTTTTATAAAAGATGTATACAGTGTGCTTTGCCTAACTATAATACAGGGGCTGGCAGTGACCATATATAAACTTTTATTTCTACTAATGGCGGCTGGGATGGGGGAGGGGGGAGACAGAGACACAGACATAGAGCTGAAAGGCAGGGAGGAGGGGGTGAGGGGGAGAGCTGAGAGCAGAGCTGTGTATGACGGAGGGGCATACACTGACAGCAGCCCTGATTTTCGTGGTCAGCACAGAGAGGAGGATACAGGAAGTGCAGGATCAGGGAGGATTTTACAGTTTAGAGAAGGGCAGATTACACAGCAAAAACTTTAACAAACACTTTAACATGTCCTTGTCAACTCACTCAATTATATATTCATCATTTTATTATAAAAAAATCAGTACTGCATAACACATTTCCATGCATATAGATGCCTACAACTGCCCAAAAGGCAAATCTATTTATTTAAGGATAAGTGCACTGTATCCTTTTTGAATTAATCAATTTCATTCAGTAAAACACTTGCTTATAGCAATGAAATTATTTTTTAAATCAGATTTATTTTTTTTTGGGAATTTTTATAACAAATATAAAATAAAAAAAATAGAAGGAGACCGCATAACATAAAAATCAACAAATCAAACAATAGCGTTGGTGGAACTTTTAGTTCATGTATCGTCTAACCCTCCAGAACTATATAGGAGAGAAAGAAGGAAAGGAAGAGAGAGAAGAGAGACAGGAGAGAAAAACAAAATGTGAAATTCACTGCTATAAACAATCATAATGTGTAAAAAAAAGTATTATGGTAACATTATATATCAAACATGGGGAGATTATATATATATATATATATTTTTTTTTATCTAATGTACCAACTTTCCTAGAATGTTTAGATTTCTCTCTATAGAGTGAACTGTAGCGCTTTAGGTATTAAACATCTGTCGGATATCTAAAATACCTACCCACTGAACTGGCCGCCACGCTTTTCAGGCCAAGTCACGTGAAATAAATTTGCTACAGAATTGATTTTTTATATATCATGCACACTGTGTTTTTGTAATCTTCATTTCTAGTTTTAATACTTTATGTTAATAAAAATATTTTTGATTTTACTTTGAGTATATTGTGTTTCTCTTGGCACCGCCATAATCCCTCTACTCCCTCCCTTTGGCTTGATTCTCAAATTATTGGGATGAGGTGCCGTATTACAATGAGGGCCGCCCAGCCACATTTAAATTATTGTTCTAGTCACAGTGTGTGAAAAAAAAATCATAAAAAAAGAAAAGAAAAGTAATTAAAAAAAAAATGAAATAAAATGATTCATCTTTTTATTTATTTTTATATACTGTCACCAGTCACTGTCCCTGATCACCGCCACACTATATAATGACGCTGTCCTGCACTGGTGACATGGGGGGGGGGGGGTTTACAAAATCCACTTTGCACTACAAGTGCACTGAGAGCGCACTTGGAAGTGCAGTCACTGTAGATCTGAGGAGAAGATCTGAAATGAGTGGAAGCTCTGCTGATTTTATCATCCAATCATGTGCAAGTTAAAATGCTGTTTTTTATTTTCTTTGTATGTCCCCCCTCGGATCTACAGCGACTGCACTCTCAAGTACACTTACAGAAATGTAGCAGAATACACGTTGGCCTAAATATATAAAGAACATACATTTGCAAAATAACATAACAGAAAAAAAAAAACTTTTTTTTCAAAATCTTCAGCCTTTTTTTGTTTATTTAGTAAAAAAAAACCCAGTGGTGATTAAATACCACCAAAAAAAAACTCTATTTGTATGAAAAAATGATAAAAACTTTGTTTGGATACAGTGACCGCGCAATTTTCATTCAATGTGTGACAGCGCTGAAAGGTGAAAACTGGCCTGAGCAGGAAGGGGGTAAAAATGCCTGGTATTAAAGTGGTTAAGTAGCACAGCCATTTACAAAGCGGTGGACACTAACATAAAAGCTGATTAATTTATATCGTTTTGGTACAATTAATTATAAAGGTTTATATATCAGACCTATATATGAATAACTATGGAGGGAGACAGGGCAGAAAGAATTCTGTTGTAAACTATGAAAGGGACATTTGGTCTATGAGAGTGACAATCTACTATCACCCCAGCTATACAGATACACTATGAGCACAGCATAGGTGGTGTTTTCCTAGGGATGAACTACAATGACATCTTGTGGTTAGAATGGTGAACTGCATGTTAACACATCAAATGAGAAAGAGCATTATATAATCCCATCACTTAATATTTAGTGCAGCTTAGAGCACATGATACACAAACCTTAAAATAATAATGAAAACTATGCCATTTTCAGCCATGTTTTGAAATTGCATATATGCCATGATAAAGAGACACATTGCTATGTTTACTCAATTTCCTTCTGAGACTTATTTCCTGGAGATGAGCCAGAGTAAAAATCCTGTTTATACACGTACATTCCCAGGCTTCTCCATAACAAAAATAAATAGAAGAATAATGATTTAAATGTTTTAAAGCTGCTACTGTTTTACCAAGCACAATGTGTGGACCATAAACTTTTGTGGAGAAATTTTTGAACAGGTCACATGACGAAAGAAATATTAACTTACACTATCAGATCACAAAATATCCTTTCAAAGGAAGCCTAGACTTAAAGCGTTTGTAACCCTAAAAACAAAACAAAAAAATGGATCCTGTTCCTTCAAAGCATGTTATACAGCACAGTGCTTGTGCTGTGTCATTTGGCCCCCTGTATCCCCTGAAATACCTGGCTGATCCTGCCTGGTTCTGCCCTCCCCTCTGTAAACTAACCAAAGTTTATCATGGCTGCTGAGCCCTGACACCATGGTCAGTTTACGTGCTTCTGTCATCTGCTGCTCTCTTCTGTCCTCTCCATCCTCCCCTCCCTGCCTGTCAGTGCCGTCCACTCCCCAGCCCTCCCTGTTTGCTGCTATCATAACTGTGTTTTCTTAGACCCCTTTCACACTGGGGCACTTTGCAGGAGCTACAGCGCTAAAAATAGTGCCTGCAAAGCGCCCTGAAAGATCTGCTGCTGCGTCTCCAACTGAAAGCCCCGAGGGCTTTCACACTGGAGAGGTGCGCTGGCAGGATGGTAAAAAAAGTCCTGCTAGCAGCATCTTTGGAGTGATGAAGGAGCGGTGTATACACCGCTCCTGCCCATTGAAATCAATGGGGCAGCGCGGCTATACCGCTGGCATAGCGCTGCTGCAGCAGCACTTTGCAGTGATTTTAACCCTTTCTAGGCCGCTAGCAGGGGGGTAAAACCGCCCCCGCTAGCAGCCAAATACCACCGCTAAAATGACAGTAAAGTGGCGCTAAAAATAGCGCCATTTTACCCCCGCCCCAGTGTGAAAGGGGCCTAACTATAGTTCCCTCTGTTAGATAATGTGATGCTCCCCAGTGTGATTTATAAAAATATGCTGCCTAATACCTTATTTCAGAGCACCAACTCCTCCTCTCCTCTCCTCTTCCTGGCTGACATCAGCGGGGGAACTCAGCACCTCCCCCTGCAGCTGTTAGATCGGGAAAGGAGACCGGCGGGCAGTCATGTGAGCGCCGAGCAGGGCTCTCAAATAAGGTATTAGGCAGCATATTTTTTATAAATCACATACACTGGGGAACATAATTGAAATCCATGCGTCCTGCACCCTGCATGGAGATTAGGGGCCGTGCGCATGGATTAGGGGGGTGGAGCCCCTGCGCCCGTTATGAGCGGCCGCCACCGGTTAGGCTCCTGATTTTATCAGTCACAATTATTTTTACATTATGTTTTATTGTAGCCTTGATGACCCCCCCCCCCCAAAAAAATAGTAGGATGTCTCTTAACACAACATCAATAAATTAACTTGGACACTTATTTTTTTAGTCTGAACTATGGAATAGATTGCCAAAATTACAACAGAAATTGCCCATACTACAACAGAGACTGCCTGAACTGCAACAGAAACTGCCTGAACTGCGTCAGAACTGTCAGAGCTGGAACAAAACTGTCTGAACTACGACAGAGACTGCTTGAACTACGACAGAGACTGCCCAAAATACGACAGGACAGCCTGAACTGTGACCTGACTGTCTGAACTGACAGAGACTGCCTGAACTGCGATAGAACTGTCTGAACTACAAAAGAGACTGCAGAACCTCCAACAGAGACTGTCTGAACTGTGACAGGAGTGCCTGAGCTGACAGAGAATGCTTCCACTATGACAGGGACAGTGATTGTTAATATAATCCAGTGTAATCAACATTGACCTGATACACACCTTCGGTATAGACATAAAAGTATTCAGCTGGGTTCACACCGCAGCATGGAGCGGCTCACAGCTGGGGTCCGGTGCGTCCCTTTTCAGCGTTTCAACCCAAATTTTTGGCTGAATTTGGACCTGAAACGGACCATAAGACACACAGGAGTCCTGTGCAACTCACTTCACAGCCACTCCAGAGATGTGTGAACCGGCTCCATAGAGAAACAGAACAAGGGCGCACACACCGCTTCAGGCAAAAAATGGACACACCTGGTCCAAGGTGCTAATCCCGGCTCATCACCGTAGGCAATATCAAGAAGAGAAGAAAAGATTGATTGCACACTTGAATCCAAAAGATACTGTAGAAATGTCTTTATTGTCATGAGCCAGACAAAATTGCAATGATGATCAGTTGACGCGTTTCACACAAAAAGAACCGTGCTTGTTCACAACAACTGAAATGCTTACAATACAAGCTATTTAAAGGCGTATATCAAATCAAACACCTAACACAAAACACTTGTAGTTAAAGAGCAATCAACACATAAAAACATTTCTTAAATGCTAAAACATCTGATCATAAAATGGTCAAAACAAAAAATAGATAATGTAAACATGTAAGCAAGAAATGTATTAAAAACAAAAATAGAAAAATTAGTGAAAAAACATGTATATATTATATACCAATATAAATCACATATATCACTGTGTAACAAATTGAGTCTGATTGTGTGATTACCATAGAGAGCCGGTCACAATGTCCTGACATGCAAATTGGATGCGGGGAAAGCTGCATCCAATTCACAATAGTGTGAACCCAATACAACAATGGGTAAAAGTGAGCGCTGGGCCCAACACAGTTGTAAATTTAAAAAACAATTAGTAAATAATTGTATATTAAAAATAAGAGTAAAAGCGATATCAATAATAATACTGATAGAAAAGTTATAAAATGGATGAACACTAATTTATTAGAAGGAAAATAATATTATACTGTAATGTCCATGTAGGCTGAAGGTTAGTCCATATATTAGGTAGAGTACTGACCACATTAGAAGGCTGCCTTGTTTTAGGAAAAGAAGCGATCCTCTGGGTCCCTGTAGCATCTCTTATGCGCTTAATGCGGTTGTCCATGTCACTTCCCTATTTATCTACATTATCCATTATTATCCACATTGTTTTTATACAATCTTCTTTTTAAAATTGGTTTTATATGTATTGTTATATTTTAGTAATTTCAGCAGTTGTCTAATGTATCTATACCAGCTAGCTATAATGTCAGCCTGAGCGATTGCAGCAAAATCCAGAGAGCTTTTTCCACCAATCAGCGTCCTCCATTAGCCTCTATATTCCAGCCCAATCACATTACACGTTAGGCCTGAGGAAGGAGCTTAGCTCCGCAAACGCGTCGCCTACACGTCCCGTTACCCGGAAGTGACCTCATCTCACTGGCTCCCTGGTTCTCAGCGTGCGTTCCAGCGGCAGGAAGCGACGGCTTTCACCGCCGAGCCTATCCATCGGATACCAACGCCATCCAGACCGGGACCATACAGACTCCAGGACACTCCGGCCATACTGCAAACATGCTTTTAATCATGTACCTTTGTGAGTACCATCTTTCCTAGTTTTGTAAAATAAACTTTACGGTATCTCTGCACTTAGAGCGGCGCCTTGTGTTTTTCATTTACAATAGAGTGAACCCAGCCTTAGACTTTTGATGGTCATGTGCATACCTCCCAACTTTCTGAAATGAGAATGAGGGACACCTATTAGCAAAAGTATGTAGGCATAGGACACACCCCCTCATGCCCCCTTAAAGAAGAATTGTACAAAAAAAATGATTAGTTAAACTCACTACTGTTCCTTTATACTGACTTATGGAGTTAACAAATAGAGCCATTTAAAAATTGGATGAAAGGTTTAGCACCGGGAAATACTTTTTGATAGATAAGTAAGTCGTACATTTTATATACAACTATATAGATCAGACCAAAATAAGGGACAAATGAGGAGGAACAAGGGACAGAGGGACTTGTTCCGAATGAGGGACATTCCTTCGAAAACAGGGACAGTTGGGAGTAATGTCGTTTGCCCAGAGAAAAGTCAATATCTGAGCCATGTATGGTAATGTTGTTCTGTTCAATCATTTTTGTTGAGTTTTAAGAACAAGATTACCATTATGCCCTGTACACATGACCGGACTCTCCATCAGAATAGACTCCGTCGGTCTTTTCGATGGTGTTCCGACGGAGTTCCACTGAAACGGACTTGCCTACACACAATCACACCAAAGTCCGTTCGTTTAGAATGCGATGACGTACGACGGGACTAGAAAAAGGAAGTTCAATAGCCAGTAGCTAATAGCTGCCCTTGCGTCGTTTTTGGTCCGTCGGACTAGCATACAGACAAATGGTTTTCCCGATAGGATTTGAGTCCGTCGGAAAGATTTGAAACATGTTCTATTTCTAGGTCCGTCAGAATTTTAGAAATAAAAAGTCAGATGAAGCCCACACACGATCGGAATGTCCAACGGAATGATTCCGTCTGACCTTTTCTACCGGAAAGTCCGGTCGTGTGTACACGGCATAAGACATCAAGGATGGGTGACCCATCAAAGTGAACACATTGTTATAGGAAAAAGGTTGCCAGATCTGCATACAGTTAAGTATAGTAAAATGTGAACATGTCCATAGATTGGGTTGCTAAGACAAAGACAATATTTTCCAAGAAATGTATTCATAAGAGGCTGAGTTGCACAAATGTGAAGGGCCTAAAGCAGAGGTTAAAGGACAGGTAAAAAGGAAAGGGGGTAATTTCATTTTTTTTTACTACACCAAAATAGTTAAATGGAAAATGTAGTAACCCAGAGTAATTGGTCAGCAATTATCTGTGTTCTGATGGCACTAAACTGAAGGGAGAAATGTGATCACTAGTTTGTAGCAGTTACTTTCCCCACCAAATTTGCTCTTCCCACTTTGTGTTATTGAATTAAATCAAATTGTTCACTTCCTCCCTAATTCTGATGTTAATGGTAGCAGCACTACACCCACGCTATGTCATGGGTTGTTTTACCCATCAGCCTGCAGTGAGCATGTAATTATCTGGCAAAATGTCTTGTTTGAATTGTAACTAGAGGTGGAAGAGAACAAGCAGGACTAATTAATAACAGCCACTTACAATGTTCTGGTCTCCAGGGGTCAGAGAGGCTAAACAGACCTCCTGCATGAGCTTCTGGAACTAATGGCTTGCAGTTTAAATACACTAACTGACTACTTTTATTACACACTTTCTGGTACGCATTAAAAGCTCCATAAAGGTAGCTGTAGAACAGATTTAGGATATAATGTAAGCGATGTAGAAATGTAACCTGTAAGCGGATATAGCATATAGCTGTAAACCAATTGTTTTCATAGTTTGACTACCACCACCCTCGTGAACCCACTGCTGTCTTGCTGGGGCACACTACAACTTGAAGTCACGATCATATCAGTGCATTTTTTGATGCAGTTGAATGCATGTACAACTTCACAAAAATGCATGATTAGATTTGCATACCTCCCAACTATCCTTCATTTAGAAGGACTGTACCTCATTTGGAACCAAATCCCTCTGACCCACTTTTCTCCTTAGTTGTCTCTGTGTTTGGTCTGATGTACAGATATCTATGAAAATGATAAAACAACAAAAAAAATTTTTAAAAATACTCTGCGCTCACCCTAATTGTTTTTACAAAAATATATCTGTAAAGCCTCGTACACACGCTTAGATTTTCGGACAACCAAACGTCTGTTTTTTGTGGCATGCTAGTCTCATGTCGAAAGTGAAGAGGTTACTCACAATACGAACATTTTTGTACGGCAGAATACAACATCTGAAGTGATGTAATGTGTTGAATAGTTTTGTATGTAATCTTTCGTTTTTGAGCATGCATAGTCTTGCTCTTACGATTTTTTTTTTTTGTACAAAAACCGTACTAATGAAAGGAAAATCAGACGTTGAGTTTACATCCAACAAAAATGTTATAGTCTGCACATCCAGCTTTTGTCTGACGAAAAAAGCGAAATTGGCTGTCGAAAGCACCGTACTAACGATCCGAAAATCGCGACAGTTCGTCGCACAAATTTTTCATGAGTTTTTCATATTGTGTGTATAGGCCTTTAAGGTGCTGCTACTTACTGTATATACACAACTTGCAAATATATATAAAAGAAATAAGTGTGCAACCTGTTATTCAATAATTGTATTATAGTGAATAGCATAAAGTAATGAACCCTCTAGATTCTGAATGCCAAAACAATATAAATTATATAATCAATACAAACACATTCAGTCCACAGTAAAAGCGGTGAAAGTCCAATTGATTTATCCATGCTCTTAAATGAACAGTACGTCATAGACAAGTTCTCAGCTAGGTGCTTTCCCCACATATACGCACGCCTCTTACCAGAAGGATGCTATTATGGGGAAACACGTTGGGTGAAGCCGGTTTGTGTGACGTCACTACGCACGAGCCTGCTGGCAAGGTCCGCAGCTGTGTTGGATATTTGTTTGTATTGCTTCTGATCCATTTGTAACATGTAAGTGCAATGATACTTTTTAAATAAATGATGTTTTTACATACTGCACTATGAAGCTTCTTCTACCTGTTATCCACTATGCATGAGAGAATCTATAACGGCATGCTTTGCTTTAGTCCGGTGGATACTTGGGATACATTGTAACTGTGGAGTTGTGATCATACACAGAGGGAGTATTTTTAAAGTGGCCAAGGAGTGGAATATCTCTGGAGGTTGAAACCAGTTGGAGTGAGTTAGATCTCTATAATTTGAGATCCAATCCTTCTGGTAAGAAGCGTGTGTATATGTGGGGAAGGCAATTGAAAATTCTAGCTTGTATCACCACAGGGTGGTACTGTGGATACAAAAATAGTGCATGTGCCACATCCTAATTATTTGGAGATTATTGAGAGAACATAGAACTTGACTTTTTAGGCACACCAGTACACAATTGTTTAAAAATAAATTACCTTTAATATATCATATAAAAAGTAACAAACAATTGGCTTAAAATTCACGCTAATGTATACTGGCTGTATAATAAAGTATTCACCACTCATACATAAATTATTGCACTACATACAAAATACAAACAACCTATACGATATGATTATTTTCAGAGTGCTTGATGTACTGTAAAGTTGGGGCGTAAAGTATCTTGGCTCGCTCTACATGTTGCGCGCCGAGCGCTTCTTCAGGAGCTTAAGGCAATGTATAGTCATAATGTCGGCAGTTAATAAAAACAAGTAGGGCAAGGCGGCCCTTCAAGCTCCAGAAAAAAAACCTTCAGGAGGTGTGTGCTGGTAAAGAATTCTAGCTATAGGGCCAATAATATCTATGAGATGAAGTATAAAGGGATATTGGTAATCAAAACGCATCCAAATGATGACCAGGGGAATCAATCACATAAACTTCCCATCATCAGTAATAGTGAGAAGCAAAAAGCACAGAGTACATAGAGACAAAACAAACAGCCGCCGCTCAAATGCCTTCTCTGAGTGGCATTTGAGCGGCGGCTGTTTGTTTTGAGGGGAATTTGATTGATTCCCCTGGTCATCATTTATGTATGAGTGGTGAATACTTTATTATACGGGCAGTTTACATAAGCGTGAATTTTAAGCCAATTGTTTGTTACTTTATTATGATGTATTAAAGATAATTTAATTTTAACATTGTGTACTGGTGTGCCTAAGAAGTCCAAGTTCTATATTCTCTCATTAATCTCCTATGTGGGGAAGGCACCTTGCTGAGCACTTGTCTATTAAGCACTGTTCATTGAAGAGCATGAATAAATCAATTGGACTTTCACCTTTTTCACTGTGGACTGAATGTGTTTGTATTTATTTTATAATTTATATTGTTTTGGCATTCTGCACTAAAAACCAACGTACCTGCCAGTTCTTAATCATCTTTTAAATGTTCACTGAGCTGCGCGTGCACAGTGCAGTGTATTATCTCACCAGTTATCAAATATCCGTAATCATAAATCATGTCCACTCAGTGTGCTGGGAGATATAGTTCATCTAATAAACAATTTGTTTGCCTTTTAGACTTTTATGCCAAAAAGACTGAGGCCCTACAACTAACATCCTCCAAACCCACAAGAAGAAGAGGTTGTGACCCAAGTACTTCTCCTATACAAACTAACATACGAGGCTAAAGGCTTCCTCACTAAATCAATGTACTATGTTAATTGATAAATTTTTTTGTGACTGTGAGGTCCATTGTACTCTGTATGCTCTTTTTTAAAGCATTGTAAACTGTGATATATGTGTGTAATGCCCCGTACACACGGTGTGTCGGAAAATCCGATGGAAAATGTCCGATCGGAGCGTGTTGTCGGAAATTCCGACCGTGTGTGGGCTCCATCGGACATTTTCCATCGGATTTTCCGACACACAAAGTTGGAGAGCAGGAGAAAAAATTTTCCGACAAAATCCGTTGTCGGAAATTCCGATCGTGTGTACACAAATCCGACGGACAAAGTGCAAGGCATGCTCAGAATAAATAAAGAGATGAAAGCTATTGGCCACTGCCCCGTTTATAGTCCCGACGTACGTGTTTTACGTCACCGCGTTCAGAACGATCGGATTTTCCGACAACTTTGTGTGACCGTGTGTATGCAAGACAAGTTTGAGCCAACATCCGTCGGAACAAAATCCTAGGATTTTGTTGTCGGAATGTTCATCGGGAGGATATCTATGATGGAATCAAACAGATAATATAATAATCGCAAGGCAAAAAAGTAAAAAGTAACTAAGTAATAGCTTGTAATGCAGCATCATGATTAGAGAAATAATGATAGGGATAAAAGGGGGGAAAGGAGCGAGGCTGC
Organism: Aquarana catesbeiana; assembly: GCF_042186555.1. Classification (NCBI taxonomy): domain Eukaryota; kingdom Metazoa; phylum Chordata; class Amphibia; order Anura; family Ranidae; genus Aquarana; species Aquarana catesbeiana. The sequence goes on along the minus strand of NC_133326.1, from coordinate 608,001,629 downwards.
TTACCCATGTCCCCACAGCCACTAGACGCAGAGTGCCACCACCAAAGGATGGTCTCCCGCGGCGACTCGGGGGAGCCACAAATAATGACAACCGGAATCTGAATAAATAAGGTAAAGGCATGGATATGCTGGCAACTTGCTAAACCATGATTATGGGTCAGTGATAAAGTGAGTGAGTGTGGGATTGACATGAAAAAATTATATAAAAAGTGATGAGATAAGGTGAGATGTGCAGAGTATGCATTGAAGCCACGTGAAAAAAATGTGAAAGAAAGGAACATCAAATGGTGAGTGTGAAACCCAGGTGAAAGATAAAAAAGTGTGAAATGGAACATACAGTTGATTGGATGTAAGGTACATGGGGGTAAGAAAGTGAAGGAGTAGTACATTGGTGTGAGTGAGTGTGAAACAAAGGGGGAGAAATAAATGGGATAAAAAGGAAAAGTGAAACAGGATCAAAGAAAAGGGGTAAAAGGAGGAAAGGAAAAGGAAGAGTGAAGAACCAGAGAAACACCAAGAGGGAGGGAAAGGGGGAGGGGGGAAAAAAAGAGAGGTGAGAGAGGGGAGAAAAGGAAGAAAAAGGGCAGGGTGACAAAAGTAATAAAACAGGGGAAAGGGGGAGTGAAAAACGGTGCAATTTAGGTGAATAGGGGGAGCAGCATATACCTGATGGTGATGTAGAAAAATATGTATAAGGGTCCCGGGAGAGGCAAACCCACTGGGGGGGTTTTACCAATATGTGGCCACAGTCTAAAGCACTAATAAATCTTAGGCAAGGGGTGGAGGCATGATAGGGCTGTCCACCAGTGCCAGAGTGATCTATAAAAAAAGGGAAAAGGTATCATAGTTAAACCAGCAAGTGTCGGTGCCTGAAGGATAGGGGGCTTCGCGACATGGCTATAATGAAATTTTGTGGTTAAAATAAATTACTGAAGACTGACTGAGGCAAAAGAGATCCCGGGTGACCGATTCCAGAACATCTGTATACAGGCTGAGGCCTGTTATTTGTAGCTCCCAACCCTGTGACGTAACAACACACGCCGGAGACGCCGGCCCGTGAAGTCGCAGGGTCAGAGCTCCCGCACAGGACACGCGCGAGGCAATCGCGTGCGCGCATGTGCACCAGCCCTATAGCCCAGGGCCAGAGCTCCAGCGCACGCGCGAGGTAGTCGCGTGCGCGTATGCGCACCAGCCCCATGGCCTGGGGACGAAGTCCTTGACAGGGCCAGTACAAGAGGAGGTGGCAGGCCCAAGTAAGGGACCGGCCCATCCACCAGGGAGCTCACCAAGCCACCGCGGAAGGACACAGGCGGAGCGTCCTGCGCCAGCGCCTAACATGGGGCAGGAAGAGGGGAGGGAAGGAGGGAGGGGAAGGGAGGGGAGGGAAGGAGGGAGGGGAAGGGAGGAAAAGGGAGGGGGGAAAAAGGGGAGGGAGGGAAAGGGAGGGAGGGAAAAGGGAAGGAGGGAAAAGGGAGGGGGACGGGGGAGGGAAAGCAGCAAGGCTCAATAATACATATGAGGAAGGGGGTAATAAACAAAATAGAGAAAATAATTAAACCTAATTGAAGGGAAGTAAAATTAAAATGTAGCGAAAAGTAAATATGGAAAAAAGAAGACTTTAAATAAAGGAATTGTCAAAAACTGTCTCTTGTCATTTTTAACATTTTTGACAGTTTTTTTGTGAAATACCATTTCACACAGGGGGGGCCGGGATCTGGGGGCCCCCTTGTTAAAGTGGGCTTCCAGATTCCGATAAGCCCCCCGCCCGCAGACCCCCACAACCACCTGCCAAGGGTTGTGGGGATGAGGCCCTTGTCCTCATCAACATGGGGACAAGGTGCTTTGGGGTTGCTACCCCAAAGCACCCTCCCAATGTTGAGGGCATGTGGCCTGGTACGGTTCAGGAGGGGGGTGCTCTCTCGTCCCCCCCTCTTTTCCCGCGGCCTGCCAGTGTGCGTGCTCGGATAAGGGTCTGGTATGGATTTTTGGGGTGACCCCACGCCAATTTTTCGGGTCTGGTATGAATTTTGAGGGGGACCCCTACGTCATTTTTTTTTTCATTTTGGCGCGGGGTTCCCCTTAATATCCATACCAGACCTGAAGGGCCTGGTATAAAATTTAGGGGGACCCCCACACCAGTTTTTTTTTAAATTTTGGTTCGGGGTTCCCCTGTGGGGAAATCCCATGCAGTTTTTATCAATGAATTTTATGTGTATTGTCGGACCGACAATTCATTAATAGCCGCGAGTAGTTTTAAGTGACTTTTTTTCCTTTGAAATGTCATTTTGCTGTCAGACTGTTCTAAACACGGGAAACATGCGCCCCTTTACAGGCATACTATAGACACCCCCCAGGTACGAAATTTAAAGGAATATTACACTTTTATTGTTTGACTTTAAGCATTTTTTAAAATCACTGCTCCCGAAAAAACGGCCGTTTTTAAAACTTTTTTTTGCATTGATACATGTCCCCTGTGGCAGGACCCAGGTCCCCAAACACTTTTTATGACAATACAATGCATATAAGCCTTTAAAATGAGCACTTTTGATTTCTCCCATAGACTTTTAAAGGGTGTTCCGCGACTTTCGAATTTGCCGCGAACACCCCAAATTGTTCGCTGTTCGGCAAACTGGCGAACAGCCGATGTTCGAGTCGAACATGAGTTCGACTCGAACTCAAAGCTCATCCCTAATTGGGAGGCCTGTAAATGCTGCACATTGCTCTTGATGGTGGTCTGAGGAAGCCTGTAATGCATACAATGCTCTGGACGGTTGGGAGATCTGTAAATGCTACATCATGCTCTGGACAGTGGCCTGAAGAGGCCTGTAATGTACATAGTTCTCGGTACGGTGGTCTGAGGGGGCCTGTAAATAAATGCTGCACAGTGCTCTGGACGGTCTGAGTAGGCCTGTAATGCACACAGTGCTCTGGATGGTCGTTTGAGGAGGCCTGTAATGGTGCACAGTGCTAAGCCACACCACTAAACACACTACTGTCACTACCTTGCTTGCTGGTAGGGGAAACACTCACAGGCTTTACAGGCGGAGCTCAAAGGAAACTGGAAGTTCACGTGGGAAAATGTCCCTCCCTCACATTTTCATTCCGTTTTCATCCTTTGACGGAAATGTTTTTTGTTTTTTCTTCATTGTTCTCGTCAATTTACAAAAATGTGGGGTCATTTTTGTTCATTTTTTGTCACTGGAAACATTCTGCTGATGAAAATTATGACGGAAATATTTTCGTTGATGAAATTAACACTGTTGACTGCATAGCACACCCCAACATTTTACATTACAGGACATCACAAGATGTAAACAAGGTAACAACAATAAAACAAACAGAACTTTTAGCAGGTGAACAGTACTCAACAGCATAAAGCAACTTATCTGGCAGTCTTATTAAACGTAATAGTCCGGGTGCAACACAGCTTCTCCCGTACAGGGTGGCTACTTCGGATTCTGTGAATCACTGGGAAGCAGCTGTCAGGCTTAACTATCTCAACACGGTACATGTAAATATGTCTCCACATGTAAAACTCGTACAGGCGGTGGATCATTGCCTCGATGGGTTAATTTTGTTATCTGAAATTCTCCAGTGTTTGGGTATGTTAAGTTTCTCCCAAGCAGCTCTATTGTACAATTTAGGCCACTCTTCCTCCAGCTGCTGGAAGAATTCTTCTGGGAATATGCAACTGTACATTCACATGACATGCTTCTCCATGTAGCATTGGAGCTGGACTAACCAGGAGATCCTGGCTTGGAAGTGCACCCAACCCTGCGGTAAGTACGCGTCCGGTGGGCTCAAGTACTTCTGCCCCATTCTCTCCACCAATACTGAGTCAGGTGAAGGGGGACGAAGATAAGGCACACGGGGCTCCAGAGACAGTGGTAACTCCTCTTCCAGGTAGAAGATTAGACCATTCCAGGAGATCCCTTTGGGCTGGTCTCAAGAGTGCACGGTTTGTAGGACCATCAGGGTCTCGTCAGGCGGGAAGTAGTCCAACAAATGAGGGAATGCTATGTCCGGCAACAGAGAGTCCAGGAGATAACACTTGTACTGTCCAGTTTTTGCGCTGTTGGTGTTCCATGGGTTGAAGGAGGTGGCAGCTCCTCCATTAGGAGCTTGTGGGGGCTCTGTTCTCCCAAAGGGTTACAGCATCCACAGGTGTGTTGCTGGGTGGCAGCTGGACCCCGGAAGCTGTAGGAGAGGCCATCCCTGATAGCTTGTCATGGCTGGGCCTAAGTTTGTCTAGTCACCTCCCCTACTTTTCTACCTCCCTAATCTGTGTTCCCTCTGCACAGTCTGTGTCATTCGTGATGCTTTCTTCTCTCTGAAGCAACAGTAAATCTTAAAATTGCCTCCATAAATAGTAATCTCAAAAAGTGTAGACTTTCATTCACAAAAATTCATATAATCATTTTAACCATCAACATAAATAAAAGTGCTTCACGTATATAAGTGATATATAAGTGGATAAAGTTCAAAGCATAAGAGTGACACAATACCACAGAATGTGTGATTCTTCCGTGCAAATATATCTTCAAGGGCTTCTTACCAGATCATTAGACCCCACATTCACAGAGGTCTGATAGCACTTACTATTCCCCATATAAATCCTTGATGGATTGATGGATGGATCAAACATTCCCCTATTAAGCATCCAGTATTGGTCTCCAGTTTTCCAAACTTCTCAGCATGGAAGAAACATAGAACAAAACGCCATAGTGTAGTAATTACAAACATCAACTTTATTAGAAAAGGGACAAATACGCACAAGAATACAAAGTCATCCAACGCATCATGAATCCGCTCCACTCTCTCCGGCATGCATGATGGTGTCACCACATTTTGTCACAAGATCTGGGAAGAGCCCCCTGTGTGTAGGTGGCGGAGCACAGGAAGTATTGTTTGCACAGAATAATCAAATATTCTATAATATTATATCACTCACATATCACAGAGCAGGGTGAGACAGTTTGGATTTTAAACAGTAAGGGCTCTTTCACAAGGGGCGGATCAGTGATGATCCGCCCCGTGAACATCCGCTGGCTCAGCGGGGATCGCTCCGCCGATCCCCGCTGAGCAGGAAGATGACAGGTCCATCGCTGCACGCTGTGCAGCGGCGGACCTGTCAGAGCGCCGCTCTCCCCTATGGGGGATCGGATGATGACGGACCGTAGTGTCCGTCGTCACCCGATCCGATCCGAAAACGGATGGAAAAGTAGGTTTATCCTCCGTTACACTTTTCGGATCGGAGCGGGTCGGATGTCAGCGGACATGTCACCGCTGACATCCGACGCTCCATAGGGATGAATGTATGTCCGTTTTTCATCCGAAAACGGAAGGATGAAAAACGGACATACGGATTGTCCGTGTGAAAGAGCCCTAAGTATTAGCTATACCTGCAAAAGAGGCCAGCCTGATGTAATCTAGCAGGACCTCAATTTTCTGACTAAAGCCAAAGTTTTTTTTTTTTTGGTTTGGATAAAGCAGGGAAGGATTAAAACCCCCTGTAAGGTTTTTATCGCAGCCTGCATCCCCCTTAGGGAGATGCACCTTCACTATTTGTCCAGTTTACCATTATCATCAAAAGTGAAACTAAATCCCAAATTTAGGGATGTCACCAGAACAGTAATAGAGGGGAAATCTGACAACCAGGGATTCTCTCACTTTAGAGGGATCTCATCTTGCTTTATGTTGTGTCTATGGGACAGGAAGTGAAGGGGAATATCCCCAGTAGGAAACAGATAAGAAAAATTAAGTGAAAAAAAGTTTAGTTCTACTTTATAGTAGAACTATAGGCAAAACCCTTTTTTATTCATTTTGAATAGAGCAAGGGAGAGTTATAGCCCCAGTGAGATATTTTTCGCCACCAATGTCCCATTGTGAAGATTTGCCTTCACTTCCTGTAGCCAAACAGGAAGTGAGAGGAAATCCCTGCAAATTAAGGGGATTCCTTGGGACCCCCAGGTCACCAGAACTAGTGTCTCCATTGGAAGATTTCCCCACTATTACTTTTCTGGGAACAACTCAAAATTTGGAATTTTCTTTTACTTTTACTTTCAATGATAACGGTAAACAGGACAAATAGAGAGGGTGAATCTCCCTAACCGGGGGGGCACAGACAGCAATAAAAACTGACAGGTGTTCTAATCCCTCGCCACTCTATCCAAAACAAAAAAACATAAAAAGTTTTGCCTTTAGTATAATTTAATGCAGCCTTTTTCAACCAGGGTGCCTTGAGGTTTCATCAGGGGTGCCTTGGCAAAATGCCTAAAAAATTCCCCAAAAATTGTATACAAGCCGGTGTGTGGATGAAGTCTGCCTTTTTAGTTACTCTAAAAAGGCAGACACGGTCGGACTTTTCAACCAGACTTGTCCGACGGACACCGACGGACCAAATCCGGCAGACAATCCGATCGTGTGTGGGCTTCACCGGACCTTCAGTGGACTTTTCCAGTCGCAAATCTGACGGACTTTAGATTTGGAACATGCTTCAAATCTTTACGTCGTAACTCCGCCGGACCCAGAAATCCGCTCGTCTGTATGCTAGTCCGACAGATAAAAACCCATGCTAGGTCAGCTATTGGCTACTGGCTATCAACTTCCTTATTTTAGTCTACGTCACATACGAATCCGTCGGACTTTGGTGTGATCGTGTGTAGGCAAGTCCGGTCGTTAGAAAGTCTGTTGAAAGTCCGCCAAAAGTCCGTTGAAAGTCTGTCGAAAGTCTGTCGGATGGGCTGTCGGACTTTTGTAGCTGAAAAGTCCGACCGTGTGTACGCGGCATAAGTCTCAGTTGATAAGGAGGATGTCAGCCGGCTGCATAGCATCCTTGTTTGACCTTCCCCTGCCTCTCTCCATCAGCGTTGGGTTCACATTAGCTGAGTGAGGGAGAAAAACTGAGGGACAACAGAAACACTGGAATACTAGTTAGTACCAGTTTGCAAAAGTGTATACGCTTTGGAAGAATAAATCCCCTCTAATGTTGGGTGTCCTACTTAGACTTGTAAATGTTGCTGCATTATGTAAAACTATTCAAATAGTTTTTACATTTTAGAATGGGGTCCATCATTTTTAAAGGGTGCCTTTAGATTGTTCATAATTTTTAAAGGGTGCCCTGACTGAAAAAAGGTTTAGAAACACTGCTTTAATGGATGGGTAACATTCTATTACAGCCTTTCTCAACCTTTTCAACACAGAGGAACCCATGAAATAACTTTCTGGTGTCAGGGAACAGCTGCTAAAAATGACTATATCTACAACCCCCAATACATTAGTGTGAAGGTCAGTCGGAAAGAATGCTCCTTAGGCCCCTTCCACACATTCGGACCGTTCGTTTCATCAATGCAGTCATGTTTTTTTCAAACAAAAAACAGATGAAGGCCCCTTTTACACAAGCAGACCGATTGGGACAGCCTGTCCATTTTTCAGGTGGACCCGATCAGACCACCCATTGATCCATAGAGGAGAGCAGGCTGTGTCCTTGTCTGCTCTGCATAGCGAAGCAGACACGGATCTGTCATCTGCCTGCTCAGCGTGTATCAGCGGAGAGTTCCCCCACTGAGCAGGCGGATCCACTTGTATGGATCTGCTCCGTCTGAAAGGGGCCGAAGTTTACATCAGTTTTTCATCCATATTTTTTATCAGTTTTTTACATCCTCCAGCTAGAGTCCTTAAACCATTGAGTCCCGGGGCTATTTTTTCATGCAAAATCGGACCGTTTGTCCATTTACATCCGTTTTTCCTCTGATTCATTTTTTTTCCTTGCAAAATTCTTTTTATTGAGTTTTTAAATGACATACATAAGGCAAACACATATAACAATCGGGGAATAGTCTGATACCAGGCCTCACTCCCCCCCCCCCAAAAAAGAAAACAAACCCCCCAAAACACGTCTTGGTATTGGGCCCTTAGTATAAATCTGAGGCTTGAAACATGAGCATAGTAACAACAATTTATCATTATAGTTGAAAGCAGTTTCATATAAAGACATATTTCTAGCTCCACATAGCTATGCCATACCACCTGCCATCAAATACTAATATCAGACCCGCATATGAAATTCCTAGGTCCACAGCTCACCCCCCCATAACATTAAAGCTTAATGATCATCGATACCCACCCAGCTTCATTAAAAGGTTAATAAGTGGGTGTGGCGCTGTTCTGGGTATTAAGACTATTGAATACCATGTAAATCACATGTAAACCAAATGGCCATATGAAAGGTGATCCACTATGAGTCAGGGTGGGAGGGGAAAAGGGGAACGAGGACAGGAATAGGGAGAGTGTCCGGTTATTGATGTTCAAAGTGACTGTGCTTATATATGAAATTTCAAAACCACATATAATACGTGTCTTAATTTTAGTGCAAATAAGTTATTTGTCCTAAATAAAAATTTTCCAAACATAAATAATATACTGAATCAAATAAATTAAACAGTGACTGGTGCTCAGTGCAACATAAGTGATATTGAACGTTCTTAGCAAAATTCTTGATGTTTTTGTAGACCTACCTACCTAAAAACATCAAGAATTTTACTAAGAACGTTCAATATCACTTATGTTGCACTGAGCACCAGTCACTATTTAATTTATTTGATTCAGTATATTATTTATGTTTGGAAAATTTTTTTTTATGACAAATAACTTAAGATTAAGACACGTATTATATGTGGTTTTGAAATTTCATATATAAGCACAGTCACTTTGAACATCACTAACCAGACACTATTCCCTATTCCTGTCCTCGTTCCCCTTTTCCCCTCCCACCCTGACTCATAGTGGATCACCTTTCATATGGCCATTTGGTTTACATGTGATTTACATGGTATTCAATAGTCTTAATACCCAGGACAGTGCCACACCCACTTATTAACCTTTTATTTAACATTTCGTTTTTCCCACTTCGGTGGGAATCACGTCTGTGGAGGCAGCAGTCCAGTACTTTATGTGATTTTAATCCTTTCTATTTCAATCTTTTGTTCCGTTCCGCGGATACACCACTCATATTTTGTTACCACCCAGCTTCATACCTGACATAACATGAATTTCCCACCAGTAATAGAATATATCCATTTAAACAGACACCGTAGATGCACTATTCATCCATCCACCCCACAATTTATCAAACTTGTGAGGAATTCCTCTACTAGTATACGTGGCTTTATATAGAGGAATGGCTTTAATAATGAGTGCCTTCCATGCCGGAACAGTCGGAGGTGTAGGCTTTTTCTAAGGAGAGCACTATTAATTTCCTAGCATAATGAAACAGTAAAGTCAATAGAGTACGTGTCGCATTTGTCAGCGGGACCCAGAAGGCAAATCTCTACTCCAGGGCTGTATACACAGTGTGGTAATCTCCTCTATTTATTCAGTGACTCCACGCCAAAAAGTTTGGATAGCTGCACAATCCCAAAAGATGTGTAGGAAGTCTGCGCTGGTTGACGTGCACCACCAGCAACAGGGTGACTGGGTAGGAAAAATAATAGCCAGAGTAAGATAGATACGATGTAGAAATTTATATTGGATAAAATGGTCTCTGGTCAAATAATCTCCCAAATATTATCCCAGTCATCCCCATCCAACTGGGGGAACACTGCCTCCCAGGCATTTCTACAGCGTGCAAGTAGCTTACCAACCTCATCAAACAGTTGTTTGTAAATATTGGACAGGGCCTTATCTAAAGAGTCATCCCTAAGCAATGATTACAGATCACTCACTTGAACCTGAAGAGATGACACACCAAACTGAGTGTTATATGCATGCCTAAGTTGCAAATAGTGGAACAGATGAGTATTTGGAAAATTAAATTTGGCTTTTAAAGCATTAAATTGGAGGAGCTTTCCATTGCACACAATGGGGTTGATTTACTAAAGTCATATGCACTTTGCAGTGCAAGTGCGCTTGGAAGTGCAGTCGCTTTAGATCTGAGGGGAAGATCTGAAATGAGGGGAAGCTCTGCTGATTTTATTATCCAATCATGTACAAACAAAAATGCTGTTTTATTTTCCTTGCATGCCCCCCTCAGATCTACATGGACTCCACCTCCAAGTGCACTTGTAGTGCAAAATGGATTTGCCTTTAGTAAATAAATTCCAATATCTTCTACCTTCTTCATGCCAAATTTAGTCCATATATCTGGGTCCTGATATGTGAAAAATTGTGACAACTAGGGATTTTTCCACAGTGGTGTATGTGGAGGAATTTCGGTACAGTCTCCTGCTTCAGCCCTACTGGTCACCGCCCACGCCCTGATAGTTGCACACATAGTACTAGTAATAGGATATGGAGCCCTGCTTCTTCAAAACACTAAATGCATCAGTGCCTCATAGGAGCCAACAATGGCCGCCTCTAAAGCAATGACTGCATCATCCTCCAATATAGTGAGCCACCTATGAGTGAAGACCAACTGACCTGCCAGAAAATAGCGATAAAAATCAGGGACTGCCAATCCCCACTGCTTCCATGGCTGTTGCAGTACCTGAAGTTTTATCCTGGAATTATGCCCCTGCCACAGGAAGGTTGTGACCAATCTTTCTATGCTTTTAAATATAGATCTCGAAATTCCAAACGGGCGATTCCGAAATATATACAAGAAGAGGGGTAAGAATTTCATTTTCAATAAATTGACTTTACCTATGAGCGTAAGAGGGACATTCTGCTAGGCTTGTAGCTTATGACATAACTGCAACAGCAACGGAGTGACATTTAATATATTGAATTCAGATACCGAGTAGAAAATATGGAGACCCAAATATTTGACTCTATCAACCCGTTGTAAGGGGCAGTCTAAGAGGACCCTACATGCTGGAGATGAGGTCCTAAGAGGAACGATTTGAGATTTACCCCAATTAACCTTCAGGCCCAAGAATAAAGCAAAGGTGTTTAAAATAGCTAGAGCTGCCTGTAAAGATGAGTCAGAGACACATAAAAACAACACCATGTCGTAGGCATAAAACACTGTTTTTTCTGCCTACCTGTATCCCTTGTACTTTGGAAGAAGCTCTCATTGTTGCCGTCCAGGGTTCAATGAATGAGGCGAACAGACCAGGAGACATAGGGCACCCTTGTCTAGCCCCCCTGCCCACTGGAAAAAAGTCAGACAACAAATCATTAAGTTTAATAGCCGCACTCGGGTTCAGGTAAAGAATACTGATCCACCTCCTGAACTGAGAACCAAAGCCAAATGTTTCCATCACTATTTTCATGTATTGCCAGTCTATGGAGTTGAAAGCTTTCTCCAAATCTAGAAAAAACAATATCCCTCCATTGGAAATATCTGGGCCTAACTGGGTATGGGTAAAAACCCTGCGTAGATTTATCTCCGTACCCGTTTTGGGCATGAAACCGGTCTGATCAGGTGAGATAAGATGTTGCAGTGCAGGCATTAGTCTATTTGCCACTAATTCGGTCAATATTTTGCAGTCTAAGTTGAGTAAAGAAATTGGTCGATAAGAAGAACATTAAAGGGGGTTCTTGTCAGGTTGAGCCAATATCACTATGTGTGCCTCATAAAAGGAGGGAGGGAACCAGTTTGGAAACAATCTGCGTACAACTGGAGTAGTCTCTGTGCGAGAACCTCCGAGTAATCTTTTTACCACTTAATTGGTTTGCCATCTGATCCGGACCAGGAGTCTTACCAGTAGGGTAGAATCCAATTGCAGAGATCACCTCCTCCTCCTTAAAGGGGGCATCCAGAAACTCTCTAGTTTGTTCTGATAGTTTGGGCAAATGTAAGGGCTCTAGAGTAGCAAGGAGGTCCTCTACACCATACGGTGCTATAGGCGAATATAGCTTCTTATAAAATGGAACAAACTCCTCCAAAATTTCATCCCTGGCCGTCAGCAATATTCCGGCCAAGGAGGAAATACACGGGACCACACCTGGAGGAACCCTACCCTAGGGATCCATGGAACCTTAGTTGAAAAACCCTGTCCTATTACAATAGGAAAAACAAGATAGGTTGGGGTTCTACTTGGGACAGACTTAGACATGTGGTAACTGGTAATTTTTTGTTGTAATGAGAACGTACATAAAATCTGGATAGGTAACCCATTGATATAAGTCAGCCTGCCCTTTTCAAAAATGGCCGCTTATTGCATTCGGCGCCTACATGATGATGCTTCCACAAACCTGGGGCCTATCTCGCGAGATGTAGACAGGTGTCCGGTTGCTAGGGCCGCCTGGTTACCGGGCCTTAGGCTGGGAGGCCGGCTTCCGTACAATAGTGTGCACACACCTCCCTTCAACTCCTCCCCGGGGAGAGCTGGCTGGCTGAGCGCGGTGACGTGTCCTTCACCGGGGAAGAGAGGACAGCCCCGGGGAGACCGGACAGGTACAGGACATGGAGGGCGAGGGGAGGGGGCGCTGACTATGGAGCTCTATGTATGTATGTATGTATGTATGTATGTATGTATGCATGCATGCATGTGAGCTGTCATCTCCTGTCTGTGTGTGAGAGACTTCTCTTCTTCTCTGTGACATCACATTCTACACCGTGTGTGTGTGTATTCCACCCTCTGACCTCCATCTGCCCACCATCATCATCCAGCTCTGATCTACCCCCCCCCCCCCCTCTGTACTATGAGACCAGCTCCTCTCTCTACTTCACCCCCCCCTGTGCTCTACACCTCATACATTACTCTTATCCTTCTTCCTCCATCTATCCTTTCTCCATTCTTCCTTTCCACTTCCTTATTTCATCCTCTTGTTCTTCTTCCTTCCTCTTTTTCATCTTCTTTCTCCTGTCTGTGTGTGAGAGACTTGTCTTCTTCTCTGTGACATCACATTCTACACCGTGTGTGTGTATTCCACCCTCTGACCTCCATCTGCCCACCATCATCATCCAGCTCTGATCTACCTGCCCCCCCCCCCCCCCCTCTGTACTATGAGCCCAGCCCCTCTCTCTACTTCACCCCCTGTATGTTCTACACTTCATACATTACTCTTATCCTCATTCCTCTTCTCTCTTCTTTCCTCCATCTATCCTTTCTCCATTCTTCCTTTCCACTTCCTTATTTCATCCTCTTGTTCTTCCTTCCTCTTTTTCATCTTCCTTCCTTTTTTCCTCCATTGTTCTTCTTTCCTTCTTTCCTTTCTTCTTTCCTTTCTTCTTTCCTTTCTCCTTCCTTCCTCCCTTTCTCCTTCCTTCCTCCCTTTCTCCTTCCTTCCTCCCTTTCTCCTTCACCCCCTGTGTGTTCTACATCTTATACATTACTCTTTTCTTTTCTTTTCTTTTTCCCCCTGTGTGTTCTACACCTCATACATTACTCTTATCCTCATTCCTCTTCTCTCTCCTTCTCTCTTCTTTCCTCCATCTATCCTTTCTCCATTCTTCCTTTCCACTTCCTTATTTCATCCTCTTGTCTTCCTTCCTTCCTTCCTTCCTTCCTTCCTTCCTTCCTTCCTTCCTTCCTTTTTTTTCTTCCTCCAGTACATTTAACTATATCTGATCTTCCTGCACCCTCCATGAACTTTGCTCCCTTTTGTAGTATGTGCCCAGCTCCCCTCTGTACTCCACCCCGTGGTTTACATGTCATAGATCCTTTTTTCTTTCTTTTTCTTTTCTTCCTCCTTCTTTTTCATCTTCTTCCTCCAGCACATCTAACTTTATCTGATCTCCCTGTCCCCTCCATGAATTGTGCTCCCCTCTGTAGTATGTACCCGGCTCCTTTCTGTATGTCACCCTGTGTTCTACATGTCAGATTTAATAGATTATTACTATCAGTCTTCATTATCATCCTCCTCTTCATACCTGTGCTGGCTCTTCATCTAATCCTCCTGCCCCAATGATTCCCTCTGTTTCCTGAATGAATGAATGATTTGTATGGCGCTGCAATTCGAACTGAATCTATGACCTCTCTGATTGTTGTGTTTCTCTGTGCGATACTTAGGATGGTTTTCTGTCATACTGTCTGATCCTCTTCATACAGAACATGAGTTGTTCTTTCCTCTATAGTATGGGCCAGTCTTGTCTCTGTGTAATGGTGTGTAGTTATGGTGATTGCCATTATTGTCATACATGTGCTGTCCAGATCTATGTACTGATCATCCTGGATGAGCTGCAAGGAGCAGGTTACACTGCAGATGTCCTCAACGGTGACAAGATTGCTGAAACTGTAGAGCAATAACTCGCCTGTTTCCATGTAAACTCTTTTACTAGGTGGATGAGCGTGGCTTCGCTCCCTGGCTGTTAGAAATGTTGCAGAATGTCAGTCACCATTGAAGGGGTGATGCCTCACTCATCCAGTCAGAAGAGACACATGGAAAGAGCTGAGTATTTCTCTGACCTGTTTGGGTCTGATGTCACAGGATCACTACCTGTCATTTCCTCTAGGCTCGGGCTACACTAGTGATCTCTTTGCTACTGAGACAATAAAACCCATATACACTTGTGTGATGTGACAACGCATGCTAAAACTCCTGTGTTAGCATTCTTTGGCAGCACTCCTGCGCTATGTGTGATGTGTTGTAGTGCCATTCACTGTGAATGTATCCCAGCACATTGTACAGTAGAGCACAATCCTCCACAGCATACCACAAACATTGTAGTGCGTCGTTGCGTTTAAAAAAAAAAAAAAAAGGTGATGCACATTTTTATATCTGTTCTGCATTAGCAGCTCATTCATAATCGACGCAACACAGGTAAATGCATGTCATAAATAAACATTATCGCACTGCAATGAATCACTTTAATGTAAATGGGTCCTTAAAGTGGAAGTAAATTCATTGGTGGGGGGGCCTGGATGAGGACAAGAGCTGCCCAACTTTTCATATTAAGCAGTTGATTGGTTGCCCTATGTCATGAAAAGTTGGGCAGCTCCCACCCTCCATTCAGACCTGCGACACTTACCACCCTCTGCCCTGCTGTGAGTGTGACGTTGGCAGGGGGGAAGGGAGACCTGGGAGAGGAATCTGGAGACTATGAGTCGGCCAGGTGAAGAAACAGAGAGACGCCCAGGATGCTAAGTGGTGCATGGCGTTCCATGTAGAACTGTCAATCAGTCTAGATCTGGTCTGCGGTCCGCCATTTGGTGATACCTGCTCTAAGTGATGTTTTACTCTTATACTGTATACTATATCCTCATTATCTGTCTTACCAACATGTATGTATTACTTATGTGTAGATTTATGACCTCTTTCACACAGATCCATGGCCTGAGCTTAGTAGAGTTCTCCACTATTGCTTCAATGCAATCATCGTTTTCCCTGATCCATCGCATCTCATGTAAATTTCATTTTCAGAGTAATCAATAATGCATAGTGCATGTTTTACTAAGCAGGTCTGCAGTATAATGCTCAGTATATGCAAATGCCTATGTATTACTTTTATATGTGCAGCTATTAAGGCTTCATTGACAGGAACTTACTTATCCCTACATCCCTGTGGCTGTCTTCACCCACTTGGAATGCACAGGTATTCATGCAGACCCCATGCAGGCGGCCTGTTTAGATCAATGACAGGTGGCTGACTGTAGAGACCTGCATGGATCTCCAAGCGTATCCCCAAGTGTACATCTATGCAGGTCCGTTGCACGGATCAGAAGCAGGCAGAAAACTTTCTAATCTGTGTATCGTGACTCTTCACTCAGGTGTACGGATAGGTACGTTCATGTAAATGAGGCCTTATTGTCAGACTCTGTTTTTTTTTTTTTTTTTTTTTTTTTTTTTTTTTTTACTGATGACAATTCATATTTTTGCAAGTCAGTAACATTTTATTTTTAATTGAAAGCAGCTATGTATTTTATGAGATTTACATGACAATCTGATTTTCATTTCATGCAGGTGGAAGATATGGATGAGATTACTTTGGATAGAACGTGGTAATATAACCACAGTTATGGGTTGAACGTCTCTTCTTCCTCTACGTGTGTACCCATCTTCTCATAGGTCTCCAGAATGGGGCGGTGAGTATTAATGAATAGGATCATGGTGGGTGCATGCCAGGAATAAAAAAAATTTCACAAGAAAAAAATCAAATACATTAAGACTGTCAATACATGTTTATATTCCTATAGTTTTGAATTTTAAACACTTCAGCGCTAGGGACCATACGGAAGATTGATTTATATTGCAGTCAGTATCTGCATTCACCTGCCATTATAAAAAAAAAAAAATGTATAACTCTGAAAGCCAAGACTAATGTTACTATAGTGGATTATTACTAGCTGACAGTAGTCCACCAGGGACTCCTAAAGACAACTCTTCATCAGTTCTTACTTTTTAAAACTGCAAAAAAAAATCTATCAAAATAAACATATAAATGTTGCAGCTGAAATTGAAACTCATCAGACCAGGCAACGTTTTTCCGATCTTCTATTATCCAATTTTGGTAATCCTGTGCAAATTGCAGCCTCAGTTTTCTGTTCTTGGCTGACAGGAGTAGCATCCAGGGTGCTCTTCTGCTGCTGTAGCCCATCTGCTTCAAGGTTTGATTTGTTGTGCATTCAGAGATAGTATTCTGCATACCTTGGTTGTAACGAGTGCTTATTTGAGTTACTGTTGCCTTTCTAACATCTCCAACCAGTCTGCTCATTCTCCTCTGAGAATCTTAGAGATTGTTGTGCGTGAAAAATCCCAGTAGATCAGCAGTTTTTGAAATACTCAGACCAGTCCATCTGGCACCAACAACCATACCACATCCAAAGTCACTTAAATCCCCTTTCTTCCCCATTCTCATCCTTGGTTTGAAAGTCGTCTTCACCACATCTAGATGCCTATGCATATGCCTTGAGTTGCTGCCATGTGATTGGCTGATTAGCAAATTGTTTTACCAAGCAATTGAACAGGTGTACCTAATAAAGTGTCCGGTGAGTGTATATTCATATGGAAAACGGTGGGTTTGAAAGAAGACCCAAAGTAGGGGGCTGTGGCATTTACAGGTGCCTACTGCCCCCTCCCACCAGACTAAGAGCAAAGAGCAGCAGTCGAAGACAGACCCAAAGATGACATCACTGGATTTCAAAAGAGACATTTCTTGAGAATTAAATATTTTGATTGAAAAATTTGAATTGCTAATTGATCGGGGGGGGGGGGGGGGGCGCAAGGGGAAGGTATTATATGAATACATTACACTTCACAGTGTAAGTACCTGATAGTGATAGGTAAGTACCTAGGTGTTGATATCAGCCTTCTGTAATCCTGTGTACAGCAGCACTCAGACTGGGAGAGGAGGAGGCCCTAGAATCTATGTGTAGAATATAACCTCCTGTGGCTATCATAGCACCCCCCTGACAATGGTTTCATATTCTTTTATTCCAAGAAGGAAGGTGCCATCTTTATTCAGAAATCATCCAGGGCCAACATCTCCTTTCTAGACTGAGATTCTGGCTGAGAGATGGCACAGTACTGTAAATCCTGGTGCCTGTGCAGGTCTTTTTTGTGTTCACCAGCATCTGACACAGATCAGCCCACTACTGAAACCTTTCACATTCTGACTTGCGACAAAGTTATAATGTTGCAGTCTGATGAGTGGGAAGAGGCAACTTAGAAAATGTTTCCTCCTGCCTGCAGCAGACTGATAACCTCTCAGCTTTTATATAACTTAATGATAATAGGTGGAGCATCCTTGAAATATTATCTTTGCTGTGATTTTTGTGACAGTTCAGGAATTTATTTATGGAAAGTTGTTAGTGGCAGATCTACTTTCAGATGTGATCTCTGTTGTGAAATTAGCTTTTCTCATATCAGAAGGTATGACAACTATTTTCACAGGAAAATTCCCTCGTAGTTTGAATAATGTGAACTGATCTTAGTTTACATTTCGTCTCATACTGATGTAATCCTTTTCTTGTGTTTGTACAGCTAGTAGCTGTTTTAACAGTGTTTAATCTCTTTTGCACTCCAGGATCAGCATATCTTGCCTCCTTCCGGCTTCATGGCACTTTAGCTTATCTCCCGGTGGGTGCCCACGTGCTCTGAATACCACCTTACGCCAGTTGGTCATAATCGGTATAGTGGCTGCCATCCTCTTCTTGCTGCTCTACTCTTTACTTCTAGTCCGTACGAAGTACAGCCGATCCCAACGAGACCGGAAATATCAAAGGTAAAACATATTTCCTATTAAAGAGCTACATTTGTTTTACATACAAATAGAACTTTGAATTCACAACTCTCCACCTCTTCAGAGAGCCAATATGAGAAGGGAAGCAGCTGTATGTGTGCCTATCCAGACTGAGCAGTGCCAGAGCTCCTTAGTTGTTATATTGCACCTCACAAAGCATCCAGTGTGCCCAGCGATTTGTGTGTGCAAAACGATGCAGCGCAGCTTCCGAGTGCCGACAACGCTTTGGGGATTCGTCATTTGAATAGCATTGTTGGCCCTGCAACAGCAAAAAGGTTGCAAGCAGGAAAATGGCAATACCACCAGGAAATGTATTTATAATGATGTAGCCTGTGATAAGAAACACATTGTAAATGGTCACATAGTATGTGAACCTTGCATAAGATAATTTTTCATTTTTGCATGGAGTGACATTTTACTGTAACTAAATCCACATTGAACATTTTTTTGACCTTTGAGAAGGAAATAAACCGGATTTGGTGCCTCATGGAAATATTCATCTTTGAGAACAAAGACAAACTGGTTAATCGACTAAACCACCAATGTTGTCTGATAACCATAGCCATGCCTTTTTATTTTCTTTGATTAATTTGCTCCTTTCTCAAACCTATTTGGTGGATTTTTAGCCTTTTGCCACTTCAAACATGGATATCTTATTCTATTTAAGACAGCATTTTTCTAGTAAGTGGTGAGAGTACGTCAGTGCTATGCCTGCGCTATTTATTGCAGACAGTCTTGCCGCATACCTAAACCCAAGTATAAACATTTTAATATGTTGCATTTTACCAGTCTTTAAATCTGGTGGCTGTATTTTTGTCAGTTTATTTTTTTGGTTTATTTTTCTTTATTTTGACCCTATTCTGCTGGTAACACTTTCTGTCCAAGGGGGACAACGCTCACTTATTGTATTGTATGGAGGAGCAACGGGGGAAAGTCGGCCATAGATGGTTTGAAACTCGGCCAGTTCAGCAGGGACCAGCCGAGATTCAAACCATGTATGGGGGCAGGCTGAATGTACCCAGGTCAATCGACAAGCAGTATGTCGGATTTTTGGCATGCGATTATTGCTAGTGGCTATAGCCACTAGCAATAATCACTGTGTCCTCCCCGCAGGGACTGGGGACGGCCCTCCCATGAGAGGCGTTCCTCCCTTCAACACTGACTGTGTTGGTGGAGGAATTGAGTGATTTTCTTTCCTGCAACCTGTGTTTGCAGGAAAGAAAATCATACAATCTACTATATGGTCTGCCTAAGTGCTGTATGTGTGAGCTGTAAGAATATTAGATGTGAGTTATAATTCATATTTCTGTTCCTCTGCAGATACTTGGCTCATGTTACCGACATGGAAGCCACAGACACCAACAACCCCAATCTGAACTATGGTGTAGTGGTAGACTGTGGAAGCAGCGGGTCACGTATATTTGTGTATTGTTGGCCTCGTCATAATGGAAATCCACATGACTTGCTGGACATCAAGCAAATGAGAGACCAGAACAGAAAGACTGTTGTCATGAAGATCAAACCAGGTAAAAGGCGGAGATGAGAGATGAGTGTGTGGGGTAGTGATCAGCACTAGTCCAGAAAATCAGCTAGAAAATAAAAAATCATCTTGCTGCATGAGTGTCTTTATACTGTGCTATTGTGTATAATATGTGTACACATTTATTAGGAGACTTCGGTGTAATCAATAGTTTATGGCAGTGTTTTTCAGTCCTAAGGGACCATTAACAGGTCACATTTATAGATTTATAGTTTCAGGTGAGCCACAGTTGAAATGAGTTAAATGCTTGATCCAAATTGTGATTATTTACCACAATAACATAACGATAAAAAACACACACACACGTGTGAAACTCAGCTCTAAAAAACTAATGGTTGCAAGAGTGGTGAAAATTCAACACACTCTTGAATCTAGTTAGTGATAAAAAGAGGACATCAAAGGTTAAAAGGATTTGAAATAAAAATGCAAACGTCAATATAAGAGTCTAGGGGGTGAACCCCTTTAGGTATGTCTCTGGTCTGAATGCTGCAGATAGTTGCGAGGCTGCTTCAGGAGCGGTCTGGGAACCCGGAGGCCAGGGCAATCCTAGTGCAGCATTATAAAGTTTTTTATTAAAAAGTAAAATGGTTACAATGTAATTTGCACTCACATAGTGGGTAATGGGTAGGGGCTGAACCCGTCCATCCTGGGAACAGAACCGCCGCTGAATCCCTGGGATGCTGAAGCCACGAGCGCCTTGTGTCAGCAGGTTACTGAGGCCTCGAGGGACCTCGAGAGGATGCCGGCTGGGTAACTGATACAGCCGGAAGAATTCAGTCCTCTGCCCATTTGAATAGATATCAGTTTCCTTCCTGCACAGGTGACTTCCAGAGCATTGCTGCGGGCTTAACCTTCTTTACCATCACTGGAATGCATTCTGTATATATGCCTTTGCTAGGGGTTCCTTGAGCAACAGCATATTAACCTCCCAGGTGATGGTACCTGCTAAGTCAGGGAAAAAAGTCATGAGGGCCATTGTTCTCTATAAAAGATCTGCTCATCTTTCATTCAGTGTTGCATTATCAAGTATAGTTAAGCAGGAGCCGGACAAATTTCGATCTGTCTATGGGAAGGCTGGTTGTACAGAAGTTGATTCGTCGATCAGCTTGGGTATAACCAACATATTGTGTGTGGTTTTTTTTTTTGTTGCTTATTGGGATCATTGTGGCGGGGGGCCATCCCCCTGCCAGAACACAACAGCTCGGGGGGGGGTTGATCGCTGTACTAATGTCGGATCGTTAGTACAGCGGCTCCAAACGGAGCTGACAGTTGAACGGAAAAACCTAATAGTGTGTACCAGGCATTAGAGTCACTTTGCTTTTCTCAGCTCTTTAATTGCTGCTTAAACTTTGACACTGTTAATCAAACAATGGATAAGGGCTTGGAGCTTTCAGCATAAGTTCACCACAAGTTTACACAGTGTAAAACAGGGTAAAGGCCATGTTATCGTTTAACAGATAGCTAATGTCAGCTTTAAAGTATTATTAAAAATTTTTTTAAAAGGCCACATTTACCCTTGTTTGGGATTTTGAAATATGCACCTGACATTTTGTAGCAGATATTATACAACAAAAGAAAGTAATAGGTAGGGTATTGCATTATCAGTATATGCAGTACTTTACAAAATAATATTATTTTTTTTGCTTTTAGTAGAAGGTATGTTTTATAAATATTCTACAGTGGATATAAAAAGTATACACACCCCTGCTAAAATGTCAGGTTTCTGTGATGTAAAAAAATGAGACAAAGATAAATCATTTCAGAACTTTTTCCACCATTAATGTGATTTATAAACTTAGTTGAACAACAAACTGAAATCTTTTAGGAGGAGGGAAGTAAAAAAAAAAAAAAAAATAATAATATGGTTACATAAGTGTGCACACCCTTAAAATGGTTGTAAACCCTTTATAACCACTTTTTACTACAGGCAAGCCTATAATTAGGCTTACCTGTAGCTACACTGGATATCTCCTAAACTGTCTCTGTATTTGCATGTGCCAACGTCATCGGCACATGCGCACTTAAGCAAACTGAAGCAATGGCACGTACGTGCCGTTGCTTCAGGTAGACCGTGCCGTTACTGGCGGCTCCCGTGCGCGGGGGTGACGTTATCGCGGCTCAAGCCAATCACCGCGCCGGAGCCGCGATACCCGGAAATAACCCCCGGGAGCGATGTTGACCGCCGGAGCGGTGAACGAGGACCACTGCAGGGGCTTTGATCTTAGGTAAGTAATTCATAATGAGCTAGTATGCTATGCATACTAGCTCATTATGCCTTTGTCTTGCAGGTGTTTTTTTTAATTTTTTTTTAGGGTTTACAACCACTTTAAACTAATACTTAGTTTAAGCGCCTTTTGATTTGATTTTATTACAGCACTCAGTCTGTCAGCATGGCACATCTTCACTTGGCAATATTTGCCCACTCTTCTTTTCAAAAACACTCCAAATCTGTCAGATTGCGAGGGCAACTCCTGTGCACAGTCCTCTTCAGATCACCCCACAGATTTTCAATCGGATTCAGATCTGGGCTCTGGCTGGGCCATTCCAATACTTTACTCTTCATCTGGTGAAGCCATTCCTTTGTTGATTTGGATGTATGCTTTGGGTCGTTGTCATTCTGAAAGATGAAGTTCCTCTTCATGTTCAGCTTTCTAGCAGAAGCCTGAAGGTTTTGTGCCAATATTGACTGGTGTTTGGAGTTGTTCATAATTCCCTCTATCTGACTAAGTTCCAGCTGAAGAAAAACAGCTCCAAAGTATGATGCTGCCATCACCATGCTTCACTGTGGGTATCATGTTCTTTTGGTGATGTGCAGTGTTGTTTTTGTGCCAAACCTAGCTTTTTGAATCATGGCCAAAAAGTTCAACCTTGGTTTCATCAGACTATAATGCCGCGTACACACGGTCGGACTTTTCGTCTACAAAAGTCCAACGGACGCTGACGGACTAAAGCTGGCTGGTAATCCGATCGTGTGTGGGCTTCTCCGGACTTTCAACGGACTTTTTTAGCCTAAAATCCGACGGACTTTAGATTTGAAGCATGCTTCAAATCTTTACGTCGTAAGTACGACGGACCCCGAAGTCCGCTCGTCTGTATGCTAGTCCGACGGACAAAAACCCATGCTAGGGCAGCTATTGGCTACCGGCTATGAACTTCCTTATTTTAGTCCGGTGTACGTCATCACGTACGAATCCGTCGGACTTTTGTGTGGTCGTGTGTAGGCAAGTCCGTTCGTTAGAAAGTCTGCTGCAAGTCCGCTGAAAGTCCGCCGGAAGTCTGTCGGACAGGCTGTCGGACTTTTGTAGACGAAAAGTCCGACCGTGTGTACGCGGCATAATATGTTTTCCCACATGCTTTTGGGAGACTTCAGATGTGTTTTTTCAAAATTTAGCCGGGCTTGGATGTTTTTCTTCGTAAGAAAAGGCTTCCATCTTGCCACTCTACCCCATAGCCCAGACAAATATAGAATACGGGCGATTGTTGTCACATGTACCACACAGCCAGTACTTGCCAGATATTCCTGCAGCTCCTTTAATGTTGCTGTAGGCCTCTTGGCAGCCTCCCTGACCAGTTTTCTTGTCTTTTTATCAATTTTGGAGCGATGTCCAGTTCTTGGTAATGTCACTGTTGTGCCATTTTTTTCTCCACTTGATGGTGACTGTCTGCACTGTGTTCCATGGTATATCTAATGCCTTGGAAATTATTTTGTACCCTTCTCCTGACACCTTTTAACAGTGAGATCCCTCTGATGCTTTTGAAGCTCTCTGCAGACCATGGCTTTTGCTGTAGGTTTCAACTAAGAAAATGTCAGGAAAGACCTATTAGAACAGCTAAACTTTATTTGGGGTTAATTAGAGGCACTTTAAATGATGGCAGGTGTGTGCTGACTCCTATTTACCATGAGTTTGAGCCTAGGTTCACACTATAGCGATGTGGGAAACAGCGCAATTCCAGTGTGGGTTCCTGCATCACATCTCTCCCACAGGCAGTTCATACTGCCCTCTGCGAACCGCTGCAGGTGTCAATACAATGTTAATGACACCCCCAGATCGGTTCACAGACCGCAGTGCGAACTGTGGATTTGGACAGGAATCGGATCATGTGGGTGTGAACACCTATGCGATCCAATTCCAGTGCGAGGAAAAAAAAGTCCCTGCACCTTTTTTGTGCGAATCCAATGAGAGTTCAGCCATTTAAACTGTATGGCGGAACTCGTATTGCACAGAAACCGCATGTGATTTCAGTTTGATTTTCAATTGAGTTGTACAGTTTTATAGATCACATTAAATTGGTTGTAAACTCAGAAAAAAAAAATCCTGTAAGACAAAGGCATAATGAGCTAGGATCGCATACTAGGCTTGGAATTTTTTCCTGGGTATTCCCCAGGCCTTGTTTATATAGGATCGCATACTAGCTCATTATGAAATGCTTACCTTAGATTGAAGCTGTTGCAGCAGCCCCGCACACCACTGTGACTGGCGACATGTCTCCCGGAGTTCTTTCCGGGTTCGCGGCCTCCGGCGCTGTGATCGTCCAGAGCCGCGATGACCACACTCCTGTGCGGGAGCCCCCAGGCACGGCTACTGAAAAAAATGGCACGAGCGGGCCATTTCTTCAGTGCGCATGTGCAGATGACGTCGGCACATGCGGATAGAATAAAAATCTCCTAAACAGTGCAAGTTTAGGAGATATTCACGGTACCTACAGGTAAGCCTTATTATAGGCTTACCTGTAGTGAAAAGTGATGTAACAGGGTTTACAACCACTTTAAAGGTGGAAAAAGTTCTGAAATGATTTAACTTTGTCTCATTTTTTTGCATCACAGAAACCTAACATTTTAACAGGGGTGTGTATATATTACCTGTAGAACACAACGGTTCTTGTTCCCAGCCTGTATTCAAATTATTTGGTGGGTCTGTATAAGAGAGTGCTGTAGTACAACTTCTGTCCCTTCCTGATACACTGTGGAATACATAAAATCATAACATTGTGTCAGCTTTGTGTCCTATACATCATACCTGGGGTGGACAAATTGCAACAGAATTTGATTTTAAAGGTAAGGCATTTTTTACCTTAATGCATTCCCTGGATTAAGGTAAAAATTGTCCCAGCATTTGTATCACCCCCCTCACCCCCCTAGTTCTATCTCGATTCAGCGCTGTGCCCCTCTGTAGCAGCACTGATCTCCCTCTCAGTCCTCACAGGGCAGAGAGGCAGCAGTGGGAGCTAATTGGTTCCTGCTGTTGTCAATCAAATCCTGTGAAGACAAAATGGGGCCAAGCCACTCTATGGGTGTCTATTGGCGCAACCAGCCCAGCTCGGGAGTGAGTCCACATGTGCGACCCCACAGCAAGCGGGTTGCTATGATGGCACACACATAAGAAGAGAAGCCAAAAGCACCAGCGGGGGACCCCAGAAGAGAAGGTTCATGGCCACTCTGTGCAATCTCATTGTTTATTATTTTTGAAATAAAAAATTTAGAATTTATAACCACTTTTTAGTAACCAGTCATTCCCCTGGGCAGTTTTTAAGGTCCATACACACAGGGATCAAAGATTGGCCCGCCATTCATTCCTCACTTCTTTTGCTTTCTACAGGATCCAAAAGCAAAGTGTTTGAGCTGACAACCTGGGGATGAGAGTGCAGCCCTTACAGAACTGAAAAATAGCTTCAAATTGCAGTGATTTTTCAATGATGTAGAATAAACAAATAATTAAGGAGTCCAGCCACAAGGGAGTGACACCATCATAGCCTTAAGGGGGGGGGAGGGGGTTAAAGACAAAACCAGTGCAGGAAATTTTCAGAACTGGAGTCTGGAGAAATATTAAAAGGGGACACGCGTTTTAAAACTCACGAGTGCTCGGCCAAAGCAGAAAAATCTATTTTGGATAGAGTTAGTTCTTAAACCCACTTGCATCTACCCAGGTCTGAAATAACAGTAGCCAGCTCAGCTAATGGCTTTATGGGCCTTATTCTTATTCTAAGCTTGAATTTATACACGTTGTTCTCTAATTTGTGAAAAGCTGTGCTATGACAACGTTGACACTATGAGGTTGATTTACTAAAGGCATATATACTGTGCACTGCAAGTGCAGTTGCTCTAGATCTGAGGGAAGCTCTGCTTATTTCTATCATCCAATCATTTGCAAGCAAAAATGCTGTTTTTTTTGTTTTGTTTTATTGTCCTTGCATGTGATTTGGGTAGTCTTTACAAAAGTGAAGCTTTACCTCATTTACTAACCTCCAGGGCAAGTGTACTTGCAGTGCCCAGTATATTTGCCTTAAATATAGAAAATAAACCCCTTTTTATAATTAGAAAAAAATAAATGATATGACTGCAGAACCAAGGGTTACCTTGGTGTGATCTGGGACTATGCCCAAGTGAACCTAAGAACCCATTCACACTTACGCGTTGTGCGCTAAAATGCAAGCTTTGACATGCGTTGCCACAATGCATGGCAATGCACCTGCTCTGTGTGTGGTTCATTGTAGTGCCATTTGCTGTGAATGGCACCCCAATGCAGTGTACAGTGGAGTGCATTGCACAACAAACATGTCATAAATTATGGTGTGCTGCATTTGTTGTGAAAGGTTCATGCCTGTTTTTTTTCTTCCATTGTGGTGTATTGGTAGCCCATTCATAATGAGTGGGCTGGCTTACTGCCACACGCATTATTTTATTGTGTAGCATATCGTACCTAATTGCTTTAGTGTAAATGGGCCCTAAAAAAAGAACCTTCCATTCAGTATTCTGTTGACTGTTTTACTGGCTTTTTTTCATTGAAATATACTCCAACATTTAATACATTGAAGCAACTTCATGCCTCTGTGCTGCATGCAGCACTTTTTTTTTTTTTTTTTTTCTGCAGATCATCCACCAAACCTCTTGTATGTGTTGGCGGATGTTACAGAGTTCTAGGTTAAACAATAACAATAGAAAATAGAAACCTTCGCGCCAGTGGTGTCGATAGCAGATACTATATATGAATTACATATACTGGTGGTACATCTAGTAAGAAAACATTCCCAACAATAAAAAAAATTTGTGGAAATATGTAAACAATCAGTGTAAGCTGCTCCCCAATTTTTGAATAATCAAAAAAAATAGATAATCAAAAAAAGATGTAAGAAAGATAGGGGGCGCTAGATACCATAATAATCAAGTGCTCTAAATAAATATATCTCCTGCATTACCAAGAAAATGGAAATGTAAGAAAGCTAGGGGGCGCTAGATACCATACTATTCAAGTGCTCTAAATAAATATATCTCCTGCATTACCAAAAAAATGAAAATCATAATAATGACAAATCATAATTAGATTACACATTGAAGTGCCCACAATAGTGAAAAAATATATATAGTGATTGATTGTCCACATAAAAAAGTGATAGAAGTAGTTGAAGTGATATCTTTCAATATTATCCCAATCTTATTGCTGAAAACAAAAGGTTTTCCATCACCAAAGAAAAAATAAGAAAGGAAAAACACCTCGAAGTAGTAGATATCTGCTTACCAGATACCAATGACTCCTTTAGTTAAAAAGAGAGTCACTAGCGCTTGTGCAGGGTTGTGCCTGCTCACATGGATGGCCGGACTGTGGTTGGTATTATAGGTATGGATCGTTCCCGTCAAGCTCATTCAAGATAGGATAAGGATACATAGGAAACAAAAACAGTCTCCATAGCGTAAAACCATTTATTAAAAAAGTAAACAAATTAAAAAGCCAAATGGCCGCTTACATTGGTGGGTGCCTACCCGGCACCGGGGCTGCTTGCATGTCAGGGTGACTTCGCAGTCAGAAATAGCCTTTCATGTCTCCTCCACGCTGGCGTGCGTTCCAGCTTACACAGGGGGGCAGCCAAAGGATCCGGATGTTGTTGGGTGATAGGACATGTGACCACGTACCGCTCCGACGTACGTTTCGTAGTAAAACGTCTTCAGGGAAGCAAGGCATCTTTTTGCAGCATTTAAAAGAAATCTGTACTAAAAGGCCATTACTGACTCCCTTCTGAAAATATTAATTCCTTGACTGTCACTGGCTCCACTACTTTGAGTCACGGACTAGGAACAAACATTTACATTAGAGAATTCCAAACTTCTGATCTGTGTACATTCCTCAGAGAATATTAAAGCCATTGGATCAACATGACAGACTATAAAAATAGATTTTTCCAAAGAATGGGTCAGCAATGGCAGCTTCCATACTGGGATTGTGAGGTGTCCCATTTTGGATCCATAGGTCTTACAGTAATGCCCCATACACACGATCAGAAATTCCGCCAGCAGACTTCAGATGTGAGCTTTTGGTCAGAAATTCCGATCGTGTGTATGCTCCATCGGACTTTTGCTGGCAGATTTCCAGCCAGCAAAAGACTGAGAGCGGGTTCTCTATTTTTCGGTCAGAAAAAGTTCCTATCCGAAAATGCGTTCATCTCTATGCAATTCGGAAGCGCAAAAAATCACGCATGCTCGGAAACAATTCGACGCATGCTCAGAAGCTTTGAACTTCATTTTCTCGGCTCGTCGTAGTGTTGTACGTCACCGCGTTCTTGACAGTCGAAAGTTCAGAGAACTTTTGTGTGACCCTGTGTATGCAAGGCAAGCTTGAGCGGAATTCCGTCGGAAGAACCATCCAAGTTTTTTCTGATAGAATTTCTGATCGTGTGTATGGGGCATAAGGCTGCATTGCTGGTGTAGTCAGCAGTCAGCCCCTAGGGTAAGGTAGGGTAGTATATTGGTGAGTGAGATGGCATTAGCCTTGTACTAGGAGTTTTAGGAGTTTGTGACTGCAACTCTTTTATTCACTCAGAACAAGCATGCAGCAAGTAAAGTCAGAGAGAAGTCAGAACTTTGGATCTGTATACTTGTGCTGATCATTGGCTCAGGAAGTACTGAAGTCAGTGGGTCAGGCAGCCAGCACTTTCAGGGTTCAAGTGAACAATGGCAGCTTCCATGTTCAGAAACAACCTCAATACAGGTTTAATTTAAAGGCAAACTAAAGCACATATTTAGTGAGTTCACATTTTTAAATTATTCATTTTTCGTAAAGTAGTTTTTGAAAAACCATTTTTCACTTCTTGTTTAATACTTTAAGGGGGCATTACATAATTCAGAATTGTAGATTCTTCATCTAGTAGCTACATGCATGTCTGACTCATGTAAGACAATGCTGGGTTAAAAGGATAGGACCCCTCTATTTATTTCATACTAAGCGCTATAACTATATATGTACTGAGAAAATATGTACATAGATAATTAGATAATAGGGAACCTGGTCACATCTTTTTTACCTTATAATATTTAAAGCAATGTTACTGCAAAAAGAGATAGACACGCCATCACAGCATGAACATGCATTACAAGCTGTAAACAAAACAAAAAAGAGGTTTTGTCTTAGTTTCCAGGAAAAATATACAACTGCCATAGTATTTGCAATACTGTCTGTTTACCACAAGATGGCAGTAATACCTGGATTTTGTGTGCTCTTCTTCACTGAGTAGAGGTGCTAGAATGTGGTTTGTTTTCAGTTTCCTGCCTATATCTTGTGACTGTAGTGTAGACCATGCAGTAGGTTGTCCTGCAAATGAAATAAGAAAACATAAAAGCAAACCTGTTACGCTGCATATCACATGACCCCTACACGACTATCGGCTACATGACCCCCACATGACTGCTTGCTGTGAATCCCATCAATGTTAAATTGAACAATGCATGGAGCTTGTAGATTGTGCTTGGCACCCCCAGGGATTCGCCATATCTATAGCCCTGCAGCTAAGTGATTATATAAAGTAACACAAGATTTAGAAAAAGGTGCAGTATGGGCAAAATAAATATTTTTTTTTATGTTTTGTTTTTGTTTATTTCAAGTAAATTCACGCAGGTGTTGAAATTTAAAGCAGCCTTTAATGCGCCTATAGTGTTAAGCCCCGTACACATTATAAGAAAATTAGTCGAACAATCAATGTTTCACAGCAAGTCTGAACCGGGGATAGAAATAATGAACAAAAATTCTCGTACAACAAAGGCTTTTTTTTTTTTTGTTATTTGTTTCTAATTATGCGCAGTCTTTTCATAGTTGCATAGTTAGGTTGAAAAAAGACACAAGTCCACCCAGTTCAACCAAAAAAAAAAAAAATCACAAAATCCCATATACACAATCCTTCACCCAAAGTTGATCCAGAGGAAGACGAAATTTCCTTCCTGATCCCCGAAGAGGCAATCGGATATTCCCTGGATCAACTTTTTTTACCTATAAGGCTGCTTTCACACTGAGGCATTTTTCAGGCGCTAAAGGGCTAAAAATAGCGCCTGTAAAGCCCTGAAAAACGCCTCCCCTGCCACCCCAGTGTGAAAGACAGAGTGCTTTCGCACTGGAACGGTGAGGTTGCTTCTAAAATGCCCCTGCCATTGAAATCAATGACTAGCGCCGCCGAAGCCCCCGCAAAACGATTTTGGAAGTGGCGCTTTGCGGGTGCTTTTAACCCTTTTTCGGCCTCTAGCGGGGGTTAAAAGTGCCCCGCTAGCAGCCGATAAGCGATGGTAAAGCGCCGCTGAAAATAGCAGCGCCTTACCGCCCAAACACACCAACAACCCCCCCCCCCCCCCCCGGCCCAGTGTGAAAGTACCCTAAATGTCGGTACCCAGTTATATTCTGTACATTTAGGAAAGAATCCAGGCCTTTTTTAAAGCAATCTACTGAGCTGGTCAGAACCATCTCTGGAGGGAGTCTATTCCACATTTTCACAGCTCTCACTGTGAAGAAACCTTTCCGTACCTTTCCGTATTTGGAGATTAAATTTATTTTCCTCTAGATGTAAAGAGTGCCCCTTTGTCCTCTGTGATGACCTTAAAGTAAATAACTCAACAGCAAGTTCACTATATAGACCACTTATGTATTTGTACATATTGATCATATTCCCCCTTAATCTCCTCTTCTCGAGAGAGAATAACTTCAGTTCCATAGTTGCCAACGTTGTAAAAAAATTTATAGGGAAACTTTTTCGTCTGTGGACCGAGTCTTATTATTAGGGGCGGGACATTCGTTTTAAGGCGTAGTGTAGAAGGAAACGAAAAACGGGCATGGTTTAAACTAAATAGTAGGCGTGGCTCAAGATGGTCCTATTCTGAGATAAACGAGGGATGGAGGGAGAAAGAAAGAGATAGGGAGCGAAGGAGAGAGAAGGAAGGAAAGAAAGAGGGATGGGCGGACAGAAGGCCCATATCCTACACCATAATAGAAATGTGTATGCCAGAAAGTTTATCAGCAGATAAAGATACTCCAAACACCTGGTGTTAGCTCTTCAATCATCCCGGCACCATGGTTGTTATGGTGTTAGGATGATTGAAGCGCATTATTTATATTATTACATTGTAATATAAAATGAAATCGTTCTACTCACCATAATGCAGTGGGAGCCCTGAGCGTGTTGTCACGTCGCCTGCCACCAGATGCCATCAGGTGTCCCCAGCAGATTCCCTCTTTACATCAAGCGTCCCCAGCGGAGTGCCTCCTTGCATCAGGCGTCCCCAGCGGAGTGCCTCCTTGCATCAGGCGTCCCCAGCAGAGTGCGTCCTTGCATCAGGCGTCCCCAGCGGAGTGCCTCCTTGCATCAGGCGTCCAAACCAGTGGTACCATTCCAGTCATCGAGTCCCTAAAAATTAGAAACAATGAGTTTGAAATGACAGAGCCCAATTCTTTTAGGATCCGTGGGTGGATGCTATCTGGTCCATGAAAACTGTACACAATAAACAAAAATCGTTTGTTCTGTTCCCATATGAGAAAAATTTTGGCGTTTGTCCCTTTGGACAAGGTCGGAATCGGCTGTCGAAAGTTGTGTACACACTGTCAGAAAATCGTACGATCGTTCCCCGGACAAAAATGTTCACCCTATTTTGTGTACAGGCAATTAATGAGCTATTCAGATGGGTTGAACAGGTATTAAAGTAGCATAAAGCGAAACTATAAACTCCCTGTGAGAGTTTATTTCACTATGGGATTAGTTGTCCCCAATGCAGTTAGGAATTTTGCAGAGCAGTGGGAGCAACTCTGTACATGCTCGGTTTTCAGTGAGTTTCTATGCTGAGCATTTCCTCCCTATCACATCTGAGCAGCCCATGTGACTATAGAGTCACACTTGTGGATGTATTCACAGTGGTAAATGACAGCCCACTCCCTCCCTTCTCCTCCATGCCCACTAACCAGCTAAACACAATGGGGATAGGATATTACATGTAGATTTATGGAGCCTTCACCTCCTTGTTGTTCTAAGACACTGGCTGGAGGGGCATGACGCAGCCTGTGACTGGGAGAAATGCTATCACTCCATGTTATTGCCAAAATAATAAAGATTTAATTACAAATATATAGTTTGATGATTTAAAATCTTTAATGATATTATTTATTTTTTACCCTGTATTTCAGTCTGTTTTGTTTATTTTTTTTATTTCCTTTTTTTTTTTTTTTTTTTGAACATGTGACCAGCAACAGAGGACTAGAAGCTTCTTCCGCTTATGTTTCCCTGCAGACAGGCTGGGAAAGATCTGGGTCATGTGACAGCTGTATATCGATTTAGGAAAAGGTTACTTAGATGTTTGTTTTTTCATTATTAAAATAATTGCAGTGTCACCATCCATATACAGGAAGAGAAGGGATAATGTAAATTAAACAGTGTGTGTTTGCTATCACTTTAACTGCACTGTAAAGCAAACACACTGCCAGCACTTAAGTGATAGAGAGGGTTATACCTGGATTGGATTACTGTTTATTCTCTAGTCACGGTTCCGTTCACGGCTTTGCAGCTATCATCAGACTGGGGAAACCTTCAGTACTAGGTAACAACTTAGAAAAGACTGCACTGGCCTAGTGCAGTATCTCAGACACAAATGTTTAATAAAAAAATTGGTTAAAATATTCGCAAAAGTGTTAAAAACACAAGCATGTGTCCAATCCAAATCCAAGGTTGCTTGATGAATCACAAGTGCAAGTGTTATCTTTGCTTCACCATAGCGATGCAGCCCTAATGCTGTCATGTGTACACCTCCATTCGCTCCTGATTTTAGCAATTGTAAGTGGTGTTAATAGGCATTTGAGAAGTGGTAAAAATGCAACCCTACAGCCTATTTTCAACACCTGTGTGAATGAGGCCTCCGAGATGAACTCCATGCATGCACACAGTATGATATAACACAAATGTAACCACTTCCCGGCCAGCCGCCATCATTCTACTGCGGCAAGGTGGTTCGTTCCCGCAAATCTCCATAGCTGTACGTCAGCGCGGGAACTCGTTTGGTGGGCACGCTCATGCTCCCATTGGCCAGCAGGGGAAGCCAATCAGCGGATCTGCCTGTGTAAACAAGGCAGATCTCCGTTCTGACAGGGGAGATCACACAGATCTGTGTGTTTCCCCAGTCACACAGTCCCCCATACAGTTAGGAAACACAAACAGGGAACACATTTAACCCCTTGATCACCCCTGATGTTAACCCCTTCCCTGCCAGTGTCATTAGTACAATAACCATGCATATTTTTAGTAGAGGTGCACCAAAATTTCGGCCGAAAGAAAAACAAAAGCTGATACCGAAAGGGGCGGGAGTGTCTTCCTGGAGCACCCAGTCCTCCACTCCCTCCTCCTCCTCCTCCTCTCCTCGCCACAATCTCCGTGTATCACGGAGCTGAATTGCACGGACCGCAGTAACAATGTCCCGCCTCCTGTGATAGACGGCACACTGATCCAATGGCGAGACATTGAATCAGTGTGATGTGATCACAGGAGGTGGGACGGGTACGGGTAGGCTGCATTGATCTCTTGTATCATGTCTGCTAGAGGTGCACCGAATGGAAATTCTGCTAATACTATTAGCAGTGTGTTTAAGTTTAAGTAAGAGATGGTCAGAGACTGAGGACATGATACAAGAGATGGTTAGAGACAGCAGACTGCATTTTTCTTGACCTTTCTTGCACTAAAGGTGCCAATAATGGCCAACAATAAATTCATATTAATTTAAATTGATGGTATTAATTAAAAAGTCGCATATAATACAATTATATATAAAAATATAAATATTTTTTAAAAACTGTAATTTTTCAGTTTTGGTTTTCGGCAAAGTGCATCCTGCGTTTTCGGTTTCGGCAACAAAATTTCCATTCAGCGCACCCCTAATTTTTAGCACTGATTACTGTAATAATTTCACTGGTTCCCAAAAAAAGTTCAAAAAGTCTGATCTGCCAGCCGCAATGTTGTAGTCCTGCTAAAAATCACTGATCGCCGCCATTACTAGTAAAAAAATAAAATAAAAATGCCATAAATCTATCCCCTATTTTGTGGACGCGATAACTTTTACGCAAACCAATCTATATACGCCTATTGGGATTTTTTTTTTTTTTTACCAAAAATATGTAGCAGAATGCTGGTCGGCGTAAACTGATGAATAAATTTTGTTTTTTTAAGTTTTATTTTTTTTGGAAATGTTTTATAGCAGAAAGTAAAAAAATGTTTTTGTTTTTTTGTTTATTTTTTCAAAATTGACACATTTTTTTGTTTATAGCGCCAAAAATAAAAAACGCAGAGGTGATCAAATACCTCCAAATGAAAGCTCTATTTGTGGGAAGAAAAGGACATCAATTTTGTTTGGGTACAGTGTCGCACGACCGCGCAATTGTCGTTTAAAGCGACGCAGTGCCGTATTGCAAAAAATGGCCTGGTCAGGAAGTGGGTAAATACTTCCGGGGCTGAAGTGGTTAAACAATAATATAAATAATACAATACTCACATGAAATAAATATGTAGAGTGTTTTACCTGCCAAAGGATTTGTATTTCTCACTATTCAGTCCTAAGATTTACACAAAAAATACAGCTTAGAGGGTGATGATGGTGTTACATTTTATTCAAGAATCAGCAGTATACCGTTTCTTATTGTATAATTTTATAGCTGAGCTCTGGGAATTACAATTAACCACTTCAGCCCTGGACCATTTGGTTGGCCAAAGACCAGAGCGTTTTTTGCGATTTGGCACTGCGTCACTTTGACAATTGAGCGGTCCTGCGACATGGCTACCAAACAAAATTGACGTTCTGTTTTCCCCACAAAGCTTTCTTTTGGTGGTATTTGATCACCTCTGCGGTTTTTATTTTTTGCGCTATAAACAAAAAAAAGCATCCAATTGTGAAAAAAACGCAATATTTTTTACTTTTTGCTATAAAAAAATATCTCCCAAAAATGTATATATAAAAAAAAATTTTTCTCAGTTTAGGCCGATACTGATTCTTCTACATTTTTTTTTTTTTTGTAAAAAATAAAATCGCAATAAGTGTTTATTGATTTGGTTTGCGCAAAAGTTATAGCGTCTACAAAATGATCACCGCTCCCGATCACAGGGAGCTGTGATCAGTGTCCTGTCACTTGGAAGAATGGGGAAATGCTTGTTTACATCAGCATTTCCCCGTTCTTACTCTCCGTGAGACGATCGCGGGTATCCCCGAGGACATTGAGTCCGCGGGACCCACAATCACACTCAGGGAGCTCGTGGCGCGCGCGCCCACAATGCCATGTCTTAAAGGGCAACGTACAGGTACATTAATATGCCTGTACGTGCCCTTCTGCCGGCGTATATCGGTGTGAGCCTATCGGCAAGGGGTTAAACACAGTGGGGCCACTGTACTGCAAGGGTTAAATAAGTCTAGGGGGAGAAGAATAAGGGGTAATACTTATTAGGCTCCCTCCTATGTGTGACTGGTCCTTCAGATCTGCTTCTTTAAGGTGCTCTCACTGGCCGTTGCACAATGACATCATCAAGTACAGTGCTTGACCAATAACCCTGCGTTGTACATGAGGATGGAAAGGGACTGCCTACAACCCGGGCGTTGAAGAGAGCACTTAAAGTGTTACTAAACCCACAAACCGTAAAATTAGTCTGTATATGCA
This sequence comes from Aquarana catesbeiana, assembly GCF_042186555.1. Taxonomy (NCBI): domain Eukaryota; kingdom Metazoa; phylum Chordata; class Amphibia; order Anura; family Ranidae; genus Aquarana; species Aquarana catesbeiana. The sequence goes on along the minus strand of NC_133326.1, from coordinate 607,966,102 downwards.
GTAAGGCATGCTTGTGGAACCCAGGGGCGTTGCTAGGGGGTGGCTATTGGGGCTATAGCCCCAAATCTGGGGCCCATAGCCCCTAGTCTCTTGCCGCAGGGTCCCTGCTTAACCAGCGCTTCAATCACCTTGACACCATATAAACCATGGTGCCATGATGATTAAAGCGTCAACACCAGCCATTGCCCGCGAAATATGGCTTACCACCGGCATACCCCCCACCCCCCCCCCCGCGGGCCTGCAAAAAGGTTAGTGATCACTGCTATGGGCTCTAGCCCCAGATCTTTTGCAGACCTAGCAACGCCCCTGGTGGAACCTAAGGGGTTAATCCTCCGCATTGTGTAAAAAGGCTGTTTGATCGTGTGTTCTTTGACCCTCCAACTATTTCCACTGTCCCCAACCCATCTCCTGATGGAACAAAGGCTAGGGGACAAGCTGCACATGCTCAGTTTGGTTTTTATTGCTAGTTTTTTTTTTTCTTGGGAGAGTGCATGGGATCAGCACAGGGCCAATCAGCACTGTCCAGAGAGAGGGTCAGGGGTCCTGCAGCCTCATTGGACAGTCAGATTGGAATGAAAACTCCTACAAGCTTTAACCCGACACTGATAGAAGTCACAATACTTCTATATATGACTCTTTAGAAAGGTATTTAGCAGTTTATATTTACTAAAATAATTGCATTTCCATGTTCTGTGTACTGTGGGGGACCAAATATAGTGAATGCAGAGTCCTGGGTTTAGTAACACTTTAAATCTGCCAGACTTATAGGCCAGTATTACACCTTATTCTTCTGCTCCTATATGTAACATTCAAGGGTGTTTTTTGTGAAATTTCCAGTTTTTTTTTCAGTTTTTAAGAATGCCGAGAATTTGTGCTTGTATCTGAAATGTCCCCACCTCACAAAACCCCATTGCAGATTCAGAAAAAATTGCAAACCCCCCTCCCCGGTGTGTTAAAAAAAAGGGGGGTGCAGAACAATGAAATGGGACTTGAGAGGACTCAGAATAAACTAAACCCAGAGGAATCTATATTTAGTTTAAACTCTCCCATAGGACTGAAAATATGCACTGGTCAGCGGCAGTTAGCATTCATTGTTCAAAGCCAAGATGAAGGGAAAGTGTTATTGCTCCTAAAATGCATTGGTATTTTTTTTTTTTTTTTTAAGTAATTTGAATTGTGAACAATTAAAAGCATTTTGGGCTTCTGTTTGGTTTGGTATGTAATATGGCTCCACGTCAAGCCCCTCCTGTGTTCCACTTGAGGGAGACCTCTTTGCTTTGGGAGCTGCTTTATCCTAGCCAGTGAGCTTGTTTTGAAAATCTCTGTGCATTTGAGCTTTTGAATGAGCTTTGAAATCCCAGGCCTCTTAGATATTCCATTATACGCAAGTGAACAGGCTGCTTTCCTTTTAAAGTTGAACTACTGGAAAACTAAAGCCCTGTATACATGGGCCGAATATCGACAACAGAAACTGGCCGACATTTGGCCCATGTGTGCACCAGTCTGTCTGACAGATGACGGGCAAATGGCTGGCTTCTGTCAAACGGGCATGTTGGAGAACCAGCATCCAATCGGCGCTGGCAGCAAGTTTGAGAGCACTGACCGGAGTTATCTGGCGGGGGGGCAGTCCCGCTGTCGGAACACAATAGCTCAGAGGAGAGATTGCCGTACTAACATCGGATTGTTTTTACAGCGTACTCCTCCCAAGTTCCTTAGTTTTCCTTTTTTTTTGTTTTTTGTTTTTTTGTTTTTTTTTTTTTCATTCAGCCTGCTGGGTTGAGCAAAACAAAACTGATGGTGTGTACCAGGCATAAGTCTCCCCTTGCAGGCGGGGCTGCACCTGCACTTCAAGGGTTAACTGTTTGTTAAAGCCGAGTTCCACCCAAAAGTGGAACCTCCGCTTATATGCTTCCTCTCCCCCTCCGGTGCCACAGTTGGCACCTTTCAGGGGGGAGGGGGGAATGGGTACCTGTTTTTCACAGGTACCCTTCCCCACTTCCGGGAGTCAGCACTGCGGCACCATCCCTCGGAAGTTTGGTCTTCCTCCGCCGCCTCCGACCAGTTACAAAATGCAGCGCGCTGCCGGTTTCCCTTACCTTGAATGGCGGCGGCAGCACCCGAGAGCCGATCCGAAAATTGGCTTCGGGTGCCGACATCGCCGGATCCCTGGACAGATAAGTGTCCTAATATTAAAATTCAGCAGCTGCAGTATTTGTAGCTGCTGACTTTTTTCATTTTTTCGTGGGGGGGGGCAGAACTCCTCTTTAATGCCTAGGGGACTGGGTAAAGCAGTTTTACTTAGCCGATCCTCTGCTCTAAAAGGCTTCTCTGTGCTGATAGACCAGTTTAGTGGTCCTCCTGATATCCTCAAGACTGATACAGGGCCCAAAACCCTCCATTCGGTTTGGGGATGCCGAGGAATAATCTACTGCCAAGAGCACTGTTTGTCTAGGGAGCGTAAGGTCAGGTTAGAAAAACAAAGTAAAGCAGTTTACGCTCGCAGTGCAGGGAAAGCCCTTCTGCAAGTGAAGACGTATCAAGCTGAATTCTGGGAAATCGAAATCTTTGTTTCTCACAGCCATATCTTCTGTTTCCTTCTGTGACCCTGAACACCACATGCTTTATATTTAACACTGGGCTTTTACTGCGTGTGTGTGTGTATGTGTATGTGTGTATATATATATATATATATATATATAATATATATATATATATATTTATATTATTATATACACACAGTGGGGACAGAACGTATTCAGACCCCCTTAAAGTTTTCACTCTTTGTTATATTGCAGCCATTTGCTAATATCGACAGAAAAACACAGAATTGTTGACATTTTTGCAAATGTATTAAAAAAGAAAAACTGAAATATCACATGGTCCTAAGTATTCAGACCCTTTGCTCAGTATTTAGTAGAAGCACCCTTTTGATCTAATACAGCCATGAATCTTTTTGGGAAAGATGCAACAAGTTTTTCACACCTGGATTTGGGGATCCTCTGCCATTCCTTCTTGCAGATCCTCTCCACTTCTCTCAGGTTGGCTGGTAAACGTTGGTGGACAGCCATTTTTAGGTCTCTCCAGAGATGCTCAATTGGGTTTAAGTCAGGGCTCTGGCTGGGCCATTCAAGAACAGTCACAGAGTTGTTGTGAAGCCAGTCCTTCGTTATTTTAGCTGTGTGCTTAGGGTCATTGTCTTGTTGGAAGGTAAACCTTCGGCCCAGTCTGAGGTCCTGAGCACTCTGGAGAAGGTTTTCGTCCAGGATATCCCTGAACTTGGCTGCATTCATATTTCCCTCGATTGCAAACAGTCGTCCTGTCCCCGCAGCTGAAAAACACCCCCACAGCATGATGCTGCCACCACCATGCTTCACTGTTGGGACTGTATTGGACAGGGGATGAGCAGTGCCTGGGTTTTCTCCACACATACCGCTTAGAATTAAGGGCAAAAAGTTCTATCTTGGTCTCATCAGACCAAAGAATCTTATTTCTCACCATCTTGGAGTCCTTCAGGTGTTTTTTAGCAAACTCCATGCAGGCTTTCATGTGTCTTGCACTGAGGAGAGGCTTCCGCCAGGCCACTCTGCCATAAAGTCCCGACTGGTGGAGGGCTGCAGTGATGGTTGACTTTCTACAACTTTCTCCCATCTCCCGACTGCATCTCTGGAGCTCAGCCACAATGATCTTTGGGTTCTTCTTTACCTCTCTCACCAAGGCTCTTCTCCCCGATAGCTCAGTTTGGCCGGACGGCCAGCTCTAGGAAGGGTTCTGGTCGTCCCAAACGTCTTCCATATAAGGATTATGGAGGCCACTGTGCTCTTAGAAACCTTAAGTGCAGCAGAAATTTTTTTGTAACCTTGGCCAGATCTGTGCCTTGCCACAATTCTGTCTCTGAGCTCTTCAGGCAGTTCCTATGACCTCATGATTCTCATTTGCTCTGAAATGCACTGTGAGCTGTAAGGTCTTGTATAGACAGGTGTGTGGCTTTCCTAGTCCAATCAGTATAATCAAACACAGCTGGACTCAAATGAAGGTGTAGAACCATCTCAAGGATGATCAGAAGAAATGGACAGCACCTGAGTTAAATATATGAGTGTCACAGCAAAGGGTCTGAATACTAAGAGCCCTTTCACGCGGGGGCGGAGTCGGTGGTAAAACGCCGCTATTATTAGCGGCGTTATACCGTCGGTATTCGCCCGCTAGTGGGGCGGTTTTACCCCCCGCTAGTGGCCGAGAAAGGGTTAAATACCACCACAAAGCGCCTCTGCAGAGGCGCTTTGCCGGCGGTATAGCCACGCCGTCCCATTGATTTCAATGGGCAGGAGCGGTGAAGGAGCGGTATACACTCCGCTCCTTCACCACTCCAAAGATGCTGCTAGCAGGACTTTTTTTACCATCCTGCCAGCGCATCGCTCCAGTGTGAAAGCCCTCGGGGCTTTCACACTGGAATGAAAGCAGCGGTACTTTCGGGTCGGTTTGCAGGCGCTATTATTAGCGCAATAGCGCCTGCAAACCGCCCCAGTGTGAAAGGGCTCTTAGGACCATGTAATATTTCAGTTTTTATTTTTTAATAAATCTGCAAAAATGTCAACAATTCTGTGTTTTTCTGTCAATATGGGGTGCTGTGTGTACATTAATGAGGAAAAAAAAATGAATTTAACCACTTCGCGCCTGCGCTATAGCCGAAAGATGGCTGCAGCGCGGACGCTAACTGCTGGATGGCCGTTGCTGGACGTCCTGCTGTTTACTTCCCCGATGCGCGCTCCCGCGGGCGCGCATCAGGGAAGTTCTGTGCTGGCCGTGTCCCTTGGACACAGCCAGTCACAGATCGCCGTAAACGGCCAATCACAGCAGCCGTTTACAGTGCGATCGGCGGTGCCAATGAGAGATGATCTCATATGAGATCATCTCTCATCGCTGGCTCTCCCTCCTCACACAGAGACACCGTGTGAGGAGGGAGAGCGAACCGCTGCAGCGGTGAGTGTAAAAAAATGAAAAAAAGTCACGTCACTGCCATCTGTCCCCACTGTTGTCAGTGTCACGTGTCATCAGTGCCACATATTAGTGGCATCTGTCATCAGTGTCACGTGTCATCAGTGCCACGTGTCAGTGCCATCTGCCATCAGTGCCACGTCAGTGCCATCTGCCATCAGTGCCACGTCAGTGTCACATGTCATTGTCCTGGTGCTCCAGGGCCTTCAAAAATGTAATAGGTAGTCAACAAGTTAGATGTGTAATTTATGCTCCTAGAACACCTGATGGTGCTCCCTGCATGTTGGGCCTCTCTATGTGGCCAGGCAGTGAAAAAGTCTCACACATGTGGTATCATAATACTCAGGAGAAGTAGCAGAATGTATTTTGGGGTGTTATTTGTGGTATACACATGCCATGTGAGAGAAATAACCTATTACAATGACAATTTTGTGGGGAAAAAAATAAAAAAATCTTCATTTTGCAAAGAATTGTGGGTAAAAATTACAACATCAAAAACCTCACCATGCATCTTACTAAATACCTTGGAATGTCTACTTTCGAAAAAGGGGTCATTTGGGGGGTATTTGTACTTTCCTGACTTGTTTGGGTCGCAAGAAATGAGATAGGCCGTCAGTACATCAGGTGTGATCAATTTTTTATGATTTGCACCATAGCTTGTAGACTCTCTAACTTTCACAAAGACCAAATAATATCCGCTAATTTGGGTTATTTTTACCAAAGATATGTAGCAGTATAAATTGTGGCCAAAATTTATGAAGAAAAATTAATAATTTGCAAAATTTTATCACAGAAACAGAAAAATGCGTTTTTTTTCAAAATTTTCGGCCTTTTTTCATTTATAGCGCAAAAAATAAAAAACCCAGAGGTGATCAAATACCACCAAAAGAAAGCTCTACTTGTATGAAAAAAAGGGAAAAAAATCATTTGGGTACAGTATTACATGACTTGAGTAATTGTCGTTCAAAGTGTGAGAGCACTGAAAGCTGAAAATTGGTCTGGGCAGGAAGGGGGTATAAGTGTCCAGTAAGCAAGTGGTTAAATGATTTTAGCAAATGGCTGCAATATAACAAAGAGTGAAAAATTGAAGGAGGTCTGAATACTTTCCCCACTGTGTATATATCAATATATTATATCATTTTTTATATATATATATATATATATATATATATATATATATATATATATAATAAAAAAAAAAGAAACATTCACCAGCCACTAATATAGAGGCAGATGCGCTCTTTTTGGCCCTTTAATTATTACAGACATGATTACATATATTATAGTTATGGTTCAGAGAATTGCCAAGCACCCAGTTGGTTTACCACGGGCTCTGGCAGATGGCTGCAATCTGGCTCGGGGTGTTTTCGCTTCACTGCTGGAAGGCCCATTGATGCCTTTCTTCCTGACATCACCTCCTATGGCTTTTTTTTTTTTTCAGGTCTGAGCCTTAAAGGCAGTTTTAGCACGTCTCCCTGTATAGTAACTTTGAGTAATTAGAGGATGATCCTCTGTGCCTGCTGCAGTCTCCATAGTTGTCTAGGCTGCCCCTCTCCAGTCCCCGTGGGAAATGTGGAAGGGGTGAGTGGCCTGAGTGAAGAGTCCTGTGAATATAAATAAGCACAGGTAGTGATCTCTGGGGAGAGTGCTCTTTCATCTTTCTACATTCCACACACATGCCTGATTAGCCCTTAGGAATCCTAAACCCCTCACCTCCCTGACAGGTGACCCTGGAGGCCCCATTACACGCACCTCTCTAGATAGCTGAGCCTAATGTTTTCCTAATGTAACTGACTCTTTCCTCTGGCACAAGTGCAATGTCAGGAATCTGCACTCTGGAATGTTACTTAAAGCAGTATTAAACCTGAACGCAAACCTTTATTATATTGCAGCTTACCAATTCTTAGATATGATGGCTGCATTTGTCTTTTACTACTTACTTACTTTTTACATTCCTTCATTTATTTTCATCTGGTGATCCAGCTGGTAAGTCTGTTGTTTTGAACAAGCTCTCCAAAGCAGTTTTTTTTTTTTTTTACTTTTTTTGGCATAAATGTTTTACATAAATGGATAAAAGGTGATCATTGTAAGCACCCCGTCAGTCGTAAATGTTTTGTCCCAACCTTCTAACTGCAACTTTTGTTGGAAAGCTTGGACTGTTAAAGGAGATGAAGAAAACAGAATACGGGTTGGGTCATCAGTTAATAAGACTGTATTACAGGAAGTCCAGAAGAACTTACTCACAGGCACTGGGAACATTCAAACTTGTACATAGTTATATGGAGGAAAACTTCAAACAAGCGCAAAAGCTGGGTGTGCAGAGTCTTATGGGAATCTACAGTTCCTTATTAGATCTGCTCGCCTTGTGTCAGATGGTCTGCTATTGGCTATAGAATCTGCCCACTGCATTCTGTCAGTCACAAGGAGAGATCGGATATGATTGTGTCTCAGCTTTCCCATGAGGCTCCACCCACTTTCAGCATCACTGGTTGCTAAGAGGCGGTCAGCTGTAAAGCCAATCATGTCCTTAATAACCAGTGACAGATGGAGAGGGGAAGAGATAGTGATGGAAAATATGCCACGTGCTACACAGCGTACAGAGACGGGCACTCTACCTGTAAGCAACAAGTGTCCAAAAAGGTTCAGTCTTTTAAAGATGAGTTCCACCCAAAAATGGAACTTCTGCTTATTCGTCCCCCCCCCCCCCCCCCCCGTGTGCCACATTTGGCACCTTTCAGGGGGGAGGGGGAAACGGGGACATGTTTTTGACAGGTCCCCTTCCCCACTTCCGGGAGACCGGGCAGTGGTGAAGTACGTCGTCAGCTCAGCCCCCCTCCTCTTCCCTCCCCTTCTGCCGGCCAGTGAGAGAGCATAGCGCGCTTCGCGCATGTACAGTAGGGACACGACTGTGAAGCTGAAAGGCTACACTAACGGGTTTTCTTACCAACAATGGCAGTGACACCAGCCGCGGTGCGGTGTCGACATCGCTGGACTCCAGGACAGGTAAGTTTCCTAATGTTAAAAGTCAGCAGCTGCAGTATGTGTAGCTGCTGACTTTTAATTTTTAAAAGGACGGGCGAAACTTCTCGAAAGTCGTTTAAACTGCCCTCATTTGCAGACTGAAGTTCATCCCTTTGATCTAAAAGAACCAAATGATACAATATGGGGGTTATTTACGAAAGGCAAATCCACTTTGCACTAAAAGTGCAAACTACAAGTGCAAAGTGCACTTGAAATTGCACTGAAAGTGCACTTGGAAGTTCAGTCGCTGTAGATCCGAGGGGGACATGCAAGGAAAATAAACAACATTTTAGCTTGCACGTGATTGGAATGAGAAAATCAGCAGAGCTTCCCTTCATTTCAGATCTACTCTTCAGATTTACAGCGACTGCACTTCCAAGTGCACTTTCAGCGCAATTTCAAGTGCCCTTTGCACTTGTAGTTTGCACTTGTAGTGCAAAGTGGATTTGCCTTTCGTAAATAACCCCCTATATCTCTTTATCTCAGCGCTGTTGATAAAACATTTGCCAGCTGAGGTTTTTTTTTTTTTTTTTTTTTTTTTTTTTTTTTTCCCTGACAGCTCTGAACAAAGAATGGCTTGTTTAACATGACTCGTGGAAATGACAAATTAAAATTGCGAGGGGGGGTTGAATCAAGATCACAATTTTTTAACGATTAATCGTGCAGCTCTACCCTGCATGCATCCCAACACAATGTAAGGTGCAATGACCTATAGCAGTCTGATTTTAGATTACCACAGTCAGATCAGTGAAAGATGATTATTTTTTTAAAGTGTTACTAAAGGATCATTTATTTTTTTTAAATAGCAAACATGTCATACTTACCTCCACTGTGCAGCTCGTCTTGCACAGAGTGGCCCAGAACATCCATTTCTGGGGTCCCTCGGTGGCTCTTGCGGCTCCTCCCCGCATTAGATAACCCCCTTGGACAAGCGCTCTTCCCGAGGTGGCTACCTTGCGGGCTCGCTCCTGAGTCCAGCCTTCGGCATCCATAGAGACCGAATGCAGGACTCGGCCGCTCGCGTCATTGGATTTGATTGACAGCAGCGAGAGCCAATGGCTGCGCTGCTATCAATCTAATTAAGAGCCGGGAACTTGTGGAGAGAGGGACGGTGGGGACGCACCGACAGAAATTCAGGGCTCAGGTAAGTAAAACGGGGGGGTTAGGGGGCCGGTGACTGCAAGGTGTTTTTTCACCTTCATGCATAGGATGCATGAAGGTGAAAAAACACGAGCCTTTACAACCCCTTTAATAACTCCATAACAAGTTTGGTGAGGTGGTGAACTACACCATTGCTTGAATTTAGGGCTGCAACTAACGATTATTTTCATAATAGATTAGTTGGTCGATTATTGTTTCGATTAATCGATTAATCGGATAATAACCTTAAAAAAAAAAGTGTGGTGTATAATTTAGTTAATATGTAAAGTTTAAAAAAAAAAAAAACAATTTATTCTTAAATCTCTCTATGCAGTGGTAAATATAAATAACCAACTATATGGTTAGGGAGAAAAATATTGAATCCACTCTGAGAATAACAGACAGAAGTAATATACTGTATATACACTATTAGAGGAGAAATACAGTTTCTTGGCCAATTTGTTGTCCGGCAGGTTAAAAAATACAAATTGCTGCAAAAACGCATTACATGCTTTTCAGCATGCTTCTCCATTGAAGTACCGTATATTAAACCAAAAAAGCACTGCTTTGCGTTAAAAAAAAAAAAAAGTCCTTGAACCTTTCCAAATACGCAGCGGCTAAAAAAAGCATAGATGTGAACGTGTCCCATAGGAAACCATGTTAAATGAACTGTAGTGTGTTTCTGCAAAAAGCACCAAAAAACACAAAGATGTGAGCCAGGTCTAAGACGTTTAGTAACATGATGGGGTAAAAAAACTAAAATGAGCCCTTTATAGTACAAAAAAGCAAATAATCGCTACTGTAAGGGGTTCATTTTTTTTACTGTAGAACTGTGAAAGTAATATTTACAGTAGCGATTATTTGCTCTTTTTGTACTATAAAAGGGCTAATTTTATTATTTTTAACCCCATTATGTTACTGGCCGATTAATAGATTATGAAAATAGTAATCGATTAATTTCATAATCGATTAGTTGTCGATTAATCGATTAGTTGTTTCAGCCCTACTTGAATTAAAAGCAGGCCGACTATACTCCTTGTTTATATCCCAAGGTTTACACTCTAGATAAAAATGGAAATCAACATTAATCAGGCTGGATCAGTGTATATGAGTGCATGTTAAGCCATGCATAGACATATGATTACATGATCTCATACCTTAGAATCCTATAATCGGCTGTCAGCCAAGTACTCTTTTGAGGTACAAACACCTGAGGTTTGAATCCCATCCTAATTGTTGTCCTACCTTAGATTCTTTGTTTTAAAGCTATAGCAATGAATGGTGGAATATTCTTCCTGGTATATTATGTCTGCTATATACATGAAGGAAACCAGTAACTGCTTTGTGTTTTATAGACACACGACTGTTTTCTACATTAGCCTGCTCTGCTCCCTGGTGACATACACAGGAAAACAGAAGTAATAGGATGTGCAGGTTTACATGTCCTACATCCGACTTCTCCACTGATGTATTCAGGGGGCCCAGAGGCGGTCTGGGGGGACGTAATGGGGCACTAGAGTACCACAACTTATTTATGCTATTCTTAAGAATTGCGTATGCTATATTGTGTGGAAATGGAATCTATAGTCTGTTTTTAGGAGCTACAGGTTTTAAATATTTATTTTGAAGTTTTCTTAAAATGTATAGGCAGGAGGGAGGGTTGCAGGAGAAGATCTTGTAATAATGTGTAAGTGTGCAAACTTACCCTTGGCTTTTACATTGGTATGTAGGTACAGTAAAACCTTGGTTTGAGAGCGTTTTGCAAGATGAGCAACATTTTAAAATAAATTTTGACTTGATATACAAGTGATTGTCTTGATATACAGGTAGCGTCATGTCACAACGGAGTATAAAACAGAACAGAGGCGCCTCTAAGTGTAGCAATATGGTTTACATTAATGAAGGTACAACATTTAGCAAGTCACATGGTTGATTAAAATAGGCACTTCTAAGTGTTTTAACCAATTTTGCTTCACTTAGAGGCGCCTTTCTTCTCTTTTATACTCTGTAGCTCCTGCTGGATTTTGCTTCTAATCCCCTTGTGGAGGCTGCTATTTGTGGATGGACATTTTTTGGTTACACAACCCATCACATTGCTATAATCTTTTTATATGGACTATAAACTGAAGGACTTATAAATAAATGGTTGTGGAACGAATCATCTGAGTCTCCATTATTTCTTATGGGGAAATTCACTTTGATATAAGAGTGCTTTGGATTACAAGCATGTTTCCGGAACAAATTATGGTCGCAATCCAAGGTTTTAATGTATTTGTTTTTTTTAAACAGATCTCTCACTCCATTCCCAGTTATCCTCTCAATGTTTTCAGACTGCTCTACAGAGGGGCCATTTTACACATATGGTGGGACTGCCCAGAGGGTCAAAGTTTCTAGACCTAATTCTATCTGCTTTATTACTCAATTACTGGCATCTCTTTCCGCAAGCACCCCTATGAGGACCTTAACAAAAGCCTAAGGTCTGTAAAGTCACTTAATTTAAGTTTATTATCATCACAGCTGCAAAAAGTGTGATTACCCAGGCATGGAAGACCCCAACAACTCCCTGTTTTTTTCAGATAATGTTTTATGAAAAACTCACAGAACATACTTTGTCCACATTTTGAAAAGTATGGATGCCATGGATTGAGTGCTTTTATATCTTCTACCTTCCACTCATACTCTCTAACAATATAAGTTAGAGAGCACAAGAATGCCTACCACTTATATGCAGCCCCCATACTCCTTTAAAGTTACAAACTAAGCATAAGTACAGGGAGATAAAACAAGAAGAGGACCTATTTATCCAGAATCGTGCTTCATGTAAATCAATGTCTGTGTTACCAAATGAAATTATAAGTATTTTAAAATCTTTCAAAATCCAGAAATGTGGGGGAGGGCGGGAGGCTCCCACTAATGCCTAGGCAAGTCTCACACGGTATCTGCCTTTTAAGGAATTTTTATTAGAGATTACAGAGTGCCTGTTTGTTCTGTGTATTTTTTTTTGTCCAATTGGCTTGCACAGAGAGGGGATAAACAAGAAAAAATCATCATCCTCCGGAAAGCAGAGTCTGCATTAGTAATGTACAAATATGGTGACTCGCATGCATACCTCCCAACTTTCTGAGACGGGAACGAGGGACACCTATTTCAAACCAATCCTATTTAATTTGTTCATAAACGACCTGGAGGATGGGGTAAACAGTTCAATCTCTGTATTTGCGGATGATACTAAGCTAAGCAGGGCAATAACTTCTCCTCAGGATGTGGAAACCTTGCAAAAAGATCTGAACAAATGAATGGGATGGGCGACTACATGGCAAATGAGGTTTAATGTAGAAAAATGTAAAATGATGCATTTGGGTGGCAAAATATGAATGCAATGTATACACTGGGGGGAGAACCTCTGGGGGAATCTAGGATGGAAAATGACCTGGGGGTCCTAGTAGATAGCAGCAGCTTGGCATTGCATTCCATTGCTGAACCTAACAAAGTAAACAGAATATTGGCATGCATTAAAAAGGGATATTAACTCCCAGAGGTAAAGCGATAATTCTCCCGCTCTACAAGACTCTGGTCCGGCCGCACCTGGAGTATGCTGTCCAGTTCTGGGCACCAGTCCTCAGGATGTACTGGAAATGGAGCGAGTACAAAGAAGGGCAACAAAGTTAATAAAGGGTCTGGAGGACATTAGTTATGAGGAAAGGTTGCGAGCACTGAACTTATTCTCTCTAGAGAAGAGACGCTTGAGAGGGGATATGATTTCAATTTACAAATACCGTACTGGTGACCCCACAATAGGGATAAAACTTTTTTGCGGAAGGGAGTTTAACAAGACATGTGGCCACTCCATTAAAATTAGAAGAGAAAAGGTTTAACCTTAAACTCGGTAGAGGGTTCTTTACTGTAAGAGCAGCAAGGATGTGGAATTCCCTTCCACAGATGGTGGTCTCACCGGGAGCATCGATAGTTGCAGAAAACTATTAGATAAGCACCTGAATGACCGCAACATACAGGGATATATAATGTAATGCTGACATATAATCACATGCATAGGATGGATTTGTGGCTTTTTTCAACCTCACCTACTATGTAACTATGTAATATTGATCAAAAGCTCACTAAACTAATAAAAAGGAGGATCTTTGGTTTATTATAATTACGGTATTTTATTAGTGTGTACAATTGGTTGTTTAACACACACAGACATTCATTTGATCAGTCAGAAATGATTAATAAAATTCCATGGTGGGCGATTTTAGGGCATTCAGAAAACATCCTCTAAACTCCCCACTATTAAAACTCCTAAAAACACATGGACACATAGGATACCATAGAGGGGAGTTCAAGGGCAGAAACAAAAAACACCTAAATTCACAAAAATGTGAGTCTAACAGCAGCAGAATGCATGAGGTCTAAAGCTATTAATTTATTGCCCAGTTTAACTGTACAATTGAGTGAATTCTTGTGGTCCATCAAATTTGTACACCCCTTACTTAGGGGTGTATTTATAAAGCAGTGAATCCAGCATTCACAAAACATTTACTGCAATTGAATCTTCCAGGTGCATGTGGTTTGAATGAGAGAGAATGTTTGGTGAAATTCACATTCTCTGCTTTATAAATGTCCCCAAGTTTTTGTCAGTTAACTTGCAGTTATATGTGCGATTCCCATTGGATGAAAACTGGTTTAAATTGACTGAAGAATGCTACATGTTTGTCAGTCTTCACAGTTGGATGCCCATTATTGCAGATGCAGGATTTGCAGACCTACAAAAAGGTTACATATCCTTTGTTAAGGTATAGCCAAGAACAAACATGTAATATCTTGTGCTTTTGTTAGTTTTCATTCATCGTGCCAAGTCCTTTTTTTGCAATGACAGATCAATATATTACATTTTTGTTTTTGGATTCAGATACACGTTAAATGAGCGTCGGCTTGATTTGCACTTGATTGGTATCTTGTTAATTTTATCACTTGCTAATTCTTTATCTCAGCAGATGTAAGTGATTCAGTTGGTATACAGATATCACTAGAAGGTCAACCTAAAAATCTGTATGTAACACAATAATGAAAATATGGCCCAGTAAGCACATAGTTTGTATAAGTGAAATCTAAAATGACTTTAGGTAAATTAGTAACTCCAAATATGTTCTACTCTAAATGTTAATAGTAAATTCAATTTTTAAGATGTTTAATGCCTCATATCTAATTTTTACACAACAATAAAGTCCAATTTTTGTGAATATCAAACTCATTAAAAGTAATAGGAAGACATCACCTTCACCCATGCACAGTGCATTCGGAAAGTATTTCCAGCGCTTTTGTTATGTTTTGTTATGTTACAGCCTTATTCGAAAATGGATTAAATTCATTATTTTCCTCAAAATTTTACAAACAATACCCTATAATGAGAACGTGAAAGAAGTTTGTTTGAAATCTTTGCTAATTTATTAAAAGTAAAAAAACAAAAAAAAAATCAAAAGTACTTAGGTATTCACAGCCTTTGCTTAATACTTTGTTGAAGCACTTTTGGCATCAATTACAGCCTCTTTTTGAGTATGATGCTACAAGTTTGGCATATGTATTTGTGGGCAGTTTCTCCCATTCTTCTTTGCAGGACCTCTTAAGCTCCATCAGGTTGGATGGGGAGCATCTGTGCACAGCCATTTTTAGATCTCTCCAGAGATGTTCAATCGGGCTCAAGTTTGGGCTCTGGCTGAGCCACTCAAGGACAGTCAGAGTCCCATAGCCACTCTTTTGTTATCTTGGCTGTGTACTTAGGGTCGTTGTCCTGTTTGAAATACGAACCTTCTCCCCAGTCTGAGGTCCAGAGTGCTCTGGAGCAGGTTTTCATCAAGGCTGTCTCTGTACATTGTTGCATTCATCTTTCCCTCATTCCTGACTAGTCTCCCAGTTCCTGCTTCTGAAAAACATCCCCACAGCATGATGCTGCCACCACCATGCTTCATTGTGGGGATGGTATTGGCCAGGTGATGAGTGGTGCCTGGTTTCCTCCAGACATGACGCTTGCCTTTCGGGCCAAAGAGTTTAATCTTGTTTCTTCAGACCAGAGAATGGTGATTCTCATGGTCTGAGAGTCCTTCAGGTGCCTTTTGGCAAACTCCAGGTGGGCTGTCATGTGCGGAGTGGCTTCCGTCTGACCACTCTACCATACAGTCCTGATTAGTGGAGTGCTGCAAAGATGGTTGTTCTTCTGGAAGATTCTTCTCTCTCCACAGAGAAATGCTGGAGCTCTGTCAGAGTGACCATCGGGTTCTCTTGGTCACCTCCCTGACTAAGGCCCTTCTCCCCCAAATGCTCAGTTTGGCCCGGGCGGCCCGCTCTGTTGATTCCAAACTTCTTCCATTTACAGATGGAGGCCACTGTGCTCATTGGGACCTTCAATGCTGCAGAAATGTTTCTGTACCCTTCCCAAGATCTGCGCCTCAATACAATCCTATCTCAGAGGTCTACAGGCAGTTCCTTGGACTTCATGGCTTGATTTGTGCTCTGACATGCACTGTTAACTGTGGGACCTTATATAGACAGGTGTGTGCCTTTCCAAATCATGTCCAATCAACTGAATTTACCACAGGTGGACTCCAGTCAATTTGTAGAACCATCTCAAGGATGATCAGTGGAAAAAGGATGCACCTGAGCTCAATTTTGAGTGTCATGGCAAAATTGATTTTTTTATTTTAATAAATTTACAAAGATTTCAAACAAAAAATCCTTTCACGTTGTCATTATGTATGTGGTATTGTTTGTAGAATTTTGAGGAAAATAATGAATTTAATCCATTTTGCAATAAGGCCGTAACATAACAAAATGTGGAAAAAGCGTTGTGAATACTTTCCGAATGCACTGTATCTAGGTCAAGGTACAACCACTGTGCTTGTACAAATGGTTCTATGTAGGTATGGGCCTGTGCAAATATTTAGGTGTGTGTGTATGTATGTATATATGTGTGTATATATATATATATATATATATATATATATATATATATATTAGTGTGTGTGTATGTTCATTTATATATATATAAACAGTTGTGCTCATACCCTGGGCAGAATTTATGATTTCTTAGCCATTTTTCAGAGAATATAAGATAACACAAAAACATTTCCTTCACTCATGGTTAGTGTTTGGCTGAAGCCATTTATTATCAATCAACTGTGTTTACTCTTTTTAAATGATAATGACAGCAGAAAATGCCCAGATGACCCTGATCAAAAGTTTACATGATTTTGGCCTGATAACATGCACACAAGTTGACACAAAGGGGTTTGAATGGCTATTAAAGGTAACCATCCTTACCTGTGATGTGTTTGCTTGTAATTAGTGTGTGTGTATAAAAGGTCAATGAGTTTCTGGACTCCTGACAGACCCTTGCATCTTTCATCCAGTGCTGCACTGACATTTCTGGATTCTGAGTCATGGGAAAAGCAAAAGAATTGTCAATTGATCTGCGGGAAAAGGTAGCTGAACTGTATAAAACAGGAGAGGGATATAAAAAGATATCCAAGGAATTGAGACTGGCAGTGTTCAAACTCTAATCAAGAAGTGGAAAATGAGGGTCAGGTAGACCAACTAAAATTTCAGCCACAACTGCCAGGAAAATTGTTCGGGATGCAAAGAAAAACCCACAAATAACTTCAGATAAAATACAGGACTCTCTGAAAACATGTGGTGTGGCTGTTTCAAGATGCACAATAAGAAGGCACTTGAAGAAAGATGGACTGCATGGTCGAGTCGCCAGAAGAAAGCCGTTACTACGCAAATACCACAAAGTATCCTGCTTACAATACGCCAAACAGCACAGATACAAGCCTCAAACCTTCTGGCACAGAGTCATTTGGAGTGATGAGACCAAAATTAAGCTTTTTGGCCACAACAATAAATGTTACATTTGAGGGGCGTCAACAAGGCCTATAATAAAAGGTACACCATTCCTACTATGAAACACGGAGGTGGATCGCTGATGTTTTGGGGATGTGTGAGCTGCAAAGGCACAGGAAATTTGGTCAAAATTGATGGCAAGATGAATGCAGCATGTTATCAAAAAATACTGGAGAAACATTTGCATTCATCAACAAGGAAGCTGCGCATGGGATGTACATGGACATTCGAACATGACAATGATCCAAAACACAAGGCCAAGTCATCCTGTCATTGGCTACACAGAATAAAGTGAAGGTTCTGGAGTGGCCATCTTAGTCTCCTGACCTCAATATCATTGAGCCACTCTGGGGAGATCCCAAACGTGCAGTTCATGCAAGAGAGCCCAAGAATTAACCCAGAGGAATGGACAGCTTTACCATCTGAGAAGATAAAGAGCCTCATCTACAAATACCACAAAAGACTTCAAGCTGTCATTGATGTTAAAGAGGGCAACACACGGCATTAAGAACTAGGGTATGTAAACTTTTGATCAGGGTCATTTGGCTAGTTTCTGTTGTCATTATTATTTAAAAAGAGTAAACACAGTTGATTGATAATAAATGGCTTCAGCCAAACACTAACCATGAGGGAAAGAAAAGTTTGACCAAGAAATCATAAATTCTGCCAGGGTATGTAAACTCATGCGCACAACTGTGTGTGTGTGTGTGTATATGTATATATATGTATGTATATATATATATATATATATATATATATATATATATATATATATATATATATATATATATATATATATATATATATATATATATATATATATATATATATATATATATATATATATATATATACACAATGTATGTGTTTGTAAATGTGTGTGTGATATCGATCTGTTTTCGAGGGAGCAAAGTTTAGCCGTTAGGACATTGTGCACTGACACAACCAATTCTAAATTCCGTGAAGTGTCACTTGCCAAGTGGTTTCCTTCCAGCAAACCATACATATCCAGAATACATTGGCTGTCACACATTGCTGGAATAACTTGAGGAACCAGGCTTCCCAGACAGACATATTTCACCTGCCAACTGTCTTCTTCTAGGTATTTCAGAGCTTGCCACCACCCCGGAGAAAGCCAGTGACTACATCTCTCCACTGCTCAATTTCGCTGCCAGCCATATACCGCGGGATAAGCACAAAGAGACCCCACTTTATATCCTCTGCACAGCAGGGCTCCGAATCCTGACTGAGAGGTGAGAATAGTAATTTTATCTGTAGTCTGAATTAAGGGTTTTTTGGTCCTATTGCAAACTAACAAATAAACTTTACCCATTGGTCAGAAGGCAGCTTATCTCACTATATCCTCACAGTAATTGAAATATCATCCAAGACTTTATTTTCCTCCGGCATGTGAGTGGGCTGGCAGCTAAAGAGCAGCATATCTTCTGCTGTTATTCCAGAGGATAGCAAGGAAATAGACCTTACCAGTCATAGCTATCTTGTATCCATCAGCAATCAATCAGTCTTACTGATGTGGTGAGTGCCATGCATTGCTCTTGCTTTCGGAGACCTTCGAAAATGGGTACTGACTATATAAATCATCATATGCCACAGATTAATTTGCTGAGTAATACAGATATTAGTGTGCAGTTCCACCTATAAACATACCTGGCAGAATCATAGCATTTATTAGAGCTAAAGGTGGCCATACACCAATTGGATGTGGGCCCACAAACTAATTTCTAAATGTAATTTCTCCTTCAGATAATAATTTAGACATGCTTGCTCGCATTTTCAGAACATGCATGTTTATGCACCAAGCAGAAACAGCCAATGCCATTTTCAGGAAATGATGATGCTAGTAAATCCTAATTGGCTGATCATCATTTCCACGCACATTGATTTGCAGTAGGTGTAGGCTCTGATGTTCCCAAAAGCTCATAATTTGTGACAAGAATTGGCCTAAAGCCACCAAATTAGGCAAGGACGTCTATCATACAAGATACAGAAGTGTCCTCTCTCCTGACCACCCTACTGTGAACTGCTGTTTGCAGTTAGGTAGGTCTTTTTGTTTTGTTGGATGTAGTAATGAAAGCCTCTAATTCAGCCTTTCTCAACCTTTTTAGTTCCAAGTGAATCCTTGAAACAATTTTCAGTTCTCAGGAAACCCTTGTAAAAATTAATTAAAAGTGATCGATGAGAAGAATGCCCCCCTTACATTGGTGGTCAGAATGTCACCCTTGAAGACAACTACAACTATCTTTGGTGTCCAGCTACTGACCCTGCCAAGTGGCAGTGGACCCAGAACTATGAAGGCATCATCTGATTGGAGGTCAATCAGCCACAGCACAAGGAACCCCTAACAACCACTAGAGCAGTGGTTCCTAACCTTTTTCGAGTCACAAACCCCTTATAAATAAGATAAACTATGGACTCTCATGATGATACAAATTTTAAACATCGGCCAACAATGACTTATCGGTCTGCGCTTTAAGCAGTGGGCAGGGTGCATTTTCTTTCATTTCTTTCAATGGGAAACCTTTGGGACAAGGGGAAGGGTTGTTTAGTGTTTGTAAATGTTATTTTTTATCTAACCCTCATGGACTCCCCGAAACCCATCAACACTTAGGGGTCCATGGACTCCAAGTTAATAACCTTTGCACTAGAAGAACCCTAGGGTTCCACAGAACCCTAGTTAAGAATGGCTAAACTAATTGGTAATTTATATCAGGAGCCTCTGAACATTGTTCTTGCTTTAAGTGGGTTATCAAAAGCCACCAAAAGCACAAGTACAATTTGAAGCAAAGCTACTTTTATTGAATTACATTAAACTATAGTTAGCCATGCATAGCGGGCATCTAGAGGTCCTTGCACACAAAGTCAAACACCAATTAGAGGTCGCTTTTAGACCTGCTCTCTCCTGCTTCATGTCCTGCTTCATGTGCCTGACTATTGTGGATGATGGGAGAAGATATAACCAAGTACACCTTAGGAACTGATGTTGCCGTTTGCATTTATGAGCTATCCAAGCAGTAAGCTCCATATCTGTATGTCTACCTGCAATTTAGGGGGATTAAAGCCCAACTCCAGTCTGAAAAGTTCCTTTAGGACCCTGAATTAGTTCTTTGCTTTTACCATTCATGAAGGCTCATTTAAATTCGGACCAATGATTGGGAAACGGTCATACACGCATCAGTGTTGGTGCTGCGGTGTGTTTGGCGCCACACTGCCATACGTTTGTATGGTGTACTCTTTGAATAGATTACACTGATCTGCAGTTTTCAGTGTAGAAGTCTGAACAAGCCCATATGACAGACATGCTGGTAAAACGTTAAAAAAAATATTTTAAAACTGTAACAAATAAAATATTTGCATATCAGCAGAGGCGTTCCTTTCTATTTCTGAAATGCGTGAAGATATCCTGCTAAATTTACGGCTGGCTGTACTGTGCTGTCTATAGCTTCTGCTTTTGTGTGGCTTGAGGTGTACATATTATGGTAAAACTGAACCTGCCCCCTTCCTTATCCTCATATCTGCAGCCTGCATGTACTTACTGCATTTATTTGTTTCAGCCAGCAGGAGGCCATACTTGAAGATTTGCGGACTGATATCCCAGTACATTACGACTTTCTGTTCTCTGACTCCCACGCAGAGGTCATCTCGGGGAAGCAGGAAGGTATGTGTAGCAGACAACCGCACAGCAATCAATGGAAGTCTTAAACACCCACACAATAGTATTATTTCATGATCCTGAAGGCTTCCCTTTTACATAAAGGGAATTGATGTATGAACACAGGACCCCTTCTGTAGAACATACAGTATGACTAGTATTTTATCAGATGTGCTGTCTGCACATAATGCATTGCAGCATTTAGCAAACTTCTGGAAGGAGGAACTAATTTGGTCTGTAGTGACCAGATTCTTCTTCTCATAATGCTTTTGGAGAGTGAGGAGGAGAATTTGGTTGCTGTTGGCAAAAACTGTTCCTTCACTATCTTGTATTAAAAAAAAAAAAAACCATTGATGTACAGCGAGTTACTCTAGATATGTCTGACTTGTTTTTGTTGGATTTTGCAGGAGTTTACGCCTGGATTGGCATCAATTTTGTCTTGGGGCGCTTTGATCATTTAGATGAGGGTAAGTTTTTAATTTTTTTAATTTTTTTTTTTTCCCCCATCTACAACTAATTTTCATATCACTGGAGAAGGGACCATTCTCCCTTTGTTCTTACAGCACAAACAGAGACATCGCAATGTGGTAAAATAGGGTAAGAAAAAACAGAAAACAAACATAGTCACCACGGCTAAGTCACCTTTTCATGAAGATTTGCTCTCCTATGACTTTAGGCCTCGATCATGTGGTCTGGTTACATAGTTTGGGTGTTTCACAGGATACACTTTAGAGACTAGCTAATTTTATACAATTATAAAATTATGTTTTTAAAACAATAATACACATTATTCGGTCTTCAGATTAATTCCTGCTTGCTCTCACAGCCCATCGATTGCTGAGCCCCAGGCTGCAATTTGGTCCTAACATCTTCCCACATTGAGACTAAGCCCCGCCGTCTGCTGACACAACACTCTTCCATCTTCTATTCAACTATCTAATGCCTGAATATCTACTGTCCACTGAAGTTCTGGCATTTCAGTCTCCCTTCACACCTAGGCGTTTGTTTTCAGGCAGATTTGTGCCGCAATTTTGTACAGGTCAAAAGGTCACCAATGTAGGAATCAGAAAACGCCTGTAATCTGCCAAAAAAGAAGCTCCTGTGCTTTTTTGAGCTTCAGGCGTTTTGCTTCAGATGACAAAACGCTCCGATGTGAACAGGTGCTATTGAAATAAATGGGATTCCTCTTGTTGGCCATTTTTAGAGCTGTGGCTTAGAGTAGAAAAACGCCCAAAAACCCCTATGTGTGAACAGAGCCTAAGAGTTGTATGAGGGGGTGGTGCTTAATCCTGACTTGGCAGAATTCAGTTCAATTAAATGATGGCTAGGCAGTGGCTTTCTTATTCTGGATTCTTATTCAGAAAGCGCAAATTGTGGGGCCGTGCAGCGATCTGTCACCAGCCGTGGCCATGGGACACAGCCAATGACTGATCAAAGTGCAGGCTCGCTGCTGGTACCATGCAACCGCCATGACTAATCACAGCTGATCACATGACAGTTGTACACAATGGATGGCTTCCTTTCATGGCATCCATTGTGTACAATTGTCATGCTAGCTGTGATTGGTCAATTTGCTCACATGGTCAGACCGGGCCAATAACAGCCCTTCTGTACCATGTGATTAGCTTTGACTAATCACAACAAAACAGACTGATTCAGTAAAATGCTTGCTTATAACAATGTAATTCACTGCTATAAACAAACATAATGTGTAAAAATAAAATCCTAATCACTTCACTTACTATGGTAACATTATATTGCTCTGGTCACAGTGTGTTAAAAAAAATTGTAAAAAAAATTAAAGATGACAAAAAACTACAAATTAAAAAAAACGCTGTGCCTCCTACTAAATACATTGGACTGTCTACTTTCCAAAAAAGTGGTCATTCCACCAGGATTGATGCCTTTTTAGCTATATATCCTAGTTTGTGGACTCTATAACTTTCACACAGACTAAATAATATACACTGATTTGGGTTATTTTCACTAAAGAAATGTAGCAAAATAAATTTTGGGCTAAATTTATGAAGAACAATGACTTATTTGCAATGACTTTTTTTTTTAATTTTCAGTCTTTTTTCGTTTAGCAAAAAAAAAAAAAAAAAAAACAGTGCTGATTAAATACCACCAAAAGAAAGCTCTATTTGTGTGAACAAAATTATAAAAATGTAGTTTGTGTTGCATGACTGCACAATTGTCATTTAAAGTGCAACAGCGCTGAAAGCAGAAAATTGGCCTGGGCAGGAAGGGATAAAAGTGCCCGGTGTTGAAGTGGTTAACCACTTGCCCACCAGCCACCGCAATTTATACTGCGGCAGGTTTGCTTGGCTGCGCAAATCGCCTTAGCTGTACGTCGCTCCTTTAGGATATATCAGCAGGCATGCGCCCGCCGTGTGTCCCTGGAGCCAATGAGCTTGCCAGGCAGGCGCGATGAACACCGGGCACCTGTGATCGCTCATGATAGAGCGAGAACTGGGATCTGTGTGTGTAAACACACAAATCCCGGGTTCTCTCAGGGGAGAGGAGACAGATTGTGTGTTCATACTAAGTATGAACACTGATCTCTCTCCCCCCTAGTCAGTCCCATCCCCCCAACAGTTAGAACACACCTAGGGAACACAGGTAACCCCTTGATCGCTTCGTAGTGTTAACCCCTTCCCTGCCAGTGACATTTATACAGTAGTCAATGGCTATTTTTAGCTCTGATCACTGTGTAAATGTCAATGGTCCCAAAATAGTGTCAAAAGTGTCCGATTGGTCCGCTGCAATGTCGCAATCCTGATAAAAATTGCAGATTTCCGCCATTACTAGTAAAAAAAAAAATTATAAAAATGACATAACATAACATAACATAACATCTATCCCCTATTTTGTAGACTCTATAACTTTTGCGAAAACCAATCAATATTCGCTTATTGCGGTTTTTTTTGTTTTTTTTTTTTTAAATTTGGGATATTTATTATAGCAAAAACTACAAAATATTGTGTTTTTTTTTTTTTTTTTCAAAATTGTTGCTCTTTTTTTGTTTATAGCGCAAAAAACAAAAAAACGCAGAGGTGATCAAATACCACCAAAAGAAGGCTCTATTTGTGGGGAAAAAAAGGACATCAATTTTGTTTGGGTACAGCGTCGCACGACCGCGCAATTGTCAGTTAAAGTGACGCAGTGTTGTATCGCAAAAAATGGCCTGGTCAGGAAGGGGGCAAATCCTTCCAGGGCTGAAGTGGTTAAAGATCCTTTAATGAAGTTGTCCATCATCATTTATATTCCACCCTCAGCCTCAATCCAGCAATCTTTCCTTAGATATGTCCTAAGTCTTACTGTACTCTGAGGGATTGTGAAATGCTACCATAGGTTGACAGTGGCAGCTGGTGGTCAATTGGACATTGGCAGCTGGTGGTCAATTTTTTTCTGGGGGGGGGCAAACAGTGCACCCTGGGACACCAACACGCGCACAAACACACACCCTGGTCCGGTTGATGGTCGGTCGTGTCATCAGGAGCACTTACCCCATCTATAAGGCTTCTCCTTCCCCTACTTTCCTCCTCAGCATCACGACAGCTTCCATCTCCTCCCTTCTCCTTTCAGCCAATTGGAAAACGGTTTCTGATTGGCCAGGAGGAGAATCAGTGTGAAAATAGCAAATTTTAATTCGCTATTGTCACACAACTGTGTGGGCTCGGCGCGCAGTGCTCTGCGCCCCGATCCCACCCTTTTTTGAGGCCTACTAGAGCCTCTGGCTCTAATCACGTGCTTCAAAAACACACACACAACCCCCCATTGGAATACATGTGTATGTAGATCAGGGGGCCAGACGCATGGGGGGGCGGGGGGTGGCGCCCGTGCGCCCCTAATGAATGGGCCACCACTGGGTATGGATTACCCATAGGAATAAATGGGAATACACCACACAGAGAAGTGGGTCGGGATCATGCCAGTAAACAGATCTCAGGTTCAGGGCTGAAAATTGGTATTATCCCAGGTGGAATGTACTCATGGAAGTGGGGGACAACTTTACTAAGAGGTGAAGTCCTTTTAATATCACCAGGAACACATGAGTGTTATTTGTTTGTATATATTATTTGTTCGCAGATTATTATGTTTGTACTTTTTATTATATTTGTGGAACTCCTTTCTCCCCACAGAAGATGAAGCACTGGTAGAGGTCAATGTGCCTGGCAGCGATCACAAGGACGCCATCATACGTAAGCGTACAGTGGGAATTTTGGATATGGGCGGAGTCTCCACCCAGATCGCATATGAAGTACCTAAAAGTGTAAGCTTTGCCTCCTTCCAGCAGGTCATTATCCGTTCTATATTACTCCTTTTTTATTTGCTCCTCTTCTTGCTTTTCTGTCAAAACCAGCTATAACAAAAGTAAATGAAATTGAACCCAATAGTCTGCAGATTTCTGCTCCTACCACTATCACTGAGGCACAAGGCATTATATACCCCTCTTTTCAGAGATGTGTGTATTTTCTTATGAACTGCTTAGCTCCTTTATTAACCCACAGGATAGTTGTGCTTCCACTCTGTAATTGTACACTTTAAAGGGGCACCATGCACTCTTTTAGCAGTTCTTTTTGGTTAGGTTATGTGATCAGATTAATGTAAAGAACGTTATCACTGAGTATGTATTAGTCCTCATGCACACGGACGTTTTTACAGCCGCTTTTTTGAGCGTTTTTTGCAGCTTAAAAACGCCTGTCTATGTTAGTTTATGGCTTCATGCCCACCTAGGCGTTTTTGAGCTGCAAATGGCATAGGCGTTTTTAAGCTGTAAAAAAAAAACTAGGACCAGTGCGTTGCGCGGTGCTAGAGCTGTAAAAACGCGGAAAAACGCTCAAAAATGCCGATGCGGTGTTTTTGAGCTCTGGCGTTTTTTTACTCCAAAGGTAGTGCATATAGCTGAGAGATGTGTTTTTCTTTAACGCTAAAAAACACGTAAAATTGCTAATGCAAAACACGGTAAAAATCGCGCTTTTAACGTCGCTTTTTCCAGGCATCGGACCTAGCTTTATAGCACGTTTTTTAACGTCTATGTGCATGAGGCCTTAATGTTCTAGAAAACATTGTTTCTGTGTATAATTTGTAAATATGCACATACATAGGGGCAGCCAGTTTTCGTATTGATTGAACATGAGTAGCCTCCAACTGAGCGACCTCAACAGTTCCTAAAGGAAAACTCTGCTAAGAAAATTTACTTGGGCTGCCACTGCTGACTATTTTTCTAAAATGCTCGTTAACTGTTATTTGTGCAAATCCTATATCTTCTATACTGACCATAAACCAGATTAAAATCCACATCTAGACACTTGCTCCAAATCCATGGTTTAAAGGGCATTGAAGCCATTAGATCAGTATTACAGCCAGGAAATTAATGAATGACAGCCTTGATGTTTCCTAGATGTTATGCTAAGAACATCCCCTGCTATTTAGATAACTGCTAGGGGAGCATTTAAAAGTATTGTATTGTACAGAGTGTCCCTGAACCTCTTCTTCCAGAGTCACCTGCCAGCGCTGTTGGCTTCTCCTTTTCTCCTATGGTGGCACACGTGGAGGCACGCCCCCAAGCCTTGCTCTGTGTGTTCATAGACACACACAGCATGGCTCAGGCCTGCCCCCATCTCTCTGCTCTCAGGATTTGGTTGACCGCAGCAAGAGCCAAAGGATCCTACTGCTACCTCTCTATCCTGGAGAGAACTGCTGCAGACGGGCACGGCGCAGGATCGAGTTAGTACTCAGATAAGTATTTAGAGGGTGAGGGGGCAATACAAATAATGGGACTTTTTTTTTTTACCTTAATGCAGGGAATGCATTAAGGTAAAACATGTTTTCCCTCTATAACCAATTTAACACATCTACATACAAAAAATCTAAGTATGGAAAAGCAAGAAATAAAAATGGTAAATAATTTTAAATCACTTTTTGGGTAAATGCTACAATAATAAAAATGTGTACCTAACTCTGAATTCCAAACAAACAGCTAAATACACAGATGAAATGCCTAAAAGTGTTTGTATTTTTGCCCATGCAGTTTTGAGATTTACACAATTCTGTCCTACAGTACAGTCCTGCCTGGCATGGCAGGGGACATGATCTTTTGCTGCTGCAGGTTCACTTTCTAATACAAGCCCATTCCCATGTCCACCTGGTAGCTAATCAGTGAAATGACAGGCACCAGCTAATGAGC
Source organism: Aquarana catesbeiana (assembly GCF_042186555.1). Classification (NCBI taxonomy): domain Eukaryota; kingdom Metazoa; phylum Chordata; class Amphibia; order Anura; family Ranidae; genus Aquarana; species Aquarana catesbeiana. The sequence goes on along the minus strand of NC_133326.1, from coordinate 607,939,187 downwards.
TCATCTCTATGCCACTCTACTCTCTCCTCCTTTCAGCTTGCTTCTTGAACTGCAGCACAACTGATTAGCTCCTTGCACTGCTTCTCCCCTACTCTCTTTGAGCTCTCATGTGCAGATTGCACAGTAGACTGCAATAGGCTAATACCAACTTAATTCAAGTACCCGCACTGCTTGCATTAAAAAATACATTTAATTATGTATTAGTGATTAACAGAGCTGCATTCATTTTTATGTGCCAGGAGTTCAGCTTTATTGGGGTTCAGTTAAAATGTGGAAGCCATTGGGCAGGAAAGGCAAAGGGCTAATCATCAGTCTCACCTGTAGGATCCCTAATGACTGGTAGGTTCAGATTAAAAAAGCAGCAGGGAAGGTAGAGGAAGCACTGTTTCACTGAATTCATTCATCAGATGTAGGAAGATCCTTGCAGTGTAGGTCGTCGGGTGCAGCTTCCTCTCCAGCATGGAGAGCAGTGAGCAGCACAGTAGTGACATCATCAAATCTCACTCCAAATCTTCTGAGACTAGCAGTCAGAGGCAGCAGTGCCTTATATTTGCACGACACAGCTATGAGGATACAGAATAGGAGTTCCTATAACATGATATGACACACATAAGGAGTCTGAAAGGCTGCACACCCCGAATAACAAAATGCTGTAGAAAAGGTAAATTTCCGCATGGGGTTTTTGAGCAGCAATTGTGATTCAATGAATTTCTAAAAGAATATAAATGATTTTATTATTAAAAAAAAGCAAATAGACAATATAAACACATAAGTTAAAACATGAGCTCTGGGTATATACAATGCAAGACTAATATATTAGAAAAGGGGAAAAATCACAATATTGGCAATACCATAAAAGTTGGAAAAGGGATGAAATTATCTAATCTTGCAACCTACAATAATTGAATTGTGGTTGTGCTGTCCGATTTTTGGACAAAGCCCCAATGCATATATTTATGGTCTTCCTCAGGGGGTTCTTGTGTTTCCTCTTCATCAAATAGGCTTGCTTATCCAGAGACTTCTTATTGAAACAAACACACACAAATTAGATTAGATTATTTGATTAGATTAGTTGATATTCCCACTGGTGGTCTTGAAGGCTGCTGAGGAGCCGTCCCCACCTCGACACTGTAGAGGGCCACCCACGGCCGCGGGCCTTACAAGTGGTCACGGATTATTGGGCACCCCAAAAGGGGGAGAGTGAGGGCCATAGGCACCTGACTATATGTTTAAATTGTTAGGACTTTAGTCCCTGTGATAGGAAACATCAGGTCCAAAATGTATATCAGTATAAGTCACTACAAATAGCTAAAGGCTCTGCTGGCCAGTAGGTGTGGACGCTCGGTTGATCCAAAAACAACTGTTGTTGTTGACACAGTTGAGACCACCAGTGGGAATATCAACTATCTAATTCGTGTGTGTTTGTTTTAATAAGAAGTCTCTGGATAAGCGTGCCTTTTTGATGAAGAGGAAACGCGAGAACCCCCTGAGGAAGACCAATAAATATATAGGTCGAAATGCATTGGGGCTTTGTTCCAAGCATCAGACAGCACAACCACAATTCAATTATTGTAGGTTGCAATTTTAGATACTTTCATCCCTTTTCCAACTCTTATGGTATTGCCAATATTGTGATTTTTCCCCTTTTCTAATGTATTAGTTTCGCATTGTATATACCCAGAGCTCATGTTTTAACTTATGTGTTTATATTGTCTATTTGTTTTTTTTAATAATAAAATCATTTATATTCTTTTATAAATTTGTTGACTCACAATTGCTGCTAAAAAAAGCCCACTGGGAAATTTTCCTTTTCTACAACAGAATAGGAGTTCCTATGCACAGTCACATCTTAGGAAGTGCACTTTTATTTTTCTGGGGGCATTTAAGGGAAAGGGTAAATTTTACGTTTAGGTCCACTTTAACTCTTACTTATGCCTTGGCTGATACTGATTTTTGAAAGTTGGAAGAAGGAAAGTAGGGGTTCCATGTTTTCCTGCAGTTTTTATAAATGAGCCAAACTGTCACTTCTTCTCCAGTATTTGTGACAGGTGCACTTTTAATTTACTGTTGTTTTTGCTGGGTTTCTAGCAAGTATTTTCTCATCTAGGCTTTACTGCTGTTGCCTATGTGTGTCTCCTTTGTTTTCATACATTGGGTTCCAGTTGTATTTATTGTGCTCACCGCAGCTCTTATTTCCTGCATGCGCTTGTCATCTAGTGCTTTTCTATGATTTGGCCTCATGCCTGCACAGCTCCAGACATCGGGACCACATACAGCCCAGACTGTCCACACACACTATAAGTTTGCTTGATTATGTCAACCGTATTTTGTCTTTGGCAAAAAAAGGTGACTTGAGCTGATAGAAATACCTGAACTGTGATTTCCCAGCTCTCCTTCCGCACAATAATAGACAGTCAAGCAGCTCTGTTTTCAGGAGTTTGAGTCACTAACCTGGAACAAGCTTGCAGCCACCGAAATTAGATTACAGTCCAAATTTCTCATCTTCATTGACTCAAACTATTGAAGCTCCTCGATCAGAATGGCAAATGGGCAACTAGCAATTTTAGGGCTGCTTTTTCTCTTTAAGTACTCATCAATTAGTTATCAAAATCCTGTCCCTTAAGTGCTGGAGCTGTTCTCTCTTATAATTTATTATGTTATTTATTTTATTTGATGCTTTTACACTTTGTGGCAGTGCTTTTATTGGAAAGTTCATATCCATCCCTGCCATTAGCAATTTTTCTAATTTCTCCGTTATACACATAATAGGACCAGTCTGATCAGTTAAAGCAAAAACTAAGGAAGTTAGCATATCAGTATTTGCTTTTATGTGTCTCCCTCTGTAAAATAAAAAAGTTCTTACAGTTGATACTGCAAGTTAATATGTACTATTTCCACTTCTATAATAGGGTGATAGAACTGTAGTATTCTAGAGAGAAGTTACTCAGTACCATTGTCACCCTGCAAATAGGGTAGTTTTAGTTGGACATGTAGTTAAGCCCAGGTTCACATTGATGCGATTTGGCACGCGATTTGACTTGTCAACCCCCTATATAATCCCTCCCCTTCCAGGGATACCTCAGTTTTTACGCCAGTGTCTTAGGTGATGAACGTGTAAAGATGTCCTATGCTAAAGCTCCAAAGGGAATATCCTGATATCCTATACTGGGGCAAGCCAGGCGAACTGGATCCATTGAAAGTGTCTTTTTATGGCCGAATTGGATGGTACCCGGGCCTCGTGTCCGAAGAAACGAGGTTTTACCTGTAATGCTTCTCTTTTTAGAGAGCTGGACCCCGCAGATCAGAAAATGGCTTTAAACCTCCTAATTTCTGGTGCTTCACAGGGCCAGAACTGCAGGATCCCCCTATTCGTAGGGGGCCCCAATCTCTGACATTTTTTTCAAACGGAGCCCACCGTGAGAGGTGAAGATTGGATCTGTGTATACAGCACTCTGCGGCTGGATAAGGTAAGAGGAGATTCCACAGAATTTTGAATTCTAGTAGGTTTTCTCCTTTAAGGTAGATGCATGCTATGCCTAGTGTGACCACCGGGGGCTGCCAAGAGCACATACCTTCTCATGCTGTTTCTGTCTCAGCCACAGCTCTTCCGACCGGCTCCAGGTAGGATGGGATGGGGGGATTTCTTCTTAGGAATGTTCCCCCCAGGCCAAGGGGAGGCCGCAGGTGGGCTGTAAGGCGGTTTTTATACCGCGCTGCCGCCGCCAGGCCGCCATTGCATCTATGCAGGTCCCATCGCTGCCGGCCTCTCTTCTTCCTCCTCCACCCCCAGCCTTCCTCCATGCTTACTCCGGAAGGGTCAGGCTCGCCCGGGAAGCGGTCATTTTCAAAAAAACGAAGGGGGAGGCGGCGGGGGGGGGGGGGGGGGCGGGGCGGCAGCACAGCGGCAGCTCAGCGTGCTCAGACATCCACAGTGCCAGAAGCATGGCTACTTAAAGCACACTCTGCAGGTGCTCTGAGCCTTGGAGGGGCCCAACCTGCAGTAGCAGCGATTGGAGTCTGTCAATACTTAAGAGACCATGTTAAGCAGGTCATTAAAGTATTACCTGAACAACAGGCCCAGGGGTTTGCTAACCTTCCAGTGGCCTTATGTTGTTGACGCCATCAGAGATTCTATCATGCAAACCTCTCGCCTTTCACTTGGGTTGGTGCATATGCGTAGAATCTTATGGTTGAAAAATTGGTCAGCCGAAGCACCATGTAAGAAGCTCTTGGCTGGGTTTCCTTTTCGTGGTGCAAGGTTGTTTGGAGAAGACTTGGATAACTATATCAAGAGAATCTCTTGTGGGTAAAGCACTCTCTTACCTGTTAAGAAGAAGAGTAAGCGTCCCTCTTTCAAACGGACTCTTTCCCCAGCGCCAGGGGCTTCAGCCTCCAGGCAGTCACGACGGCCTCCTCCGTCTGGGGCAAGAAACATGAGTCAACCCCAGGAACAAAAGAAGTCCTGGGGGATGAAGTCTTCTAGACAAGACACTAGGATCCTCTTCATGAAGGGGCGCCCCCGCTCGCTCGAGTGGGGGAAGATTGCTACAGTGCTACAGTTCTCAAAGCTCTGACAGGAGGACTTCCAGGACAGATGGGTAATCTCCACGGTAACCTTAGGGTACAAGCTGGAGTTCCAAGAATTTCCCTCTCCTCGTTTCCTCAGCTCAAGTATTCCCCTAGACCCAGAGAAGAAGCAGTCGCTCCTTCTAGCGTTAGAGCGACTTTTGTCGCAAGAGGTCATTATGGTGGTTCCCACAAAGGATCAAGGATTGGGCTTCTATTCCAACCTTTTTACGGTCCAAAACCAAATGGGGATGTCAGACCCATTCTGGATTTAAGGGATCTGAATCGATTCCTAAGGATTCAGTCCTTCCGCATAGAATCAGTTTGGACAGTAGTCTCCATACCTGCAGGAAGGAGAATTTTTGGCATCGATAGACATGAGAGATGCATATCTACATGTGCCCATATTTCCGGCTCATCAGAAGTTTCTACGCTTCGAGATAGGAGGGCGCCATTTCCAGTTCGTGGCTCTGCCTTTCGGGATAGCCACTGCACCTCGAGTGTTCACAAAGGTCTTGGCCCCTCCTCTGGCCAGAATAAGGGCTCAGGGTATAACTGTCATAGCATACCTAGACGACCTGCTCTTAATAGACCGGTCGGTTGCTTCCTTGAACGAGAACTTGAGGACCACGGTCAAGTATCTGGAACATCTAGGTTGGATCCTCAACCTAGAAAAATCTTTCCTAAAACCAGTAAGAAGACTGGAGTATTTGGGTCTGATCATAGATACAAGCCAGGAGAAGGTATTTCTTCCTCAGGCAAAGATCACTGCTTTAAGGGAGCTGATTCTGACAGTCAGGACCAAGAAGGGTCCTTCTGTCCGCCTTTGTATGAGGCTGCTGGGAAAGATGGTGTCTTCATTCGAAGCAGTTCCCTATGCTCAGTTCCATTCAAAACTACTGCAACACAGTATTCTGTCGGCCTGAAACAAGAAGGTTCAGGCATTAGACTTTCCGATGCACCTGTCACATGCGGTGCGTCAGAGCTTCAATTGGTGGCTCATACCCGAAAACCTGCAGAAGGGGAAATCCTTTCTACCGGTTACCTAGACGGTGGTAACAACAGATGCCAGACTTTCAGGTTGGGGAACAGTTCTGGAACAGTCTGCGATCCAGGGGCTATGGTCCAAGGCCGAGAGGACCTTACCCATCAACATTCTGGAAATCCGGGCGGTATACCTAGCCCTAAGAGCCTGGACTATCAGGCTACAGGGTTGCCCGGTCAGGATCCAGTCCGACAATGCCACAGCAGTAGCTTATGTCAATCATCAGGGAGGCACCCAGAGCCGAGCTGTTCAAAAGGAGGTGAACCAGATCTTAGTCTGGGCAGAGATGCATGTGCCATGCATATCGGCAGTTTTCATTCCAGGGATAGAGAACTGGCAGGCATACTATCTAAGTCGCCAGCAGTTACTCCCAGGGGAATGATCTCTGCATCCCTACGTCTTTTTGGCCATATGCCAAAGATGGGGGGGTCCCAGATGTAGATCTCTTTGCATCCCGATTCAACAAAAAGATAGACAGATTTGTGGCAAGGACGAGGGATCCTCTTGCATGCGGGACGGATGCGTTGGTGATTCCGTGGCATCGGTTCTCACTGATTTATGCATTCCCGCCTATTCTGCTACTGCCACGACTCCTTCGCAGGATCAGGCAGGAAAGGAAGTCGGTACTTCTGGTGGCCCCCGCTTGGCCCAGAAGGACTTGGTATGCAGAAATAGTAAGGATGACGGTGGGTTCCCCGTAGACCCTACCGGTACGCCCAGACCTGTTATCTCAAGGTCCAGTGTTCCATCCTGCCTTACAAACGCTAAATTTGACGGTTTGGCTATTGAGACCCACGTTCTGAAGAGTCGTGGGCTTTCAGGTCCTGTCATATCTACCTTGATCAATGCAAGGAAGCCAGCTTCCAGAATGATTTATCATAGAGTCTGGAAAGCTTATGTATCCTGGTGTGAATCCAGGGGTTGGCATCCCAGAAAATATGTCATGGGTAGAATTCTTGATTTTCTACAATTAGGATTAGAGATGAAGCTGGCCTTGAGTACCATCAAGGGCCAGGTCTCGGCTTTATCAGTATTGTTTCAACGGCCACTTGCTTCGCATTCTTTGGTCTGAAACTTTATGCAGGGGGTGATGCATCTTAATCCTCCGGTTAAGGCACCTCTAAACCCCTGGGACTTGAACTTGGTTCTGTCAGTGTTACAGAAACAAACTTTTGAACCAATACGTCAGATTCCTTTGGTCTTGCTGACAAGGAAACTAATTTTTCTGGTAGCCATCTCTTCTGCTAGAAGAGTATCAGAATTGGCAGCTCTTTTCTGTAAAGAGCCTTATTTGATTATACACAAGGATAGAGTGGTATTGCGCCCTCATCCTAGTTTTTTATCGAAGGTGGTTTCAGATTTTCATCTAAACCAAGGCATTGTTCTGCCTTCATCCCTGTTCTTCAGAAGAGAGGTCACTACATTCTTTGGATGTAGTAAGAGCAGTCAAGACCTATCTGGGAGCAACTGCTTAAATTCGCAAAACGGATGTTTTGTTCGTGCTGCCAGAGGGTCCCAGTAGAGGACAGGCAGCATCAAAAGCTACCATTTCTAAATGGATTGGACAATTGATTATTCAGGCTTACGGTTTGAAACAGAAGATTCCTCCGTTTCAGATCAAGGCACATTCCACAAGGGCTATTAGTGCTTCTTGGGCAGTGCATCACCAGGCCTCTATGGCTCAGATCTGCAAGGCCGCAACCTGGTCTTCAGTTCATACATTCACCAGATTTTATCAGGTGGATGTGAGAAGGCATGAGGATATCGTCTTTGGGCGTAGTGTGCTGCAGACAGCGGTACAGGGTCCTCAGGTCTGATTGCACCCTACTTGGTTGTGATCCCCCCCCTCAGTTGGCATTGCTTTGGGACATCCCATCAGTTATTACTGTGGCTCTGTGTCCCGTGATGTCTGAGAAAGAAAATAGGATTTTTTATAACAGCTTACCTGTAAAATCCTTTTTATTCGATGGACATCACGGGACACAAAGGTCCGGCCCCTCTTCTAATACACTTATATTGCTTTGCTACAAAACTGAGGTATCCCTGGAAGGGGAGGGATTATATAGGGGGTTGAACTTCCTGATTAGGGTGTGACCAGTGTCCAATACCTAAAGGTACCTACATAACCCATCAGTTATTACTGTGGCTCTGTGTCCCGTGATGTCCATCGAAAGAAAAGGATTTTACAGGTAAGCTGTTATAAAAAATCCTATTATTCGACTTTGCATGAGGTTGTTGGGAAAGATGGTGGCTTCATTCGAGGCCGTTCATTATGCTCGGTTTCATTCGAGGCTGCTGCAAAACAGTATCCTATCGGCTTGGAACAAGAAGGTTCAAGCTCTAGATTTCCCAATGTGTCTGTCTCCAAGGGTGCGCCGGAGCCTCAGTTGGTGGTTGATAACCAAGAATCTGCAAAAGGGAAAATCCTTCCTACCAGTTATCTGGAAGGTGATAACAAATGCCAGCCTTTCAAGTTGGGGAGCAGTCCTGAAAGAGGCGACTGTCCAAGGGAAATGGTCCAGATCAGAAATTACCTTACCCATCAACATTCTAGTGATTCGAGCAGCGCGCTTGGCCCTGAGGGCCTGTACCTTCAGGTTATGGAATTGTCCTGTCAGAATCCAGTCCGACAATGCCACAGCAGTGGCCTATATTAATCACCAAGGGGGCACAAGAAGTCGTGCGGCCCAGAGAGAGGTGAATCGTATACTAGCTTGGGCAGAAAACAATGTACCTTGCCTATTGGCAGTCTTCATTCCAGGAATAGAAAATTGGAAAGCGTACTAATTGAGTCGCCAGCAGTTGTTTCCGGGAGAATGGTCCCTTCACCCCGATATCTTCCTGACAATATGCCAAAGATGGAGGATCCCAGACGTAGATGTGTTTGCGTCCAGGTTCAACAAAAAGATCTACAACCTTGTGTCAAGAACAAGGGATCCACTAGCATGCAGAACAGATGCCTTGGTGTTCCTGTGGAATCAGTTCTTACTGATTTAGGCATTCCCTCCTATTCTGCTGCTTCCACGACTTCTTCGCAGGATCAAGCAGAAGGGGAAATCTGTTATTCTTGTGGCTGCAGCGTGGCCCAGAAGATCCTGGTATTCAGAGATCATAAGGATGGCGGTAGTGGACCCATGGACCCTACCATCACATCCAGACCTTCTCTCGCAGGGTCCGGTATTCAATTCTACCTTACAAACGCTAAATTTAACGGTTTGGCTATTGAGACCCACATTCTGAAGAAGCGCGGGCTGTCAGGTTTAGTGGTATCTACCTTGATTAATGCAAGGAACCTGGCCTCCAGAATCATATATTATAGAGTTTGGAAGGCATATATATCCTGGTGTGAATCCAGGGGTTGGCACCCCAGGAAGTATGTCATAGGTAGAATCCTTGAGTTTGTGCAGATGGGGTTAGAAATGAAGCTGGCCTTGAGTACTATCAAAGGCCAGGTCTTGGCCTTATCGGTATTATTTCAACGACCACTCGCTTTGCATTTTTTGGTCCGTAGCTTTATTCAGGGGGTAACGAGGCTTAATCCTCCAGTTAGGTCAACTTGAACTTCGTTCTGTCGACATTGCAAAAACAGCCTTTTGAGCCAATACGGCATATTCCCTTGGTTCTCTTGACAAGGAAACTAAATTTTTCTGGTAGCCATATCTTCTGCAAGAAGGGTATCAGAATTGGCTGCTCTTTCTTGTAAAGAGCCATATTTGATTGTTTACAAGGATAAGGTGGTATTGCGTCCTCATCCTAAGTTTCTACCGAAGGTAGTGTTAGGTTTTCATCTAAACCAGGATATTGTTTTACCTTCATTTTTTCCAGAACCCTGTTCTACGGAAGAGAAGTCACTACATTCTCTGGATGTGGTGAGAGCAGTCAAAGTCTACTTGAGGGCCACTGCTCAGGTTCGAAAAACTGATGTTTTGTTTGTGTTGCCCGAAGGTCCTAAAAAAGGACAGGCATCATCAAAATCTACCATTTCTAAATGGATTCGGCAAGTAATTGTTCAAGCTTATGGTTTAAAGAGGAAGATTCAACCCTCTCAAATCAACGCGCACTCCACTAGGGCTGTTTGTGCTTCATGGGCAGTGCATCACCAAGCTTCCATGGCTCAAATCTGCAAGGCCGCAACTTGGTCTTCAGTCCATACATTTAACAGATTCTATCAGGTGGATGTATGAAGGTGTGAGGATATTGGCTTTGGGCGTAGTGTGCTGCAGGCAGCAGTAGAAGTCCTCTGGTCTCATGGTGCCCAACTTTTGTTGTGTCTCCCTCTCCTCAGTTGGCATTGCTCTGGGACATCCCACATAGTAACTACTATGGCTTTGTATCCCTTGATATACGATAAAGAAAATAGGATTTTTATAACAGCTTACCTGTAAAATGCTTTTCTTGGAGTACATCACGGGACACAGAGGTCCCTCCCCTCTTCTAATACACGTATATTGCTTTGCTACAAAACTGAGGTACTCCCAGTAGTGGGAAGGGTTATATAGGGCGTGGACTTCCTGTCTTGGGGTGTACCAGTGTCCATCACCTGAAGGTGGCTTATAACTACTATGGCTCTGTGTCTCGTGATGTACTCCAAGAAAAGGATTTTACAGGTAAGCTGTTATAATAATCCTATTTTTCAGCTTTCAGCGCTATCACACTTTGAATGACAATTGCGCAGTCATGCTACACTGTAACCATGTGAAATTGTTATCATTTTCTTCACACAAATAGAGCTTTCTTTTGGTGGTATTTAATCACTCCATGGGCTTTTTATTTTTTCCTAAAAAAAAAAAAAATAGACCAAAAATTAAAAAAAAAAAAAAATGAAAGGTTTTCTTAGTTCCTGTCAGTAAATTTTGTAAATAAGTAATTTTTCTCCTTCGCTGATGAGGCGGCACTGATGGGCGCTGATGAGGCGGCACTGATGGGCGCTGATGAGGCGGCACTGATGGACACTGATGAGGCTTCACTGATGGGCACTGTTTAGATGGCACTGATGATGCATGGATATGCCGCACTTATGAGCACAGATGGGTGGCACTGGTGGGCACAGATGGGTGGCACTGGTGGGCACAGATGGGTGGCACTGGTGGGCACAGATGGGTGGCACTGGTGGGCACAGATGGGTGGCACTGGTGGGCACAGATGGGTGGCACTGGTGGGCACAGATAGGCGGCATTGATGGGCAGCAGTGATAGCCAGCACTGACTGGCATCACTAATGGCCACTGATTGCTGGCACAGGTTGTGGGCACTGATTGGCAGTGGTGGGCAATCATTGCTGGCACTGGTGGGCACTGATGATCAGTGCCTGATTACATACCTAGCTATCCCCTGTGAGGAAATGCCACTGATCGGCTCTCCTCTCCTCACGCTCTGTCAGTGTGAGGCGAGGAGCGCCGATTACCGGCATCTCCGTGTTTACATGTGACTGGCTGTGATTGGACACAGCTGATCACATGGTCAAAGAGCCGCGGCTCTTTGCACAGATCGTGGTCGTGCTGTGTCCTAAACACTTAAAGCTGCTGACTTTTAATATTAGGACACTTACCTGTCCAGGAATTCAGCAGTCTTCACCCGAGTCATTTTTTTAAAATCAGCGATCGGGTGCTGCTGCCACCATCTCCACTAAGGGAAACCAGCAGTGAAGCCTTACGGCTTCACAACCGGTTCCCTACTGCGCAAATCGCGCTTTGCTCTGTAAATGGGCCCGGCTGCGGGGGAATGAGGAAGGTGGCTAAACGTCCGCCTGAGTTCGCTGGGAAACTCAGCTGGAACCTGTGAAATCGGGTACACGCAACCCCCCCCCCCCCCCTCCCCAATAGGTGCCAAATGTGGTAGCCGAGGAGGGGAGGAGGCAGACGAATGGAGTTTCCCCTTTTGGGTGGAGCTCCACTTTAATGCATTCTCTGCATTAAAGTAAAAAAATTTTCTGCACGCTGTTCCACCCCCCAGCCCTGTTCACACCACAATGCTGGAGCAGTGCAGAAAAATGTCACTGAGCACAACACTTCAAATAAAGTGGCCAAAAAGAATGCTTCCTGACGGAGCCGACACTGAACTAGCATTCATGGTAAAACACTGCATTTTATCATGTGGGACAGTGTGAACATAACCTTAACCTCTTTGCATCTGCCACACAGATACCTGCAACTGCAGAAAGGTGGATTTTAAAGTCCGTTCCACAAATACAGTATTCATCGCTGGGTGGCCGATGTTTATGTGTTGAGCACGCTCACTGCACATGTGAATGAGCCCTATTGGTGTAGAAATGTAAACACAAGATGTAACAGACCAATCTGATGTGTGTATGATGGTTGACTGTCCTGAATTTTTTGAGCCCATGCAGCTTCCCTCATGCACTAATTGGTCATTCAGTGGCATTATTCCCTCTGGGTGCTCAAGTCTGCCAAATCACATACCAGATTTTAATTCTCCGGCAAGAGATAATACATCTACATGGGAAACTAGAATATCCCACACATGCTGATATTAAGACCCTTCTACAGGAAGGAATTTTCAGATAATCTCCTGTGACAAGTCATCAGCCATGTTCTCTGCAGGCACTTTTTATTTTCTTTCCTCAAGCCTTGTGGGGTAATGTGTTATGTGACAGCTGGAATGAACTAAATCTAAGTATTACAAACAAATCCTTGTTCCTGTTATTAGTAGCATAGTAAAAAGAAACCTCAGCAACATTACACCTAATAGGATAGAAAAGTCCTGTATTATTTATGGCTTTAGTGTAGCAGCAGATTGGTAACCGGCAAAATATTTGCAAAGTGTTGTCTACATGTATGAGAATACATAATGGTTTATAAGTAGATTAAAAAAGAACCAAAAAGCCTTACACAAATCCGCTGTGAAGCACAGTAAAGCCTCCTTAAATCAGAAGTTTACATGTCATCTGTTCACCACAAATCCACAAAATAAGGAATTTAGGTCTCATTTTAGGGTAGTGGGCAGGACCATGCAAATAATTCCTTTATGCTCTTGTGGTTAACTTTGCATCCAGAGCTGCAGGTCTTAGCAGAAACAACCTAACATTATGGAGCTGTTTACTCCAGACTGCATATGGCTGTTTCAGATAAGTTGATCATCATCAGTGTCATGCATGGAATCCATCGCTTCTGTGGAGTAGGGCTTGCGGGAGCAATAGGAGAGGATAACCTAATATATATCGAGGGGGCGAAAAGGAACCAAAAAATCAATAAGAAATTATAATCAAACGGGTTATGGCATTGTTCCTTTAAGCGGCCCATAGATGATTTTGATTTTCTTTCTTTCTACCATGGGTGGAATGCCTCCCGCAGTGCTTTTGTGCTCTGCCGGGGGGGGGGGGGGGTGACGGGGCAGGTGGTTCACGGGGACCCGGGGGCCTTACCGACTGGCAGAACACAGTGATTTCTGCTAGTGGCTTTAGCCGCCGGCAGTAATCACATGTAACAAATTTGACAGGCTGGTTGTACCCAAATCAATCGATGGATTAAAAGAGAAGTAAAGGATGTTTTTTCCCCCCAATAATACTTCCCTAGGTGGACACAGTATCGGTCAGATTGATGGGGACAAGGGCCAGTGGTTGTGGGGGTCTGCGGGCAGGGGGCTTATCGGTATCTGGAAGCCAAATCCAGCCCCCCCATGTTTGTTTTTTTTGGGGGGGAGGGGGGGCGGTAGCTTTCATTGTGATTGACGCTGGATCTACACTGGGGGACATTGTTTTTGTTTTGTTTTTTAAATAAAGGAATTGTCAAAAACTGGCTCTGTTTTTATTTTTGAAGGGAGCTTTCAGATTATGATAAGCCCCCCCACCCGTAGACCCTTACAACCATCGCCGGGGTTGCCCCCTGCCCCAAAGCACCCCCCCATGTTGAGGGCATGTGACCTGGTATGGTTCAGGAGGAAGGGCACCACTCAGCAAAGGTAAAGAGGATACATACCTTGATCAGAAAGCAAAAATGGATCATAAAGTAATTTACAGTGTATTGCAAAAGTATTCACCACCCTTGTTTTTTTTTTACCTATTTTGTTACATTACAGCCTTTAGTTCAATGTTTTTTTAATCTGAATTATATGTGATGGATCAGAACACAATAGTCTAAGTTGGTGCAGTAAAATTAGAAAAATATATACATAACACTATTTTTCAGAAATACAAAAATGATAATTGGCATGTGCGTATGTATTCACCCCCTTTGTTATGAAGCCCATAAAAAGCTCTGGTGCAACCAATTACCCTCAGAAGTCACATAATTAGTGAAATTATGTCCACCTGTGTGCAATCTAAGTGTCACATGATCTGTCATTACATATACACACCTTTTTGAAAGGCCCCAGAGGCTGCAACTCCTAAGCAAGAGGCACCACTAACCAAACACTGCCATGAAGACCAAGGAACTCTCCAAATAAGTAAGGGACAATGTTGAGAAGTACAAGTCAAGGTTAGCCAAATCTTTGATGATCCCTAGGAGCACCATCAAATCTGTCATAACCAAATGGAAAGAACATGGCACAACAGCAAACCTGCCAAGAGATGGCCGCACACCAAAACTCACAGACCAGGCAAGGAGGACATTAATCAGAGAGGCAGCACAGAGACATAAGGTAACCCTGGAGGAGCTGCAGAGTTCCACTGGAGAGACTGGAGTATCTGTACATAGAACGACAATAAGTCGTACGCTCCATAGAGTTGGGCTTTATGGCAGAGGCCAGAAGAAAGCCATTACTTTTAGCAAAAAACAAAATGGCACGTTTTGAGTTTGCGAAAAGGCATGTGGGAGACTCCCAAAATATATGGAGGAAGGTGCTCTGGTCTGATGAGACTAAATATGAACTTTTTGGTCATCAAAGAAAACGCTATGTCTGGCGCAAACCCAACACATCACATCACCCAAAGAACACCATCCCCACAGTGAAACATGGTGGTGGCAGCATCATGCTGTGGGGATGTTTTTCACCAGTCAGGACTGGGAAAATGGTCAGAGTTGAGGGAAAGATGTATGGTGCTAAATACAGGGATATTCTTGAGCAAAACCTGTACCACTCTGTGTGTGATTTGAGGCTAGGATGGAGGTTCACCTTCCAACAGGACAATGACCCCAAACACACTGCTAAAGCAACACTTGAGTGGTTTAAGGGGAAACATGTAAATGTGTTGGAATGGCCTAGTCAAAGCCCAGACCTCAATCCAATAGAAAATCTGTGGTCAGACTTAAAGATTGCTGTTCACAAGCACAAACCATCCAACTTGAAGGAACTGGAGCAGTTTTGCAAGGAGGAATGGGCAAAAATCCCAGTGATAAGATGTGGCAAGCTCATAGAGACTTATCCAAAGCGACTTGGAGCTGTGATAGCTGCAAAAGGTGGCTCTACAAAGTATTGACTTTAGGGGGGTGAATAGGTATGCACATTGACTTTTTTTGTTATTTTGTCCTATTTGTTGTTTGCTTCACAATAAAAAATAAAAAAATCTTCAAAGTTGTGGGCATGTTCTGTAAATTAAATTATGCAAATCCTCAAACAACCCATGTTAATTCCAGGTTGTGAGGCAACAAAGCATGAAAAATGCCAAGGGGGGTGAATATCTTTGCAAGGTAATGTATTTAGTAAAATATGCAGGAAATCGTGTACAAGCCAATAAATTTAAATCATGAGCTGAAAACCCCTTTAGGTAAACATTACTCTGACCTAAAGCGTTTCACTTACATTCTGTAATGTGAAGAACCTGTTCTTAAAAGATGTCCAAGAAGGAGATCATATTTTACCTTGTCAGCGCTCCACTTTACACTGAAAAAAATAACCTATTTTCAGGAGTTGAAGGATTCATACAATGACTTTAATGTAGAGAAGTTTCTGTCTTAGGGCCGGTTCACACTGCTGTGTGGTGCGAGATCACATTTGATTTGCATGGAACTGCAGTGCAAATCACATACGATGTTTGTGCAATGCGAATTCAGCCATACAGATAGTATGGCTGAATTCACATTGCATTTGGCCAAACTCGCACAGAACCCTTTTTTTGATCCGCAGCAATCCTGTCCGAATTTGCAGATCGCACTGCAATATGCAAACTGATTTTGGGGTGTCATTAAATTTTAATTGACACTCTCAGCAGTTCGCATAGAGCAGTGTGAACTGCCGCTGGGAGACATGCAATGTGGGAGACCGCAGTGGATTCACAGGGTTCCTGCATCGCTGCGGTGTGAACCAAGCCTAACTCCTATATACAGTCAGGTCCATAAATATTGGGACATCGACACAATTCTAATCTTTTTGACTCTATACACCACCACAATGGATTTGAAATGAAACGAACAAGATGTGCTTTAACTGCAAATTTTCAGGTTTAATTTGAGGGTATTTACATCCAAATCAGGTGAACGGTGTAGGAATTACAAAAGTTTGTATATGTGCCTCCCACTTTTTAAGGGACCAAAAGTAATGGGACAGATTAACAATCATCCATCAAACTTTCACTCTTTAATACTTGCATAACATTCCACTTCTTTCCCTTAAAAAACTCTTTGTTTGCTTTCGCAGTATGCTTCGGGTCATTGTCCATCTACACTGTGAAGCGCCGTCCAATGAGTTCTGAAGCATTTTGCTGAATATGAGCAGTTAATATTGCCCGAAACACTTCAGAATTCATCCTGCTGCTTTTGTCAGCAGTCACATCATCAATAAATACAAGAGAACCAGTTCCATTGGCAGCCATACATGCCCACACCATGACACTACCACCACCATGCTTCACTGATGAGGTGGTATGCTTTGGATCATGAGCATTTCCTTTCCTTCTCCATACTCTTCTCTTCCCATCACTCTGGTACAAGTTGATCTTGGTCTCATCTGTTCATAGGATGTTGTTCCAGAACTGTGAAGGCTTTTTTAGATGTTGTTTGGCAAACTCTAATCTGGCCTTCCTGTTTTTGAGGCTCGCCAATGGTATACATCTTGTGGTGAACCCTCTGTATTCACTCTGGTGAAGTCTTCTTTTGATTGTTGACTTTGACACACATACACCTACCTCCTGGAGAATGTCATCCACCAGGGTTGTTTTTCGTGGTCTTTTGGTGTTGCTGAGCTCACCGGTGCGTTCTTTCTTTTTAAGGATGTTCCAAACAGTTGATTTGGCCACACCTAATGTTTTTTCTATCTCTCTGATGAGTTTGTTTTGTTTTTTCAGCCTAATGATGGCTTGCTTCACTGATAGTGACAGCTCTTTGGATCTCATATTGAGAGTTGACAGCAACAGATTCCAAATGCAAATAGCACACTTGAAATGAACTCTGGACCTTTTATCTGCTCCTTGTAAATGGGATAATGAGGGAATAACACACACCTGGCCATGGAACAGCTGAGCAGCCAATTGTCCAATTACTTTTGGTCCCTTAAAAAGTGGGAGGCACATATACAAACTGTTGTAATTCCTACACCGTTCACCTGATTTGGATGTAAATACCCTCAAATTAAAGCTGAAAGTCTGCAGTTAAAGGACATCTTGTTTGTTTCATTTCAAATCCATTGTGGTGGTGTATAGAGCCAAAAAGATTAGAATTGTGTTGATGTCCCAATATTTATGGACCTGAAAGTACAGTAGTGACCAGGATGTTATCATGAGATTTGGCCTGTACAGTCTAACAAGGAAAACAAAATGCTACAATTCTACGACTGAACACTGCACACAAAATTCTTCACCCTAAGACATTTCTCATACAAAAAAAAAAAAAAATCAGTAGTTTCCAGGTGGGTCTGACAGTTCCACAGGCATACTACTACTGTCACAGGCCAACTGGTTATGGAAAACAGGACAGCTTGTATCCTCCACCTAGTATTAAGGGTTCTCTGGTACTGTAATGCAAGCCTGTCTGTGAAGATTCTCATGTGTCCAGGTCATGTCGCATCTAGTAGTATTAAGTCACATTCAACTGGACTTTTGAAAACTTTAGTTATTTTTTAATCCGCGGTGGTGCACAAAAACCCATAAGTGAACAAAAAAGGTGCATATGGAAGCACACACAAAAACGTGCACTTCAGGGTTTGCTTTTGTCCACCCCCCCCCCCCTGAAGGAGTAGGACCTTACCCTAATGCCCTGGGATGCAAGGCTCCTGACAGGAACAAGGTTTCGAACTTGGACTTGGTCCACCTAGCCAAAAGGCCTGGCGGATCCCTCTCCTCATGGTCAGCCAAAGCCAACCAACGAGTACTAAGTCGGTCGAGGGACTCTTCTGAAGAGAGACCCCTTAGTTCAAGGGTAGAAGGAGCCTAATGGCCACACATCCTGCCCCTAGATTTCAGGATAGGCCCAAGGACCACATTCTCCATCCAGTAAAAAAAACAAACACAAAAGTGAAACATGACAAATTGAAGGAGAAAATAATTAATTAAATAGTGACCGTGCAATGTGCACTGGCTAGGCCCTGAGGCCTAATTTTTTTTTTTTCCAAATAGCGAATTTTTTTATTATGAGTTTTAGTGATACAGAATAAAGGAACATGAATAATCACATACATTGTTCAATGCATCCATAAGTAGTTTTAAACATATATCCTGTATGGCTTAGCTGTCTTTAGTTCCTATGATAAACAAGATAGCAAATGCAAACTTCATTTAGTTACTAAATGGTAATCCAATCTTCTTGACTGGAATAGAACTAACAAAAAAGAAAAAAGACATAAATATAAAACAGATATTTGTAGTTGAAAACAAAGTTGCGTAAACCTGTGGTATATAGGGATTAGAAATAGGATAGGAAGAAAAGAAAGAAAGAAGGGGGAAGAGAAGAAGAGCCTTCTAGTTGATTTTATTACCTGGTCATGGTGGGTCCTCCCGGAGGCGCCACAACTCCCAAACCCTGTTATGTGCCTCTAGTCTATCTTGGATTCTAGCTGTCATTTTCTCCATCAGCTCTACATCTCTGATTCTAGCGTATAGGTCCTCAGCTGAAGGCGGGGTAGTGCGTTTCCAATTTAAGGCTATTAGGCAGCGCGCTGCCGTAAGTATGTGTCGCACTAATTTTTTGTATGGTCTACAAATTTTAAGTGGTGATAGTCCTAATAAGAAGAATTTTGGAGTCGCTTGTACTTCGGTTTCTAAGAGGTGGGCGAGGAGGTGACTAACCGTCTCCCAGTATTGAGCTAGCAGTGGGCAGGTCCAATACACGTGTAAAAGAGTGCCTTTAGCTCCCTGGCAACGCCAGCATTTATCTGAGCTATTTGGAAAGATTGTGTGTAGCACATCTGGGGTCATGTACCAGAAGTAGAGGATTTTATATGTGTTTTCTTTACATAGCGTGCACATTGAGCTCTTCGCTGCCTGGTTCCATATTGTCTGCCACTGTGCTAATGTGATGTCTTCCCCTAGGATCTTTTCCCACTTGAGCATGTAGTAATGCTTACTTTGTTCCTCTAGGGGGATGGTATTCAAGATTTTATAGATCTCTGATATAAGTCCCTTCTGTGTATTGCCTGCTAGAATACTGAGGCCTAATTTTGAAGACCGCTCATAGCTTATCCAAGCTATACGTTTAGTTTCAATGAGTTTCTGGAAAATAATCCAGCATATTTATATCTACACAAGTAGCATGGAGGCCTTGATAAAATCACAATGCAAAATGCAGATGAGACTTTGACAATTGTGGAAACACCTTGTTGTAATTACATTATCCAATCCGTGGTGTAAGAAAGGCTTCTTGGTGTTATGCCTTCTATTTACATGGCTGAAGGTGTTAATGATCTACCATGCCAGGGTAGATGTATTAAAAAGGCATTATATGTGGAGTACATATGGTGTTGAAGCCCTCACTCCTGTTCAGAGATGGTGTAACAGTTTCACTTAAATGGCCTCTATTGTGAACCACTTGTCCTCTCCTTTAAGGACAGTGCCATGTCACCGTCTTTAAAGGAGTATCCACAATTTCCCAACTCCCATCCTGTTCTTGGACAGTAATGACTGCCTTTCATGGCTGATGCAAAGTGATTGGATCGTGGTGTCTGTGCTACCTGTGTCAGTGTAAATGATGGTGTATGTTTTTTTTTTTTTTTTTTTTTACACTCATTAAAACTGAAGACATGGCTTGGATAAGTTACCAAACATCTTCAACATTACAGTACAAGTTCAGTTGAATGTGACTACTACTAGATACAATTGTCAAGCAGTGCTCCTGTCTTCTTATCACTGTGTCCGGAAATAAAGCCACCAGTCCTGGGTACATGTTATGGTGTCCAAGAACCAACATGCTAAAGTCCTTCCTACCCAGGCTTGGGTACATATGGAAGTGTTGGTTCCCACCCAGGCAGTGCAGTTGTGTCAAAAAATGCAAAATGGTATAGTTACACTATACAGGCTATGGAGAGGAATTAATGCTTTTTACTTTTTAAGTGTTACGTTCTCAGTTTATACATTGGCAGAATACAGGCTGCCTTATACAGTGGAGTGCAGTTATTCTTATATGTGCATA
The DNA here is from genome assembly GCF_042186555.1 of Aquarana catesbeiana. NCBI lineage: Eukaryota > Metazoa > Chordata > Amphibia > Anura > Ranidae > Aquarana > Aquarana catesbeiana. Next base: position 607,919,124 of record NC_133326.1, on the reverse strand, counting down.
AAAAGATCAGTGGGATCGTCTTGAAAATGTGGGTGTAGGTGTTCTATGGGTAAAAGCATGAACATAAACCAGACACCAGAGAAGAGATGAACAGAAACACCAATAACAAATGTATACTCTGTATTACTTATGTAGGTGATTGGAGAGTGGAATTGTTTTTCTAATACTTTGGTGCAAGTAGGTGTGAAGATTATAACCGTGTTTGTGTCAGTGTTGCTAAGAATTGCATCCTTGGTTCCAAAGGCTTTTATATATGCGCTGTGCCCTCTGTGATTTGTGCATGAGCTGTTTTACTCTTTCCATTTGACAACTGTCCACCTTTCCATTCTTCTACAGGAAGAGATGGCTAAGAACCTGCTGGCAGAGTTCAACCTTGGCTGTGATGCCCACGAGACACAGCACGTGTACAGGGTGTACGTGGCCACTTTCTTGGGCTTTGGGGGCAATGCTGCTCGACAAAGATATGAGGAGCACATCTTCCTCAGTACAATGGAAAAGAACAGGTTAGAAACACAGCCACATTTTTATTGTTTTATACATTTAAATGTAGTTTATTTGAATGCCTTCATTTGGCAGTGCGTTCCAAAAATGAAATGTTCGTGAACCTGCCTACAGTACATCTCATTCACAAGAGTCAGAAGCTGCCCGATGCTCTCTTTTGCAAGAGAGACAGCTGATTTCATTCTTACTACAAGCTAGAGTTTTTATAGTGATTTAATTTTTATAGTAATATGTTTGCCTTTAAGCTCCACAATGCAGGAGAAATGCAAGAGCAATATAAACTTTCTGTTTGCAAAGATGGGTCTATCTAAATCCTAAACTTGTTTTTTAGTTTTGCATAGTGAAAGTAGAGTAGGAAATGGCAAATCCCTTGTCAGTTTTTTTAAATTATTTTGCTTTCTGTGTCCCATTGAGGAAATTTTCCTTCACTTTCTGTCCTATAAATATAAGGCTGCCCATATATTATGCAATTTTCTTTCCTTCAATCACAGATTGAAGGAAAGAAAATTGCTTGATTCTCATATCAACACAGTCAGGCAGACTATACATTATGCAGTTTTGTTCCCTTCAACCACATGTTGAAAGAAAGAAAATTGCTCAATTTCCCCATTAACACATTCGGTGTGAGTGGGGGAATCCCTCTCGCTGTGCTATTGTATTCTGACAGCGGGAGGTTTCCCAGCTGTCAGAATACAATGATCGCTGCTGGCCGCTATAGCAGCCATAGTGATCGAACAAAAAAAACCTGACAGGTTGGTTGTACTGAAGTTGATCAATTGATCAATTTCAGTATAACCTGCCTGTCCATAGGTGGATTTAAACTGGCTGGTTCCTGCTGAAACGGCTGAACTTCGATTTGTCTATGGTTGTCTTTACAGAGCGAGAAAGAGAGGAAATCTCTCCAAAGTAATGGAAATCCCCTCATGGGAGCATATGTCCCTATTAGAATATTTGCCCCTCTACTCCTTTATGGGGACAACTCACGAATTTGGATTTTCCCTTATTTTTGCCCTTCTAGAAGTGGTTACCGGGGGAAATGGAGGTTTTCAGCGCATCTAATTCTCATGACATGTGAGTGTGACCGGCTCTCAATGTAGCCGGTTCACACATGTCCAGGGCGGCCGCGGTGCAGTTTCCAGAAGGGGCCTGTGCGTTTTTGGGTCTGGTTCAGGTGCGAATTCAGGCAAAAAATGCACTGGACCCCAGGCTGAAAACCGTGGGCGCACATATGTGAACTCGGCCTTTAAAGTGGTTCTAAAGTCAGAATATGATTACTGTCAGCCCTTCTGTTCTACCAAGCTATACTACATAGTGTAAATGTTTGTATAAAATTATGCCTCTAAATACCTTCTTTCAGGTCATTTCTGTTCGGTCACGTGACCCCTGGCCACTCTCCTTCCCCGATCTAAGGGCTACGGTTGTAGCCCTTTAGATTGGGGAGAAGAGCGACCAAAGGTCACGTGACCGATCTGAAAGAAGGTATTTAGAGGCATAGATAATGTAAGTAAGATCCTTCGCGCTATCAAAGTGAATATATGCTAATTTGATAAGTGGCAGCAAGATCTAAAGTGTATAAATGCACTTAAATGGTATAAAGTAAATAATGATCAGCGCAGCTTGATAATATATATAAAATAAACGATAAATGATGTGCAAAATCGCTAATTGCGATTATGCAAATTGCTAATGGTGCTGTGCAAAATAACTGAAGCAACAGTAGCCCTATGTTCAGTGTAGATGAATACTGAAGTGCCTATGTTGTAACTGTGCAAAACCGCATAATGATGCTGTGTAAAAATCGCCAAAAAACAACAATAAACAGTGCTGAACAAACCAATCTGAGTATGTGCATATAGTGTTGTGCAAATGCAATAGTGATTCTGGGTATTAATATACTAATGTAAATGCATAGTATATATTAAAGTGCCAATAGCCCTATGTTCAGAGTACATAAACATAGAATGGCTAAGTTGCAACTGTGCAAAAACGCATGATGCTGCTATGTAAAATCGCTGGGTATATGCTAATTAGATAAGTTGCAGCTAGATCCAAAGTGTGTAAATGCACTTAAATGGTATAAAGTAAATGATGATCAGCGCAGTTTGATGATATATATGAAATATTTAACAATAAGCGATAAATGATGTACAAAATCGCTAATTGCAATTATTGCTAATTGAGATTATGTAAATAAATAAATAATGATGCTGTGCAAAATAACTGAAGCAACAGTAGCCCTATGTTCAGTGTAGATGAATACTAAAGTGCTTATGTGCAAAAACGCATAATGGTGCTGTGTAACAATAACAATAAACAGTGCTGAACAAACCAATCTGGGTATATGCACGTATAATAGTAATTCTGACTATGTTACAACTGTGCAAAAACGCATGATGCTGCTGTGTAAAATCGCTGAAAACAATTGTCAGCTCACAGTCACAATTTTTAACACAAGCATTGTGTTATTGGTATTATACATCATTATTTATTTATTTTACATATTTTGTGGTTACACTGGAATTAGGGCATTAATATCTAGGATCATTATTGCATTTGCACAGCGCTTAGTGCACGCACTCTGATTGTTTTTGTTTAGCACTGTTTATTGTTGTTTTCAGCAGTTTTACACAGCAGCATCATGCGTTTTTGCACAGTTGCAACATAGTCATTCCATGTCTATGTACACTAAACATAGGGCTATTGGCACTTTAGCTGTTTTGTACATAAATATATACTATGCATTCACATCAGTATATTAATACCCAGAATTACTATTATACGTGCACATACCCAGCACTGTTTATTGTTGTTTTTTAGCGATTTTTACACAGTATCATTATGCGGTTTTGCACAGTTACAACATAGGCACTTCAGTATTCATCTACACTGAACATAGGACTACTGTTGCTTCAGTTATTTTGCACAGCATCATTAGCTATTTGCATAATCGCAATTTTGCACATCATTTATCGTTTATTGTTAATATTTTATATATATCATCAAGCTGCACTGATCATTATTTACTTTATACTATTTAGAGGCATAATTTAATACAAACATTTACACTATGTAGTATAGCTTGGTAGAACAGAGGGGCATGCAGTAATCATACTCTGACTTTACTGACTTTACTTTACACAGCGGGGAAGAGATCGCTCACACACAGGACCTGACAGGCAGGGGAGAGGGGGAGAGTGGAGAGCAGCAGGATAACGGAGGCATGTAAACTGACCACGGTATCATGAATTGGCAGGCATGATTACTGTGATCAGTTTACATAGGGGGACACAGGAACAGGCAGGATTAACCAGTTTTTTTACAGCATAAAAAGGGACAGATTAGACAGCACAATCTCAATACTGTTTATCCTGCTATAAGGGAACAGGATCTTTTTTTTTTTTTTTCTTCTTATTAGGGTTATAACCTCTTTAACACCAACAAACACATAAACCTGGTTTTGGCCACAGTTCTAAGCCTAACTATAGAGCACTGAATTATAAAAACCATAATCAAGTTGTCAGCACAAAAATTTGTGGTTCAATAAATGTTGGGGTCGGTGACAGTTCTCTCTCCCTTAAGACTTCTAGGGAAGAAGTTGGGACAGTCTCCAGACATGCCATACCTGGATCCATGCCTTCCTTTGGACATCCCAGATAAAATACAACAGGGGGCACAAACCATGTTTGTACGTGGAACAGGTGACTTTCATCTCTGCCATCGAATCATCCAGCCTCTTATGAACTTATCCAATGAAACACAGACTACTTTAAATGGTATCTACCAGCCACCTCTGCCATACCACAACAGTGAGTTCTATGGCTTCTCAGAGTTCTATTACTGCACTGAAGATGTGCTACGTATGGGTGGGGACTACAACTCAGCGCGCTTTCTGAAGGCAGCACAGGTAAACTCATGTCACCTGCCATTTACAAACCAATGAGGGTTAGGTTAATATTTCTAACAGCTTCTGTGTTTGTTCTCAGGATTACTGTGCCACTAAGTGGTCTGTTTTAAAGGAGAGATTTGACCGTGGTCTGTATGCTTCACATGCTGATATGCACCGACTTAAGTGAGTATTAAAAAATAATGTAGTAGTAAACAATAGCAGAACTTTACTCCTTATTTGTATAACCACTTCAGCTCTCATACCTTTCTACCCCTTTTGGACCAAAGCAATTTTTAAGTTTCCATTATGGGTCTGTTTACTCGTACACAGGGCATTTTTTCAGCTGGAACTTGGTGGAACTCAGTTCCACCACCTCTGGCTCAGGCCTGGCTTCTGTGTTTACAAGTGACAGCTTGTCTCCCAACGGTTCCCACAGATCTGACCTGCTGAGCGGCTCCCACTGAGTGCAGGATGGGGACAGGGGAGATGCAGGTGCCCGGGGCATAGTGCGGATGCCTACACCTCTACTGGATGATTTTCCTGCAAGTGAAAGAGGTGATCATCCAGCTAATAAAGCAACAAAAGTAAGACTTGTGGAAGATGGTGGAGTTTTAAAGGAGGGGGAGAAGATGGGACGGTGGTGGTGGTGGGGGGGGGGGGGTTGCAAGCAGAGGTCACAGCTGATGAGGGGTGAATGTGAGATGTGGATGGGGGATGCAGGGGTAAGCAGCTGTGGAAGAAGGCTGAACTCTGAACTCTGCACTCTGTGTGCAGCGCACCCCTGAACTCCATAGTATGTACATAGCGCACCCCCGAACTCTGCACTCTGTGTGTAAACCCCTCCCCCAAACTCTGCGCTTAGTACCTAATGCACTCCTGGTATTTAGTGCCCCTTTAAGATCCTGCCACCGTAAGTGAAATTTGACCACACCCACTATTTGATACAAAGCCTCAGGCCAGTAGAAGGAGCTGATGCTCCAAGCTTGTAGCCAATCCAATGCAGTGTTCCCGGCTGTCTCCCCACTTCCGGTGACGTCATTTCCGTGCATTCCACGCTGGTTTTGTTGGACTTCCTGGTGGACACAGGACGGACTACAGACCTCCCTGTACCCCTACAGGGAGGTCTGTAGTCCGTCCTGTGTCCACCAGGAAGCCCTTGAATACAGTGCGAGGACGTTTAGGAGAGACCTAAGTGACACTCTACTACAGATGAGCATTTTTTAAATCTATATCTTGTGAGTGTTTTGTATCTTGATCATTAAATTGTTTACACTAAAATGCGATCGGATTGTGTTGTTGGAAATTCCGATCGTGTGTGGGCTCCATCGGACTTTTTCCGTCGGAATTTCCGACACACAAAGTTTGAGAGCAGGATATAAAATTTTCCGACAACAAAATCCGATCGTTTAAATTCTGATCGTGTGTACACAAATCCGAAGCACAAAGTGCCACGCATGCTCAGAATAAATTAAGAGGAAAGCTATTGGCTACTGCCCCGTTTATAGTCCCGACGTACGTGTTTTACGTCACTGCGTTCAGAGCGATCGGATTTTCCAACAACTTTGTGTGACCGTGTGTACGCAAGACAAGTTTGAGCCAACATCCGTTTGAAAAAATTTGCTGGGTTTTGTTGTTGGAATGTCCGATCAATGTCCGATCGTGTGTACAGGGCATAATACTACTCAGGTGGCGCTTCCTGTCTTTCCCTCTTTTCCCACTATTTGATACGGTTTGGAGGGTGTGTGGGGGTCGTGGTTAAGTTCCTGCACCTATTTTCTGAAAGAAAAAAACCCTGCTCATAGAAAACCTTGTCATTCTTTTGACATAACAAAGTAATACATAGTCTTTTTGGGGGGCAAACTAGGCTTGCCTTGCTCAAATTATTTTCTATTTCATCCATAGTCAAAAAGACCAAAAAAATGTATATATTTTTTTTGACCAGTATGGGTTAAAAAAAAATGTTTTACTGTAAAAAAAGAAATAAAAATAAAAGGATATATTTTATTCTCTAATGTGTCTCATTAACAATGATCCTAAAAAGATGTTTTTGATGCAAAAGCCTAGCAGTTGTTTGCAAATGAAAGAAAATAAAAAAAGGAAAATAATAATGGAAAAAAATAGTAATGAAAAAAAAAGGGGAGGAATTTGATCTTATATTATGCTGGCCATACACTGTGAGATTTCTCTCATTCAGCCCAACAATTTCCTTGTCCATGCTAAATAAAGTGGATGGAGGAACCTTTCCTGCCGACTATTGTTCTGTAAGCCCTATCAAGTAGGACCGTCTGGTCACACTTGTATTCACTTGTATGGAACTGTACTGTTTCCCTCCATTTTGTAAAGCGCTCTACAAACTATAAATCCTGTAAAATAATAATATCTACACAGTGAATGCATCTGATTGTATGCAGCCTCTTATTTGGCCAACAGATTTCTGCCATGCTCTGTAGATTTTCAGATGGAAGGATATCGAGCCAGATTAAATTCAGTCCATGTAGTAAAAGCATAATTCCCCTGCAAAGTAAAAGCATAATGGGCTAGTATGTATTGCACACTAGCCCATTTTGTGCCACTTACCTGCACACAAAGTCTGCTATCCATCTTCACCCTTCTTCCTTCTGGGGCTGCCGACTCCGGCTCTGTGACTGGCCGAAGCCGCGTGACATCACTGTCGTGCATGTGCACGGGAGCCGCCAGTCACGGCACACGCTGTGGGAGAAACGGCACGGAGGGCCGTTTCTTCACTGTGCATGTGCCAATGACAGCGCAGTGTACATAAAATATCTCCTAAACGGCACACGTTTAGGAGATATTTTCAGTACATATAGGCTTACCTATATGTAAAAATAGGTCAGGGGGGTTTATAACCACGTTATGGGTTATTGAGGCTTAAAAAGAAATACATTTTTAATGTATTTTTTAACTTGTAAGGTTTCTTTAAAGCCCAGCTGTGGGCAAATAAAAAATGATCTACAACTGTAATTTTGCACAGGAGCAGTTGTATTTTGACTGCTGTTCCTGTTGTGTAATGCAAAGCAATCCCTGGCTGCCATTACGGACAGTAATTGCTGGTAATAGTGGCAGGGGAGAGGAGATGAATGTAGAACTTGGGAACTTTGTTGATGTTGTTCAGGACACATGGCCTACATCTATGCCTAACATCCTCAATTGATTATAGCATTTTTAACTTTGTGTGAAAACATTTATTTTTGTTAACCCACTTGCCTGTACTTAAATTAGAACCATAAACTCCAATTAAGAAAATTTTGCTGCAGCACCTAATTATAAGTTCATCTGCATTTTCAGTTTTCTTTTAGCCCCCCCTGCAAAGTCCCACAAATACCTGTTGGTTCAACCAGTGCAGCTTCCCATGATGGTATGACAACAATGCTGCACTGCTAATGAATTCAGAGAAGAGTTGCTATTCTCATATAGTCTTTTCCTGTACTACAGTGGGATAAAAGGATGTTGCAGCTATCAACATTATCATTGCGAATTCAGAAGTCTGTAGTATCTGGCTGTTCCTAGCACTCCCTACTGCTTTCTGGATTGGCAGATCTGCTTCTGTTTACTGTAACTCTCCCACTATAAGCTGCAGTGTCTGTGGGGGGGGGGGGGGGGGGGGTATTGACTGTCATTCAGGACTTTAGTTGTGGTTTAGAAAACTAAGTGCCATAACCTATAGCAACCAGTTATAAATACGTAGCTTAAAACGCCCACTATGCCATCCCCAATGCACACCTTGTCGATCATTAGGTCTGATCTGTTTTCATATTTCTTATCTAGTTTCATCCATGTCATTATGATGGAATTAATATAAGCACTATACACTTGAAATTATTTGAATTGGTCCTAAAGTGGTAGCTGAACCAAGATAAGCTTTTACATAATAGCGAGAAGTTCCCTTATGTCTGGGTAAAATAAAAATAAAATTAAAAAAAATTAGCAAATCTCTGCAATACATGCACATTTTCCCATGTTCTGTTTAAAATACCTGTTGATCCTGCCAGAAATTAAGTGAGCTCCAGTGAATTTCCTATGTAAGCTGACAACAAAATGCTACTGCTGCACTGATATCCCAAGTAATATTTTCAGCCCTGCCTAGTTCTCCCCCTTCTGGATGACAAAACTGACTCTTCTCTCCATAACATAAAGATGGAGTGTTATGTAATCCCCCAGAGAAGAACAGGGTGGAGCTGGCAATGTTGCTTGGGATTTCAGTGCAGCAGAGGCTTGTCAGCTCACTAGTATCCTGCTTTTTTTGCTAAACATAGTCCTCACAATTTGTGTGTCTTGTCTGACACACACTTGAAGGGTTTTGGTCATCGGGTGGGATTTCTGTGCATTGATTTAAATGTGTGATTATTTTTAGGTTTAATGTTAGAACCTCTTCCAAAAACCCTTGTCCTGTTTTGCATACAGGTACCAGTGCTTCAAGTCAGCTTGGATGTATGAAGTCTTCCACAATGGTTTCTCATTTCCTGCTAATTACAGCAGTCTAAAGACTGTGCTGCAAGTGTATGACAAGGAGGTGCAGTGGACGCTGGGAGCCATCTTGTATAGAACACGATTTTTACCACTGAGGTATAAAATACAAAAAAAAAAAAAAAACAAGTTGTGTAGCAATGAAGATGCTTACTACTTCCAATTATTTCAGGTACTTGTATAGCGCCATTAATTTACACAGCGCTAGTAGAGTGCGGAAAGGTTAGAGACTCTGAGTATGGCTTTATCGCTGTCTCTGCCTTCCCGTTCTAGGGACGCTCACACCCTTCCTTTTCCTGTACAGGTGTCACAGGGGCTGGAAATAAGGGAAAACCTCCCCAAAAAAAGCACAGCTGAAGTTTTAACTCTTTCACTCTCAATCCAAATCTGAAAAAAATTGTTTTTCTTTATTGTCCATTGAGGGACATAGGAAGTCTTAAAACTTTTGGTTACGCTGTCGCCTACAGGGGAATTTGACACTGGCAGACAGAATAACCCCTCCTACTACCAGCATGTCTCAGTTCTTGTCCAGTGTCCCAGGAGGATATATGTCTTTTCTTGCTGTTGTAAAGACTAGCCTATTATTTTATGAACAGTTTCACTTTTTGTTAGATGCAGGAGAGATAAAACCCCTAGAGCAGGGGGTGTGGCTAATTAATTTTCCCAAAGGGCCACATGAGAAGCTGGGACTGTTGAGGGCTGAACTTAATTCTGCTCAATATGAATTTTGGACCTGGGAAGGTCCGTGAGTAAAATATACATGTAAAAAACAAACAGCTGGCACTAGGAGTCATAGATACAACTGCTCAAGAAATAGGTCTCTTTCAGATGGTGGGTAGTCAGGGGGTGGTGAAGATGGATGGCTGCCCACCCAAACTGTAAAATTACAGCCGGACAGGGCTTTTTCACATGCCGCAGCCACTGCATTTTTGCCTTGGACTGTAGAGTTTGACAAGCAGCACCACTTGTCATACCTTCCCATTGAGTTCAGCGGAGCCGTGCTGCAACCACGTGCAGTGCATGCAATTGGAGTGCGGCATTATAGCGTTAAGTCAGGCAGTGAGGAGGCAATACAAGACTTGCTCACTGCCTGTAAAATGTTCTCTGAAAAGCATTGTGATTGGAAGGAGAGATCCTGAGATTGGTACAGTGGGGATTTCTGCAGATCCTGACCTGGAGTGAAGAACAGGTGCACGGCTCCTGGGATTTGCAGTGTGCAGGCACTAACTCTGGAAGAACTTGGCCTGGCAGCAGAGTAGCAGGAGAGCATTGAGATGTCTCCTAGACTGCACTCTCCCACCAGAACCAATCCTCCCCACTGTACTAATCAGATCTCCTTCCAGTTCCTGCAGCTCTCCACACGGACATCTGTCAGCTTCCTCAGTAAGTGGAGGCATCCAGGGACTGATGTAGCCCTGGGGCTGCAAATTGCCCAGGTCTGCCTTAGAAAGTTTTATATCTTTTTTGGACTTGATTGAAGAGATCTCTTCACTAGAGATGGGCTCAGGCGTGTTCGGGACCCCACTTGTCCAATCCCGCCAGGAAGCTGACACTGCACACCCCTAATCACAGGCAATGAGACATTTCTCAATCTGTGCAGCTGCAGAGTGGGAAATGTCTCACTGCCTGTGATTAGCGGTGTGCAGTGTCGGGTTCCTGGCGGGATCGGGCATGTGGGATCTGGGAACACACCCAAGCCCATTCTTACTCTTCACTTGACTTCCTGGCCCTGCACACCTGCTGTGGTCATAGGGAGGGAGATCCAGCTCTCTGTTAATATTTTTTATTATTATTATTATACAGAATTTATATAGCGCCAACAGTTTATGCAGCGCTTTACAACTTGAGGGTAGACAGTATAAATACAATACACTTGAATACAGTAGGAATCAGAGGGCCCTGCTCCTTAGAGCTCACAATCTAAAAGGGAAGGTCAAGAGATACAAGAGGTAATAACTGCGGGGGATGTGCTGATGGAGAGAATAAATGTACAGTTGTTAGGTGGGGGCCAGATAGGCTTCTCTGAAGAGATGAGTTTTCAGAGATCGTCTGAAAGTGGACAAAGTAGGAGAAAGTCGGACAGATTGGAGTAGATATCTTGAGCTCGGTTTTGGATAGGTTGAGTTTGAGGAAGTGATGTAACATCCAGGCTGATATGTCTTCTAGTAAGTTGGTGATGCGTGAGGAGACAGAGGGAGACAGCTGGGGGGTGGAGAGATAGATTTGGGTGTCATCAGCGTAGAGATGATTTTGAAAGCCATGAGAGGCAATCATTTGACCCAGGGAGGTGGTGTAGATTGAGAAAAGGAGAGGTCCAAGAACAGAACCTTGGAGGACATCCACGGAGAAAGGAAGAGGAGAGGAGGAAGTAGAGTTGTAAGTGACACTAAAAGAGCGGTGGGATAGGTAGGATGAGAACCAGCGATGAGTACAGTCACGGAGACTGTTGAATCCTTTATTTTATATTATGGATATATGAATGCAGCAGGAGCTTAGGTGGGCGAAGGTGGACAGGAACACTTTAAACATTAAATAAGTGGTATGTTTTGTAACCTCAGCACCAGATCTCTGTAAAGCAATCGCAAAAAATAGAAAAAGATGGGACTTTGATGGAGCTAAATAGCACCATCTTTTTCTATTTTTTGAGATTTAACACTTCCAGATGAACATGAGCAGGATTTATAAAATCAACACTCACTAATATTCAAGATATAGAAGGATCTAGGGTCTGATTCAGCCCACTATGCTTCACCTATAAATAAAATACCACTTTTAGTGGACTGAAGACAAACTTTTGTTTAGATAGCCAATAACAAATCCATAAAAAATATGCAATTTAGGTGTATTGAACATAACTAAACTTCAAAAACACTTAGAATCTATTAATCAACAAATACAGGCAGTGGTCTGCCAATAGTAAATGAACAGAATTAATTCCACATCTATAGCTGACCTTTACATAGGGGTTCCTTGATGTAAGCCTATGTATACTATCTATATCTTTACTGCAGTCTTTGTCATATATTTTTTATCTTATTTCTCATCTACAGGGACATTCAGCAAGACCAGTTTCGTGGCAGTCATCCACACTGGCGTGGAGCGTCTTTTGTGTACAACCACTACCTGTTCCTGGTGTGTTTCATGGTGGTCCTGCTGTCTATTATGCTGTACCTGCTAAGGCTTAGACGTATTCACCGGCGCATGCAGCGGAACACATCTTCCTCTGCACTTTGGGTGGAGCAAGGACTGCAGCCATCTGGGCTCCCTGGCACCTTGTAAAGAACTGACAGCAATATGTTGCACATCCTCACCACCCTGTTTGGTGGAATGGGTTAGCTAAGAAGGACTTTGTGAACCGTCTAGTGGCTCCCTCTGCTGGAAAGAGAGGAACCTTGGTGAGGATGACCTTGGCTCCTGCAATGCCATCCTGGATGGGAGGAAACAGATTAAAGCCATGTTTTATGCCTCAGGGTCCCCTACCTGTTAATAAAAAGGGGTGCAAGATGTGTTCATGTGACCTCTATGGAGGACACAGCACATACATTTCCACTTTAGGGTTTCCCGCAACAGGGAGAACACACTGTCTTCTGTAATAATGCTTACCTTGCACTTTACTCCATGGCAACAGACATTTGTTTTCTATGAGCTCTGCAAGGTTTAAATAGAAGTTGTGTTTCAAAATATGATCTCAGTACTGTAAGATGCACAGCTTATTGTTTGATAGGAAGAGATATGAACTGTTATGTATTGTGATGTTTACTTGTATCTGCTTCCCAGAGGCCTGCCATTTTGAGAGCTGAAAGAATGCTCAGTTTATTATTAAATATGGGGCTGACTGGTGCCAGCCTCCTTCCAGGAAAAAAAAAAGATGCTGTTTGTCTTACCTCAGTTTTTCTGGACCACAAACCAGAAAGTGTTAGAGTTCTTCACCTCTGCCCTTTTTCTAGGGTGGTGAGGCATAAAGGCATCAGCATTGCAGACAGGCAACTAGCATTTTCAGGAAGAGAGGTCATTAGTGGCCGCCCACATATTTCTTCCATGACCGATTTTCTTTTACATGGAAAACTCCGATCTGACTTTGACCTCTGTATGTAGCAAAACAAGGAACCTACCAGAACCTCCAGGTTTCATCAGAAGCTGAAGTTGCAGATTTTATTTGCGGCTTCATGTGTTGGGGAAATCTTGCATTGTGGTACCACCCATTACATTACATAAATCATTGCCACTATATTAAAAAGTTACTAAACCCAGGACCCTGCATTCACTATATCTGGTCTTCCACAGTCCAAAGAACATGGAAATGCAATTATTGTAGTAAATATAAACTGCTAAATACCCTTTCTTATCAGCAGTATATAGCAGTCTTGTGGCTTCTATCAGTGTCTGGCCGAGCACTAGTTAAAGCTTGTAGGAGGAGTATTCATTCTCCTCGGACTGTCCTATGAGGCCGCATGACCCCTGACCCTCTGGACAGTGCTGATTGGCCCTGTGCGGATCACATGCACCCTCCCAAAAAAAAAAAACTCTCTAGCAATACACAGCATGTGCAGCTTGTCCCAGAGGCTCTGTTCTATCCGGAGATGTATTGGGGACAGTGGAATGAGGGGAGGATCAGAGAAGACAGGATCAAACAGCCTTTTTACACAATGCGCGTGATTAACCTCTTAGGTTCCATAGTGAGTACAACAAGCATGCTTTACTGCATATACAGACTGATTTCACTGTTGTGGGTTTTGGAACGCTTTAACTGTATAATTGTGTATTAGTTTGCTCAGCCATGTAAAACATCCAGACCTCTTCATATTAGGACCAAGATGGGGACCAAAGTGCGGTCAAAAACAGGTGTAGAAACAACATTTAGGGATCGCTGTGCTTAGATCTGTAATATATATGGGTTTGAATACATCAGTATTATACGCTATTGACCCATGCACACAGCTTCATTTTGGTCTGTGACGTTTAGCTCTGTAAACCAAAACAAGAAGAGTCTGCATCCACAGTCCGGGGTTTGACTGTATGTTACGCTGTACGCATGCAAAGGTATGTGGATGCACTCTCCAGTTTTAGTAAATCAACTCCTATGTGTAGTAAGTGGGGGTGATGCAGGTTTAGAATGACTAAAGGCTGAAGTCCTGCTCTACCACCATGTGAATGTCTCCTTAGGGGCAAAATTTCAAAAAAGTTTAGACGGCGCATACATGGAATTACTTTAGATAGTACACATCTCATCTCATGCGAACAAACAAGTGTAGACTGTATGAGCTGAAATACAGTACAGACCATTTTTTTTTAATGCAGGATCTTGCTGGCAGCAAGGAACTGTATATGGCTGTGTACATGTGTGGGGCCTTAGTGTGGCAAGAGTTACTGTCCACAGCTAGCTAGATTTGTGACACAATTGCAGAGCCTCAGTGCACTAGAAAGTACCAATATAAGGAAAGATATTGTGGTTCCATCTATAAAAATGGCTGCCTTTGTTGGGTTTTTTTTTTTTTTGTTCAGTAAACTTCTCCACACTGGAGTGGATGTAACACAGCATCCAGCACTTTACTTCCTGGGTTGGAGAAGTCATAAAAGACTTAACTCCATAGAAAACATAAATCTATAGAAGTAGAAATAAGTCATTCAAGTTAGTACACATTGTTAGACCTGGTATTTGCAGGGCGGTTGTCAGAGGTCAAAACCACCTGCCAATCATCAGCAATGTGTCAGAGAATTGCAGTGGGAACAATCCCTATTGTCTCTGGTTTTCTTTCAGCTCTCAAAATGGCCTCCTTGTCTATGTTCCATGCCTCCATGCCTTGCTAATGTTGTCAACTCCAAGTAAATCGGTACTATTGGAATATTGGTTCATTCCACAAAATGGCTGCCTTTTCTACATAAGACGACAGGTCAATGGGTAAGTTCACATTTTTCATAAAAAAATGAAAAGGTGAACTAACTCTGAAAACCTACCTTACCCTCCTGGTCCCCTCTGCAGTTAGCTGGTCCCACACCACTGTCCCACTGCCTCCACCAGTAAGGGGCCACACACTGAGAATCTTCACTACACACCTCCGGTGGCTGTGTAGCGGTAATTGGTTAAGGCAGCCACATTACCGCATTGACCAATGAGAAGCTCTTCTGTCCTCTGGAACCAGGTCCCAGAGGAAAGAAGGCTCAACAGATTTTCATTGGTCACGTGGCCACATTGATGAATCACCGTTCAACATTGCCTGCATTATGATGCTACACAGCCACCAGGGCTGTGTCTCGTTAGGATTCTTGGTGTGCATCATTATAGTGACTGGCGGAGGCGGTGGGAACTTGGCATAGAGCAGTGGGGACTGGGACAGTTTTTAAAGTGAATTCATCTTTTCATTTTTTTTATGGAAAGGTAAGGTTATCCTTAAATTATCTGTTCACTCCAGTCTCTGTCCTTAGTCTTGCTGTACTATCCTCAGTGCTCTGAGTCTCTCCCATGCTGCTCTATGATGAGAAATCATAACGTGTCATTTAAAGGAGTAGTTGCTGCTATCTTTGTGCCCTTCAGAGCTCTCAAGACTTAAACTGCAGAGGTTATATGAAGGTTATGGTTCTATGAATTCAAATGTTTTCTGAAGACACCTGTTCCCTAGGGACATAGTGTGTTTAGGTTTTCAAATAAATGCTTACAGATGTCGTCTGCCTGTCCCGCTAATGAAACCAGATTCACACGTGTCAGTCTCATGATATGTGACATGGCTTACAGGGTAATGTCCCACGTTAGAGACATGATAAAAACTATATGAATAGAGACATTCCCTGCATGTCTGCATGTTCATGTTTTCAGAGCCTGGTGTGAATGTATTATTGTACACATTGTATATAGTGGGTGCACAGTTTTCAACAACTGAAGAACGGAAAATTGGAGGTGTTCTCCCTAAACACCAGACATCTTTCGGCTGGCGTTCTTTAAAGTGAGTATTTGGTTAAGTGCAATGACCAAAAACTCCACTTTTTCCGTACTGCTTTTTTTTAATAGAGAATACCAAATAATTATTGTCTTTTAGGTTAAAATTATCTTTTTTTTTTTTTTAATTGAGTCCTATTGTAGGGGAATCATATTGGTTATAAATGATTAGCTTTCCATTTCCAAAAGGGACACATTGCATCCTCTTTTTGAGTTTTAATGCCTACATACTTAAATATACTATATGGCCAAAAAGTTTGAGGACCCCTGATCATACCACCTACCACTATATTATCAAAACTACATAGACACCGCTCCAAAATAATAAAGTAGAACTATGGGCAAAATGTTTTTTTCATTTTGGATAGAGTAGGGAGGGTTATAACACCTGTTGGTTTATTTTTTGCCATGTATGCCCAATTAGGGAGATTTACCATCACTTCCTGTCCCATAGCTAAAACAGGAAGTGAGAGTAAATCCCTGCAAAGTAAGGGAATCCCTTGGGGGCCCCACGCCATCTGAACTAGTGTCCGCATTGGAAGATTTCCCCTCTAATACTTTTCTGGGGACAACCCAAAATTTGTGATTTTCTTTTACTTTCCATGCTAATGGTAAACCAGACAAATATAAATAATGACTCTCCCTAATGGGAGCACAGACGGCAAGAAAAACTGACAGGTGTTCCAATGCCTCTCCGCTGTATCCAAAACTAAAGAAAAAGTTTTGCTTTTTATTATAATTTAAGTTCAGGTGTTTAAATTTGCTTTCAAGTTTAAGTTCACTTCTCGGCCTTTTGGCTAAGATCAAATGTAGTATCTGTTCTTATCAGTTGCCAGAGGAGGAACTATGGGAGGGCAGATGCAAATCCAATGGTGTCATTGCACCTGGAAGGGCGGTTTTGGTAGTGGCTCAGATCTGATCATCCTTGTTGGTGTCAGCGGGGTCGAGTCTGAGCCGTCCAGAAGGGTGCTCCTGGTGAGGATGGGTGCTGCATCTGGGTCTGACCCAGAGGGTCGGGTCCCTGGCCTTCTGGCCTAGATTGGGGTAGCTCTAGCTCTGGTCAGTTTTTCGTGAGAGAGCACAGGCTCCTCTCTAGCTGGAGGGGGAGGAGCAGTTAGTATTCCCTGAATGTAATTAGGTAGGAGTGATGGGAGCAACGGTGGGGCCTGATGGTAAAGGGCTCTTACCAAGCTCCCAGAACTTCAGGCCTTTCTGGCTGGGGTGGGGGCTGCTGTGGTCTGGGTTGTTGGTCAGGGTTGGTACCGAAAGCCTATGGTGTATGTGCCCCTGGAGTGGCAGTCCAGGGGTGTCATAATATCACTGAGAGCGAGGGTCACTTTGATTTGTGGCACCATGGTCACTGCACCATTACATGCTTTTTTAGCACCTGCCTCCTGGGTCGGGCCTTTTGGCTGGGACCGGAGGAATTTTCTTATTCCTGGCCGGAGGGCCTGGTCATTGTATTGCACAATGGCCACCTTTTCACTCTCCTCTCCACTTCCTTGCTCCCCCACTTTATTTTATTTATTCCTTTTGTGTGTCACTTTTTGTATTTTTGCATTGTACATGGTTTGTTGCACTGTGTGACTGGTAGGGTTGCAGGTCCTCGGGCCTGCCCTGAAAGTCTTGGGAGGGGGTGGACATGGCCTTTTGGCTTAGTTCGCCCTTGACCCCCACCTAGTACTTGGGTGGGTCTGTTTCGGTAGGCCCTCCAGAGAAAGGGGTCCCTCTGGTTTCGGGCCAAGATGGACCAAATGTAAGTACCCTTGTCCCCATCAGGAGCCTAATGCACCGGGGGATTCAGGGCAAGGCCCTCTGATTTTAGAGGGCTTGTGTACTCGTTGCACTTTTTAGTGTTTCACTCTCTATGTGTGTGCACATTTTTTTGGCACCGGTGAAGTTTTTGAGTGTGTTTCACATGCCATGGGCTTTCAAAAAAAAAAAAAATTAAGTTCAGGTGTTTCCAGTGAAGGGTACTGATAATATTACAGCATATAAAACATTTTAGACAATTGTGCACTTCAAGCCTTGTGACAACAGTTTGGAGAAGGCCTTTTTCTGTTCCAGCATGACTACACTCCTTTGGACGAAGGCAGCTCTATAATAACGTGCTAAACATTCCACATGGCACTCAAAGTGAGATTAGACTCCACGCTCCATAATTACTTCTCAGGTGCTGGCTTGAC
The DNA here is from genome assembly GCF_042186555.1 of Aquarana catesbeiana. NCBI lineage: Eukaryota > Metazoa > Chordata > Amphibia > Anura > Ranidae > Aquarana > Aquarana catesbeiana. Next base: position 607,901,135 of record NC_133326.1, on the reverse strand, counting down.
TCATCTCCACGGATGAAGTCAATTATACCAGCAACAGGAACACGACATACTGAGATGCAAAATGATATTCTTCCTTTATTAAAATAGCCAGCAGGGACAAGTCCCATGGAGGAATTCATGTGGCCTTTACAAAACCATGACCTCATCCCTATTGAAAACTTTGCCTTGGGTGCTAAAGCACCTTGTCTATCTACACAGACCTATTGAACGCTTTTGGGATGAAGTGGAATTTTCATTTGAACCAGGTCTTATCATCCACCATCTGTACCTGACCTCAAAAATGCTCTTTAGGCTTAATAGGTACAAAATCGTGTGGAAACCTTCAAGGGTAAAGGGTGTTATAGCCACAAAGTGTGCGGCAGTGGGGGAAGGATTCCATATTTTGAAATGGAGTGTCCTGTAGGTATGATGGTCAGGTGTCCACAAACTCTTGGCAGATATCTCCTCCACCTCAGCTGTGTCACAGTTCCAAGTTGTTTCATGTATTAATGCCCATTAATTTCAGTTGTTTCATGTATTAATGCCCAATACATGTACTGTATATTTTTGGGTTTGATATCCTTTTTGAAAAATTATTTGGCAAAAGAAAACACCTACACCTACAAAACATAAATCATTGAATTTGTGCACAATACACATCAAACGCATTATGGGACCATTTTGTACAGCTTGGTCTGGTAAAACAGTAAATTGGGTCTTTCCTGATTTAATATTCCATCAATCCAGTAAAAAAAAAAAAAAAAAAAAAAAAAAAACTCCAGTTGCATCTGATTGAAAACTTTACAATGCATTCATTAATTGGACAAATAAATTAAAGTAACTAAGTGTTGAGAGAAATACGGGGCTTGCCATTACTGACCTTCTGAAAATTTCAATTTACTGGATGTTGCGTTGCACCCCTGGCTGCCTCCCTATGAACTTAACATTAACCTGTGCTGTATAAAACCTTTAAACAAAGATAACTGGTAGCTAGGTGGCAGCAAGAGTTTTCAGGTCATACCTTTAAACTCCTTTATAGTAAGCACCCTCTAAACTCCACCAGAACCCCTTAAATTTTATCTTCAATTACAGGATTTCTAAATGTTCTTATTTGTATAGGCATGCCTAAATATCCAGAGATTGGAGATTTTAGGGGGCTCAGACAGCACTGTATGGTTTCTATAGCAAAGCAGCACCCTATGGTGCCTCCTATTTATGTATGTGACCTTGATAAAGGGGGACCTACATGTCCTAAAAAACATCACAGCAATTTTGTTTGTGTGTGTGACATGAATCTCTAAGTTAAAGAGACCCTGTCATAAACTTAAAATAATGCAGTAACCGCATAGAAAAATCAAGTATTTTAAAAGCTTAATTGCAGCGCTTTCCTGTTCTGTAATGATTTTTTTTTTTTCTTTTATCCACTAGCAATGTGCTCTTGAACTTACTTTAAAAAATGACTAATCCATTCGATAGCACTGCCCCTCCTTGCAGAGATCATAGCTTTCTCCTCTTCTTGAAATTATACTGCCAGGGGTCTGCAAACTTTCTAAACAAGGGGCCAGGTAATTGTCCTTCAGACTTTAGGGGGCCGGACTGTGGCCAGTGGTAGTAGAAAATGCCACAGCATCAGTGAGAGCAACAAAGCCTCAGGCTTGGGAGTAAGAAATTACATAGCAGTAGTCAGTAGAAGGAGAAATTGTACCCCATCATGGATATTATTGAAAGACTAATGCCTCATCATTGGTGATAAATTGGAGGAATAGTGCCCCATTATTGGTGTCAATAGGAGGAATAGTGCCATTAGTATCAGTAGGGGGAATTGTACCCCCCCATCATTGATGTCAGTGGGTAAAATTATGCCCCATTGTTGGTGTGGAAGTGGAAGGAGTTATGTGCCACTCTTGGTGTCAGTAGGAGAAGAAATGGAGCCTAATTGTTGGTGTCAGTAGAATAGTGCCTTGTATCATTGGAAGAAATGGTGCCCCAAGGGTCGGATAAAGACAAGCAAAGTGCCACATCTGGCCTGCAGGCCTCAGTTTGGAGACCACTTCTCTGTGTTGGCTTAACTCATCCATCCCTCCCTACACAAGCAAGGCAGGGGAATATTATACAGTGTCAACTGAGTGACTGCTTGGGAGCTGCTGACATCACATCGGGGATGGTGACACCCAGCAGCAGTCTCAGGGCTTTTAGAAGCTCACACAATGAAGGCTTTTACAGGTATATAACATGCCTAATATATGTTAAATGCATATATAATCCTAAGGGAATATTGTTGAACTAAATGGTCTGACAGGGTTTCTTTAAGCAGGTGACTTCACTAAACTTCACAATGTGCTGCCCCCTTGTCTGCATTCTTATCCAGCAGTCAGAGACAGAGACAGTTTTACAGGGTTTTAGTACGACACAGGTTTACCTTAAAGCACAACAGCCTACAAATTTTTTTAGGTGTCTGATAGAAGGGGATAAGCAAGTCTCACAAACAAATTAAGGTCAGACTTAAAGCACTACCAAAAAAACTGTGGAAGGGCATCAAACCCTAGCAGAGTCCACAACAATAAAATTGTTTTTGGTGGAGAGGTCTTCCAAGTTATGCTGGCCAATCCATTTGAGCCCATTACAGCTTAACATATTTATTGAGATTGGAAAACCAGTAGTCCATCTGATTGATTGTTATGCTTCTCTGCTGGCACACAAAACAGAACATGTCCCATAAACTGCCTCCTTTTAATAACCATGTATGGGACTTGATCCATCTGTTAAAGGTTGATGTCAGCCCAGAGCCTGCTGGAAAGACACGTTCCAGCAGAGGAGTGATGAGAAGTCTAAGTCATGCCAGCTCTGTCTGAGTTATCTCATGCCCAGTCCTTGCTGTCCTTCCTTTTCTTCTTCCTGCTCTTGGATAAACCTCTCTTCGGCTCTATTCCCCCTTCAATGACCCAGCAGCTCCACTCTACATTCTGCTTGCCTTCCTTTCTGCAATTTCTCTTCCCAGCTCCACTTAAAGTTCATGTGCAAGTTTTTCTTAATTTTTTTTTTTTATGTCTTACGCCTGTTAATTTATCATTTTATTTAAATAAAAAACTGAATACTTGCAATTGTGGGTTTTGTTGCTGTAGACTTTGCAGGGAATTATTCCTGTTTCCAGCTGGATGTGTGATCCATTTTATTAAATCAAGATGTCCTCGGTCTTTAGAACTAGTCTTCACAGCCTCTCACCATCCCTACTGATCATCTGTAACTTGGTAGCCACAGGGTGCCGGAAATGGGAGCAGTGGGGGATGACATGGTCTAACTGAGAAGATACAATGGCATTTTTAAAAGTACTAAAGGCCCCCTAGGAATGTAATAATAGTGTCTGATCCTTTAGTAGTTAATGTTTTGGAACAAGATGCTTATGTGTACAGTTTGTTAAGGACATGAGTATCGGTTACCAAGACACATGTGTCATCATTCATCCATCTTTTTAGGATCAGTGGCGTTTAAAGGGACATTTTTCTTGGCTTTCAGAATTTTGTGTGTATAGCTGTTTTTCTCTCATCGTGTTTTATGATATGTTGGTTCTTTTGCTCAAAAACTCATAATAAAAACCCTGTTTGGGATCAGCCGACTCCAATGCCATAAAGGGAATAAGGAAAAAAGGAAAGGAAATACACAGCCCACTCTGCAAGTACAAAAAGTCATATCAAAAACACATAAATGTAATAGCCAATGATGAAAACTGAATCATTCACAACATGTCAATCATACTGTGCTAAAAACTCAATGTCCACCATTCTTGCCCCTATCCAGTGACAGTAATATATATATATATATATATGTATGTGTGTGTGTGTGTGTGTGTGTATATATATATATATATATATATATATATATATATATATATATATATATATATATATATATATATATATATATATATATATATATATATAGTGGGGCAAAAAAGTATTTAGTCAGCCACCAATCGTGCAAGTTCTCCCACTTAAAAAGATGAGAGAGGCCTGTAATTGTCATCATAGGTATACCTCAACTATGAGGCTGGGTTCACACTGGTCCGACAAACGCTCCGACATTGGGAGCTCATGTCGCATGACGTGTGAAATTTAATGTTTCCCTATGGGAGCCGTCCTAACTGGTCCGACACAAGTCGTTCCGACTTTAGAAATGCTCCCTGTACTACTTTGGTCCGACTTTGATCCTACTTCAGTCTATTGACTATCATTGAAGTCGGATCAAAGTCGGATTGCCGTCTTGCATGATCCGACTTTGGCACGCGACTTGTGCTCAGATGTTCTTGAGGGGGAACTCCGCGCCAAATTTTAAATAAAAAACCGGCATGGGTTCCCCCTCCAAGAGCATACCAGGCCCTTGGGTCTGGTATGGACCTTGAGGGGAACCCCCTACGCCGATAAAAACGGCGTGGGGGTCCCCCCCAATCCATACCAGACCCTTATCCGAGCACGCAGCCCGGCCGGACAGGAATGGGGGTGGGGACGAGCGAGCGCCCCCCCCCCTCCTGAACCGTACCAGGCCGCATGCCCTCAACATGGGGGGTTGGTGCTTTGGGGGAGGGGGCGCGCTGCGGCCCCCCACCCCAAAGCACCTTGTCCCCATGTCGATGAGGACAAGGGCCTCTTCCCGACAACCCTGGCCGTTGGTTGTCGGGGTCTGCGGGCGGGGGGCTTATCGGAATCCGGGAGCCCCCTTTAATAAGGGAGCCCCCAGATCCCGGCCCCCCACCCTATGTGAATGAGTATGGGGTACAGCGTACCCCTACCCATTCACCTAGGAAAAAAGTGTCAATTTAAAAAAAAAACACTACACAGATTTTTAAAGCATTTTATTAGACAGCTCCGGGGGTCTTCTTCCGACTTCGGGGGTCTCTCCGGTTCTTCTCCACGCTCTCCGGATCTTCTGCCGGGCTCCTCCGCTCTCTTCTGCTCTTTTGCCGCTCTTTTGCTAAAGCGGAGGAGCCCGGTCTTCAATCTTCTGCCTTCTGCCTTCTGCCTTCTGCCTTCTGCCTTCTGCCCTCTTCTCCTGATGTTGACACGACGCTCTCTGGGGCTAGAATGCTCTCTGTGCGCTCTGCTCTGACTTATATAGGCGGTGACCCCGCCCCCTTATGCCGTCACAGTCCCTGGGCATGCTGGGACTGTGACGTTTTAGGGGGCGTGGTCATCGGGTGATGACCACGCCCCCTAAAACGTCACAGTCCCAGCATGCCCAGGGACTGTGACGGCATAAGGGGGCGGGGTCACCGCCTATATAAGTCAGAGCAGAGCGCACAGAGAGCATTCTAGCCCCAGAGAGCGTCGTGTCAACATCAGGAGAAGAGGGCAGAAGGCAGAAGGCAGAAGGCAGAAGGCAGAAGGCAGAAGGCAGAAGATTGAAGACCGGGCTCCTCCGCTTTAGCAAAAGAGCGGCAAAAGAGCAGAAGAGAGCGGAGGAGCCCGGCAGAAGATCCGGAGAGCGTGGAGAAGAACCGGAGAGACCCCCGAAGTCGGAAGAAGACCCCCGGAGCTGTCTAATAAAATGCTTTAAAAATCTGTGTAGTGTTTTTTTTTTAAATTGACACTTTTTTCCTAGGTGAATGGGTAGGGGTACGCTGTACCCCATACTCATTCACATAGAGTGGGGGGCCGGGATCTGGGGGCTCCCTTATTAAAGGGGGCTCCCGGATTCCGATAAGCCCCCCGCCCGCAGACCCCGACAACCAACGGCCAGGGTTGTCGGGAAGAGGCCCTTGTCCTCATCGACATGGGGACAAGGTGCTTTGGGGTGGGGGGGCCGCAGCGCGCCCCCCTCCCCCAAGGCACCACCCCCCATGTTGAGGGCATGCGGCCTGGTACGGTTCAGGAGGGGGGGGGGCGCTCGCTCGTCCCCACCCCCATTCCTGTCCGGCCGGGCTGCGTGCTCGGATAAGGGTCTGGTATGGATTGGGGGCGACCCCCCACGCCGTTTTTTCGGCGTAGGGGGTTCCCCTCAAGGTCCATACCAGACCCAAGGGCCTGGTATGCCTCTGGAGGGGGAACCCATGCCGGTTTTTTATTTAAAATTTGGCGCGGAGTTCCCCCCTAAAGATTCATACCAAACACAGTGCCGGCATTGGCGGGGATCCAAGTCGGATCCCCGTTCATTGAAAGTCGGACACATGCCGGCTTCATGTCGCAGGGCAAAGTCGGATCCAAAGTAGGACGGCTGTCGTGTCGCACCAGTGTGAACCCAGCCTGAGACACAAAATGTGGAACAAATCCAGACAATCACATTGTCTGATTTTTGAAAGAATTTATTTGCAAATTATGGTGGAAAATAATGTATTTGGTCAATATCAAAAGTTCATCTCAATACTTTGTTATATATCCTTTGTTGGCAATGACAGAGGTCAAACATTTTCTGTAAGTCTTCACAAGGTTGTCACACACTGTTGCTGGTATGTTGGCCCATTCCTCCATGCAGATCTCCTCTAGAGCAGTGGTGATGTTTTGGGGCTGTCGCTGAGCAACACAGACTTTCAACTCCCTCCAAAGGTTTTCTATGGGGTTGAGATCTGGAGACTGGCTAGGCCACTCTAGGACCTTGAAATGCTTCTTACGAAGCCACTCCTTCGTTGCCCGGGCGATGTGTTTGGGATCATTGTCATGACCCAGCCACGTTTCATCTTCAATTCTCTTGCTGATGGGAGGAGGTTTGCACTCAAAATCTCACGATACATGGCCCCATTCATTCTTTCATGTACATGGATCAGTCGTCCTGTTCCCTTTGCAGAGAAACAGCCCCAAAGCATGATATTGCCACCCCCATGCTTCACAGTAAGTATGGTGTTCTTTGGTTGCAACTCAGCATTCTCTCTCCTCCTAACACGACGAGTTGTGTTTCTACCAAACAGTTCTACTTTGGTTTCATCTGACCATATGACATTCTCCCAATCCTCTTCTGGATCATCCAAATGCTCTCTAGCAAACCTCAGACGGGCCCGGACATGTACTGGCTTATGCGGGGGGACACGTCTGACACTGCAGGATCTGAGTCCCTGGCGGCGTAGTGTGTTACTGATGGTAGCCTTTGTTACTTTGGTCCCAGCTCTCTGCAGGTCATTCACTAGGTCACCCCGTGTGATTCTGGGATTTTTGCTCACCATTCTTGTGATCATTTTGACCCCACGGGTGAGATCTTGTGTGGAGCCCCAGATCGAGGGAGATTATCAGTGGTCTTGTATGTCTTCCATTTTCTAATTATTGCTCCCACAGTTGATTTCTTCACACCAACGCTTCACACCACTGCTTGCCTATTGCAGACTCAGTCTTCCCAGCCTGGTGCAGGTCTACAATTTTGTTTCTGGTGTCCTTCGACAGCTTTTTGGTCTTCACCATAGTGGAGTTTGGAGTGTGACTGTTTGAGGTTGTGGACAGGTGTCTTTTATACTGATAACAAGTTCAAACAGGTGCCATTAATACAGGTAATGAGTGGAGGACAGAGGAGCCTCTTAAAGAAGAAGATACAGGTCTATGAGAGCCAGAAATCTTGGTTGTTTGTAGGTGACCAAATACTTTATTTTCCACCATAATTTGCAAATAAATTATTTCAAAAATCAGACGTGATTGTCTGGATTTGTTTCCACATTTTGTTTCTAATAGTTGAGGTATACCTATGATGACAATTACAGGCCTCTCTCATCTTTTTAAGTGGGAGAACTTGCACAATTGGTGGCTGACTAAATACTTTTTTGCCACAATATATATATATATATATACAGCCAGGAATGTGAAAATACAATATCTTCAATCCTGAGCAGCAATAAATAACTTGAAACAGAGAAATTGCATGCATGTGAATAGGATGTGGAGCTAAGTTGGCTCCCAACAGGATATGGATCCTAGGAAGATCAGACCTTGATCCTGGGAAAGAGGCACGCTGGCATATTGTGGTAAGTGTTGTTTTTCCATCACCACCTGATAAGTATCGATTGACTCTTTCTACTTTGGACTATATGCTTTGATCCATGTATGGTCTATCATGGACCAGGACTGTCAACCTGCATGCACACTCTGGATATCAAATTATGGTTTGCAACAGTGAGAGGGAGTCTACAGGACACTGGGGGTTATTTACTAAAACTACATATCTGGTGCAGCTCTGCATGTAAACCAATCAGCTTCCAGGTTTTATTCTCAAAGCTTAATTGAACAAGCTGAAATTAGAAGCTGATTGGCTACCATGCACTGCTGCACCAGATTCTGAGTGCTCCAGTTTTAGTAAATTTACCCCATTGTTTTGCATTTAAATCTCTGTCATTTCATGCCACATACATATTGTATCTCTACCTTTCAATTCCATATGCCTCCTCTAGACCACTGTTGACCCAGGGTGTCATCCCTTCCCCTTTCATATCTCAGCAATTCCCCCCTCTTGGATACATCAAGGAATTAACAACACCTACCACAATATGCCAGCGTGCCTCTTTCCCAGGATCAAGGTCTGATCTTCCTAGGATACATTTCCCGTTGGGAGCCAACTTGGCTTCACATTCTATTCACATGCGTGCAATTTCTATGTTTCAAGTGTGTATGTGTGTGTGTGTATATATATATATATATATATATATATATATATATATATATATATATATATATATATATATATATATATATATATATATATATATATATATATATATATATATATATATATATATATATATATATATATATATATATATAATTACTGTCACTGGATAGGGGCAAGAATGGCGGACATTGTCATTGGAGTCAGTTGAGCCCAAAGAGGGTTTTTGTTATGAGTTTTTGGTGATATGATACTGAGAGCTCCCACGCCAATCCTTTTCCCCATCTCCCCTTTTTGCAGCTTCCAGCGTATAGGGGTTTATTTATATATGTATAGATGTATTAATTACTGGCATTAGCAGGGATTTGCACCTTGAGGGATCCTTTTTTTTTTTTTTAGTTCTTAGTACTTTTGCTCCCACATTTGCTATTCTGCTGTAAAGCAGTGTTTGTCAACCTTAACAAAGTGTATTTCCAGACTTTTTTTTTTGGATTTTGGACAGGTTGGCTGTTTGTATAATAAGACATGCCTATCCTATATTAAGACACGCATTTAACAAAGATAACACCATTGCAGGAAGCTCTATCCTCACATGCCCTTCTGCTCACCTGCTTACTGCCACTGTATCCCCCTTTCACACCAACCTATATGCAGGGCCGTCTATATAGCATCATGCCCCCCCCCCCCCCCCCCCCGATCCCAGGAAAAGTATTGCTCTGGGGACCCTACTAGGGAGATGGTGAGCTGTGATGAACAAAGAGCGTCACAGCAAAAGCTGGGTGTGGCCAAGTTATGCTAATTATTGGGTGTAACTTTTTAATCTGCTTAGAAGCAACAAAAAAACAGCCAGGAACCTATCCACAAATTAAAGGTATAAAAATGTGCATTTACTATTTTTTTTTTTTTTTTAGGAGCCTGGAAAGAATGTGAGACTCCTGCAGACTATCACTGTAAGCTGTTTGGCCATACATCGTACAGGCAGGCAGTTTCACACTGACAGGAAGAATCAATGAACTGCCACAGCGCTCAACATCTGCAAAGGATGTCAGTACTTGTAGTTGATTCATTCACAGAACACTGTAAATGAATGATGCAGCCGTGTTGGCGGAGCCCCGCACAGCTGCACTGTTTTCAAAAAGTGACAGCTAGTACGGGGACCTTCTCCCCATACTGCTGTCACACCACCTTCCTCACTGTACGTTACTGTTAGTGCGAGGGCCATGTTTGCCTGCATGGGCATGAGGATGCACAGGTGTTTAGTGCATCCTCATTAAGGCAGTCCCATTTATGTCAGTTAGGATGCAGTGGCTGCATGGACACAGCTGCTGCTCCCTATCTGACATTCATGTAGGTATGGGTCCCCAAATTTGATTTTGATTTCTATTCTGTTCATTTACTTTCTCATTTTGTTAATTGATAAAAATAAACTATTATCACTTCCATTTCTGAAAGTATTCTTAATTTACAGCATTTTTCCACACCTGCCTAAAACTTTTGCACAGTACTGTGCATGCATATACAGTTGTGCTCATAAGTTTACATACTCTGGCAGAATTTATGATTTCTTGGCCATTTTTCAGAGAATATGAATGAGGACACAAAAACTTTTCTTTCACTCATGCTTAGTGTTTGGCTGAAGCCATTTATTATCAATCAATTGCGTTTTCTCTTTTTTAAATCATAATCACAACAGAAACTACTTAAATGACCCTGATCAAAAGTTTACATACCCCAGTTCTTAATACCCTGTATTGCCCCCTTTAACATCAATGACAGCTTGAAGTCTTTTGTGGTATTTGTAGATGAGGCTCTTTATCTTCTCAGATGGTAAAGCTGCCCATTCCTAGGGTTGCCACCTGTCCAGGATTCACCCGGACAGTTCAGGTTTGGAATCTTGTGTCCGGGTTTCAGTCTGCCTGAAACCCAGACAGATTATTTAGACTGGGCTGTGGCTCCCCAAGTAACTGAGATAGTCACACAAAAATCTGTTGCCATCCGGGAGCTGCGGGCCGTTGTCTGGGGGCAGGTTTGGCATCACTGGGGGGGGGAGATAATGTTAGCAAGAGCAGTTTGGCCACACCCATTGTTTGCCGCAGCGTGCTGCATTACCACTCTCCTTGAGGCACCCAAAAGGTGTCCCGGGTCTTTTATAATCCTATACTGCATATTACAGAAAAAAAGTGCCCTGTAAAGTGTTCGGGTTTGGCTTGAAGAAAAGGTGGCAACCCTACCCATTCCTCTTAGCAAAAAGCTTCCAGTTCCTGTAACTGTTTGGGCTGTCTTGCATGAACTGCAAGTTTGAGATCTCCCCAGAGTGGCTCAATGATATTGAGGTCAGGAGACTGAGATGGCCACTCCAGAACCTTCACTTTATTCTGCTGTAGCCAATTACAGGTCGACTTGGCTTTGTGTTTTAGATCATTGTCATGTTGAAATGTCCAAGTACAACCCATGCGCAGCTTCTTGGCTGATGAATGCAAATGTTCCTCCAGTATTTTTTGATAACATACTGCATTCATCTTGCCATCCATTTTGACCAAATTTCCTGTGCCTTTGTAGCTCACACATCCCCAAAACATCAGCTATCCACCTCCGTGATTCACAGTAGGAATGGTGTACCTTTCATCATAGGCTTTGTTGACTCCTCTTCAAATGTAGCGTTTATGGTTGTGGCCAAAAAGCTAAATTTTGGTCTCATCACTCCAAATGACTTTGTGCCAGAAGGTTTGAGGTTTGTTTCTGTGCTGTTTGGTGTATTGTAAGCAGGATACTTTGTGTCATTTGCGTAGTAATGGCTTTCTTCTGGCGACTTGACCATGCAGCCCATCTTTCTTCAAGTGTCTCCTTATTTTGCATCTTGAAACAGCCACACCACATGTTTTCAGAGAGTCCTGTATTTCACCGGAAGTTATTTGTGGGTTTTTCTTTGTATCCCAAACAATTGTGGCTGAAATTTTAGTTGGTCTATCTGACCGTGGTTTGGTTTCAACAGAACCCCTCATTTTCCACTTCTTGATTAGAGTTTGAACACTGCTGCTTGATGAAAGATGCAAGGGTTTGTCAGGAGTCCAGAAACCCATTGACCTTTTATACACACACTAATTACAAGCAAACAGATCACAGGTGAGGATGGTTACCTTTTAATAGCCATTCAAACCCCTTTGTGTCAACTTGTGTGCATGTTATCAGGGCAAAATCACCAGGGTATGTAAACTTTTGATCAGGGTTATTTGGGTAGTTTCTGTTGTGATTATGATTTAAAAAGAGTATACACAGTTTATTGATAATAAATGGCTTCAGCCAAACACTAACCACGAGTGAATGATAAAACAAAAACATTTCTTTCATATTCTCTGAAAAATGGCCAAGAAATCATAAATTCTGCCAGGGTATATAAACTTAACTGTAAATATATGTATGCACTCACATACATACTGTACATACCTAAACTGATACACACGTACATACAGTGCCCTGAAAAAGTATTCATACCCCTTGAAATTTTCCACATTTTGTCATGTTACAACCAAGAACAAAAATGTATTTTATTGGGATTTTATGTGATAGACCAACACAAAGTGGCACATAATTGTGAAGTGGAAGGAAAATGATAAATGGTTTTCAATTGTTTTTACAAATAAATATGTGAAAAGTGTGGCGTGCATTTGTCTTCAGCCCCCCTGAGTCAATACTTTGTAGAACCACCTTTCACTGCAATTACAGCTGCAAGTCTTTTTGGGGATGTCTCCCAGCTTTGCACATCTAGAGTGACATTTTTTTGCCCATTCTTCTTTGCAAAATAGCTCAAGCTTTCTCAGATTGGATGGAGAATGCCTGTGAACAGCAAATTTCAAGTCTTACCACAAATTCTCAATTGGATTTAGGTCTTGACATTGACTGGGCCATTCTAACAAATGAATATGTTTTGAACTAAACCATTCCATTGTAGCTCTGGCTGTATGTTTAGGGCCGTTGTCCTGCCTGCTGAAAAGAGAACCTCCGTCCCAGTCTCAAGTCTTTTGGAGACTTTAACAGGTTTTCTTCTAAGATTGCCCTGTATTTGGCTCCATCCATCTTCCCATTAATAAAGAAATGGATTCTGGACAGCCGCACTCTGATAAAAGCCTTTATTGTAATGAATAGTCAACTTTCATGTGACAACAGGAGTCATAGCAGCTCTGACTAAGCAACAATGATGTTGAGAAACGCGTCAGAAGATTGTCCTGCTTTCTGTTGTTTGTCCTGCTTCTGTTGTCACATGAATGTTGACTATTCATTACAATAAAGGCTTTTATCAGAGTGCGGCTGTCCAGAATCCGTTCAATATTGCTCGTGCTGAGCCTGCACCTGGCTTCCACTTTAAGGAGGGCGTTTTCTTCGGTACACCACCTGGAGCGGTTCACCCTTTTGTCATCTTCCCAGCTTCCCTGTCCCTGCTGAAGAAAAGCATCCCCACAACAAGATGCTGCTACCACCATGCTTCACGGTGGGGATGGTGTGTTCAGGGTGATGTGCAGTGTTAGTTTTTTGCCACACATAGCTTTTGCTTTTAGGCCAAAAAGTTCAATTTTAGTCTCATCTGACTAAAGCACCTTCTTTCACATGTTTTCTGTGTCCCCCGCGTGACTTCTCGCAAACTGCAAATGGGACTTCTTATGGCTTTTTTCTTGCCACTCTTCCATAAAGGCCAGATTTGTGGAGTGCACAACTAATAGTTGTCCTGTGGACAGATTCTCCCACCTGAGCTGTGGATCTCTGCAGCTCCTCCAGAGTTACCATGGGCCTCTTGGGTGCTTCTCTGATTAATGCTCTCCTTGCCCGACCTGTCAGTTTAGGTGGACAGCCATGTCTTAGTAGGTTTGCAAATGTGCCATACTCTTTCCATTTTTGGATGATGGATTGAACAGTGCTCCATGAGATGTTCAAAGCTTGGGATATTTTTTTTAACCTAACCCTGCTTTAAACTTCTCCACAACTTTATCCCTGATCTGTCTGGTGTGTTCCTTTGCCTTCATGATGCTATTTGTTCACTAAGGTTCTCTAACAAACCTCTGAGGGCTTCATAGAACAGCTGTATTTATACTGAGATTAAATTACACACAGGTGGACTCTATTTACTAATCAGGTGACTTCTGAAGGCAATTGGTCCCATTAGATTTTAGATAGGGGTATCAGAGTAAAGGGGGCTGAATACAAATGCGCGCCTCACTTTTCAGATACTTATTTGTAAAGAATTTGGAAAACCATTTATCGTTTTCCTTCCGCTTCACAATTATGTGCAACTTTGTGTTGGTCTGTCACATAAAATCCCCCCCCCAAAAAAGTTTACGTTATTGGTTGTAACATGACAAAATGTGGAAGATTTCAAGGGGTGTGAATACTTTTTCAAGACACCTTACTGCACTGCACTGTAGTTTATTGAAAAAACATATTAAAAAACCACAAATCATATATATACAAAAATACTTAATGAAGTTGTTGCTGTACAAAACCATCTATATAGTTGAAAACTTGGACATGGGGATGAACCATCCAAGGTGGGTAAGTGTCCAAGAATGTGGCTGGACAGCAGATCAACAATAAGTTATTGCATATCAAAGAAGTGCTAAACATGTTGCGCGTGCCTTCACTCTTCTTCAGGAGAAAAAAAAATTGTGGCTAACGAAATAAATAGAGTCATGAGTATACAATAATCTAACAGCAAGGTAGGTACAAGGGACATAAAGACAATCCAAACAGTTAAAAAAAACATGCTGGCCAGACTGCAACGGCAAGGACTAGGCAACCAAACGGGGGCAACGAAAAGTCACCACGGGGGCGTGCAGAACATGGTATACGAGTATGTGTGGGGGAAGGGATACTGGATAAGTATTTGAGATAAGCTGCCTATGAATGGCCGGGTAAGAAACTGATATCTATTAAATCTAAAATCTTGGATCTTCTGCAGTTCATAGTGACACATAATTGCTTCACCTTCAAAGAGTCCCACTTCCTCCAGGTGCAGGGAGTGGCCATGGGCACTTGTTGTGCACCTACTTACGCCAACCTGTACCTGGGGGGGGTGGGAATGTAGCATTTTCTCAGACGACATGTTATTGCAATATACGAGCCAGGCGTTATGCTGGCTATGCTATATTGATGATATTTTCATCATCTGGTCTGGTACTGCGGACAGTTTGAACACCTTTATCGAGATACTGAACTGCAATTCTTTCAACCTTAAGTTTACAGCCTCCAGCGACATGTCCAAAATTACTTTTCTTGATCTTACCATCTCTAAAGACAGTAATGGTTGCCTGGCCTCCACGCTCTTCAGAAAAGAGACAGCAGCCAACACACTTTTGTATGCTGACAGTGCTCATACACACACTCTCATCCGCAGCATGCCATATGCACAATATTTAAGACTTTGTAGAAACTGTACCTTTACTGATGAATTCAAAATACAGGCTAACTTACTCCGTGATCGGTTAAGGGTGAGGGGTTATAGCAAATTCCTTCTTCGCCGTGCATATAACAATCGCACAACTCTCTGCTTTATAAAACCAAGACCCCCAAATCCAATCAAGTTGTGAGATATATTACCAGATACTCTCAACACCACGCTGAATTGCGTGATGTTTTGACAGCACATTGGTCTCTGCTGCAAGATGACCCTATTCTCGCCAAATATGTCAGCCCTACTCCTGACATCACTTTCCGCAGGTCGAGTACCCTACGGGATAAACTCACGTCGAGCCACTACCTTAACAACTCAATATCTCAACATCATCCCAATGGTATCACCAGGTGTGGGAGATGCACTTTTTGCCCTTGGATCTGAACAGGCACTCGTTTTACACTACCTAATGGGGAAGTGTTTACCCCACTTTCCATGCCGATTGCGAGACCCAAGGTGTGGTCTACTTAATGACATGTAAATGCAGAGCGTTTTATGTCAGGAAAACCATTAGGCAGTTCCGTTCCCATATCAGAGATCATATCTATTATTCAGGAGGGGGAAAAATGGTTAACTCAGTAAGTAGACATTGAGACTTATACCATAAATTTGACACCTTGGTGGTCTCCTTTATTGCTCTTGCAGTGATTCCCAAAAACCCACATGGTGGTAACTGGAATAAACAAATACTTCAAAGAGAGACACTTAGAATAGAGTGTCCGGATGCTATCCATGCTCCTGGCATTAATGAGGCCCAATCTTATAAACCGTTCCTATAATTTAATCGAATTTCCCCTTATTATTTTCCCTCCTTTGGCTTAGACAGTTTGCCACAATGAGATATTCTAGTTCTATCTCTGTACACACATCACTAGCCTACGTCCCTTTTCTTCAGTCCCAATGTGCGATTCTAGTCCATTTGTGTATGTACATATTGTGTATAATTGTATTCGGTTCACCGATTTATCAGTGTTCGGCTCCTATTTTTAGGCACCGACTACTGGTGCTATGGTCAACTATTGATGTTTATTTGTTATATTTTGTCCATACAATTATTTAATTTGTAATATATCTTTACTGCTCAATTGTTTGCTTTTCCCTTGCTGGTCTGACTGCTTGGCTCGGGCGGACGCCCTCTGGGGGCGAGTTCTTAGTCACTACGCGGCCGCCCAGCGTCACACCATTTCTCCACCTGATGTTGTGACGCACACATTGGCCAGCGGGGGAGCTTGTCGTTCTCCCCTTGCTGACTAGTGTTATTCCATGCTGCGTGCACCCTCCCTCTGGACGAGAGCGTCGTCTAATTCTAGATCTCAGCTGAGTGGTGCGCATGCGCACTGGAATCTTTTGGCTGGGCCGGATGACGTCACGTCGGCTACGCCGATTCGTTGACAACGGGCGGGACGTGCACTCAAATAGGACAACGTCCTGTTATTGTGCACTAGCCGACACCACAGACGGTCGCTGCGAGACGCTGGTCTATTCATTCCACGCTACTCAGGTAATACCTGTCTGCCTTTAGGAACTGGCCTTATCGATATATAGGCCACTTCATTCATTGCTATGTCTCAATTACCCATTTGATCTGTGTTTTACGTGGATGGAGTACTAATTCCAGATTCATTCTGTGTATCTATACACGCTTTATACATAGTGTTTTCTACTTATCTACGCTTTCTTGGACCCCTTTTCTATTAATGGATCTGTGTTAACCAGCAATACCTCTAACGGGACCCTCCGTTCTTAGACTATACT
Organism: Aquarana catesbeiana; assembly: GCF_042186555.1. NCBI lineage: Eukaryota > Metazoa > Chordata > Amphibia > Anura > Ranidae > Aquarana > Aquarana catesbeiana. Next base: position 607,884,394 of record NC_133326.1, on the reverse strand, counting down.
ATATATAGTCTTCAGAACAACCCATCCACAGGTGAGTTGTTCTGTTTTACTTGAGTTACCTGGTTTATTGCCACCGTTCACTTTTCAAATGTGTTTTATATATCTCTCTATAGGCAGTGTGAATTTTCATACCCATTTTGGACTACACGTTTTGTAATTTGTCCAGTTTTTGTCTACCGTCTTTTCCCAACAATTGCGTGTCTGTATATGACTTTACATATATCTACCACAGTAAGTACTTTATACTTTCCTTTTCTCCCCCCCCCCCCATTGTCCCCTTCCTCTCCCTTTCCCCTTCCTCCCCCCTCTTTTCTATTTTATAGATATCAGATTCTTACTCGGCCATTCATAGGCAGCTTATCTCAAATACTTATCCAGTATCCCTTCCCCCACACATACTCATATACTATGTTCTGCAAACCCCCGTGGTGACTTTTCGTTGCCCCCGTTTGGTTGCCTAGTCCTTGCCGTTGCAGTCTGGCCAGCATGGTTTTTAACTGTTTGGATTGGCTTTATGCCCCTTGTACCTACCTTGCTGTTAGATTATTGTATACTAATTTCATAACTTATTTCGTTAGCCACAACTTTTCTTGCTCCTTAAGAAGCGTGAAGGCACACGCAACATGTTGAGCACTTCTTTGATATGAAATAACTTATAGTTGATCCAGCCACATTCTTGGACACTTACCCGCCTTGGATGGTTCATCCCCATGTCCAAGTTTTCAACTATATGGATGGTTTTGTAAAGCAACAACTTCATTAAGTATTTTTGTATATATATGATTTGTGTTTTTTTAATAATCGGTGTTTTATTTATGTTTTTTCAATAAACTACTTTTGTAACATATTTGGTGTCACTGTGCCTAGTCCAAAGTCCCTCCCCTCTTCTTTTTGCTATCCCATAATACTTTTCTCCCAAGGCAGACAGACACAATGGAATACAGCTACACCCCAAATGACCCAGCAAAGAGTCCACAACAGTATGAGACAATATACAATATATAAATATATTGTGGCAGAGCAAGGCTCTGTCCCTATGAAATTGGAGGTAAAAGAGACACAGAGTTTGCATATCTGCGGACTGCAAGACTACAGAGTGTAGAGTTTAATTGGAGAAAACTGTTCTGTCAGTTTTCTCCAGGTTTTGCTAGTTCCGGATGGGATTCTGTAGTTTGGAGATCCCAGAGAGTCATGGGTGGGACGGAATTTTCCAACCCTGTGTCCGGCTCTTGAGGATAGCAAAAAGGGTGTGTGCCTGGCTGCACACAGCCCATATAACGAGGGGCTGGTGAGAGCAGAAGGTGGATGGAAGGTGGAGTTGGAGCAGTGGCTCCTATTGAGTGTCTCTGTGTGAAGACAGAAGCTGTGTGCATTTAGGGGCTTGAAGCCCGTGTGTGTTTAAGAAGCCCGAAGCTGTGTGCATTGAAGACTGTGGGCCTGGAAGCGCTGGTGGTTTGAGGGACCAGTACCTGTAGCAGCAGTGCTGTTGAAGAGTAGCCAGGTGGGCTTGTATTTTCAGTTGTGTCTGAATGACGTTTAAACCCCTGCGTGGGATTCCTGAGGGGACTTTTGTTTCATTTTTATCATTTAATAAATGTGGGCTACCAGACCCTTAACTATAAATGCCTGTCTGATGTGGACTCACTACATGAAAACACATCTACCACTGAGCTGAACAATCCCCCATGCCACTATATATATATATATATATATATATATATATATATATATATATATATATATACACAACATTCCAGTGTGGTTGTACAGTGAGTCCAATTAGTACAGATCAGACTTGGGTTCTCTGTCACCCTGTGCCCCTAATATACACAGGGTAACTTAGACATAGGAGGTGCATGGGGAGCTGAAGCGCAAAGGAATCCCAACCTCTCCAAGGAATTCTGGGTTCCACCAGCCAAACTCCCGTCACACTATCCGTGTCATTTGGGGGTTTATTTATTAAAGATAGAGAAAGCAAAAATAGTCACAATTCTGCAGAGAAACCAGAGAAATCATCTTCCGGGTTTAATTGCTAAAGTCTAATTAAAAAAGCTGAGGTTAGAGGCTGATTGGTTTCTCTGCAGAATTGTGACTGATTTTGCCCTCTCTAGTTTTAGTAAATAAATCCCTTAGTGTCAGTGTGTTTTAGGTAGGATAAAAAAAAAAGGCAAAATGTGCACTATTGTTTCTGGGCTGCACTACGGGTTAAAACAACAATTAACATACACATATGTGGTATTATCGCTGCAATCGTTAGGAGCAGGAGAATTTATTTTGTTATTTGGTGAAAGGTTATGGTAGTAGCAAGAAATGTACTATTTTGGGCCAGCTTTGATAATAAAAAAAAAAAAAAATCAGGAGATATCCATAGCCACTTACCACCAAATGAAAGCCCAATTTGTCCTGTAAAAAACACTTTATAATCCTGACTGCACAAAGTAGTTGTGATGATATGTACAGTTTTACTAACACATATCAAAGTTGCAAAATTTTGCTTAGACATTAAGATTTGTTTTAGGCTGGGTTCACACCGCAGCACGCTCCGGCTCACAGCAGAAGTCCGGTGCATCTCCATTCAGTTCCAAAAATTCGGGCTGAAATCGGACCTGAAGTGGACCAAAAGACGCACAGAACTCCTTTGCAATTCACACCAGAGCCACTGCAGAGATCTGTGAACCAGCTCCATAGAGAGCCGGTCACAATCTCCTGCTATGTGAATTGGATGCGGCCCTTACTCTTAGGGGCAAAGGGACTAAAGACAGCTTGCTGTTGAGGTTGTACTGGAATACTACAAAAAAAAGTGTCTGCCTTCTCCTGCCTGGCTGCATTTTTCAAGACTAGGCGGCACTGCTATGCTTCTCCCAAGCCAATAGAAATCATGACATATCTCCTGCCAGCCTATAATAGCAGAGCTTAATGTAGGATTATCAAGGGGCCCCGGGCAATGCCAGTGCGTTAAGACAGCCCTGCCTATATGGAGCCTGTATGGAAGCAATACACTCTCCCCCCCACCCCATTGTTGTACAGTCAGATCAAAAACGGTCCTCTTTAATTGTTTTTTATTGAACACTTATCTGAATTCATGCTCCAGTGCTGCTTCCTCCCATCATCTGGAAAACATGATAATATTTTATGAAGTTGGGGAGTCCCAAATATCCTGTTTAATTCATACTGAAATGAGTAGATTTAGGGAGTTTTGTTTTAATTGCTCCCCAATTATAATGGAGGACTCACCACTGTAAAATGTGTAGGTAGTATGTAGGGACTGAGATGGGCAGAACTCAAAAGAGGTAGTGAATTTTAGGTAACAGGGTCATCTTGACAGCTGTGATTCTGCCATAATCCTGAAATATGGAGTTGGACCCGGTGTGTCAATAGGGATGCTAGTTTGGTTAACATAGTAAGCATGGTTGAGAGCATCAGAGGTCAAGGGTGCGAAGCAGGTTAGGGGTGGTAATATGTGGGGAGGATTTAAATAGGAGGACATCATCAAATTTTATGGTGGGATCCTGCTATTTCGATGCCTTTGATGTCAGGATTAGTTTGGATTAGGTTGACAAGAAACTTGATAGCCGATGCAAATAGAAATCTGGAGAGGGAACATCTCATGATGGGGAAATGTAGATATGCATCAGACTTGTGCATAATGGAAAATTTTGTTCCGTTTGGTTTTCATTCGTAAAATACATAATTTTGTTCTGTTATATTTTGTTATGTTACGTTAATTAGTTTTCAGATCATTTGTTATTTCTGTAGAGTATCGATAGTCATTATAACGAATCGATTAATTTTCGGATAATTCGATATTTATGTATGTATATATTTTTGTGATAACGATTCGTAGTTCAGAAAGTCGTTTGTTTATTGAATCCTTTAACACACACAATGACAATATCTCTTCTCCTATACTCAAATACAATACAACACCCTTCTCATTCAGTTCTCAGGAATGCACTTTGCCAGTAATCCAACCTCCAGCACAAAATGAATCAGCTGATTGGACTGTAAGATTTACTCCGAGTTGCCTTTTGTTTCATTAGACCTTTAATGAATTAATGAATCATGTCGAATTCATTCATTATTTTCGCTATAATTTCTTTCGTATTAGTTGAAATTCGTTAAGACGCAAAATTCGGCCGAATTTCAATTCGTTACGAAACAAATTACACATGTCTATTATGCATGTGCTGGACAGAACCACCTCTTGAGGAAGTCTATTCCACATTTTCCCCAGCTCTTACTGTGAAGAAGCCGCAGCTTGGCATTGCATGCTATTATTAAGCTTATGATCTACCAAAACCCCCAGATCCTTCTCCACTATGGATTCCCCCAGTTGTACTCCCCCCTAGTATGTATGATGCATGCATATTCTTACCCCTCAAGTGCATAACCTTACATTTATCAACATTAAACCTCATCTGCCACATAGTTGCCCAATTAAACAGTGCATTGAGTTCGGCTTATAAATTGGAGACATCCTGTAAGGACGTTATTCCACTGCATAGCTTGGTGTCATCTGCAAAGACTGAAATTGTACTTTTAATCCCAGACCCTATATCATTTATAAAGATATTCATTAGTAAAGGGCCCAACAATGAACCTGGATCTCCGCTTTAAATATATCTGGAGCATATCAATTTTGAGCCATTGCGGCTCATTTGGGGCTGTGCCAATACCATCACTCATATGGACATGAGCTCCCCATGCTCCTTTGTATAACAGAGCTAAAGAAAGTATTTAATTGAAGAAGGTTGAGTAAGGAGATTGAAAAGTAGTTGGACCAGGTTGAGTCACCTGAGTTTTGGGATCATGGTTATTATGGCTGTTAGGGTTTCCTGTTGAAAAGACTGCTGTTTCAGAAGTCTATTAAAGGTGGTGGTAAGAAGTGGGTTTAAGGTTTGCAAAAATTTTATAGTAGGGTGCCAAGAGGCCATCAGGACCTAGTATATTGTGAAATTTCAGTGTTTTTATGGCTTGTAAGTTAAATGTAATGGAAGGTTCTAGAGGGCTCTTTTGTGGGTCGGGTAGGGTAGGTACTGATAAACCTTCAAACGGGTTTTCTGCCTAGGAGTGGGAAGAGTCTCCAGAGTATAACACAGAGAGATGTATGCAAAATTCTTGAATGTCTCTGACAAGATTGCTCCTAAAAGTATCTCTGGATAATTTGAGACCAATAGATTTATGTTCGTGGCTTGCAAGCATTAGTTGCCTTTAAATTGGCTGCAAAATCTAACCCCAATACAACTTCAGCAGAATTTCAACTTTGTGGGAAAGCTCAACAATGTGCCTAAGAAAGTGTATTGAGCTATCTGGTTTCATAAACGTCTCCCTATAGCTTTCAGTCTTGTTTACATGTCTCTCCCCAGTAGTGGTTTCTAGTCTTCACATTCCTTTCTTTTCCCTAGTGCACCTCAGGACATTTCTCTATAGGTGATTTGTCAATGTCCTCTTGGAGCAGTGACAGTCCTTTGGAGTTGGGATTGTGTTGCAGGCACACCCCTATTCTTGCAGGTACACAGATTCTGTAAGTGCTGAGTGAGGAGGGCTCATTAGGCTTGTGTTATTGTTCTATGATCTGACCCTTTTCTCAGCCCTCAGATATTAATCCTTGTGTGAAAGCATACACCTCTAGCGCCAATGAAGCCTCACAAAGGCGGTGTTTATTTGTTTGTGTTTATTTACGTGCCTAGATAAGGCTTACAGAGGCTTCCTGGGTCCATTAAGTGGCAGGCATGAAGGCCAGACAAAGGAAGGTGTGTTGACCTTTCATCTCGCATATGAACCACAGAGGGCCTCTGACACTAAAAATCTCACCTCTTCACGGGTACTTTATTATGTCAGTCAGGTCCAACTAAGAGCCACAAACACCAAAAAAAAGGTGATTTAGGAGAATGACATTGACTGTTACAGCAGACAACACCTGCTTTGCCCCACCCCAGTCTGCGTTTTTGCAACTTCAAGACTTCCAGACATGCATTGATCTTAATACAGACATTTATTATCCAGAGTTTAGAATTTCACAGGCAAGAACAAAACGAATAATGTAATGACCAACAAAAGCTAAATAATGCAGTCATATTATCAAATCTACCAAATTAGATGTCTTATGCCACAACATAATAGGTTTATCACATGTTTGATTCCTAATTAGTCATTATGGTTTTTGGTCCATTATTCAGGTTCTCAAACTAGTGTACACTTCACCTGGCAAGTGGCAAAGCTTGATTTCCTACTCTCAGAGTCACTCCTATTCAGGCAATTCAAAAGTGGCAACTTTGCTACAAAGACTGGCTGCAGACAGGTCAGTTATTGTATTGTATAGAACTACCATGAATTTTCATATACATTTTTCAAAACAGTAGTTTTCCGCAATAGTAGATCTTCATGTGAAACTGTGTTATGGTTCAGAGTTAGTGTAAGTCTTTATGTTTAGGGTTAGTGTTGAAAGAGTAAGTAAGATGGTAAGGTTAGGGATTAGGGAGTAGGTTAAGTGTTGAGGTTATAGTAACGGAGGACGTTAATTTTTAGAATCAGGGTAAGAGTTAAAGTGATACTAAAGTCTTGTTTTTTTCTTTTTGCTTAAAAATAACAAACATGTTATACATACCTGCTCTGTGTAGTGGTTTTGCACAGAGCAGCCCAGATCCTCCTCTTCTCAGGTTCCTCTTTGGCTCTCCTGGACCCTCCCTCCTGACGAGTGCCCCCACAGCAAGCAGCTTGCTATGGGGGCACCTGAGCCAAGCCAGAGCTACATCTGGCCATTCAGACATGGAGCCCCGGCTAGGCCTCCTCCCTCTCTCAGCCAATGATGAGGGGAGTCCTGGGCAGCCGAGTCTCTCCTGCAACATCGCTGGATAGAGATAGGCTCAGGTAAGTATTAGGGGGGCTGAGGGGGGCTGCTGCATACAGAATGTTTATCTTAATGCAAAGAATGCATGCTGCACTGGTGGTCCCTGACCTTCGGCCCTAGTGGTCCCTGACATGGTAGTCCCTGACATTCGGCAGTGGTGGTCCCTGACATGCGGCACTGGTGGACACTGATAAGCTGCACTGGTGTGCATTTATATTAAATTCATTACATTTATTAATTTAATTTGAATTCATTTATTAAATGCATTAAATTAATATATGAATTTGCATTTATATTAAAATGCTTTGCATTTATAAGGCTGTAATCTATCATATCGTGTGTTATGTATGGCTTGCTGGCTGCAGAATGAGGGGTGTGATTTATGTTGAAGTGGACAAGTTCACATTTACATGTACAAGCCTAGTGTACCTCCCACATTCACTCCCATCCCAAGGATTCATTGGAAATGTAGTCTGATTACAGTTAGAGAGAGAGAGAGAAGAGGATATAATGCAATCACTGTTCTAAGAGATCCTCCTTGCCAGAAAAGATGATGCATTTTTTGAATCACAGAGCTGACTTCCTGAAAATTCCCATCCATAGAGGGCGCACGGGCGCCGCCCCCCTGTCCATTTGTCTGGCCTCCTGATCCACATATCAGGGCACTGGGTGCATGAATTCCAGTGGAGGGGTGGATTTTTGAAGCACATGGTTAAAGCCAGAGGCTCTAATAGGCTTCAAAAAAGGGTGGGCTTGAGGCGGAGAGCACTGCTTCCTGATCCCACCCTGTTGTGTGACTATAGCAAATTAATTTTCACTATTTTCACACTAAAGTTCCTCCCTGCCAATCAGGAGGCAGGTCATGAGAACTGTTTCCCGATTGGCATAAGCATCAGGCAATCCTATTGGATGCCTAGCGCTTAGGTGGAAGAGGAACAGTACGCAGCTTCCCGCACCTATGGCTGCCACTTCTCGCACCTCTGGGCCGCTCCCCGTACATCTGAGCCGCTCCCCGCACCTATGGCCACCGCTCTCCGCACCTCCGGGAGAAGGAGGAGAGGTGAACACAGCCACGATCAGGTAAGTGACAGGGCCGCGGAGGGGGGGTGCTGTCATTACCGTGTCGCCGGCTGCCCCGGGTGGCGGGGGGGGTGCTGGCAGTCCCCCACCAGCTACCACTGCAATCAACAAGCGCCAACATTGCTGGGAGAAAGGGGAGCTACAGTATTCCTTTTTTGCTCCCAGCAGCCGAACTGAGTCGTGGAGGAGCAATTGGAAGGTGAATATAACTACCTAGGGAGGGAGGAAGGTAAGTGATCTTGTTGCTTTGACTTTCATGAACAAAGTACAAGTTAACTTTAAGTAAACAGCCACATACAAGTCCACTATACTGATGGCTTAGAAGTATCTCATGAGTCTACATGAGATGCTTCTAAACTCATAATCCAAAAATTCTAAGTAAATTTTTGTATCTTCAGATATTTCCAATTGTTTCTTCTTTCTTACAGATTGACTAGAAAAACACTGGTAATCCAGACACTAAATCTTATCCTACATGCCTCCAGCAGTCTCTTACATCATGGGTAGGAAAGCGCTCTCACAAACACTGTTCTCGGAGGCCTGATTGCACTTGGTGAGGTTCCCAGAGTGCATACCTCAATTTATTCCAGCACAAAGAAAAAGAACAGTAGTACACTGACAGGAAATGTACAAAATCTGGAAAATGCACACACAAGTCAAATCTGACCCATCGGATTGATACTTTCTGTCTTCTGCCCCCCAATTTATGAGTTATAACTTTTATTTGGGTATTTCTGAAGTACAGCCTTCCATTGCCCATCAGCTTTATGGAAAATCACAGATTTGTCCCCGAAGATTATCAGTTCTTGGATATGTCCCCAATTCTAATGTTCACCATCTGAGCAATATATATTTTGTTTTTGTTTTCCTTTTTATGCTTTCATTGGAATGAGCAATATCAATCTTATAATGTTGACACTTTTGTTAAATCTGGCAAAAGATTTGGCAGGTTCAAACCATCCCAAAGTAATTGCATGTGTTGGCTTACTTAGCTACCAGCAGTACTGTTCTGGAATAACCATCAATGTCGGAAAACACATTTATTGAACAGGTTGTGTGTTTTCTACAGGATCAATTGGCAGCCTTGTTAAAAATCCATCAGGCTGTCCCAAGATTTAGCAATGTTCCATCAAAAGGACTAAGTTCATGTTGCTCTGACCATAATTATGTTAAAGCTGAACTGCAGTCATATTCTTTTTGGGGCTGTGCCTGCACTTAAAGAGTTAAGTGCTTGTTTTGTCAAGGGTTGAGCAGAAAACTGTATACTCACCTGATCCTCTGCTCCTGCGGCAAACGGCGCTCCCCCACGATCCAGTGGTGGTGGTGTTTCTGAGGTCCTCATGTCCAGAGCAAGTCTATGGGTGTGGTGATGTCAGGGATAGTCCATTGCAGAAGACTGCTAGACCGCATGGGTGGGTTGGGGGGGGTACCACAGGGACGGGAGGATTAGGTGAGTATATCTGCGCTTTCCTCTCAACAATGCAGCCCCACTGCATGGGAATAAAAAAACATTTGCCCAGAGAGTTCAGCTTTAAGCCACCTTTTTAGGGTAAATAAACCCAAATGCAAATTATATAGGGATTTAATGCATCTGACTGGTTCGCAGTCATGTTGGAACAGGAAGGGGCCATCCCCAAACTGTTCCCACAAAGTTGAGAGCATGAAATTGTCCAAAATGTCTTGGTATGCTGACACCTTAAAGCGGACCTTCAGTCATTTTTTTTCATCTTTCCATCTATTAAATCTTCTGCCCTTGTTGTTTTAACTTTGGATAGTAAAACATATTTTTTCTGCCAGTAAATACCTTATACAGCCCACTTCCTGTTTCTTGTCTGGTCATTAGCCTAGGTTTATGACATTATGCACAGCTCTCTCTCTCACTCTTGTGAGACTTTGCCAGGAAGGGAGGGGGACGAGTCATAAGAGGGCCAATGAAAGCTGCAGAGCTGCCTCTGTGTGTCTGTGTAAATCCAGGAAGTGAACAGGCAGCAGCTTCAGCTGCCCACAGTTAAAATGGCTGCAGACAGACTTAGTGGAGGGAGATTTCTTCAGCATATTTGGCAAGTACAGAATCACAGTATATATAAAATAATATGATATAAGGCAGTGCAGTGCTAAAAAATAAGAACATAAAATAAAACAAAAACAAATAAAAGAAAGTTCATAAGATTCATATGCAGCAGAGCATACGAGCACCAAGAAAGAGTGCTTCTAAACAGGATCATAAAGGTGAATCTGCACCAAGCCTTCAACACTAAAGATGCTAGCAGCTCACCTCAATGAGTGGACCCCTGAATGAACAGAAGGGACATTTCCACATGGATCAGTGATGGCCACGGGTGATCAATGATCCATGTGGAATTGTCCATACACGCTTGTATACCAGGCACTGGGTTGCAGTGCCGTACTTGTAGGTTTTATTCTTTATTCAAATAAACAGTCGTACTTGCAGAGAGCACTATCCTCTTTATTTTTTTTTTTCACAAGAAAATGTATCCTGTTTATTACATGTACACTGTGAACCGGAGTTCCTGTTCATTACACTATGAAGATTGCAGAGTGCAGAGCGAGGGATCCTTCCCATCAGCTCAGTTCAGTGAACATATTTACCCATTGGAAATTGCATCAACTGATACAACATCTCTTACCCTTAAAGGGAAAAGCGCTTGTGACCCTTCTGTTCATTCAGGGGTCCACTCATCGAGGTGAGCTGCTAGAATTATTAGTAGTGAGATTCACCTTTATGATCGTTCTTAGAAGCACTGTTTGGACACTCTTTCTTGGTGCTCATATGCTCTGCTGCATATGAATCTTGTGAACTTTATTGTATTTGTTTTTGTTTTATTTTATGTTCTTATTTTTTAGTGCTGCACTGCCTTATATCACGTTTTACTATTGGGATTTGATCATTTGACCATAAGTGTTCAGCTGCTCTTTATCAGTTTTTAGGGTTTAATTGCACCAATTGTATTTCTTTTACATATAAAATAATATGCAAAGTGCTTGGAGGGAAGCTTCAAACTGGAAAAGATGTTTATATTACAAATTATGTGAGCAATCTGCAGTTCCTCTTTAAGAGTTCCCTTCACTGAAGCTAAGGGACCAAGCCCAGCCCAGCCCCTGAAAAACAACCCCACACCATAATCCCCCCTCCACCAAATGATTTGGACCAGTGCACAAAGTAAGCTCCATAAAGACATGGAGGAGCGAGTTTGGGGTGGAGGAACTTGACTGGCCTGCACAGGGTACTGACCTCAACCTGATAGAACACCTTTGGGATGAATTAGAGTGGAGACTGCAAGCCAGGCCTTCTCCTCCAACATCAGTGCCTGACCTCACAAATGCTCTTCTGGAAGAATGGTCAAACATTCCCATAGACACACTCCTAGACCTTGTGAACAGCCTTCCCAGAAGAGTTGAAGCTGTTATAGCTGCAAAGGGTGGGTCAAATCAACATTGAACCCTACGGACTAATACTGGGATGCCATTACAGTTCATGTGCGTGTAAAAGCAGGTATCCCCATACTTTTGGTAATATAGTGTATCTAAAGCCTAAACTTTTTGTCTAGCTTTGGATAGGTGTTGAAACCCCTAACAGGTTTTTATTGCTGTCTGTGTCTTAGGATATTTACCCTCTTTAGCTGTCCCGGAGGCCTTGTCACCAGGAAGGAAAGTGATGGAAAATTTAATAATTTACAGTTATCACCAAAATAAGTAGTGGAATCCTCCAGGGGGGACATCTATTCCAGTGACTGCTTTCTATGCCCTCATGCACACGGATGGAGAGACTGAAAATATGCCCAGTGTAAAATTCCTGGTTTTCCCACGCCCAGAAAGCTGCAGGTGCTGTGTACAAAGTAGAAGGACAAAGAGGGCGCTTCTAAGTGCAGCAAACCAGTAATTTATTGTAATAAAGAATTAAAAAAAACACAGACAATAGGTAGAATGCAAGCTCATCATTATGGTATCTTTTCTGACAGATTTCCTATCACTGCTCTCTCCATTCTCACCAAGCTGGCCAGCAGCTGTAGGAGGGATGGAACAGAGGGTCAAGATGGCTCATGCACCTCCGGAACTGGCGTGGAACGCACACGCTGCAAGTGATGTCAAGAAAGGGGCAGTGACGCATTTCAGAGCATGTGCAAAGAGCTCCTTTTTCAAAGGGGGACCTCTGATTCCTACTGTATTAAACGGTATTGTAATTGAACTGTCTGCCCTTATGTTGTAAAGTCCTGCGAAAACTGTTGGCACTATATAAATTAGACATGTGCGATTAGTTTCGTAGGAATCGAAAATTCGTACAAATTTCTGTAAATTCGTACATTCGGAAGGATCTGAAATACGAATTGCTATGCTTTCGAATTTTGTACGAAATATTAAATTTCGTTTACGAATTTCGGATCCAAATTCCTAACGAACATTCGTAATTGTTACAAAAAGTTAACGAACCTAAAAGTTAAAAACCCAGGAAGTCAGCACAGCACAGGGATGGTGGGAGCCCCTCATAATGAGAAATTCATCATAATGAACATTCGTAATTGTTACGAAAAGTTAACAAACCTAACGAAAATTCGTAGTTCGTACGAAATTTCGGACACGAATTACGAAATACAAATTAATTCTAATACGAAATGAAACGTAACGAAACAAATTTATTGACGCCGCACATGTCTAATAGAAATCCTGTATAATAATAAAAACAATAATAATTGAAGCTTACCAATTATTTGATGTGTCGGCTGCATTCATATTCTTTTTTTAGGCTTTTTCATTTTCACCTGGTGATCAATAATGCAGATGTAGATTGATTTATGTACAACCAGCCTGCTCATACATGGATTGAAATTCGGCTGGTCCCTGCTGAACCTGCCGAATGTTGATGCTGCTGGTAAACGGACTTTTGGAGAAGTTGGGTGTTTTTTTTTTCAGCTGCCTCTGAACTCTCCTCTGTTATCTTATCAGTACATGTACACAGAGTCCTTTCTAAGCAGTTGAGTTTTGAAGCATTTTTTGGAAAGCAAAAAAATGCGTTCAGGATGGATGTTCAGAGGTATTTGAAACGCCAAATGACTGTAACAGCTTGTAAACGCGTGTAAATGCGGTAACTCGCGTTTAGACGCGTTTTGTTTACAGGCGTTTTTAATTTTTGACTATTTAACCACTTCCTGACTGGCTCCCATACATATACGGCAGCAGGTTGTCAGCCCTGCCCGAATCGCCGTATATGTACAGCGGCTCCTTTAAGAGACATAGCAGGCGCACGCATGTGCCCGCTGCACGGCGGGGGACCCAATGCGTGTGGTCGGTGGGTGTGATCGCTGACGGCCACCCGAGATCGCGGGCACAAGAGCCAGAACGGGGATTTGTGTGTGTAAACACACAAATCCCTGTTCTGACAGGGGAGGAGAAACAGATCGTGTGTTCCTACTAAGTAGGAACAATGATCTGGCTCCTCCTCTAGTCTGTCCCATCCTCTCACAATTAGAAACACACCTAGGGAACACACTTAACCCCTTGATCACCCCCTATTGTTAACCCCTTCCCTACCAGTGACATTTACACAGTAATCAGTGCATTTTTATAGCACTGATCGCTGTATAAATGTCAATGGTCCCAAAAAAATGTCAAAAGTGTCCGATCTGTCCGCCACAATATCGCAGTCCCACTAAAAATCACAGATCGCCACCATTACTAGTAAAAAAAAATTATAATAATAAAAATGCCATAAATCTATTCCCTATATGTAGACGCTATAACTTTTGCGCAAACCAATCAATATACACTTATTATGATTTTTTTTTTTACCAAAAATATGTAGAAGAATACATAATACATTTTTTGTTTTTTACAATTTTATTTGGATATTTATTATAGCAAAAAGTAAAAATATTGTTTTTTTTTCAAAATTGTCGCTCTTTTTTTTTTCTATAGTGCAAAAAATAAAAACCACAGAGATAAGCAAATACCACCAAAAGAAAGCTCTATTTGTGGGGTAAAAAGGACATCAATTTTGTTTGGGTTTAAATTGTCAGTTAAAGCGACGCAGTGCCGTATTGCAAAAAATGGCCTGGTCATTAAGGGGGCAAATCCTTCCGGGGCTGAAGTGGTTAAAAAAAGCTTCTAAACGCAAACGTGGCTAAATGCGCCATGTAAACGCAGCAAAACGGACTTTTCTAATCATCGGATACTATCTGTCAAGTTGAATCGTTCAGGAGAAGTTGTAAAATATCCCATGTACATTAAGCCTTATGCCCCGTACACACGATCGGTAGGGTCACCACGTGTCCCGGGCACCTTAATTCTAGGACAATAGTGTTGCCGCTTTACTTACTGACAGTACTTGTCCAGGCTGGGAATGTCTGGAGAGGCACAATCCCCCACCCCCTGCTTGTGTTTGGAGAAATCATAAATCCCGCAGGGCAGTGTGGAGCCAGCATTGGAACAAGGCAAAAACGGGTCTCGGCCGGCAAGGACATGTACTGTCAGTGAATAAAGTGGCGATGCGGTGGCCTTTTTGGGGGCGTGAACAGTGCTTCTGGGTAGAGAGTGCACCCGCCAGCCCGGCTGTGCTGTGATTCGTTACAGCACAAGCTGATTTTTGGGAAGGAGGAGGGGGATCCCTAAATGTCAGCTTGGAAAAGTGGTCACTCTAACGATCGGACTTTCCGACAACAAAACCGTGGATTTTTGTTCGAAGGTTGTTGGCTCCATCTTGTCTTGCATACACACGGTCACACAAATGTTGGCCAACAATTACGAACGTGGGAACGTGGTGATGTACAAGACGTACGACGAGCCGATACAAAGGAAGTTCAATAGCCAGTGTGCCACCCTTTGGGCTCCTTCTGCTAATCTCGTGCTTTTCAGTTTGTTTCTGCTTTTCAGTTCGTGCTTGTCAGTTCATTCCTGTCTTTCAGTGCGTTCTATTTATAGTTCGTTTCTGATTTTTAGCTCGTTCTTGTCAGGTCCTTTCTGATTTTTAGTGCGTTCTGTCAGTTCGTTATGAGTAGCCGTTCGTTTATTAGCCATGTTGCGGTTACGTACTCGTCGTAGAGTTCGTGCCGTTGTTGGGCTTGGTGTTGGAGTTATTGCTTTGACCCAAGTCCAGTCCAGGGGGGAGGAGGAGATCTTGGACCAAGAATTGGTTGCCTAATCGTGACCAATTCTGTCATATGCCTTTGTTGCGGGAGCTCCAGGAGAATAATCCTGATGATTTCAGGAATTATCTCCGGATGACGGACCCCATCTTTCACCGTCTCTTGGCTTTGCTGACTCCTTATATTATGAAGCAGGACACCTGCATGCGCCAAGCCATCACTCCCGAGCAAAGGCTCGTCGCCTCCTTGTGGTACATGGCGACGGGGAGAAGTCTCCAGGACTTGAAGTTCAGGACTTGGATCTCCCCCCAGGCTCTGGGAATCATTATTCCAGAGACCTGTTCTGCCATAATTCAGGTCCTGCAGAAGGACTATATTAAGGTAAGTTTTATCCTTTAACATCACATTCTATGTATTTAATGTTTGCCAATGTATTGTATTTATTTCATCATTCCATAATTACCATGATTGTAATATGCTGTGAATGTCCTTTTGGTCGCTCCTCATGCATGCTGGAAGCTTTTAATGCTCCTTTTTTGTCCTTCATGCATATTTGCCTTCACTAACCTCCCCAGCATGCTATCCTGGACCCAAACACACCTAGCCTAGTCACTTAACAATGTATTTTGTCAGCTCCATTGTAGTGCTTACCCTAAGCTCCCCCTAAAATGTGTCCAAATGTTATTGTTGTCCCTAAATTTAGGCATAGTGCAAGAGGCCCTTTTTGTTTTTGTTTTTTTTTGCGGGCCCAAACTCATTTGGAACCCTCCCCCCCCCACCACTAAGCCAACTGATACCAATACTCTATCTGCTGACTTTGCCAAACCCATACACACTATACCTACCGCTTTTGTGTTCATATTTATGGATGAATTCACCAAAGCATGTAGTGCAAGTGCCTGCCTGAATACTTTCAAACGGTACTGTTTAAAGTTTTGTTCTCCTATTATCTTGATAGGTAATTGCAGAATGTAAAAATGTGCTTCAATTTGGACAGTGTGTACATATTTTTGGATTATGACACTTTTTACCTGTCCAGTGGGCTGCCAATAGTGTAAGTAAGGAGGGGTTGGCCAAAGGTTGTTATACAAGGTTGTTATGGTGTGCCACACTAGTGCTCCTGCGTCCAGATGTGTAAACAGCTGCTGAGTGTGCTCTCCTTACACTGAATCAAGTTGTCATTTCATTATAGTTTCAAACACATCTAGACAACAATGTAATAAACTTATTTTAATCCAAATAGGCATGAACAAATGTAGTTAACCTGCATCTGACAAAAACGTTGTATTAGTGGTCGAATGAACAATTTTTACTACGAACGATTCCTGTGCCCACGAACCTCAAACTTGGCATTTTAAACTACAACAGTAAAGAAAAGCACATGGACCAGCAGGAAAGTAATAATAATAGGAACACAGGACAAATAATTTTTTGCAGCACGTCTTTCCTGATCTTTCTATACTGATCATGCTCCCTCAATTTCAGGTCTGACCAGCGTTTCCTCAATTGCTCCTTGGATCATTGTACCTAAAAGTCCTGTGCAGACTTCTCACAACTTTAGCCATGATCTTTGCCTTTCTCACATTTGGGTTTCTGTACGGTCCATGCTTCCCATCATAGTCTGTCCTCTTCAAGATGTCCACCATCTCTTCAAAGGACATATTTGAGGCATTATATCTCCTTCTGGATCGGGAACTGCCTTGCTCTGGGCTTTCTTCGTCGTTGCTGATAACAGCTCATGTGAAAAGGAAGACAGGGGCGGAGTTTCAGGCATGCGCAGTGTTTATAAAGCATAACATGCGACAGGCGAGGTACATACCATCTGTGAGTGGAGGACGGAGGATCGTTAGCGCTGATCGTTCAAACAAAGGTACAATTGTAACTTGGGGTATCAGTGGTTAGTGGCCTTTACTGCTTAGAGATTGAGGCCTATATTGGGACAAGATTAGGAGAGTTTCGCCTGACATTAGGGTTTGTCTTGTGTTGTGTCTTGCAGATAAAGTAGTTGGCAAATTCACAGCCCCTGACTTCCTGCCCAACTTCATAGACAAGTACAGGGAGCTGCCATATCTCTGGCAAGTCCAATGCAGGGACTATTTGAACAAGCAAAAGAGGAAGGGAAGGCAAGATAAACTGTTGGAATTGGTGAAGCCTATGTATCCCACGGCAGACATCACCTATTTGAAGGCCAAAATTGGTAGCCTGAGGAGCACATATAATAGGGAGCTCAAGAAGGTCCAGGATTCTCTGAGATCCGGAGCAGCAGCAGATGACGTATATGTCCCCAGGCTGTGGAACTATGACAGCCTGTGTTTTTTGTCCGACCAGACGGAACCCAGGCCATCACTATCAACACTTCCTTCCACATCAGCTGAGGCTTCTGAGGTCCAACCTGGGCCTTCCACCCAGGAAGAAGACGTGGGGGAGCCCAGATTGACCCAGGTATAGCATTGTTGAACATATTTCTTGTCAAAAACTGAACGATGTTAACTAGATGTTATTGATCACTAATTTCTGATTTCACAAAGTGGTTTACATATCAATAGACAGTAGTAGCCAAAAATGATTAGGATAAGAATGAAAAATGCTTGGGTCAGAATTATAGTCTTTTCTATTTGTTAACATTCAATTTGCAACAGTCATGAGCTCAAAATTGTGTGTGATTGATGACCAAAAACCTAAAACTATGTACCATTTTCATACACAGGAAAGTCTCAGCCAGGAGGAGGCCGTGGCAAGCAGCCTGACGGAATCCCAGGTTCCTCCCCTCTGCCCTCCAACCAAAAGGAACAGGAAGGCAAGGAACCTGGAGGAGTCCACGGCTGCTTTCCTAAACCGGGCTACTGCGGCAATTACCACGACCCCTGGTGTCCATGAGGCGTTTGGATGCGTCGCTGCCAGCAAATTAGATAGGATGGAGGAGGCCCAATGCACTATATGCGAATAGCTTATTCTGAAGGCCCTAAACAAGGGGATGAGGGGCAAACTCACACCTCAAACACACACTGTGAGTTGGACCATGCTCCTCCACCACCTCCACCAACACCACAGCCACCCCACCCACCACAGCAGCATGTAAGGAAGCATGGAAGGAAGTGTTGAGAGTGATGGCCTGAGTTTGCTGTGGTCTGGCAAAAAACGTAGGCTGTTGTAAGACCACAGCCTCGGGACATATGTCATCTGCTGCTGACCTCTCAGAGTCCTGGACCGTATTGTGCTCCCTATTAAATGGACTCCTTAGGTTACCAATTTTGACAGTCAAATAATTGATGTCTGCCCTGGGGTACAAAAGCTTCACCAATTCCAACTGTTTCTCCAGCGTTGCCTTCCTCTTTATTTTGTTATGACTTTGTGCTCCCTATTAAATTTAAAATTTTTGTTTTGACAAATACTTGGTTATGTGTTTTACTTCAAAAAGAAGAGTTTGTTTGTGAGTAGTCAGGTATATTTCAAAAATACAATGTCAAATTAACAAGGGACACCAACATACAATAGTTATATCTTTGAGGTTAAAAAATACAAGATAAGAATGGTATTGTGGTAACTTGACACACAAAACGAAAAAAAAAAAAATATTATGGAGATCACTAGAAAAACAAAAACAAAAAAAAATTATTCTGGAGGTCACGAGAAAAAAAAAACAACAAAAAAATATAATATTCTGGAGATCACTAGAAATAATAAAAAATATGTTTGTCAGAACTGTGAATATCAGCAGCAAAGCAATTTTATTATTATAGCATTATAAAGAAGAAGAGAATGCACTGCATTGAGAGATTTCATAATTTGCCACATCACGAATGTGATATCAACATTACGAACCCTAGTTTTACAAGACCAAGCGTTTCCGGCCCGTACTTGATTCCGAGCATGCGTGAACTTTTGTGCGATGGACTCGTGTAAACACGATCGGAAATTCCGACAACAAAGTTTTGTTGGCGGAAAATTTGAGAACCTACTAGCCAACATTTGTTGGCAGAAAGTCCGACAACAGATGTTCGATGGAGCAAACAAGCTCACATCCAACATTTCCCGTCGGAAAATCCGATCATGTGTATGCGGCATTGTTAATCTAAAACTTGTAGAAAATGTGCCCTTGGGACTTTTGTGAGTGGTACTGAATGAAAAATATCCAACAAAGTGTTAAAAATGTACAAAATGTATTACAAAATACATTTAAAAAACACATTGTAATTCAATTTGGATAATAGTGTCAATATCCACAAATCAGACATGTAAATCCAACATGTCACCCAAGATTGCAGAAATATGTAATTTTCAATTCATGAAGGCTTAAAGCTCTCTACGCTTTTCATGAAGGCTTCCTTGTCTTTTCTGTACATTGGGGACTGAGTGTTCCTATGGTTTGAGCTTAGGGGGGGCCTTCTTTTCTCTTTAATCTAAAACTTGTTGTCTGTGATATCTGGTAACATTCTGTCCTCAAAATGTTCTTTTACGAAATGAAAACTATAATTCCTGGCCACTGAAAATGCCTGACAACCCTATCCCTTGCTGAAGAGATTTTGATGTGTGCAGGATTAAACATATGGAAGGAATTAGAGCTTTAACCCAGAGACATCAGCTATATTTGTTAGCACTTGGAAAGAGGATTCACTTCACTGAACTACTGTAGATTTCCATCCTTGGGAAACACTGATGGAATATATTACATATAATTGCTCTTTAACTAAGCAGCAGAATTTTCCCTACTCAACAAGGAAGGATGAAATGTAATAGTACTTACTGTCTAGTAATTACAACATTACCTTCCTATTAAAGAAGGTATATGCGTATTAGGACACATGACAAGCCTAGAAAAACATTGGTCTATGCTTCATTTTAAAGAACACTCCCGTTTCCTTAAAGTTATACAGTATATCTTCCCAATATCTGAAAGAGAACATTGCGCTGTACCTCCTCATCAATTTCAGGAACAGGTGACACTGGTGTCTGCCCCTAGCCTCTGTCAGCCATCCAGTGGTAAATATCTTGAAAGGAGTTGGCTCAACAGCAAGATCCTCTATGAATGCAGCATTTTCTTGATACATTAGATCAGGGTACTCCAAACTTTTCAAACAAAGGGCCAGCTTACTGTCCTTCACACTTTAGGAGGTCTGGATTGTGGCCAGCGGGCACAGAAAAAGTCCCAGGCCTGGCATCAGTGAGAATGAATATGGCCTCAGGGTTGGTGGTCAATAGGAGGAGGAGTAGTGCCCCTATTAGTAGGAGGAATAGTATCCCATCATTGGTATCGAAGGAAGAAATAATGCCCTATTGTTGGTTTTAGTGAGAGGAATAGTGCCCCGATGGCCAGATAAAGGCTAGCAAAAAGCCACATCTGGCCCTCGGGCCGCAGTTTGGAGACCCCTGCATTAGATTAAAATCCAGCATCACAGGCAAACTAACAGAATTCAGCAACATTGGCCTTAATTACAACTGTGATTAAAGCTAGTCTGGCTGAAATGCGTTATCTTGTCTGTGATGCCAGTTTTTTTTTTTTTTTTTACCCACTGTAGTAATAAATTGCTGCATTCATAGAAAGTCTTGCTGCTGTGCTGACTGCTTTCGAGATATCCTTTATATTCATGTTATTCAAAGAGATTCAGAAGATTACAGCTTCTTGGTTCACTGCTGGAGATTTTGTCCCCAGTAGCGGATGTAGCTGAGCAGGGCATGCTCCGCCAGTGACATCCCCAGCGCATGCATTGGTCTCTAACCAACATGCAACCATCAACATGCACCAAGGCTGATTTACTAAAGGAGTTTAAATTCAACATACGAGGAATTCCAGGTATATAGTAAAATTTTAGAAAGAATTTTACATGATTGGATAATTGAGGTGAATCTTTACAAAGACAAATTCCAGGTATGGATATTTTATACATAGTTACATCGGTCCACATTGGACTAATGTAACTACAGTATGTATATACCATACCTGGCCGAATGCCCTTGGAAGCTGGAAATCACTGAAACAGACACCACTACTCCAGTGATCTTCACTTGCTTCTAGGTCCTGTGCTGAGCAGCTACTCTGCTGCTTTCTGCAAACTGTTCTCTGATTAGATAAGGTGGACAGGTGGGATTGTGATGTCCTTCTCTCCACCTCATCAAATTACAGAAAGCCTTTCAATCATTCAGCAAATGCAAAACATTCTCTGAATGGTGCCCCTGCTGTTTGGTCGACCTACTCTATTCACAATGCATCAGGCCGGCCAGTCAGCACACGACTCAGAAGCAAGCGGAGATCACTGGAGTACTGTAGTGGTGTCTGTTTCAGTGATCTCCAGCTTCTAGAGGCATTCAGCCAGGTATGGTATATACATAGTTATATTGGTCCAAGATGGACCTATGTAACTAACTATGTATATACCATACCTGGCTGAATGCCTCTAGAAGCTGGAGATCACTGAAACAGACACCACTACAGTACTCCAGTGATCTCCGCTTGCTTCTGAGTCGTGTGCTGACTGGCCGGCCTGATGCATTGTGAATAGAGTAGGTCGACCAAACAGCAGGGGCACCATTCAGAGAATGTTTTGCATTTGCTGAATGATTGAAAGGCTTTCTGTAATTTGATGAGGTGGAGAGAAGGACATCACCATCCCACCTGTCCACCTTATCTAATCAGAGAACAGTTTGCAGAAAGCAGCAGAGTAGCTGCTCAGCACAGGACCTAGAAGCAAGTGAAGATCACTGGAGTAGTGGTGTCTGTTTCAGTGATTTCCAGCTTCCAAGGGCATTCGGCCAGGTATGGTATATACATACTGTAGTTACATTAGTCCAATATGGACCGATGTAACTATGTATAAAATATCTATACTTGGAATTCATCTTTAATATATTAAATAAAGATTCACTTATTCAATCATGTAAAAAGCTTTCGAAAGGGGGCCTGGCCGTGGCATGCACGAGTGAAGACTGCTTTCCCTGAGCTCTGTGTGATCTGTTTACAATATCTCTCCTACAGCAGCCTTCCAGGGGAAAACTTGGCATGAAAACATGCCCCCAAAGCGCAAGCCATCTCCGCCACCACAGCGGACCTCCCAGAATTGGTCTGGATCACTGGAACACTGGTTTTATAAGACCCGCCGGGGAACAGCAGGTCCTTCCAAGATGGCGCCGGGTGAGCACGCTGCCAGTACAGCCTCTCCTATCTACTCTCCATACCTGCCACTGCTGTCGCTTCCTCCCCCCTCCTCTCCCTCCTGCTCTGATAGCCAGGACAGACTGTTGGGCATGGGTGACACCTTAGGGCAGGGATATGCAATTAGACCTCCAGCTGTTGCAAAACTACAAGTCCCATCATGGCCCTGGGTGTCATGATTGTGGCTGTCAGCCTTGCAATTCCTCATGGGACTTGTAGTTCTGGAACAGCTGGAGGTCCGCTAATTGCATATCCGTGCCTTAGGGGATAAGGATCTCCGTTCTCATATCCTATCCCTCCCCACTAAGGCTGACTTTTTGCTCACAGGGTGGAGAAGGCCCTTCGCCAGGACATTGAAGCCCTTCAGGCAGACCCAGCTCATATAGGGGGCAGAGTAGAGGCGTTAGAGTCACAGTGGGAAGAAACTACCCCTGCTATACAGGCACTCACTGAGAGATGCAATCTGCAAGATCCAGAGGCGTAACTAGAATCTTCAGGACAGTGCAAGAAACCATGAAGGGCCCCCACCAGGGGTATTGCTAGGTCTACAAAAAGATCTCGGGCTAGAGCCCATAGCAGCAAAGTAAAGAAAGTCATATACTTGGGCGGACATACACATGTATATAATATACGTGTGTGTGTGTGTGTGTGTGTGTGTATATATAAATATATATATATATATATATATATATATATATATATATATATATATATAATCGTTACATATCTGAGTGCGGACCCCACACTTACATCAGGGTCCCCAGAGCCCCCCTCATTACATCAGGGTCCCCAGAGAGCCTTCCCTTACATCAGGGCCCCAAGAGAGCCTCCCTACTTACATTAGGTTCCCCAGAGCCCCCACCCTTACATCAGGGTCCCCAGAGAGCCCCCACCCTTACATCAGGGTCCCCAGAGAGCCCCCTTACATCTGACCCCAGAGAGCCTCCACTTTACATCAGGGTCCCCAGAGAGCTCCCCCTTACATCAGGGTCCCAAAAGAGCCTCCCCTTTACATCAGGGTCCCCAGAGAGCCCCCCCCCCTTACATCGGGGTCCCCAGAGAGCCCCCCCCTTACATCAGGGTCCCCAGAAAGCCCCCCCTTACATCAGGGTCCCCAGAGAGCCTCCCCTTAAATCAGGGTCCCCAGAGAGCCTCCCCTTACATCAGGGCCCCAGGAGAGCCTCCCTACTTACATTAGGGTCCCCAGAGAGCCCCCAACCTTACATCAGGGTCCCTAGAGAGCCTCCACTTTAAATCAATGTCCCCAGAGAGCACCCCTTACATCAGTGTCCCCAGAGGGCCCCCCTTGCATCAGGGTCACCCAGAGAGCCTTCCCTTACATCAGGGTCCCCAGAGAGCCTCTGCTTACATCAGGGTCCCCAGAGAGCCCCCTTACATCAGTGTCTCCAGAGAGCTCCCTCTTACATCAGTGTCTCCAGAGAGCTCCCCCTTACATCAGGGTCCCCAGAGAGCCTCCCCTTTACATCAGGGTCCCCAGAGAGCCTCCCCTTTACATCAGGGTCCCCAGAGAGCCCCCCTTACATCAGTGTCCCCAAAGAGCCTCCACTTTACATCAGTGTCCCCAGAGAGCCCCCCCCTTACATCAGTGTCCCCAGAGGGCCCCCCCCTTACATCAGTGTCCCCAGAGGGCCCCCTCCTTACATCAGTGTCCCCAGAGGGCCCCTTCCTTACATCAGGGTCCCCAGAAAGCCCCCCTTACATCAGGGTCCCCAGATAGCCCCCCCCTTACATCAGTGTCCCCCAGAGGGCCCCTTCCTTACATCAGGGTCCCCAGACAGCCCCCCCTTCCAGAGGTTCCCCTGTACCTAGCTGATCTCCGCCGGGGGAGGTGGGAGGAGGCGATCGGCAGCTCTATGGTGTCCACGGCTGGCGGGATCTCCCTGGGGCTAGTAGTTCTCCTCCCGAGTGTATACAGTGGAGAGGGGAGGGGCCTCTGACCCGAGCATGTATCAGCAAGAGTGTACAAGCAAAGCTACTCACTTGTACACTGAAGAGTGAAACTGATACATGCTCGGATCAGAGGCCCCTCCCCTCTCCGCTGTATACACTCAGGAGGAAAACTACTAGCCCCAGGGAGATCCTGTGGGCACCATAGAGCTGCCGATCGCCACCTCCCACTCCCCCACTGCATTCTAAACAGACAGCCAGAGGTGTGGGGGGAGATGCCGGGTCTTGGGGCCTCTCCCCACAGCGGCAGAACGGCAGGGCCCAGTCGCAAGTGCGACTGTGATAGTTCCGCCACTGGCAAGATCACAGGATTAATTCCCTGCTGGATCAAATGGATGACTTTGAGAACAAGAGTCACAGAGTTAACATCCGCATCAGAGGTCTGCCAGAAGCCACGGGTCCCCACTTTACAAGGCATCTTTAAGCAGATACTAGGCCGCCAAGCACTGGACTAAATAGAAATTGACCATGCCCACAGAGCCCTCTGGCCACCATCTGAGGATCCAGACAAGCGCAGAGACATTATCTGTAAACTGCATAAATATTCACTAAAGGATCGCATCATGTCTTAGGTCAGAGGAATCAGTCACGTGTATTTCCATGGTGCCAAATCATCTTTCTTCCTGGATCTAATGCAATGCCGTGCTCTCAGACCATTACTGGAAGTCATGCAAGACGCAAAGCTGATTTACAGATGGGGTTTCCCATTCAGTCTTTCGGTTACCAAAGATGGCCAGCAGTTCACCTTGCGGAATAAAGATGACCTACCCTAGTTCCTGAAATCCCTTGGACTGCCTCTTGTGGACATTCCTGACCAGAGAACATCCCCAGAGATACCAATCCCACCTCGCCCCCAGCCTTGGTGCCCAGGACGCCGCAGACGCCGCAATGGCCCCAGGGGAGGCTCCTCTGGTCAGGCCCCGCATCCTTCCTCTCCCCGAGGGACAACTCCACTGGCTGAACTGATCTCTGCTGACCTTCCTGTTACGAGTGCTCCCCTGTTCCCTCCGGCTGCTGTGCTATTATCTGCATTAAGTTGAGGTGCAAGCCTGCACCTCATGTTAGTAGCAGGTCCCCCCTCGGACTCACTCCTAATGCCTTACCAGCTACCCCCAGTAGGTCAACTCCTCAGAGTTATGTTCCCTTCCCTGCTCGATGGCCTCCACTGTCTCCTTGCCTTGAGGACTGAGTGGTGGCTTCCGACTAGTGTTGTTACTGCACTTTGGTGCACCCTTTTTGCTTCTTGCTCATGCTCCGGTTTCCATTTCCCTGCATCCCCTGTCCTCAGATACGCGGACATGGACCTGGCACCTGAACTAGAGTATTCTGGATGATGCAGTGGCTCAGAAACAAGTTTCTGACACCATCTCCTTATACTTTGCTGAGAATATGATGGGTGAGGTGGGGATGGAATCTGTCTGGGAAGGACACAAAGCAGTGGTTCGGGGGGGAGATAATCTGCCAGTGCTCTATGTTAAAAAAAGCAAGGGAGGGGGAACTGAAAACCCTCTTGTCAAAAATTTGCTCGGCTGAACTCACTCATAAACGCTGCGTGACCCCAGAGCTGGCGATGAAACTTCAATCTCTCAGGCAGGAACTGGCTACTTTGCTTAACGTTCGGATTTGGGCACGACTGTGCCACGTTTCCCACAAATTCTATGAATTTGGGAACAAATGCGGGAGATTACTTGCACGGGCTCTCAAACGTCAATGCGATTCGGGACATGTCCATACGTTTAGCACTGCAGCGGGCCCTTCCGTGGTACATTCGTCGATAATGGCAAACGCATTTAGGGACTACTATGCCCAGCTATACCATCTCCCTAATGCTCTGCCTGGTTCCAAGGAGCCTCAGAAGTTGGAGTGTATTCTGCAATACTTTGAGGAAGCCAAATCACCGCAGCTCACTACCCCGATTAGCAACCAGCTGGATACCCCTATCACCCTGCCAGAAATTGAGGTAGTTGTTAAAGACCTCCCTAAAGGGAAGAGCCCTGGACCTGATGGCTTCACGAACGCCTATTATAGGAAGTTTCCATCACTACTTTCTGGCCCTATGTGTGCCTATTTCAGTGCTTTAGCATCGGGTACTGAGACGCCCAAGGAGGCATTGATGGCCCACATTACAGTTCTCCCCAAGAAAGGGAAAGACCATACTATCTCAGGGAATTATAGGCAAATTTCACTTTTAAAAAATTATTCAATAATGATAATTTTTGATAAAATATTAGCAAAAATTTTGGCCAACCGTCTTAAACTGATGTCCTTCCAACAATCATACACCTTGATCAAACGGGGTTCATTGCGGGCAGAGAGGCCAGGGACAACTCTAATAGAGCGATCCAGTTAATTCATTCGGCTGAATCACAGGCTACATGCCCTCCCTGTCTTTTGCTATCCACAGATGCTGAGAAGGCGTTTGACAGGGTGGATTGGACTTATCTACCAACGGTTTTGACCAGACTTGGTTTGGGTCCTAACATGCTGTCGTGGATATCTTCACTTTATAGTTCCCCAGAAGCCAAGGTGAAAGTGAATGGGCTGCTATCTGACTCATTCCCTATTCGCAACGGGGCGAGACAGGGGTGTCCTTTGTCTCCCATCATTTTCGCTTTAACCCTCGAACCACCGCTTAACAAGATACACCTCAACAATGCCATTAAAGGTTTTACGACGGAGCATAAATTATTGGCCTATGCGAATGATGTCCTGTTCTACGTCTCAGGGCCCTTGATTTCCCTCCCTAATTTTATGGCCGAACTAAGGGACTTTAATCTGATTTCAAATTTTAAAATAAATTATAAATCAGAGATTCTGTCCTTAAATGTGCCTTCGGGTTTGCGTACACAGCTGCAGGCTTCTTTCTCTTTTACCTGGTGCCAGACCTCCTTAAAATACTTGGGTGTTTACTTATCTGCCCTCTGTTCCCATCTATATGCCTGTAATTATGCCCCATTGCTTTCTACTATCAGAGTGGGCCTACAAAATTGGGACCGCACTGCCTTCTCCTGGATGGGCCGAGTGTTCTTAAAATGAATGTGTTGCCCCGTATTCTTTTTTACTTGCAAATGGTGCCTGTTTCATTGTCCAGACCTTTCTTTTCAACCCTAAACAGCCTATTTTTGAAATATATTTGGAATGGGAAAAAGCCCTTGTTTGGCTCTCCGCACAATACAACGCTGTAAAAGCAAGGGTGGTATGGGTGTGCCAGTCATTCGCACATACTATGAAGCGATAGCTCTACAACAGATCTTGGATTGTTACCATAATGTGGCTACTAAACTATGGGTCCCACTTGACAAATTCTTAGCGGGCTGTAATTTATCACATGCCCCATGGATCCCCCAGGATTGTAGGGGACTCTCTGCACTTGCCTCTCCCATGGCCATCAATGTCCTAGCAATCTGGGATGCCTTGAATAAGAAAGGGCAACTTACCCCTTTGATTTCTCCCCTGGCTCCCTTGGGGGGCTTCTCCTGGTTCACTCCGGGGGAACATCCTTCCTTTTTCAGGGCTTGGTCGGCCGATGGAGAGATGAGATGTGGCAGATTTATCTAAGATCAGGGTTTATTGCCACTGGCCAGGTTGAGAATACAATATGGATCTTTCCCCATGGTAGAATGGCACTATAGACAGCTCCAACACTTTGTTCGTAGCCTACACCAAGATATCCATTCCCCTTTGAGCGGCTCTGTATGTCTACCTCTGCTATTCCACACACTATATCTGTGCTGAATGGGTTGCTGCAGTCGTTGGGGAGCAGGGGAAAGCCTAAGGGAGTGGGAAAGGGACCTTCAGCATGTCTTTACTGAAACACATATGCACCATCTTTACCATCTCATGCATACGAGTTTGGTGGAACTGGCGTACCTGCTCCATTTTTTACATGTGCTTTTTATTGAAATGAAAACATTACCTTTTACAAATAAACTGGTTACAAGGCTTTACTCATTTTTCCAGTATCCATGCCAATAGGTATCCTTCTGTATGTAGTAGGTTGTGAGGCATGGTGGCTGCAAAGTAGTTGAAGTTATTGGGCGCCAGAAACTTCTAAAATGCAAAAATAAAGTTTATTTCTCTTAACAGTCTTTTTTGGGGGAGAGGCGGTTAGGGCTAGGACACTCTTAGGTAATTGAAAGATTAATTGACAGACTCCAAGACTCAGACTCCGAGACATAAGTAGGAGGACAGCCATGCAGGGAAAGGCATTTAGCTAGATGCCACATCTGCATGTGCAGGAATGCTGTCTCCTCTGGCAACAGTCTTTAACAGTTCCTAACACAAACGTAACAGTTGCTTCACTTTCACTACAGTTGCTCCCTGTAGTTCTTCAGCCCACTGAGCTCCCAGTCTCTCACCAGACCCACTGATTCACTGCCACTGAATCCCTTGAGCTCCTCCAATCTTCACATTATTATTATTATTATTATTATTATACAGGATTTATATAGCGCCAACAGTTTACGTAGCGCTTTACAACTTGAGGGTAGACAGTACAAATACAATACACTTTGATACAGTAGGAATCAGAGGGCCCTGCTCCTTAGAGCTTACAATCTAAGAGACATTTTTGGTACCTTCCTCAAGCATCACCCCCGCTTCTCTGCTGGGTCCCTAGCTTGGCACTCAAGATACCTCTCAAGCTTCACCCACAGTGGGCTGCTCGCTCTGCAAGCATCACCTCCTCTGGTTGGGTCCCTGGCTTGATTCCCACTGACGTTTCCCAATTCTTCACCGTCCCCGGTTGGTGAGAATGCTGCTCCGGTACTTGCTTCAGTTACTCACTGTGGTCTCTGGTAATAAGACGGATAGTCCCTTACTGGTGACAGCTTCCTGTCTACCTCTGACCAGGTTCTCCAGTCGACAGAACCGTCACTTCTGGTTGGACTGCAAGCCGCAATCCCAACCCTATGCTGCTCTATTGCTTCTGGATAGGCCCTCAGACAGCCAGATGTGCCCGGTAAAGGGCCCAATCCCTAGCTTATCAGCCCGGGCAGTACAACACACGTCCACCCAGACACCCGTTCTGGTGGCACAGAACACCGCTCCCCTGACCTCACCCGAATATATAGGCTCTCCCAGCAGGCCAAGGGATTAAAGAAAACCCCTGCCCATTGGCTGAGATACCCCATATACCCATAACCTGACCTTGCATTGCCCTTCTCTTATCTAGTACCACCAAGTACCCGGTCACCTAGTGGTAGAAGAGAAAAGTGCAACAAGGCCAAACTTAGGGAGAAATCAATGAATCTCTAACAATCAACCAGGATAACTATTCCTGGCAAGTAAATTTATAAGGTAAGATCCACAGTCCAGCACACAGGTCTCTCTACATGTCTCCAATGAGATCTGCTCCCCAGTATACGCTCCTCAATCCCCAGTATCTATGTCACCAGTGACAAACACTCTCCAGTACACAGAGCCTATTTCCCATCAGTATTAGTGCCAGCAATGTATTTTCATTCATTTCCTAAATGACATGTCACCAGAGTATAGTATTAAGCCTTTAATGACCAGTCCACAGTGTGCGAATTAACCCTCCCTGCCCAATCTTCACAGTATGTACATTAACCCTCTGATGATATGTACTTGCCCTCTATTTAAGAACAGCAATGCTTTACGTTGCAGTGCTTTAGCTGAGGACTATTTGATTTCTGGCTCATTTACAAAGCACAGTGATGTCTTTTAGAAATTTGCTTAGAAGTTTATTGGCTTCAGGACCCTAAAGACAGCTGAGTGCTGTTAAAAGATTGCAGGGAGGAGAGCCCAGTCACGTGACCTGTCAAATTCCAATTCCATAGTTCTCCAATCTCATAGCTCTCTTTTGCCCTAAACAAAGAAATCTCAGTGATGCATCACATTTTATGAATAAGCCATAAAATGCAGGCAGCAGTATCCACTCTATGCTATAACTTGGCCCTTAGGAGAAGATCTTTATTTTAGCACGTGGCTATAAATTTCAGAACTCCATGGACTTAGCTGAAAATTACTGTCACTTTTTAATTGTGATAGCTTTGTGAATTAGGCCTATCATGTTTTATTGTCTCTGTTCTTCCTTTTTTTCCCTGAACCCAGGATACTCGATGACATTGATTACTATCAGCCTAGGTCATGGATGATTTGTTTTGATATTTCTTGTGGTAGGTGAAATAAAACACTTGCTTGACTTCTATGAAACATTGTTCAATTTATCTGTAAGAATTTCTATTATTAAGATGAGAAATTACTGTCAGAAAAATATAAGTATTATGATCTGTAACTCTTCACATGACCTCTTCTTTTTTGGGGTCTAGCTGTACATACAGAGCAAATATTACTAATAGTATTGGTTTAGTTTAGTTTAGTGCATTTGTATGTGAAGAGACAAAAGTAGTCGGTTATCAGTATCTTCAGACATACAAGGATCTTCTGACCATCCTTAGTTTTGTAAATCAGCTGACTGTCAAGAAAACACGCACACACAGCATGCTATGGAGGAAGGAGGGATAGCCACCATCATACATCAGATATGGGACAGCCACCATCACCATCAGACTTCACTTTTAAAGTATATCCGAACCCTCTGCATAGCAACATGTGTGTGTGATATACTATATATAACTTTTATCTGCATAGGAGGTGGAGACTGTAGGGGTCGTGTCAGCAGGAAGCAGTGTGAGAGATTTGGGGTGTCAGGACAAGTTGTGGCCATTAAAGGACAGGCAGGCTGTGCTCCCAGCACAACAAGAAAACTGACCCTGCTGGGGTGGAAGTACTTCTATGCTTTAGTGTGGTCTGTTTGAAATAGGAATGCAGAGGAACTGGCAGGATCACCAGGTATTTCACACATAGGAAAAAATACAAAGAGAACAGGGTACTTTTAACCACAAGTACTGTACATGGTACAACAGACACATATCTGTTGTTGAATGAAGTTTTGGGATAACAAACACTTTAAATATTCTGCATATTCTATTCTGCATTTTCTATGTGTCAAGGGAGGCCCTCAATCCTGGGTACATAAAGTATTGATGCCTCAGCTTCACTTCAAACTATATCAGCATGCCATCCTCTAAACTAGGAAGAGTGCCTAATGGCACTTTTATTAATATGTATCATTGCAAAGCTGCAAGCGGTAATGAAGTCATCACAGTACATGGACAGTGTTGGAGGCTACACAGGGGCATAACAGTTGGTGTGTGGATAAGATATGGTACATGCAGCTATTTTGTAATGTCCAAACTTTGGGAATAATTTTTTTTTAGGAGAAAATACCAGACCAAGACCAAAGAGCTGTCCAAGGATGTCAGACAAGATTGTAGACCTAAACAAGGCTGGAATGGGCTACAAGACCGTTGCCAAGCAGCTTGGTGAGAGGGTGACAACAGTTGGTGAGATTATTCGCAAATGGAAGAAACACAAAATAACTGTCAATCTCCCTCAGTCTGGGGCTCCATGCAAGATCTCACCTTGTGGAGTTTCAATGATCATGAGAACGGTGAGGAATCAGCCCAGAACTACACAGGAGAGTCTTGTCAATGATCTCAAGGCAGCTGGGATCATAGTCACCAAGCAAACAATTGGTAACGCACTACGCAGTGAAGGACTGAAATCCTGCGGCGTCCGCAAGGTCCCCCTACTCAAGAAAGCACATGTACAGGCCTGTCTGAAGTTTGCTAACGAACATCTGAATGATTCAGAGGAGAACTGGGTGAAAGTGTTGTGGTCAGATGAGACCAAAATCAAGCTCTTTGGCATCAACTCAACTCGTCATGTCTGGAGGAGGAGGAATGCTGTCTATGACACCAAGAACACCATCCCCACCATCAAACATGGAGGTGGAAACATGATGATGTTTTTTTTAGACATTATGATGGATGGGGCCATGTACAGTCAAATCTTGGGTGAGAACCTTCTTTCCTCAGCCAGGGCATTGAAAATGGTTTTGTGGATGGGTATTCCAGCATGACAATGACCCAAAACACACGGCCAAGGCAACAAAGGGGTGGCTCAAGAAGGAGCACATTAAGGTCCTGGTGTGGCTTAGCTAGTCTCCAGACCTTAATCCCAGAGAAAATATGTGGAGGGAGCTGAAGGTTCGAGTTACCAAAGATCAGCCTTGAAACCTTAATGTCTTGGCGAGGATCTGCAAAGATGAGTGGGACAAAATCCCTCCTGAAATTTGTGCGAACCTGGTGGCCAACTACAAGAAACGTCTGACCTCTGTGATTGCCAACAAGGGTTTTGTCGCCAAGTACTAAGTCATGTTTTGCGAAGGGGTCAAATACTTTTTTTCACTCATTAAAATGCAAATCAGTTTATAACTTTTTTGAAATGCGTTTTTTTCTAGATATTTTTGTTGTTATTCTGTCTCTCACTGTTAAAATAAACCTACCATTAAAATGATAGCCTACATCATTTCTTTGTCAGTGGGCAAACATACAAAATCAGCAGGGGATCAAATACTTTTTCCCCTCACTGTAAATATTGAATCTTGCTGAGTACAGGGAAGGCCTAAGTACT
This sequence comes from Aquarana catesbeiana, assembly GCF_042186555.1. Classification (NCBI taxonomy): domain Eukaryota; kingdom Metazoa; phylum Chordata; class Amphibia; order Anura; family Ranidae; genus Aquarana; species Aquarana catesbeiana. The sequence continues at coordinate 607,851,750 of NC_133326.1, read as the reverse complement.
ATATATTGCTGGGAACAAGGAAGATTTAAATACTGTGCCCTGCTAGAGACATGGAAGTAAGTACTTGACTTATATCTTATCTTGACGGGAACATGGATGACCAAAGTACTCTGCCATGCTGGGGACAGGAGGCAACTTAGGTTTTCTGTACTGCTTGGATTGCAAAGGTAAAGGCTTATGTACACTGTGTATGACCTATATAGCAACAATACATAGCAAAGGAGCTGCAAAATATCTCTAAAAAGGTAATTATACCACTGGCCCCATGCCACACTGCTAGTAAAATGTGAGTCCTAAAGTTTCTTGCAGTTCTCAATGTTATGCAATTGTCCACAAGGTGGCAACAGTGGCTGCAGAACCAAGCCATGACATTGCTCTGGGAAGTTTCTCATTTCTTGTTCTTTGAAATGTTTCCAGATGTTGCTCATCCATGAATTAAACAGGAAAAATTATGATTTTCCATGCTGTTATCTGATACCTACTGTATATAGTCATGCACTGTTAGCAAGGCGCGTCTATTTCTCCGTGGTGAGGAAGTATGTGTTCATACATGCTAAAGGTTGCCAACTGTGCCTTTTTGCAATGAATATCCTTTAGATTTGTTAAAATGATGTGACCTTGTTACCCCACTTTATTCATTTATAATAATTTATCTATAGAGACTGTGCTGAAATCCTATGCAGGCTGCTTTCATGTTTTTTTTTTTCTGTAAATTAATCTGCTTTTACTTTGCCCTCCCTAGTTTAACATCCCCCCTCATCAACATGGTAATGAAATTATATTAAAATAAAAACCTTTCCATTTTATTACATATCATATTTCAGAGCCAGTCACATCATCACTGGGTCTCTGCTTCTCAAACTAATGCAAGCATTAGTTTCATTGGAGGACAGGTGAGACATCAGGGGTCTTTTACACCCATAGGCATGCGCAGGGGGTGTGCCGGGTGTGCCTGGGCACACCCTAATTATCCCATGGGGCACAGATTCCCCCTGCTGATATTTCACCAAAGCCCCTCAATGGGGTTCTTAATAAAATTGTAAAAATAATAAAAACATACAACTGTAATATAATAATTTAAAAATAAATAAAAAACTACTGACACTGTCCACTGCCCTACTAACACCAATCTCTGCCCTACTAACATGTCCACTGCTCTACTGACACCGTCCATGTTTCAATACATTTTACAATATTTCACCAAAGCCCCTCAATGGGGTTCTTAATAAAATTGTAAAAATAATAAAAACATACAACTGTAATATAATAATTTAAAAATAAATAAAAAACTACTGCTCTACTGACACCCTCCATGTTTTAATACATTTTACAATATATATATATATATATATATATATATATATATATATATATACATATATACACACACGTGTGTTTGAGCTTTGGGGTGCACACCCTAATCCAATAGGCTGCGCACACCTATGACCCCTGATGTCACATTAAAGAGAACCTGTCAGCAAAAATGCATCACATGAAAAAAAAATATTTATACCCAAGCACTTAAAATACCCAAGCACAAACATTTTTGCAGCCCCCCCAAACCCTTCATAGATGCAAGTACGTAGATAAGTGCATGTTACATATCGCTGCACGCCCCAGAGTGAGAATTCTAGAACTATTATTTACAGTGAACTCTAAACTGATGATCTGTAGGGGCTTTTAAAGCATTGCCTATGGAAAATATAGGGTACTAAAGTCTGCCGCCATTTCATGGGCACATGCAATTTTGGGGCATGAACGATAACTATTTATCTTTTATATTTCACCAAACATTGGCTAATACATTGCATTTGTGTACCATAAAATTCACTTTCGTGGTTTTTTTTTTACAGAAATTTTCCATTTCATAAACTGTTTTGCTAATATTGGAGCTACCAATATTTTATTCTCTAGGGTGTCTGCTTTGAGAGAATAAATAATATTTGGGGGTTTTAGGTAATCTTCAGGCTGAAAATAATTTTTTAAACATGTGCAAAAGGCAGCAAAATTGTTAAAGGAGCCCTAATACTTTGTGATCTGCTGCTATGTGAATATACAACTTAAGCTGCCTTTTTAGTATTTAGCCATAGCTCCCAACAGGTACTAATTTCGAGGGACTGTCCCTGATCTGGAGCAATGTCCCTCTGTCCCTCACTCCTCTTTACTCCTCATTTGTCCCTCATTTTGGTCTGACCTGTATAGTTTTATACATATATATATATATATATATATGCGTTTGTAAATTCCAAAAGACAGTATAAAGGAATAGTAGTGGTAAAAAAATCACTTTCGGGTTTAACCATTCATTTTTTTTGTACAATTCTCCTATAAGGGGGCGTGGCAAGGAGTGTGTCTTATGCCTACATACTTTTGCTAATAGGTGTCCCTCATTCCCATCTCAAAAAGTTGGGATTTAGCAAATGTGCCTCTGCACAGCTGTATTTCTGTCCAAAGGAAGGATAGATGGGCACTAAATTCTCTGAATTTGGCAAAATCACACAACTTTGATATAAATAGCATTGCGCTGGAATCGGCCTCCTAACGCAACCTCCTTAAAAAGCAACGGTGTAAATGAACCCCCAAAGAATAAGTGTATTTTAATGCAGATCTAACCATTGTCATTGTCCCTTAAGGCTCGGTTCACACCTAAGATGGATCCGTCTCACAGCAGGGGTCCAGTGCGTGCTGGTTCACCGTTTCAGGTTTGATTTTAGCCCGAATTTTGGGCTGAATTCACACCTGAAATGAACCAAAAGACCCACTCCTGAGATATGTGAATCTCCTGCTATTGCGAATTGGATGCAGTCATCTCGCATCCAATTCACAATGGTGTGAACCCAGCCTAAGGCTACACAAAAAATTCACAATGGTTCTGGCCTGCAGACTCCCACATGTTTATGTGCTGTTACTGCCACTAGAGGGAGCTCTTTGAAGATAGGAGAAAAGCCCTGATTTAGACTGACTGAGCAGTTTGACTCCTGTTTCCCAAGAACTCCCTCTAGTGAAAAGCTGGCAGCAGATACCTCAGCAGCTCAGCAGGATGCCAATCCTTGCCAATATTTGCCTTTAGTTCTACTTTAACCACTTTTCTACCAGGACATTTTTTTAATTTTTCACACACATGTTATTGTCTGCATTTTTGCTAGACAATTACGCTAAACCCCCAAAACATAATACAAATATATTTTGTGAAAGCAGAGACCCTGTAGAATAAAATCATAGCAGTTGCAATTTCTCACAATATTTGCACTGCTGTTTATCAAACATAAAATTAATTTTAGTGCACACAAACACAATATAATACACAATTGTTTTAAAAAATATAAGAAATAATGTTGGGGTGAGTAAATAGATACCAAACATGTCAAGCCTTAAAACTGCGTGCAACTGTGAAATAGTGAAAAACTACGGTATTAAAAATTGCCCATGTATCACTCTTTAAAAGCCTTTACAGGTTATGGGAGTGTCTGCACTGGGTAACAGTTTTTTTTTTATTGTTTTAACAATTATTTATTTATTTTTTTTTTTTTTACTTTATTGCTATCACTAAGAGGCTAACATGCGGCCCATGAGCAGATGACAGGTCCTCTTTACCCTTAAATATGAGGACTATTGTAAACATAGTTTGATAGAAAAAGGGGTTAAACTCTTTCAACCATTTTTTAACTGCAATAATTTAGTTTTAAGGGAGAGGTTAAGAAATACACAAATTATTTAAACCTAACTAAATGACATAACTAAACCTGCAATGGAAGCTCAGCATAAGAAGTTTGATAAATGTGTTCACCATTTTCCCTCCACCTTCCATCACCTCATCCCTACATTAATAAAATGTACTGCACCTAAAGATTTTTCCCTAACTTTCCATGTTTAAAAATCAAACAACCAGTCTACAAAGTTCTGCTGCAGGTTCTAGAAAATCAGTATATTTCCATCCAACTGACTACCATTAACAGGAATCCTTTGGTTTGAAAATGACCTTCAGAACTTTTTAGTACCCCTATCTGCAGCTGAGATAGAGAGATAGAGAGATAGAGAGAGTGATTTAGAGCTATATGTCTACTATCCTATGTTAAAGTGATATTAAATGGGTTGTAAACCCTCACGGTTTTTCACCTCAATGCATTTAACGCATTGAGGTGAAGAACTTACCTGAGCCCGATCGTTCCTGTGCCGGTGTCTCGGGTCCTGATTGGATAGATTGATAGCAGTGCAGCCATTGGCTCCCACTGCTGTCAATCAAATCCAATGATGCGAGAGCTGGGGGCAGAGCCGAGTCCCGCTGTCTGTGTCAATGGACGCAGAAGCAGGACATGGGAGTGCGCCTGCACAGGTGCCCCGAGGGACAGAGCTTCTCCGACAGGGCACTCAAGAAGAAGAGGAGCCAGGAGCGCCGCTGGGGGACCCCAGAAGAAAAGGATCGAGACCACTCTGTGCAAAACCAACTGCACAGAGGAGGTAAGTATGACATTTTTGTTTTCTGTAAAACTGAACCTTTTGTGAACCTTAAGGCCTCATACACACGGACGTTTTAACAGCGGATTTTAGCGTCAGCGTTTTTAAGCTGTAAAAATGTTTATGTGGGTAATTTGGGAGTGGAAAATAGCAGAGGGATGTTTTTTTTAAAAAAACGCCCCTTAGGGTTAACGCTTACAAACATCGTCAAACGCACATTGATGCCAAATCAAAACACTAATAAAATCGCGTTTTTAACGCTGCTTTTTTTCCAGGTGTTGTTACTAGCTTTACAGCCTGTTTTTTAAAACGTCCGCGTGTATGAGGCCTTAAACCAAAAAACAAAAATATATTATATTGGAGCTTACAAGTTCTTATACAGTGCCTTGTAAAAGTATTCACCCCCCTTGGCATTTTTCGTGTTTTTTTGCCTCACAACCTGGAATTAACACGGATTGTTTGAGGATTTGCATCATTTAATTTACAGAGCATGCCCACAACTTTGAAGATGTTTTTTTCTTTTTTTTTATTGTGAAGCAAACAACAAATAGGACAAAATAGCAGAAAAAGTCAATGTGCATAACTATTCACCCCCCTAAAGTCTATACTTTGTAGAGTCACCTTTTGTGGCTATCACATCTCCAAGTCGCTTTGGATAAGTCTCTATGAGCTTGCCACATCTTACCACTGGGATTTTTGCCCATTCCTCCTTGCAAAACTGCTCCAGCTCCTTCAAGTTGGATGGTTTGCGCTTGTGAAAAGCAATCTTTAAGTCTGACCACAGATTTTCTATTGGATTGAGGTCTGGGCTTTGACTAGGCCATTCCAACACATTCACATGTTTCCCCTTAAACCACTCAAGTGTTGCTTTAGCAATGCGTTTGGGGTCATTGTCCTGCTGGAAGGTGAACCTCCGTCCTAACCTCAAATCACACACAGAGTGGTACGGGTTTTGCTCAAGAATATCCCTGTATTTAGCACCATACATCTTTCCCTCAACTCTGACCAGTTTCCCAGTCCTGACTGCTGAAAAACATCCCCACAGCATGATGCTGCCACCACCATGTTTCACTGTGGGGATGGTGTTCTTTGGGTGATGTGTTGGGTTTGCGCCAGACATAGCATTTTCTTTGGCCAAAAAGTTCAATTTTAGTCTCATCAGACCAGAGCACCTTCCTCCATACATTTTGGAGTCTCACACATGCCTTTCCGCAAACTCGAAATATGCCATTTTGTTTTTGCTGAAAGTAATGGCTTTCTTCTGGCCACTCTGCCATAAAGCCCAACTCTATGGAGCGTACAGCTTATTGTCGTCCTATGTACAGATACTCCAGATACTGCTGTAGAACTCTGCAGCTCCTCCAGGGTTACCTTTGGTCTCTGTGCTGCCTCTCTGATTAATGTCCTCCTTGCCCAGTCTGTGAGTTTTAGTGTGCGGCCGTCTCTTGGAAGGTTTGCTGTTGTGCCATGTTCTTTCCATTTGGTTATGATAGATTTGATGGTGCTCCTAGGGATCATCAAAGATTTGTATATTTATTTACAACCTTACCCTGACTTGTACTTCTCAACATTGTCCCTTACGTGTTTGGAGAGTTCCTTGGTCTTCATGGCAGTGTTTGGTTATTGGTGCCTCTTGCTTAGGTGTTGCAGCTTCTGGGGCCTTTCAAAAAGGTGTGTATATGTAATGACAGATCATGTGACACTTAGATTGCACACAGGTGGACATCAGTTCACTAATTATGTGACTTCTGAAGGCAATTGGTTACACCAGAGCTTCATAACAAAGGGGGTAAATACATACGCACATGCCAGTTATCAGTTTTTTATTTCTGAAAAATAGTTGTATGTATATATTTTTCTAATTTTACTTCACCAACTTAGACTATTGTGTTCTGATCCATCACATATCATTCAGATTAAAAAAAACATTGAACTAAAGGCTGTATTGTAACAAAATAGGTAAAAAACCAAGGTGGGTGACTACCTTTGCAAAGCACTGTATGTGGTGAATGCATTCATTTTCTCTTAGTAGGCTTTTTTCCCTCATTTTCACCTTGTCATCTAACCAGTAACACACTTTCTGTCTTAAGGTGTCTGCACTCTGAAAGGAGGAGCAACAGAGACACCTTTGTCAATCTGGGGGGGGGGGGGGTTGGATAGTATTAAGCTGGCCATATATTATTATTATACAGGATTTATATAGCGCAGACAGTTTACGCAGCGCTTTACAACATTTGGGCAGACAGTACAATTACAATACAATTCAATACAGGAGGAATCAGAGGGCCCTGCTCGTTAGAGCTTACAATCTAGGAGGGAGGGTCAAGTTATACAAAAGGGTAATAGCTGTGGGTGATGAGCTAATGGAGAAAATAGTGCAGTTGTTAGATGGAGGTAGGATAGGCTTCTCTGAAGAGGAAAGTTTTCAGGGATCGCCTAAAAGTGGATAAATTTGGAGACAGTCTGACAGATTGGGGTAGGAAGTTCCAGAGGATGGGCGAGGCTCGGGAGAAGTCCTGGAGGTGGATATGGGAGGAGGTAATGAGGGAGCTAGAGAGCAGGAGGTCTTGGGAGGAACGAAGAGGGCGATTAGGTTGGTATTTTGAGACTAGGCTAGTGATGTAACTGGGGGGCAGAGTTGTGGATGGCTTTGTAACTTATATATTGGTCAAAATCCAGTCAGTTAAGCAGGGACTTGCCAAATTTCGACCAACGTGTGGCGATTCAAACTCGACATGGATCCGCTGTCAGAATGAAATGTTTTAGCAGGGGAATGCCTTGATATGCAAACATATGTGTAAGTCGCAGTGGCCTTGTCAAGGCATCCCAGTTTACTGCAGTCCTAACTATAGTTTTGAGTTAGATAGATAAGGGCAGGTATGCCTGGAGGGATCCCACCCCTCTTTAACAGTATAGGGACGCACGTGACACCCAGCAAGGGCACAATGACAGCTGAAGGTATCCCGTGTGGATATGTACACAAATTCTAAGCTTTAGATGTACTTCAGTCGGAAGACTATAGAAAATATAATAACAATTATATATTTCACATACATATTCCACTCATCCATATTAGAACCAGGAGAACAATAATATGTGTCCCATCCATTGCTGAGATTCTGATGGTGGTGTCCTTGTGCAGGTTCTTTGATCAGTTTTGTAAATGTGATTCCCATCTCAAAATAGTGGTCTAGTTTTAAAGGAGTTCTATGGTCACAGGGTACACTTTCAATTTATAACATTAGCATTGTAATAACAGCACAAACAATAGTTATATTTGACAATCCAATATAAGCTTACTTGAAGAATCTTCTTTCATGTTGTGAGTTCTGTCTGTCTGCTGGCCATCTCTTTCCACAACTTTCTGGATTCCCTGCATGCTTTGCAGCTTCTCCTCCTTTTTGCTTCCCATTTCTAAGGACTACATATCCCATGGTACCTTGCTGCCCGCATGCAGTGATTTCTGTACTGACTCCGCCTCCTGGAACTCCTCCTCTCAGCATCTCTGTAGTACAGAAGGCAGGCTCTGTGAAATGTGTGGCACAGCAATGCCTATGCACGAGACATAGTGACTATGTGTCATAGAATTCTGGGAAGGAAATGTGTGGGGAGCTTCACAAAGTAAGTTTACAAACTTCAATATCATTCAGATTCATAGGAGTCAGCTAGAAATAACTGGAATACTTGAAAATGAATATATGATTTTACATTTTGACCATCAGTTCACTTCAAAAAACTGTTTTGCTTTAATTTCAGGTAACTTGGCTCTAGAACAATAGAAAACTGTTAGGTGTCCTATAACAGGAAAATTGGTTCATGTATATTTTTGTTTAGTCAGCACAGAATATTTTTGGAGGCTCTCCCCTGATTGGAAGATGTGCCTAACAAAAGGTTGCTGACTGTGACAGACTCCTTCTGGCAATTCAGGTGTTTGCAGGTAAAGATGAGTGATCAAGAGAACGGCTTACAGGTGACAGGTGCTTTTTATATTGTGGAGAAGACTCAATATTCAGTTACCTGGATCAAGGTCTAATTCTATCATCAAGTAGACCCCTATCCTAGCAAAAGACGAAGCTTAGGAGAAACCTAGGGACATCTTATGAGTGCCAATGTTCAGAATGGGGAAGAAAGGGGATGTAAGTGACTTTGAATGTGGCATGGTTGTTGGTGCCAGATGGACTGGTTTGAGTATTTCAAAAACTGCTGATCTACCGGGATTTTCACACATAACCATCTCTAGGGTTTACAGAAAATGGGCAGAAAAAGAGAAAATATCCAGTGAGTGGGAGTTGTGTGGAGGTAAATTCCTGGTTGTGTCAGAGGTCAGAGGAGAATGGAATGACTGGCTGGAGATGTTAGAAAGGCAACAGTAACTTGAATAACCACTCGTTACAACCAAGGTATGCAGAATACCATCTCTGAATGCACAACACATCACTTGAAGCAACAGAAGACCACACTTGGTGCCACTCCTGTCAGCTAAGAACAGGAAACTGAGGCTACAATTTGCACAGGTTCACCAAAATTGGACAACAGAAGACTGGAAAAATGTCTCCATTTCAGCCCCAACATTCAGATGTTAGGATCAGAATTTGGAGTAATCAACATGAAAGCATGAATTCATCCTGCCTTGTATCAATGGTTCAGGCTGGTGGTGGTATAATGGTGTGGGGGATAATTTCTTGGCACACTTTAGGCCCCTTAGTACCCATTGAGCATCGTTTAAACACCACGGCCTACCTGAGTATTTCTGCTGACCATGTCCATCCCTTTATGACTACAGTGTACACATCTTCTGATGACTCCTTCCAGCAGGATAATGCACCATGTCACAAAGATCTAATCATCTCACTACTGGTTTCTTGAACATGACAATGAGGTCACTGTACTCCAATGGCCTCCACAGTCACCAGATCTCAATCCAATAGAGAAGCTTTGGGATGTGGTGGAACGGGAGATTCGCATCATGGATGTGCAGCCAACAAATCTGCAGCAACTGTGTGATGCTATCATGTCAATATGGACCAAAATCTCTGAGGAATTTTTCCAACACCTTGCTGAATCTATGCCAAGAAGAATTAGGGCAGTTCTGAAGGCAAAAAGAGGCCCAACCTGGTACCAGCAAGGTTTACCTAATAAAGTGGCCGGTGACTGTATATACTATAGCAGGTAAAACAGATACCTTATGTGTATTTCATCTGTGCTTTTCACTGTTTGCTGGAGTTCAGCCTTAAAGCTCAACTCCACTTTTTATTTCATTATAGATAGAGCGACCTTGTTCCTGCTGAAATTTGAGGCGTGGGTGGCACTTTCAACATCCTCCCACCTGACATCCTTCAATCTGAAAATCAGTCAGGTGGAAAATGTCAGCTGAACAGTAGCTGCATCCAACCAGAGGCAGGCACTCTTTGGATTGTCTTGACCCTGCAGAGGCTAGCTGAGAGAATACAATTTTCAGGCAAAAGAGATTTGCCCATCCATACTGTTTAGCATTTGATTTCTCGTTCATACCACAGGATTGAACAAAAGAAATCTTACAGTGTATGGGCAGCTTTAGGGGTTTTTTTTGTAAGAGAGCAAATCCTTTTTGGCTCCCCTCCCAGCCCTTATGAGCCTCTGTAGGCCAGCAGACAGCTGGCAATAGGACTCTAAAGTTGGCCATTCAACCGGTTCAGCAGAGACCTGACAAGTTTCCAATACTGGAAAATGTTTGTTGGATCAGTGCCTTCAGCCCGTTGGCTGTAGCTCAGATCAGTGTATTCTAACAACTGAGGAATCGGATTCGAATCCGTTTTGTCTTTTTTAAAATTTTCTTTGAATTTACCGATTTGATTTTTTTTTTTTCAATTTGAAATGTTCAAATCGATTAATTTCGAATCAGTCGAAGCGAAAATTATATATTTTTTTTTCAATTCGAATGTGGCAAAGTGAACAAACAAAAGACAAATCTTCGTCAAATGATTACAATGACTCTTTAAATCACCTTTGGCTTAACAAAAACAGCATTATTTTGAAATGGTACAGAGATTGAAATCAAAGACTTCATCAGAGATATGTTTACAGTTCGAATTCAAACCTTTCCCAGTCGATGCCTTCTACGCGGGAAACGCGTTGGGTGGAGCTATAGGGTTTGACGTCATCATGCATCAGCTGGCTGGCTGGAGCCACGACTGCTTTGAATTTTTGTATACCGCTCGTGTTGGATGTCAGTGCTAAAGGAAAACTGTATGTGAATAAAACTTTCTCAAGTACTGCACCATGAAGCCTCTCTCTTCTATTCTATGACACATACATTTTGCATGGAGTGTTCCCCTTGGAAGATCCAGGAAAATAATACTGTAGCAGTGCTGAGTGGGAGTAGGAGGAAGGATTCCGGTATGGCTGATCGCTTCATCTGTTGCTGAATCTACCCCTCCTGTGTGTGCTCGTATGATCTCTATAATTTGAGATCCACCTGATCTGGTAAGCGGCGCTGTTTGCTTTAATTATTGAGGAACAGAACAGAATCGTTTAATAGTTTTTTGCTTTGATGCCCTATGAAGTTTTGTGTCCGGGTGCCACAATTTACAGCAGTCTATAGACTATATTGCATAGGATTGTTCTTTCTTTTTTCTGAAATTGTCAATAAGTGTCTAATCACAGTTATACTGTATATATTTTTAGTTACAAGTTGCTAACTGCTACATTGTTGGTAACATATAACTTTTTTCACTATTTCACACCACGTTATTTTACATTCATTTTTTGGTTGCGCATTTTTTTTTTATATACAGTTCGAATTTGAATGGAATTTGATGTAAAATTTGATTCGAATTAGGAATTCGGAATTTCAGACAAATTTCGTTTTGTTATTTGGAGCATTCGGGAAATTTTGTTTATATTGTAATTTGGGTATATATGCGAATAACGAAAAATTTGTTAGAATGGTTATTTGGAACGGAACATACCGCTCATGTCTACAAACACACATAGGATCAGGAAACAGACTGCAAACTCTGTTCTAGAAATGAAATATCCCACATTGGGTTGCTTTCTGGGCCCCAGACATGGTTGTGACTGTGAGTAGTGCAGCCTCTCATCCTGTGCCATTGATACTCCCACTTTCTGGGATAACGGTCGGCAGGAAGATGCACTACACAGAATAAAACGTGTCTGACCTATATATATATATATATATATATATATATTTACATTACGCAGCTCCGGGGGTGAGTCGCATACCACAACCTGACCACTTGTTTTTTTTAGTGTTTGGAGACAAATCTATCATCAGGCATCCTCAAAGGTTAGTCCAGCATGCTGGGGCTTGTAGTTCCACAACAGCTGGGCAGCCACAGGCTGAATGTCTCTGCTGTGTTCTCAGGATGAGTCACAGAGAATACATAGCAACTGGTTAGTGATGGAATGTGTCCCTGTCACCCATTGATGAGCAGTCAGGAGCTCAGGGGACCAGAGGAGAGTTGAGTGGAGGCAGCTGTTAGAAGAATCTCCAAAACCTGTTTATCTTCATCTATGCTCTAGTCCTTCATTAGGTCCTCATGCAGTCTTCCCGCGCCAACTTTCCATGAACTCTTCTTCCTGTTCTGACATTTCGAATCTCTTCCTGCTGCTGACATCATGAGGGCATGAGTAATAGGCATTGCCCATACATTCATATGGCTGTTCATCCCTATATTTATTTTATTTATTATTTATTACAAGTACTTATATAGCACGGTCAAATTACGCAGCACTTTACATATTATATATTGCACATCAGTCCCTGCCTTATATGATTTAAAGTCATAAGAAAGTATGCATTGAAAGTTCTTCTCTTTGTAAACCTCCGGAAAAAAAAAAAAAACTGCAAGACAAAGGCATAATGAGCTAGTATGCATCGCATACTAGCTCATTATGAAATACTTACCTTAGAACAATGCCCTACAGTGCCGCCCGCAGTCCGCTCCCATGGCTGACATCTTTCACCGGAACGCGGGTGCTGCCAGTCACGGCACTGGTACTGAATAAACTGCAGGAGCGGGTCATTTCTTCAGTGCGCATGCACCGATGACGTCGGCAGCAGCGCATATAGTGAATATCTCCTAAACTGTGCAAGTTTAGGAGATATTTACAGTACCTACAGGTAAGCCTTATTATAGGCATACCTGTAGGCACAAGTGGTGTAACAGAGTTTACAACCACTTTAACAATTTTTTTTGTTAACCATTTGAGTACCAGTCTTTAATGTGATGTGATAGTTTGACTAACAATTATTCCATCACGCAACACTGCACCCAAAAGAATTTTATATCATTTTTGGAGATAGAGCTATTGGTCATATTTAATAGCCACAGTTTTTTTCTAACTATATAAAGGAAAATAGGCCAAAAATCTGGATTGCTTACATTTGGATTTCTTCGTCTTTAAAAAAAACCACAATCATTGCTGGTTAGTGACACTTTAACCCCCCCCCCCCCCACACACACACACACACACACACACACACACACACACACACACACACACCTTTAAAAAAAATGCCACAATTTTTGGTGGTCAGTGGAACTTTAATTACCCCCACCTTTGATAAAAATGGTCCCACTATCATCAATGGGTGGTAGCTGGCCCTCTATCTTCACTTTTGAACTGACAATTCTTCTTCCTTTTGTGTCTACAAACATTTAATCCATACGCATACATGTGACCACTGGGCGGGTGGACTTTACTGCCAATTGGTCGCATATATGTGTCCTTGGGGGACACATATCTGTCAACCTCCCACCCAAGGCCACATCGAACATGTTTTACCCATAACAGGGCTTTAATCATAGAGACACCTCCTTTAGGACATTGCAGCAGAGGAAATTCAAAACTTCTTTTCTTGATGTGCTGTGCGCAACTGGCTTATTAGGGAAAAAGGAGGACTCCAAAACAAGGTAATGAATATCAGATAGTAGCAACCACAGGTATGAAAAAAACTATCCATATGTCCATTTTACTTATCTGAAGCCACGGTCACAAGACATTGGGGTTGATTTAATAAAAGTGTAGAGTGCAAAATCTGGTGCAGCTGTGCATGGTAACCAATCAGCTTCTAACTTCAGCTTGTTCAATTATGCTTTGACAAATAAAACTGGAAGGTTATTGGTTTCTCTGCAGAATTGCACCAGGTTTTGCACTTTCCAGTTTTAGTAAATCAACCCCAATCTCTCTTCTGTTTACCTCCTGGGGTCCTTCGTTGGGTGTCCACATCACTGTGCGCACAATGTGGATATCTCCTGTTGGAGGAGGCAGCACTTCCAGTAGCTGTATAGTCTCCCATAGGCTCCAGAGGCAGGATAACTCAAGGAGGCAATGAGGAGATCAGTGGCCAAGAAGATAACTAGCAGGGAAAAATGTTTGGTCCTCAGGGCAGGAAATTAGCTTGGCCCATAGAGAAAACTGTGACTTTGATCCATTACTCCGCACGATGGCTTAAAGCGGGATTCCGGCCAGGAAATTTTCTTTTTAAAAGTCAGCAGCTACAAACACTGTAGCTGCTGACTTTAAATAAGTAGACTTACCTGTCCTGGTTGCCCGTGATGTCGATCGCCCAAAGCTGACCCGTCCCTTGGCTCTCGGGTCCCGGCGCCGCCATCCTAACTAAGGGAAACAGGCAGTGGAGCCTTGCGCCTTCACTGCCAGTTTCCTACTGCGCACGCGCGAGCGGCACGGCGCTCTGTGAATGGCCCCGTGGTTTTCTGGGAACACACACAGTTCCCAGAAGGCAACAGGGCCGCTCACCGAGAAGCAGGACACGTCGCGGAATAGGAAGAGGCAGATTAGGAAGACTGCCTGAACAAGGGTTCAGGTAAGTTTAAAAAATAAATTTTTTTTCAAATGTTTTTTTTTATTATTTTTTTTTACGATTTTTCATGCTATTTTTTTATTTTAGGGTGGCCCTCCACTTTAAGAAGAGGTATTCAAAATCAAGAGTAAGGTAATTGACGCACAATTCACTATTTCAATTCCATTTTTGACTGGAGTTGGACTTCAATTTGGTTTAGTGGCACTTTAATTTGAAAAAATATAAAGGGTTCCCACTTTCACCAAAAAAGTTAGAAAGTTCTTCATTCCTCCCCTGTCCAAACCCCCAGATTGGTTAGTAATTGAAAACTATCTGTTGAAATAATTGGGCCACCTGATGTCTTTCAATACAAGTGAGCGGCCCCAGTAGAGACGTATATTGAAAAGGGGAACCCCAGAATCTCAGCGAGACTCCTGCTTTGGATGTCTGTAGGTCAGGTAAAGGAAACATCTTTATTTTATTCACACCCCACAAACTTCCACTATTCCTATGTAAAGGAGAAGTACACCTTTCCATTAAAAGCTCTCCTAAATTCTACAGTCAAAAGCCAAATACCACACATTGTCCTGTTTTCTAGAATGCTCTCATACCGCTCTCTAGCCTTTACTAGCTCTGGTACTCCTTATCTCTCATTATAGGCACTTGTCGCCTGCACTGAGTTAAAGACAGAGTGGCGGGGTCTGTTGTAGACTAGAATTTATTTGTAGTGAGCTGACCTCCTATAAGCACCACCTTGTCCTCAACTCAGCATGTTGGCCTGTAAAGCTAGGTACACAAGAAAATCTGAAGGAAAATTCCGAACGAGGAACGATCATTTGATTTTTGCATAGTGTGTATACAACATTTGATTTTTGCATAGTGTGTATACAACTTTTGACATACGATACAAACTTTCCAAACTAACATTTTTCTCGTATGTGAACAGAACTAATGATTTTCGTTTAATGTTCACTGTTTTCGTCCAAGAAAAGTTGGATACGAAAGACTGTGCATAATCAGAAACAATAAACAACAATAATCTCTGCTACAGCGTTTCTACATCAAACACAAAAAAAAGCTTTGGTCGTTCGAGAATTTTTGTACAATTAGTACCATCCTTG
Source organism: Aquarana catesbeiana (assembly GCF_042186555.1). Lineage (NCBI taxonomy): Eukaryota > Metazoa > Chordata > Amphibia > Anura > Ranidae > Aquarana > Aquarana catesbeiana. Next base: position 607,836,369 of record NC_133326.1, on the reverse strand, counting down.
GGTTCGACTAGTTATGAAACATCAAGGAAAACCGGACGATCGTTCATCCTTTTTTCCTATAGCGTGTCCCCAGCTTAAAGGGGTTGTAAAGGCAGAAGGTTTTTTTTTAATCTTAATGCATTCTATGCATTAAGATAAAAAGCCTTCTATGTGCAGCACCCCCCCCTCGGTCCCCCTCATACTTACCTGAACCCCATCTCGGTCCAGCGATGTCCATGAGTGTCTCGGCCGTGCAGGACTCTCCCCCCTGATTGGCTGAGACACAGCAGCGGCGCCATTGGCTACCGCTGCTGTCAATCAAAGTCGGTTAGCCAATCAAGAGAGAAGGGGGGTGGGGCCGAACCGCAACTCCCTGTTTGAATGATAGGAAATAGATGTACAGTCTGTATTGATAGGGCAGCTTTGTGAAGGGAGTTGAAGCCACTCCAAATATGTAAAGAGAAAAAACAAAGCAACAGGCACCTCTTAGTAAGACTTTAATAAGAATTTAATAGCCAAATGCATTAAAACACTCACATGTAAATATCTGTTATCAGGCACAGAGGAGTCCAGTGTAGTCACATTCGATCTCTGCAAATAGGATGGTAGTGTGTTCTGTTTGTCCATGCAGCCGGCGTTCTGTTCCACAGGAGACTTCCGGTATTAAGGCGGGATCCAGAGCGAGGCTTGGAGCGCAGCCGGACAATCACAGAGAGGGCTGGAGTGCAGAGATCAATGAGGTGACTGTACTGCCGTAAAGCGACGCGTTTCCGAGCATGCGCACCAAGGCAATACACGAGGTGCGCGCTCCTTTCTCAAGCTCTCAATGTTTTTCACATGTTTGAATGAACACACAAAGATGCAATTCAGCTCGGGTGCCCCCATACCAAGCTGCTTGCTGTGGGGGCACTCAACAGGAGGGAGGGGCCAGGAGAACAGAAGAGGAAGATCAGGGGTGCTCTGTGCAAATCCACTGCAACAGGGCAGGTAAGTATAACGTGTTTATTATTTTTATAGAAAAAATAACGAGACTTTACATTTGCCAAGGCTCGTTTCAGACTAGTGCAGGCCGTACGTTTGCTCGGGCTGTGTCTGCGTTTCCCGCAAGAAAAGGGTGCATGTGCCTCTTTTAACACGCGGCCACAGGAAAACCACATGGTCTTTTTGACAATGCGATTTCCCTGTGGTTCCTGCACCCGCAAGCACGCTATGGGTTGAGATGCATCGGGGTTCCATTCAGAATGCGTGTCTCGTAAGAGCAGCACGATTTGGCTGCGGGTGGTTGCAGGTGTGGAAACAAGTGCGATTCCTGCACCCACATCCAGCCCGCAGACTACGGGCTAGTGTGAACCGCGCCTAATGCCAAGTACACACGATCGGTTTTCTCGTCGGAAAAAGATATGACGGCTTTTACGACGGGATTCCGCTTACGTTTGCCTTGCATACACACGGTCACGCAAAAGTTCACTGAAATTACGACCGTCAAGAATGCGGAGACGTACAACACTACAACGAGCTGAGAAAATGACGTTCAATGCTTCCGAGCATGCGTCGAATTGTTTCCGAGCATGCGTAGGGAGTTTGCGCGTCGGAATTGCCACAGACAATCACATTTTCGGATAGGAACTTTTCCCGACCGAAAAATTGAGAGCATGCTCTCAATCTTTTGCTGGCTGGAATTCCGCCAGCAAAAGACTGATGGAGCATACACACGCTCGCATTTTCCGGCGAAAAAATCTCATCGATCTTTTGCGGGCCGAAATTCTGACTGTGTGTATGCGGCATAAGAGTTAGGCCTTATTCACACTGGTGTACATAAGCATACACCCGTGAAAAGGGTGGTGTGTGGCCACATGGGAGACTCAGGGGTTCTGTGCATTCGTTTGCAGGCTGTCCCATTCATGTCAGTTGGGACACAGGGGCGGCACAGACACAGCCACAGCCACAGCCACTGCTCCCAATTTAACATCCATGTGGGGTTTGGTGCAGGTGTGTGTCCACTAACTCACACGTCTGCATCTGGGGACATGCATCCACACAGATGTCATATTGGGAGCAGTGGCCGTGTCCATGTGACTGCCTGCAAATGGATTCACGGAACACCTGTGCATCTCATGTGGCCACACACGGCTCTTTGCATGGGTGTATGCTTAGTGTGCCCATGAGAAGAAGGCCTTAGGTTAGCCATACCCCACAGATGAACAAATAACATCTATTTTCCTCCATCCTCACTAAACAGCATTGATGGAGGAAACTCCCCTGGCAACTATTGTATTCTGACAGCTGGCACCCATGGCTGGCAGAATACCTGAACAGTGACTGCATATGATTGGATGGGGTTCTAGTCTTCCCCTATTCTACAAAAAAAAAAAAAAATTCTGTCTGTGTTGCAGTCGAAAAGTTACTATCACTTTAAATCTGTCAGAGCACCAGATATCAGTAAAAATCTGACAACTTTGTAACTTTCAGACTTGCTAGTTACAGCAGAGTGGAGTGTGGGAAGTAAATTCCTGTGCTAACAAGAAGCATGCTGATAGGTGGAAAAAACAGAGTGCTGAGCTCATTACTGTGCTGCTTTTTATGTTCAGAAGCAGGCTGGGGCAGGTCTGGACAACCCGGGCTCAAAGGAAGTGGGTTTAATGATGCTGGACATCAATTGACAGAAAAAAAGTACTGCAGGGCAAATGATATCTGTATATTGCAGCAAAAGCTGGTTCACCCAATTGCTTCCATGGACCCCGGTAATGTGTCCTGTTTCCACTCGTGCAACCCCCCCCCCCACCATGTTTCCCACTCCATTGTCCCACCTGTGGACCTGGGCCCCCATGGTGGGTGTCACTGGCTAGAGGGGAAGAGAGACCAGTGGACATCTCCCCTAGTGCACGTCATTTCTGGGTTTGACTGTCCCTTTTCTCGGCCTCTGTGACTGGGGAAGAAGCTAATTGAGCACAAGCTGTACTCTATTAACTTAAAAGAGTTGTAAAGGTTCAGGGTTTTTAAAAAAAAAAAAAATGTCATACTTACCTCCTCTGTGCAGTTGGTTTTGCACAGAGTGGCCCCAATCCTCCTCTTCTGGGGTCCCTCAGTGGTGCTGGTAGCTCCTCCTCTTCTCGAATTCCCCGTCGGAGAAGCGCTCTCCTTCAGGACACCCATGCGGGCGTGCTCCCGTGTCCTCCTGCTGTGTCTGTTGACACAGACAGCAGGACTCGGCTCGGCCCCCGCATCACTGGATTTGATTGACAGCAGTAGGAGCCAATGGCTGTGCTGCTATCAATCTATCCAATCAGGACACGAGACACTGGCCGGAGCTGGTGTGCTCATTCCTTTGTGGGAAATACAGGGCTCAGGTAAGTATAACGGGGCTCTGGGGGGCCTGCTGAGTGACAGAAGGTTTTTCACCTTAATGCATTGAATGCATTAAGGCTGCTTTCACACTGAGGCTCTTTGCAGGCGCTAAAGTGCTAAAAATAGCGCCTGCCCGCCGACAAATCGCCACTGTGGTTTTAACCCTTTTTCGGCCACTAGCAGGGGTTAAAACCACCCCTCTAGTGGCCAAATAGCGCCGCAAAAACGACTGTAAAGCGGCGTTAAATATAGCGCAGCTTTACCACCAATGCCCGCCCGCCTCAGTGGGAAAGTAGCCTTAAGGTGAAAAACCTTGAGGGTTTACAACCCCTTTAAGTGGATGGCAGGTGAAACATCGAGTTGTCGAATAGACTCCTGTTGTCTCATTAAAGAAAACCTGTCTAAACAAAATGGCAAAGGTCCCCATGTGATAAAATAAAGTTAACCATTTCAGCCCCGGAAGGATTTACCCCGTTAATGACCAGGCCGTTTTTTGGGATACGGCACTGCGTCGCTTTAACTGACGATTTCGCGGTCGTGCGACGTTGTACCCAAACAAAATTGATGTATTTTTTTTCCCCCATAAATAGAGCTTTCTTTTGGTGGTATTTGATCACCTCTGCGGTTTTTATTTTTTACGCTATAAACAAAAAAAGAGTGATAATTTTGAAAAAAAAACACAGCATTTTTTACTTTCTGCTGTAAAACATTTCCAAAACAAAATGTAAAAAAACAAATGTATTCATCAGTTTAGGCCGATTTGTATTCTGCTACATATTTTTGGTAAAAAAAAATCCCAATAAGTGTATATTGATTGGTTTACACAAAAGTTAGCGCGTCTACAAAATAGGGATAGATTTATGGCATTTTTATTATTTATTAATTTTTTACTAGTAATGGCGGTGATCAGTGATTTTTAGCGGGACTGTGACATTGCAGCAGACAGATCGAACACCTAACGGACATTTTTGACACTTTTTTGTGAACCAGTAACATTACTACAGTGATCAGTGCTAATAATATGCACTGCTATTGTACTAATGACTCTGGCAGGCAAGGGGTTAACTGTGTTCCCTTACTGTGTGTTCTAACTGTATGGGGGAAGGGCTCATTGGAACAACACACAGGTCTGTCTTCCTGCATAGCAGAAAGACAGGATCTGTGTGATCTCCCCTGTCAGAAAGGAGATTTGCCTTGTTTACACAGTATAACTGCGGCAGCTGGTCGGCAAGGGGTTAAAGTTGTACCCATAACAACTTGATAAAAAAATATTGTTCTTTAGCAAGGAACATACATCCCACATTAATAATTATGCCACAAAAATTAGTGTGTGCTGTAAATTGCCTCCAGTATTTCTCCTGTGTCTTCTTGCTGGAGGCTACCATTTTGCTGAAGCTCAGAGCCCCTGAGCAGCAGTAAATCATAAAGCGGAACTAAACCCATTGATTTAACAGTTTCAAAAAAGTTACATTCCTGGAATGCCGGGATTGCTAACTGTCACATCTGCTTTTTTCCTCAACCAAACTGTCAAACCATCAAATGGATGGTGTCATAACTGATCACACGTGCAGCATCATGGCAGTTACAGATCAAACAGAAGCAGCTTTCTTGGCTGTAAAGGATAGAAAGGTTTAATTCCACTTTAAGGCTGTCAGCAGATCCGCCTCTACAAACTCAGCAGTGCCTAAAAATGGAGAGCAACTGAGCATGTGCAGAGCAAGGTGAGACGGTGTATTACTGGATTTTGACCCCGAGCATACGCATATATGGGGCTTCGGGTTTAGGGGGTTATAACGGGATGATGCCCGCAGCTGCAGGCATCATCCCAGTACCGTTTTTTAGAGCGGGCGATTGACCATCCAGGAATAACAACCGATGCGGCTAAAAGCTGTTCGGTTGTTATCCCGGAGGAGTGGGAAGGGACATCCCCCCCTCCTGTCGCCTTCCGCCGCTCTTACCAGGCCTCCTGTCCCACTGGAAGTCCCGATCATTGATCCGCCACTTCCGGCGGCTAGAGACAGACTAGCACGAAGCCAAAAGCGGCTTTGTTCCAGTCTTCTCTCTGTAAACACGGAAGTGATGTCACTTTCTGTTTACTCGGCTGCCAATGGTGCCGGTTTTTAAAAAATATACATTATTCAGAATCGCCCCTTTCAGCGATCTAAATACTTTGAAGTGCAAAGGAGGGATTTGGGGTCTTTTAGACCCCGGGCCCTCTATAAAGAGTACCTGTCACCATCTATTACTGTCACAAGGGATGTTTACAATCCTCGTGACAGCAATAAAAGTCATCAAAACATTTAAAAAAAAAAAAACACAATTTAAAAAAATAAAAATAAATGAAATAAAAAAAAAAAAAAAAAAAATGTAAGCGTGTAACATCATCTTTCACATTATACAAGAAAATTGGGTTAACTTGGGCTAACATTTTATTCTCTAGATTCTCTGCTAAGAAAATATACACATAATGTTTGGGGGTACTAAGTAATTTTCTAGCAAAAAATACGGATTTTAACTTGTAAACACCAAATGTCAGAAATAGGCTTAGTCATGAAAGGGTTAAACAGTATAGGCACCTGTTTTTTACATTTTCTTAATTTTCTGACTAAAGCTCCATTTAAAAAAAAAATATAAAAAAAAAAGGAACGTTACACCCAAGCACTTTAACACCCCCCCCCCCCCTACCACCACCACCACCACCACCACCACCTTGCCACTATATACTGTACATGCACATACAAATATAAGCACACACATCGGGGCAGCTATGTGCAAATACGTATTTTACACTACACATTACACATCACCATGCACTCTAGAGTGTGAGCAAAAATTCTTGAGTCATTATTCATAGTTAACTGTAAACTGATGACCTGTAGGGGCTATTAGAGCATGGCCCCCGTGTTTTCTTTTTTTGTGAATGAAGCAGAGAGATACATTGAGATTGATTTACTAAACGCAAATAAAAGGCACACTGTGCACTTTGCAGTTGCTCCAGAGCTTAGTAAATGAAGTAAATTTTCCACAACACAGCTCAAGAATACGTAGCGACCCAGCGCATCTATCCTGGCTTCTCTGCAGGAAAATGAAATACCTCTACCTACCAATATGCTCACCCCTCTTGAATATGAGGTATAGACAGAATGATATTGCTCTTGGAATTTGTAGTTCCGAGCATATGGTTTGGTATCATTGGTGAGGTGAGTTTCCTGCAGACAAGCCAGTTCCACGCCATACGCCTCCATCGCCGAGAACACCGCTGCCCTTTTAGCCGGGTCGTTCATACCCCTAACATTCCAGGAGCCTATTTTTAACGTTTTTAAGGACATCTAGCTAGGATAAAAAATAAAAGAGGAGAGAGAAAAAAAAAAAAAAAAGGAGAGAAAAAAAAAAAAAAAAAGGGAAAAAAAAATACCAAAAAAAAAGAAAAACCAAAGCCTTTGAGAATTCGTGACTGCAAAACCTACCAATTCTATAATTGTGCTAGCCAAGCTAAAAGAGGAAAAAAGGAATGAGAGTGGAGAGGTACAAAGAACTCCCGTATCCAGGGATCCCTCTCTCTCCGCTCTACATCCCCTAATTGCAAATTCAAAAACACGTGTACCAGTATTCGTTGCCTTTGTAAACCCCCCCCTTTTAACTATGTGTGATTTACAAGCACCCCTTTGCCCAACCCTATATCTCAGTACAAACTCCCCTCCCACCCCCCCTCCCACCCCCCCTCCCACGATATTAATCCCCCCTCCCACGTCCCCGATTCGTGACCCCCCCATTTGCCTAATTAGGCTAGCCCTGGGGGCTGCACTTGTGACCTGGTTTTTCCCCCCACCCAACCATTCAGAAAACAACTCCCCTCTCGTGAAAAAATAAGATACATTGTGTCTTACTACCACACTCTTACCCCCCTCCCCCCTTCCCACTACCCTCTTCCAAACTTTCTGAACAGTATTTAAAACATTCAAAAACCGTGTAAACACATCATTTGTTCGTGCTTCCATCTATCACACCCCCCCTTCCCCCCCCCCCGTGTCCACTACTGTTTGCTCTAGAAAAACGAAAAAAATTTACAAAAGAAAAAGGAAGGGAGAAAAAAAAAAATAAAAAAAAAAAAATTTTTATATAATTTTACCATTTTCTCCCTTCCTTTCCTAATTTAACTAACCTTTATTCCACCCCTAGCTCAGTAAGTCCTTTTTGTTATCTTCCAGCCATTTTGTTGCCCCTGTTGTTGTGTCAAAGAAATGGGTAGTCCCTAGGGCAATGATACGCAGGCGAGCGGGATACAACAGGGCATACTCCAATTTATAATTCCGCAAGTTACGTTTAATGTCCCTGAATTCAGCCCTTCGTTTTTGGAGGTCTGGGGAATAGTCGGGAAAAAATAGGATCTTAGTTCCGTTGTACAGAATATCCCCCAATTCTCTGGCCCTGCGCATCAGGGTCACCTTGTCCCTGTAGTTAATAAGCTTCATAATTATTGGTCTGGGGTATCCCCCTGATGGTGGGGCCCTACTTGGCACTCTATGAGCTCTTTCAATGGCAAATAGATGGGAGAAAGTTTCCGCCCCAAATATTCCCCTGAGCCAATTCTCAAAAAACTCCTCGGGGTGGGGGCCCTCACATCGCTCCGGTAGTCCCACCACCCTTATATTATTTCTGCGGGACCTGTTTTCCATTTCCTCGATTTTAGCGCTGTGCAGACCCATCTGCGTTTTTAGTGCCTTAAGCTCTCGTTTTAATGGGATTAGATCGTCCTCGGCCTGGCTTACTCTCTCCTCCAGTGTTGTTGTTCTAGTGATAGTCTTTTGTAGCTCTTGGCTTACTATTATTAGCTCTTCCTTTAACCCGGTTAACTGGGCACACAAATCTGTTAGGGAGGCCTTACAGGAGTTGACTGCGCATAAAACGTCTTTCAGTGTGGGTTCCGCATCAACTGGAGCGTTGTGAACAATAGCATTGTTGGTCACTAGTCCTGCGGACACCCCCTCTGAACTTTTACTGCTTGCAGTTTTTGTTGCGTGCGTTATCGCTGGTCCTTTTCCTAGGCTCTTCCTGTCCCCTGCCTGCGGTCTGTCTTGCTGGTGCTGGATATTTTTAGATGGAGATGTGGCAGAGGTGGAGGGGTGCGCAAATTTTTCAAGTTTAGCCGCTGCTGCCGTTGCTGCCTGATTTCCCTTCTCTTTTGAGGTGCGGGTCGTTTGGGAGCTAGAGTTCTCCTGAGGCTGCATCTCTTCACCTTTTTTCCTAGTCATCTCTAATTATATTGGTCCAAGGGATATATTGACAGATTTAACCGTGCGCAGAATTTGTGCAATGCAGCCTTTACTTTTCCTTTTTGTTTTTATTACTTTTTTTCCCCTCTTCCTTTCTCCCTCTCCTACTCTCTTCCCCTTTTTCCCTTCCACTCCCCCTCACCTCTCCTCACCCGCTCTCACGCAACCTTCTCAACTTTCCCCTCCCTCTCCTCCCGCCACCCACCTCCTCACACCACCCACGGTAATGTCACAGACCCAGCAATATCCTCCAGACGGGCACTTAGATAGTCGATCAACCAAGGAACAACCGATAGGACTGCCCCGTCAATACTCCGGGCTACAACCCCCTCCCCCGACACAGCCCTCCACCGACCAACCAGGGTATATTGTCGCCAAAGTAGAAAAAAGACGCAGGGAGTCCGTGTAATAAAACTGCCAATGTCTTCGCCCCCCCCCCTATCCGCGGTGGTATCCCGCCCCACGGAAGGTAGGTGGAGATGATCCGTTTTTCAATAAGCACAATAGATGGCAATGCAGCAGCAGTAGCAATAGTTGACAGTCAACACTTTGGTGTACTCACATATTAAAGCTCCTGGCGGTGGCTCTAACTCCTCTTTACTTGTGCACACACTGTACACACGCTGACTCAGCCGCCTTCTCCCGCTGACGGCGGGATCGTTGCCCGGGCAACCGCTCGAGCAGAGAGCAGAGAGCCCGACTCCTCTCTCCCCGCCCCGAGGGCTCGGGTCTCGTCCTCTCCCGGGCGGCGGTATCACACTCCCCGCGCCACACTCCGACTCAGACAAGCGGGCGGGGGTGCCAAGCAGCCGGGTAAGTGTACCACAGGGGGAGAGAGCTCACTCGAACAGGCTTCAGGCGCAAGTTACAGCAGAAAGACACGGAGGCATCGGGCTGGGGGAAGCTCGCGCTCACCTCCACTCACTCCAGCATCCGGCCTCACTTCCGGTCACGCCCCCCGAAGTAAATTTTCACTTTACAAAGAATATCCAATCATACGCAAGGAAAATAAAAAAAATGCATTTTTGCTTGCACATGATTGGATGATGGAAGTCATCAGAGCTTCCCCCTAATTTACTAAGCTCTGGAGCGACTGCTCTTGCAGATTGCAACTGCACTTTGTAAAGTGTACAGTCTATTTGCCTTTAGTAAATCAACCCCATTGCATCTCTCTCTGTGCGTGCGTAAAAAAATTACTTAATTACAGTAAATAATAATAAAAAAATACAAGGTTTGATCTAGGTCAGTGCCAGGGTTAGTGTTTGTGTCAAGGTCAGGGTCAGTATTTTTTTTTGGGGGGGGGGGGGGGCAGAATATTATTATTTTTTTCAATTAGTATCAGTGTCAGGTTGTCAGGTCAGGTTACTTTCACACTGGGGCGGTTTTCAGACACTTTAGCGGTAGAAATAGCCTCTGCTAAGCACTCGAAAACTGCCTCCCATTCATTTCCGTGTGTCTTTTCACACTGGGACGGTGCACTTTGGGGAACGTTATGAAAAGTCCTGCAAGCAGCATCTTTGGGGCAGTTTGAGAGCGCTGTATTTAGTGCTCCCAGAAAGTCCTGCCCATTGGAATGAATGGTCAGCGCTTCCAAAGCGCCCTAAAAGCGATTTTAAGCACCACTTTTTTTTTTGGCAAAAAGTGCCCCGATAGCAGCCAAAAAGCGCCACTAAAACAATGCTAAAATGAGGGCTTTAGTGCTAACGACCGGGCGTCCCAGTGTGAAGCTGGTCTTAGTGTCAGTGTATTTTAGGTTGGATAAAAAAAAACAAAAAAAAACAAAATGCACACAATTGTTTTTGGGCTGTACTACAGGTACATACAACACCTAACATACACATATGTGGTATCACTGCTATCATCAGGAGCAGGAGAATTTATTTGGGGTTGTTCTTTGGTGGTAGGTTATGGTAGTACCAAGATATACACAGCAAAATTTAAAAAAATATATATTTTTTCTACTATTTCGGGCCAGTTTTCCTTTGATAATAAAAAAAGCAGGAGCTATCCATTACCTTTTACCATCAAATAAAAGCCCAATTTGTCTTGGAAAAAACAAGGTATAATCCACCTGGATGCACAAAGTAGTTGTGATAATATGTACGGTTTTACTAACACATTTCAAAGTCACAAAATTAGGTTTAGGCATTATTATTTTTTTACCATTAGACACGAAGAGGTTAAATCAGTGGGTTTTGTTTCGCTTTAAGTGAGTCATGAGATGTAATGTGCATGGACATCATAGCTCATTTTTAGCCACGGTCCCCTTAATATTTCTATGACAAGACCTGATACGTTTTTATTACTATATGTGCCAGAAAAAACACAGCTGAGACTTCAGGTATGTGACAAATGCAGATGTGACAGCAGGGAGTGTGCCCACATGGGCTGACTCAACCATCCCTCTGGCAGAGGCTACAGACTGCCCAGTGCAGTGTAAATGTGCCATTCAGAATTTCCAGCACAGTCAGAACATGACCTTAGAATACACGGAGCTTCTCAGACGTTCTCTCTGTACTTTTTCTTATGCCAATGCTGAACAGGAACCCTGCTGGAAAATAACCCCCCCCCGCAATACCCACTTTTGGGTCCATTGACATTACTCTGATGGGCAGCATTTTCTCTCTATACCCAAAGAACGCACGGAAGTCTGTATGGTACTGTGATTGTGAATTACACTTTAGCTATGTTCTCTTGCAAGCACGTCCTCCAGTTATTCGGATCTGTTTTGCAGAATAAAAAATATATTTGAAACAGCCAGTACAGGCTCACAGCCGGGGGGGTGGCAGTCTGCCCATTATTTCATAATCCCTCCGAGAAATGAACACGCACAACGCACTTGTTTATATTATCTGAGGTATGAAGAGCTGTGCGGTCACTAAAATAAAGGGCAATACAGTAAATGTAAACTGGGCAAATTATAAATGAAATCCATCCCTGCAGATGTACAGATCCATATGGAATATTGATGCTAAATGTAAAATCACATTAATATGTGTGCACCTTCCTAGCATAGGAAGCTGTGCTGTTCTTACTGCACTGTGTGCTTCCCATGGCTTCAGCTGACCATACACCCCCCCCACCCCACCCCACCCAACATCCTTCAATTGAAAAATCAAAGCAGCCGGGCTAAAAAAAATTGTTTGCTGAACAGTGGCTGTTCGGGTATTCCGGCATCAGCAGCTGTCAGAATCAGTGGTGGCTGGAGATAAAAAAATTTTGGGGGGTGTAAACAAATCCCTCCAGGCAAATGGAGCCTCCGGCCTGGGCTGTCACTGCTCCCCTGATACATAGCAGCTTCCGTGTTCCTAATCTTCAGCCTCCTGAGTGGCCGGGGCGAGAAGCCGAAAACCAGAAGTGACGCGATGGTGAAATCAAAAGTGGGAGGGTTCAGGGCGCAGTGCTCTGCGCCCCGAGGACAACATAAAACAAGCCATTAAAGCCTCAGACTCTAATCACGCGCTTGTTAAACATTGACGGACCTAATAGAAACCTATTAGTCTGGCGCCCCGTACAGTGCACTGTACACACATAGAAACATTTATTTTTAAATAAACGATAGCATGAGTAACATTTTCTAACTTTAAGATGTTAAAAAATGTTAGTCTTATTATCATTTATTTAAAAAGAAATCGCTCTATGAACTTTGGGGGGGGAGGGCGCCCTTGCGCCCCTTATGGACCGGCCGCCACTGGTCAGAATACAATATCCTCAGCTGAAGATTAATTTACCTGCACTGTGTTGCATAGATGGAGAAATGTTGGATGTTTAATTTTTTTATTTAAGCAGGCCATACTTGGTCGAATTTCGAACAAATGTTCTTTTCAAAATCAGAAAGTTTGTTTTTTTTTGTGATCCGATGATGCCACCATTGATTTTCGAAATTCGGCCGACCAAGCCTTCAATTTCACCTCATGTTGCTACAGAAAAGTATTTTCGTGGCTGGGATCTTCTTTTCTCTCCATAAATTTTCTTTTCTTGCACATGTGAATTTTTTTTTTTTTCTTATCTTTTTTCTCATTTTTTTTTCTCACACAATTCTCCCATCATTGATTAGAAAATCGTTAATTTTTAAAAAAATTTCCAACATGCCTGATTCCTCAAATTTGATTGCTGCATGAAAATCGGCCGTTGCTACAGCCCACTAATGGTGCGAAATTCGTGCGAAAATTCTTAGATACGATTTTCAAAAGAAGATTCTTTCAAAATTCGAACCGTGTATGGCCGGCATTAGCCTGCATGTGTATGGCCCGCTTTACTGTAAAACTACAATAAGGTGCAGGACTTATTTTGAATAATTAAAGGTCTCCTGATATTGAACATACTTCAAGATTAAAGGAGTCCTGTTTGAACATGATCAGCTTCACTTTATCCAAAAACCTCTTTTTCAATTTTGGCTTGAGTGGAGAAGTGTTAAAATCTCTGATAGGCTATTAGGCCCCGTTCACACTTGAGCGTTTTGTAGCTTGTACCTCGAAGCTCAAAAGCACTTAACAAGTAAAAACCTATTGTTTTCAATAGCCCTTGTTCATATCTGAGCATCCTGTCTCTTGTTACAAAACGCCTGTCATTCAAAAAAGGATGTGAGCTACTTTTTAGGCGTTTTTGTCCCTATAGACTTTAATGGAAACTCCTGAAAAGTGCAACATGAGCTTTTTTTGAGTGTTTTTTCAATCATTTTGTTGCGTGTTTTCCTGCTCAAACAGCAGCTCCCTGACCCTTTTTCAGCAGCGCTCCACACCTTTTAGTTAAAAAAAATGACTGACAAAAGCTGCAAAAGCGTGCACTTCTGCTCCAAAAAACGCTCAAAAACACTTGAAAACGTGAAGCTTACATGTGAATGTCTGTGTCGCAGTTGCGGAGATTTCCCCTCACTTCCTTTCCTGTTGATTCCTAACAGTAGGAAAGAAAGTGAGAGTAATTTCCCAGCAGTACTACGAGAAACCCCCCCAAAGAGGTTCTATAACATTCATATGGTACTGATCCCTTCCCCAGAATACCAGGATATGAAGAGGTGGGAAGCTGGTGCCAAAGAGAAGCTCCTGTGCCCATTATCTAGGTGGCGATACCCTCCAGGACAGCCGCAAGGGGAGACCATTAGAACCATGGGGAAACAATGTTCAGAACATGAGATACCCTAGGGTCTAGGTAAGTATAACCTAGGTGGCCAAAAGCACTTTAATCACCAAACCAGCAGCACAGAGGTCACATCTCTATATTCCGCAGCTCTTGCATAAAAAGGCTCAAAGAGATATATGCAAAGAAAATCCAATAGTGTAATATTGCCAGTGACTTTTTAATGAAAGAATAAAAAGGAGTTACGCTCACAATGCACAGGGACACATGCAAGTGCCTATTACACAGGATGCATATATACAGTGTAGATCTGTCAGCTCAGCAAGATGGCGCCTGCCCCCCCCCCAGTGTGATGTCTACACACAGGTCCCACCCACCTGACACGTATCACCCCTCTGGGCTTTCTCAAAGGCTCTTTCCAAATCTATGGCAAGCTAAAATACGTAGTGGCTGGGTGCTGTACCAAGTGGAACTGGCGTTTAGGGCTGTATACGTTCAGTGACATATGCCCTGAACACATAAGTTCTCAATACAGCATCCAGCTGCTGCGTATTTCAGCCTGTCATAGATTTTGACAGACAGCTTGCAGCAGAGCACCCATGGTCCTTGATTTCCCAGACATCAAGAACCTGATAGAAATTCTAAGCTTTGATCCTATAGACCAGTTGTTCTCAACCCTTTCCTCAAGTACCCCATAACAGGCCATGTTTGCAGGTTTTCCTTTATCTTGCACAGGTCCTTTAAATCAGAGCCAATGGCTTGGTATTTTGGACAGCTATTTTATCTAATGCCCCGTACACACAAGCGGAATTTCCGTCATAAAAAACTTGGATGGTTTTTCTGTCGGAATTCCGCTCAAGCTTGCCTTGCATACACACGGTCACACAAAAGTTCTCTGAACTTTCGACCGTCAAGAAGGTGGTGACGTACAACACTACGATGAGCCGAGAAAATGAAGTTCAAAGCTTCCGAGCATGCGTCGAATTGTTTCCGAGCATGCATCGTTTTTTGCACATCGGAATTGCATACAGACGATCGCATTTTCGGATAGGAACCGAAAAATAGAAAACCTGCTCTCAATCTTTTGCTGGCTGGAATTCCGCCAGCAAAAGTCCAATGGAGCATACACACGGTCGCATTTTCCAACCAAAAGCTCTCATCGGTCTTTTGCTGGCCGAATTTCCGATCGTGTGTACGGGGCATAAGAGAAATTCACAAAACATGGCCTGTTAGGGGTACTTGAGGACAGGGTTGAGAACCACTGCTATAGACGACTGCACTGCTCTCTATAGCTTAAAGGCCCACTAGTTGAAAGGCCCCCTTTTTTGCAAAACAAAGCACATCGCATTTCTAGACAGGGCCTTGATAATTGATTATATACTGGTAAGATGTTGCTTGGGACCAATGGTCCTTCACCCCTATGTTATTGGTGCATCTTACGAATTTGCAGAGAGGAACTTTTTTTTGTATACAAAACAGTTAACTTTTTCTTGTCATTTGTAAAATATAATAACATTCAAGTGAAAAAAGTTCTAAGCTTTTTCCAAACATAGATAAAAAAAATTGCTACAATTATACTGTATTGATAAAAGCAATACAGATATGCAAGTGCAATGACCTATAGCAAATTAATAACAGATTGTGCTACAATAATCTGGTTGCCATACTTTCCACATCTGTACTGCAGTTTGCACAATTCTGGGTAAGCCGGTGGGTGAATGTTCCTAATCACATATACATATCCAGAACACAGGTAGGTAAGCAGAGTCTACAATGAAGTCCATATTTAGGCCACGTACATCATGAGTGTGCAGTTTGAAATACTCTAGAAAGGACATGACAGGTACACGTGACATTACTGATACAAAGCGGGTCTCCATGTATCACTGGACAGTGGAATGTCCAGCACTAGAGTGTTAATACAGAAGTCATCCATCACTTCCCCACCTCGCACTTCTACCCCCACAGTAATCACGGTCCATCTTCCATGCTTGCAGATAGTGTATTGGTATATATGGCCACATCTGTTACCAGTCTGAAGCATCTGTCCTGCCATATTTTACATTGAAATGTCTCCCCAGCTGGGTCATTTCCCTGTGTATTGGACTGGCTTCATCTATAAAGTTTCTTGCAGGGTCACTTGTTAGGACAGGATGAAGGCCCCTGACTCCAGAATGATGTCCAGGATATGATGACATGTGCATACCTCATGACTATTCCCTGTACAAGGCAACCACGAAGGCCAGGGGGATATGGGATAAACCAATTCAAGAAGCTCCCCATTGCAAATTCTATGCCATAAGTCTTTTCATAACATAAAACCATCCTACCTCTACCATCACCTAATATAAAGGATTGAATTATTTGTAGACATGCAGATGGAGGCATTCAAATTCCATTCTTTTCCAAATATCTACTTAGTGATATACCGTATTAAAAAACCGCTGGTCTGTATAAGTTGGTGGGATATATTAGGCATCAAGTTAACATGTTGAACTTTAAGTTGATATGTTGAATGCAGAAAAAATGGGCAAGTATTTGAGTGACATTGACAAGGGCCAAATTGTAATGGCTAGACAGAGCAACTCCAAAACTGCAGCTCTTGTGGGTTGTTCCCAATTTGCAGTGGTCAGGACCTACCAAGATTGGTCTAAGGCTTGTGTAGACAGAGTACCAGGATACTCTCTATGACACTGTGTATCTTCTGGTTATCTAAATTGCTTCCTTCTGGTCAATGGTCAAGGGTGTTCACCGAATGCCCCTCTTTGGCACAATACCTGTCTAGGAGAATTATTTCTACATACTGATGGGCTATTCTGGGTTAGGCATGGGGGTGAAACTCGTTGGGTGCCTTTTGGCCCTTTCAAGCAGAGTTTCACCTTCATACTATGGCATATTTCATATACCTGCAATTGTGACATACCCCCTGCTGCTCAATTTGGTTTAAAGAATGTTTCTTTACAGACCTCTGCTTTGAAAAACCTATTGTCCGACCCCACACATTCCCAATGTATTTCTACTTATTATTCCTCTTTACTTCACTCCCAAACTAGTAGACTTCTTACCACGGAATCTCGGTGAGGGGAGGATATTCTGGACCTTCCGGAGCAGGCCTGGCAGGAAATACAGTTATTTCATCCAAAGATAAAGTTGTGCAAACAAAGTTTCTTTATTGCTCGTATTATACCCCTCATCTGCTTTTTTAAAATGGGCAAATTGTCATCTCCAGAATGTCATAAATGCCCTTCTGCGGATGGCACATTTTACGATGTTTGTTTGGATACATAGATAACAATAGTCTTCCAAAAGGTATTAAAATTCTACTACACATAATATTTTTCTATGCTAAACAGTTGATGGTAATCTATTGGAAGTCACAGCATCCACCTACGATGACTAGTTAACCAGGCAATTCCCTTATACTAAATAACCTATGAGGCTAGAAGTTGCCCTAAGAAGTTTCATAAGATTAGGTCTCTATGGGTAGATTCCTTGACCACTATACCTGATAAGGAGTAATGTTCTTATGTATTTTGCGCTTTATTTGTGCTCCCCCCTTGATTGTCTTTTTTTTTTATAGCCAAAGAAAAAAGTTTATTAATGTAAACATATACATACAATCCGAGGCTTCACATTTAACTAATTACACAGCATAGTAAACAGAAACACACATTAAAATGAACATAGCCATCCCTAATGTGTTTCAAAAGGAGATTATCCCCCCTATCCGAGTCATTCCCTCCTAGAACCATATTATACCTCATAACCAATGCTTCCCATTCCAATGTCGTTGAAATCAGTTTCATGCCTAGTAACCTGTCCATAACCAGATCCGCCGGGACAAGCCTGGGTACATCCAGCCATGGGCCCCAGAGGCTTTTTAAACTTTTTGGGTGCATCCCCTGTGTTGGTATATAACTTTTTCCATTCAGAGCGTATTTCCCACTGCAGTGATCCATTCCTTAATCGTAGGAGGATTCTCTGATTTCCAATGTATCATTATTAACTTGCGCGACAAAAATAGGGTTCTGACAACTGCTACTCTAGTACACTCTTCCCATTCAATCTCCTCCAGCAAATTGAGCAAATAGGGTTTGGGGTCTAGAGGAATAGAAATCTGAAATATCCTGTTCCCCCTTGATTGCCTTATTATCCTTTTACTGTATGGCTACTGATTTATTTGCATATCGTAGTCTTACCATTGGCTATATTATCATGGCATTGTACCTTTATGCGATCTGGTATATCCTTTGTAATATGCTGTAACAATATACGGAATGGACACCTGTTTGTTTTGAGTGATGTTCGCTTGTCTATATTTGGTGAAAAAAACAAAATTACCTTTAAAAAAAAAGAATGATTCACGGCAGGAAAACCAGCGACTCAGTGACAGGGTAATGGGCGGCCAAGGCACATTGATGCACATGGGGAGTGAAGGCTGGCCTGTGTAGGCCAATCCAAAAGAAGAGCCATTGTACCTCAAATTTCTGAAAAAATTAATGCTGGTACTGATAGAAAGGTGTTGTAATACACAGTGCATTGCATTTTTTTGCATATGGGGCTGTGTAGTCTCAGACTGGTCAGGATGCCCATGCTGTCACATGTCCATGGCCAAAAGTGCCTACAATAGGCGTGTGAGCATCAGAACTGGACCGCAATGCAATGGAAGATGGCAGCCTGGTCTGATCACATTTTGTTTTCCATCATGTGGATGTGTGTGCATCGCTTACCTGGGGAAGAATGGAGAGAAAGAGAGAATGCACTATGCTCCCATAGAAGGCAAGCCGGGGAGGCAATGTGATACTTCGGGTAATGCTCTGCTGGGAAACCTTGGGCTTTGGCATTCATGTGGATGTTAATGTGGAGTTCACGCCTCGACAGGGCTGTTTTGGCTGTAAAAAGGGGACCTAGCCAATATTAGGTGAGTGGTCATAATGGTGGGTGGTGATAATGCTGTGGCTGATCGGTATATATCATACCAGTCTCCCCACCACCAGTGGAGTACAAACTCTGTTCTTCTCTTGAGCCCCCCCCCCCCCATATGCCTTTCCTTTGATAGAGCTAGGACAGGGCTTCGCAACCAGGGTCCCGTGGAGCCCTAGGGTTCCTCCAGAGGTTGTTAGGGGTACCTTGAGCAATGAGCAATTTCTGCCCCTCAGTTAAGTTCCCACTGACACCATTGATCTTTTTGGTTATCTGTAAGGGGGAAATAATTCCAATGACCACAAGTGTAGGGAGCTTTCTTCCCACTGACCATCACACTAATGTATCATGGGTTGTAGTTATAGAATTTTTTAGCAGGAGTTACCTAAGACCAAAAGGTTAGTTCAACATTTCTTCTGTGTTGAAAGGGTTGAGAAAGGGTAAATTAGGAGGTTAGGTTGAAGGAAGAATAAGGTGCGACAAGCACAAGTGTTTTTCTGGAAAGAGAGGTAATCCAGTAGGAGGAAATTATAATAGGTTTCTTTGATTTAGCACTGCTTCTCCCTCCTGTTTTCTTTCTTGACCTTATTGTCCTTTCTCTATTGGGATAGTGACAAGGGGTTTAATATACCAAATGTCATTGTTTATTTCCTTTTTCATACTTATAGGTATGTATACAAACAGATATAAACTGTATAGCCTGCAGCAAAGGCCTGTATACCGCCATTATGGAAGCAGGAATCACTCCCAACTAGGGTGGCCACCTTTTCTTCAAATCAAACCCGAACACTTTAGCAGCGCACAGCAATTTTTTTTTTAATAGTATAAACTATACATATATTTTGCTATTAAATAACATTTCTAATCATATGACAGTTAATAACAAGAGTTCCCCTTTACATCAGAGTCCACAGAGTTCCCCTTTACATCTGAATCCACAGAGTTCCCCTTTTACACCTGAACTCGCAGAGCTCCCTTTCACTGTAAGGGGGGACTCTGTAGACTCTGATGTAAGGGAGAACTCTGGGGACTCTAACATAAGGGATGCTCTGAAAACTCTGATTTAAGGGGGAACACTGTGAACTCTGATGTACAGAGAGGGCTCTGCTGTAAGTGGGAACACTTTGGCCTCTGGTGTAAAGGGGAACTCTGATGTAAGGGTTGCTCTGAGAACCCTGATTTACATTAGTGTACTCACTCAGAGGCAGGAGAGAGAAGGGGGAGACTTCAGTCACAGACAGGGATGGATAGTGAGCTCACTCACCCCTTGTCAGTCAGCACCTCTAATTCAGATGTATCTGAGGCTGCTAGACTTCCAGTTTCTGGCCCCCACTATCCTTTTCTGAGGCACAGTGCCGGGGATTGGAGTGTGGGCAGACACAGAGGGGTAGGGGTGGGAAAAAGAGGTGCAGATCGAGCCCTCTCTCCTCTCCCATCAGTGTGGGGGTGAGGAGGATGGGGGGATTGTTAGTTTTTTAGTTCTAGCTTTGGACAGTGTAAAAAAAGAGTGTAACACACTCTCAGCTTAGCCAACTGCAGCCAGCAAACCTGCTGGGAAGTCATAGTCCAGTCTGAATAATGTCTCTGGGTTTCAGGCAGTCTGAAACCCGGACGCATGATTCCAAACCCGAACTGTCCGGGTGAATCCTGAACAGGTGGCAACCCTACTCCCTACTCACTTGTTATGGCTGACAAGGAAGAAGAATCTGGACGGCCGCACATCCGTGTAGAAAAAAGCACATTTATTGTAGTAAAAAACAAGTGTAAACAGGTCACATCATAAGTGGATAATGGGGATAACTGCTAACGCGTTTCACATCAACTGATGCTTATTCATAGCTTAGTTGAAGATTGTTATAACATGCATATATAGCAGGTAAACAATTACAAACGCCTTAAACACCTGATAGAAGGCAAAAGGTAAAACCAGGAAAAAAGAGGAAAAAAGACAAGGGAAAAGGAAGGACTCCACCCCATTGCATGTTTAACCTTCAAAGACCCAGAGGCGTGAGTTACTAATAAGAAAACGTGTATAATAGAACAACACTAACATATCAATAAAAAAAAAAAATTCAGTTTTTTTTTTGATCGCAGTGATTTGTAACAGATGTTGTACTAAATACATGCGATCCACGAATACATTGTAATATGCAACAAAATTGGCCCATAAACAAATATCCAAGGAAGGGGAAATACAAAAAGCATATTAAATGCTAAATATAACTTCAATATGACAAAAAAATATATATAAATGGACAATAAATGGACCTACGTGTAGGTATAAAACTCCCTTGTGTGTTAGTGCACTCTCGATCATACAATGCAATAAAATAGTTCATCTATAGATACATGATACTTGTTATGGCTATTGAAAGTAGCTGACATTTACTCCATGGACTCCATCACTGCCACCCTGCAGGATAAGGGAGAGAAGTTCAGACATAAATGGTTCTACTGGACAATATACACATGTTCTCAAGAGTACCAGTCTGATCTCACTGCAGAGGGGTGAGGTTCCCATCCCCTTACCCAATATCTCACCCCTGCCACCCCTTTTTTCTCTCTCTCTCTTCTTTCCCCTTCTCTCTCTATATGCCTTCATCGTAGTGGTTGTTGACAGGACCTTGTTTCCTGTTTTAATACAGAACTCAGACAGGATGTACAAGGTGTTATTTTATCTTGCAACTTGTCTTTGGGCACAAATGTGCATTGTTTATTTATTTGGCATGCCTTATTTTTATCTTATGTTGACAACTGTAGGCTGTCACTTACTTCTGTCTGGATGCTGAATTTATATATAAAGAATAAAAAAAATGCATAGCCTACCTGCCAAGGCTGACTGCCAGGTTGTTCTAGTTGGCCAAAGCTCCCAAGCTTCCAGGTGGTGTCGGAACCTGACTGCTCTCTCCCTCTACATTCTGATGGGCACACCACTGCCTCGTTGAACAATAGGAATGTGTGTGAGGTGGGAAGGGATGATCAAGCTCCATCATTAGTGGGAAGTGTGGGAGCTTTGCTTGCTTAAAACAGCCCAGCATTCAGCTGTAGTAGAGGGCAATGAGAGCTGCTGCAGGTTGTGCAAGAAGCACTAGGTGCCTCTAAGTAACCAGAATCAAATGTAAATAAATAATAACCAGATGTAATATACCGATAACTATCACTGCTAGGTCAAAAATGCAAATATGCTAATGTTTATCAGAAACGTGCAAATCCATTTATATACACTTCATATATGATCATTCAAGCATATAGAAATACATGTTTTAAAAATCTCACAATACATTTGGCCTTCGTTATCTTGATCGTTTGTAATAAAATAAGTATGGATTTATTTTGACACCATGTTTTACCCTCCAGAATAGGGGGCCTTCACCAGTTTGACCTATTTGACCAGCTTGACCTATTTATGGGCTGTCACAGGACCTCAGAGGCGTATCTAGTGAAAATGGCGCCTATGGCAAGCACTGAAACTGCGCCCCTGTCAAAAAAAAAACAACAAAACAAAAAAAAACAGCTAACAAAACTACAAGTCAAGCTCTTTAATCCTTCTATTAACAAATTAGTACTACATAAACTGCCCAATGGATCAGTTCGCCCCTGGTCATTAAACATTCTACATTCAGTGAAAATTAGTGTACTGCAAAGTTTGCTCTGCATGAACTTTCACTGAATGTAGAATGTTTAAGGAGCTTGTTGCACAAATCACTTTATTAAACTTTATGATATCTATTTATTTAATCCATATTGAGCACTATTTGATTGTGTGTATATGCCAAGCACAAGCAGCCAATCAAATATGGTGCTCAATATGGATTACATTAATATGCATAGCCATAAATATCAGAAATAATAGTGTAATAAAGTGATTTGTGCAACAGCAGGTACTACTTTTAAATAGACTGCGAATGTGACTACAGCAGATGACCAGACTGCGAATACAGGAGATGACCAGACTGTGAATGCGACATACTACAGGAGATGACCAGAATGCAAATGCGACATACTACAGGAAATTACCAGACTGCAAATTCGACATACTACAGGAGATGACCAGTCTGCGAATGCGACATACTACAGGAGATGACCAGAATGCGAATGCGACATACTACAGGAGATGACCAGAATGTGAATGCGACTACAGCAGATGACCAGACTGCGAATGCGACTACAGCAGATGACCAGAATGCGAATGCGACCACAGCAGATGACCAGACTGCGAATGCGACTACAGAAGATGACCAGACTGCGAATGCGACTACAGCAGATGACCAGACTGCGAATGCAACGTACTACAGGAGATGACCAGACTGCGAATGCGACATACTACAGGAGATGAACAGAGACTGCGAATGCGACTATAGCAGATGACCAGACTGCGAATGCGATATACTACAGGAGATGACCAGACTGCGAATGCGACTACAAGAGATGACCAGACTGCGAATGTGACTACAGGAGATGACCAGAATGCGACTACAGCAGATGACCAGACTGCGAATACGACTACAGCAGATGACCAGACTGCGAATGCGACTACAGCAGATGACCAGATTGCGAATGTGACATACTACAGCAGATGGCCAGACTGCGAATGCGACATACTACAGGAGATGACCAGAAGGCGAATGCGACTACAAGAGATGACCAGACTGCAAATGCGACATACTACAGCAGATGACCAGACTGCGAATGTGACTACAGCAGATGACCAGACTGCGAATGCGACATACTACAAGAGATGACCAGACTGCGAATGTGACTACAGCAGATGACCAGATTGCGAATGTGACATACTACAGCAGATGACCAGACTGCGAATACGACATACTACAGCAGATGACCAGAATGCGAATGCGACATACTACAGGAGATGACCAGACTGCGAATGCGACTACAAGAGATGACCAGACTGCGAATGTGACTACAGGAGATGACCAGAATGTGACTACAGCAGATGACCAGACTGCGAATGCGACTACAGCAGATGACCAGATTGCGAATGTGACATACTACAGCAGATGACCAGACTGCGAATGAGACATACTACAGGAGATGACCAGACTGCGAATGCGACTACAAGAGATGACCAGACTGCGAATGCGACATACTACAGCAGATGACCAGACTGCGAATGTGACTACAGCAGATGACCAGATTGCGAATGTGACATACTACAGCAGATGACCAGACTGCGAATGCGACATACTACAGCAGATGACCAGACTGCGAATGCGACATACTACAGGAGATGACCAGACTGCGAATGTGACTACAGCAGATGACCAGATTGCGAATGTGACATACTACAGCAGATGACCAGACTGCGAATGCGACTACAGAAGATGACCAGACTGCGAATGCGACTACAGCAGATGACCAGACTGCGAATGCGAAGTACTACAGGAGATGACCAGACTGCGAATACGACATACTACAGGAGATGACCAGAGACTGTGAATGCGACTACAGCAGATGACCAGACTGCAAATGCGACATACTACAGGAGATGACCAGACTGCGAATGCGACTACAAGAGATGACCAGACTGCGAATGCGACTACAGCAGATGACCAGATTGCGAATGTGACATAATACAGCAGATGACCAGACTGCGAATGCGACATACTACAGGAGATGACCAGACTGCGAATGCGACTACAAGAGATGACCAGACTGCGAATGCGACATACTACAGCAGATGACCAGACTGCAAATGTGACTACAGCAGATGACCAGACTGCGAATGCGACATACTACAAGAGATGACCATACTGCGAATGTGACTACAGCAGATGACCAGACTGCGAATGCGACTACAGCAGATGACCAGACTGCGAATGCGACTACAGCAGATGACCAGACTGCGAATGCGACTACAGCAGATGACCAGACTGCGAATGCGACTACAGCAGATGACCAGATTGCGAATGTGACTACAGCAGATGACCAGACTGCGAATGCGACTACAGAAGATGACCAGACTGCGAATGCGACTACAGCAGATGACCAGACTGCGAATGTGACTACAGCAGATGACCAGACTGCGAATGCGACATACTACAAGAGATGACCAGACTGCGAATGCGACTACAGCAGATGATCAGACTGCGAATGCGACTACAGCAGATGACCAGACTGCGAATGCGACTACAGCAGATGACCAGATTGCGAATGTGACTTACTACAGCAAATGACCAGACTGCGAATGTGACTACAGGAGATGACCAGAATGCGACTACAGCAGATGACCAGACTGCGAATGCGACTACAGCAGATGACCAGACTGCGAATGCGACTACAGCAGATGACCAGACTGCGAATGCGACATACTACAGCAGATGACCAAGTAGCCAGTTTAAAAATCTAAGCTTTCAGCAATGCACAGCTATAACATTGTCAGGGAGGGTTTTGTAACACTGAGTCTATAGGTAGAAAGACCTACCTGACCAGCCGGGCTCACCTCTCAGAGGTCTGGAGGCGGAGCTTTCCACGGTAGGGGCGGGGCTTGCGGCGGTAGGGGCGGGGCTTGCGGCGGTAGGGGGCGGGAATATTCGTGGTCCAGGAGAGGCAATGCCAGTGCTCTGAGCACATACAGAGTACATGGGGCGGGGCAGGGCAGGGCAGGGTCAGAGCGTCAGTGGAGCTCCCTGCCCCACCCCTCCCTGCTGACAGAGCCTCCCTCAGCCTAAACCGAGCCCGACAGCCATCTGATAGAACACCAGCGCCGCAATCCTGCAGGCTGACCACGGCGCCAGTGGCTATATTAGTCTGGGAGGACAGGTGGGGTTTTTTTTTCATGCAGAGGGCGGCTTTTTGCCACCCCTTCCCCCCATGGCGCCCATGGCACTTGCCATGGCTGCCATACCTTAGATACGCCACTGCAGGACCTTCCCCCTGCAATCCAATAAGTGTTCTTATTTTCTTGCAGAATATTCAGGTACTCCACTTGAATCATACAGGTAACAGGGCACGGGCAAGAGCTCAGAGATACACAGTACCATCCTTAACTAAGCATTTAAAGAGGACCTAAACTCAAAAGTGAAGATTTGTTATGTTATAGGAAACATCTAGAAATTTTTATTGTGCCTTAGCAGTGCCCTGAAAATTTTACTTTTTGCCTGGAATTCCTCCTAAAAAATCGCAGTGCACTTTCTGGTTTGGGAGGGTTCTTATGTGCCCATGTGCCTACAACCTTGTAGCTGTACAGTATATCTGCAGTGAGAAATCTAAGGCACTGCAGCCTCTAATTGCAAGTTGAAGGAGATTTGGAGTGAGATTTGATGCTGTCACTACTGTGCTGCTTACTGTTTCCCTTTGTAGAGACTCTGACATGGAAGGAAGCAAAGCCTCTACCAAGATGACTACCTTTCCAAATGGAGACGGACAGAATAAGGCATGGTAAATTGGTATTAGAGTATTGGAGAAAAGATCAGCTGCAGCAAGAACACTAGCATTACAGTTGACAAGTCCTTTTTTGGACATAGTTTACAGAGTTCAGTTCCTCTTTAACTGTTTGCTGCCTTTTAGTGCTTCTTAGTAATCAGACTGGTAAGATGCCTGCTTCTTCATCACCACTCCCCCACCTCTTTGCACAGGTTACTTCTCTTTATGGTGCCAGGCTTCTGCTGGTTTTGGTTATACCTTTTTGTCTAATGAGTGTCAGACTGGCTAAACTTCCATGGTGGTGTACCACAACTATTGCTTTCAGAACCATGTGTGCCCATCCTTTCTTCTCATACCTGCAGGGTATATAGTAACCATGCCATGATTAGATATGTGTCATAAATCCAGGCATTAGAATAGTTCCATGATCTGCTGAGTTATTTACTGCTCACCTTTCTTACAATTTCTCAAGTTCCTCTGTCAAAACATTGTCCAGTCCTTAAAGCTTGTGAGGGTACATCAAAGACCAATCCACAGATGGATTTGCACTAATGCATAGCTTAAAGCAGTGGCTCCATAGGCCACTTGGTACACATATGCACCTTATTCATAACCTAAGTAAAAAAATTTCATCAGCACACCAAGGATTCCTCAAAAAGGGTCCATAGCTCTAAGTTCGTGGTCACATGGTAAAAATAATAAAAACATTTTTGATTTTGATCCACTTCAGTGATGGTTTTTTCCAGCCGCACGGGCTACAGACCCTCATCCATTGACTTTTATTCCCTTCCATTGATTTACATTCCCTTATTTTTGACCATTCCACAGGTTCCCACAATATAGCGCTGGGATTTTTGTTGGTTTTTTTTTTACATGGTAAACTTAAGGCAATGTTTAAGAGCCACGCAGGGCCCCTTCGTCAGTCAAGGCCACTTCCTTGCGTGGCTTCGAAACATTGCCTTATGTTTACCTTGTGACCACGAAATTAAAGCTTTGGACCCTTTTTGAGGAATTCTTGGTGTGCTGATGACATTTCTTCACTTGGATTGTCTACGATTTCCAGCCTATGCACCCATTTTTACTGAATAGCCATTTTCAGGAATGTGTGCATGGGGAATATTGCATTTGGACTTATTAATAACCCGTGGACCACTGCTTGAGAAGCACTGCCATAAATGACCGGATCCTGTCCCTAATATGGCACTTGAACAAGAACCAGGATATTTAAAAGTTCCGAATGGGGGTGAAAGTAAAAGCATTTCAGAATGTTGGATAAACTAGTTATCAACTCATAACATAATTTGCAGTTTGTTGGTAAATGTCCTTATTGTAGGGCCAATCCTTCATCCTTCTCAAAGAAAGGTGTTAACTGCCCATATGCAGCTTTCATCCATAGGGCAAGTTGCATCAGAAATGGAGCAGGTCCCAACACTAGATAAGAACAACTGTATTTCTGGGAAGACGTCTGCTAGCTTTAATCAATACAGATGCAATCCGCTTTTTTATTGCATTGTGCTTTTTGCAAAACAATGTCTTCTGACTTGGGTTTGTGTGTAATTTTTTTTACTCTATGTGACCAAACCTTGCCACTACTTTTTTATGATTTATAAAGATGATAGACTGGGATCATGAGATTGTTTGCTGGAAAATTTCTAACTGGATTAAATATGCATGCATCGAGTTACTTTGAATCCTACCATGCTCTTTTCAACCTACAATAAATCACAAGCGTGAACGTGAGAAAACGATCTGATTGGTTGATAAAGTCTCTTCCTCCAATTTCATACAGCTTCCATTTCATTATTTTTTTGCTTGTGTGGTTCTTACAAACACATATACAGCTGTTCTGAGAACACATGGTGCTTTTATTAAGACCATGAAGGAGGAAAATAGCTCTGTTCATATGTCTTCAAAACTTTTTCCTATTGTTTAAAGTGGGAAGATTCCGATGCTTGAGATCTCACGTACACACTGCACATGTGGTATTTATAAACAGCCTATCTGACAATCAGATGAGCTATCCAGTCTGTTCCAGGCCGCTGCGGGATGCAATAATATGCCAGTCCTGTGGTCAGGGTGACAGGAAAGCCCGCTCTCTTATTTCTCAGCTGGGCACCCCATAGAGGAAGTTACAACTCCTGGCAAGAGCCGTTCAGTTCAGATGAAGGCTGAGAAGCCAAGCTGTACTGGGTAAACAAGAGAGATTGCTTCATAGGAATGGAAGGATTTCATGGAACTGCTTTAGAGAACAGATGGCTAAGACAACTCCTTTCTTCTTGACCACAAATTTAAAGGACAATAGAGTTGATGTATAGCATAGGGGTTGATTTACTAAAGCTGAAGAGGGCATCATCTGGTGCAGCTCTGCATAGAGATCAGCTTCCAGTTTGTTTTTTTGAACAAGCTGAAGATAGAAGCTGATTGGCTACCATGCACAGCTACAGCAGATTTAGAACTTTCCAGTTTTAGTAAATAAACCCCCTAATGTCCATAGTAAATAAGGGTGCCTATATCAGTCATAAAAAACAATCATATTCAATCTGCCACTCCTTTTTTTTTCTAAGTTACTGAGTACTTGAAATTAAAAACACAAACAAATAAATTTGACACTATGAGTAGATCGATCAGAGCTTACTTTCTTAGAGAATAATTAAACACTTGCACAAAATATAAAAAGAAGATAAGCTCCAGTGGCATTGTGGAAATGTTCTGTGATTGAATTACTAGGGCTGACGTCAAACAGGCTACTCCAGCACATCTCCAGCACCAGACTCATGCAGAATTACTCTGTGGAATTACTTCTGTGAAATTACACCCTCTCTGTCCCCAAACGCTCCCAAGTCTCCCTTACTAGCAGGGGGGCAGGAGAATCGCAAACAAACTTTTGGTAATCCCAAAGTTGGGGAGTTATCACCAGTGTGAAGATCACCCGTGTGACATGGCCCTGTTGGAGAAAGTAAAATATATCAGGTGTAACTTAATAGTAGGGCCATCACCCCCCCCCCCCCCCCCCCAAAAAAAAAAATCTGGGGCCCTCATATCTTATTTAAAGTGGAACTAAAGCCTTCTATCATTTTTAAGGAAGTTGCTTTCTTGACCTTTGTTTGATCTTCCAGCTGCCATGATGATGCTGCAGATGTGATCAGTTATGACACCAGACATTTCATGGTTTGACGGTTTGATTGAGAGCACAAGCAATGTGACAGTTAGCATTCCTGGCATGCCGGGAATGTAACTATTTTTTGAAATTGTTAAATCGATGGGTTTAGTTCCACTTTAAAGGGGATCATGTATTGCTTTCTACATTTTACATTTCCTATTTACTTTTTTCTGGTCAAAGCTAAAAGCAAAAATACTTAAAAATATATATTTTTTCTAGTAAGGTAAATATGAATGATCACATATCATTATTATACACATATCATATTATATAGCTCATTTGCTGTAAAAAAATGTTTTTCATCCCCATTGATTGGCTCTATCTGAGGTTTTAATAAGAAGCAGCATTTTTGACAGAAGATAAGTATGCAGGTGCTGTCTTTTTAGCTAACCTACTGTTCCCTGTGAATCCTTTGCTGTGTATTAGGTGTTTATTTGTTGTGTGTGTGTGGTAACTCATGGGCAGCAACACACTTTATTGCATTGTGGCATTGTGGCAAACTTCTTACTTTAGCCCATTCATTTTGACTATACCCTAAAGCAAGAGAAATAGCTTCTGCTCTCTTTTTTCTGTTTCAATCTGTATTTGTTTTACAAAGAAATAAAAAGAACAATACAAAATAACATAGACTTGTACATTACTGAACATACTGCATAAGGTTTGCCAACCACAACATCCGAGTCTAAGGGGCATTAAAAAAAAAAAAGTCCCAGACCATAGTCCAGAAAAGATGAGGATAAGTCCGCAAGTGCAACATGAGGCAGTCAGAACTCTATAAAGCAACCAAACAGATGACCCTTATTATGGTCCAGCTAAAGAACCAAACAAGGGGGTCAGGTTGGCCTGCATCTGACCGCCCATCCAGTAAATTAATGAATAAAAGCTTTACTCCAGACTTCACTGACAGATAATAGCCCCTAAGGCCCCATATACTAGGTAAACCCATCAGTGTTAGGAGTGCCTTTGGGGTCAATAAGCTGTGCCTTTCTCTATACAGTAATGTACCACTTATAGAAAACAAACAAATAGCCAAAAGTTGGGATGGATGTCTCGACAACAATATCCAAACTGCTTAGGAAATAGAAAAGTAGAGCAGAAAACAAAAATGAAAAGAAAGAGAGAGAGAAAAAAAAAGAGAAGAATAGGGAGTCAAGGGTGCGTCCGCCCAGGAATCCATTGGCTCCTCGTAAATAAATAAATAAGAGAGCCAGGGGTTCCAAGCCTTTTCAAATAGAGAGTGTTTATATCATAGGACACTCACAATCTTTCCATTGAGCATTATCCAAGTTAACTTGTGCTTCATCAAAGCCTGATCGATCACTTTTCTATGCAGTTGCTATAGCGATATTTTTCCACCAAAAACATGAAGTAAATCAGAGTTTGTGTGTGTTTTGGGATATTCTCCATTGGTTCGTTCAGTAGTGTAATCTAAGCATCTTTAGTAACATTGACCATGATAATGGAATGTATAAGGGAATGGACCCTTATCTAAAAGTGATGGACTTTAGGACAGGTCCACCAGGTATCTTTTTTAACTGCAACACACATCATGCATTGTGCTGCACTGTAGCAGAGGTGCTCTGGGTAGATTCTATAGGATGTCATTTAAAATGAATGGCACCCCAACACATTGCACTGCATTTGGTGCTTAACCATGTGTCCACGCATGGGATGGTATGAATGCCCTTAATGAGTAAGAGCAACAAAACTAAAATGGATTTGTGATTTTTTTTTTCACTAATTGTCCTTAGATTTCTGCTCCCTATGTACTGTAGCTTATATCTTACACAATTGTACACCAGTGAGATCTTCAGGATCTGTTCTCATTCATGTACTTAAAAATGCTGACCACATCTCCTGACCATCCTGGTGTGGTGTGGTCAGCATTCTTGACTGTGCGAATGAGGACAGATCCGGTGACTATTATTAATACACAATTAGATGTGATAGAGGGCTAGCTAACATGCAATTTCAAAATGTTCTGTGACTGCTGTTTCCATTATCCCTCTGTATGCATACAGACACACTAAACCTATGTTCTTTGTAAAGCAAAGACACTTTACGGTAGTAACTCTACCCAGGGAGACTCAGTCTTTTATGGAGTGGTGTGGAAGACAGTTGGTTGCATTGAGCTCACTGGCAGTAAATCTCAAATTTCACCTATATGTAAGTATGACTGTTACAGAAAGTATTTGCATAATGGATAAAGCTGACTCTCGAGGATTTTGCCACACGTTGCAGAGCAATGTGACGGGGGGGGGGGGGGTTTCATCTCACA
The DNA here is from genome assembly GCF_042186555.1 of Aquarana catesbeiana. NCBI lineage: Eukaryota > Metazoa > Chordata > Amphibia > Anura > Ranidae > Aquarana > Aquarana catesbeiana. The sequence continues at coordinate 607,804,952 of NC_133326.1, read as the reverse complement.
AATGACTCCCCCTCCCCAACCCTCTGGTTACACAGCTAGGGTTTCTAAGGAGAGTAAAAATGTTCCAGTTGTAAATGAGTAATACAAAAATCATGGACAATTCTTCTCATACAGCCATTGCCTTCTCTCCTGGGGCCAGTAATAGAAAAAAATCTCAAAGCAGTATTGACTACCTTATTGCTCCTTGCATTTCTTCACATATGTCATTCATTTACCAACCCCAAACCCATACCCACAACCCATAGCAACCCACTTTTCAAACAAATTCTACCTACACTTCAGTCTGCAGAGGTTTTATCTCTTTCTTCTTTAACATTGCCATGTTACAAGCAATTTGCATGTTAAAAGTAAACTATTATAGTGGAACCTCGGATTACGAGCATAATCCGTTCCAGGAGTAAGCTCGTAATCCAATGTACTCGCATATCAAAGCGAGTTTTCCCATTGAAGTCAATGGAAACGAAAATAATTTGTTCCTCATTGACTTCAATGGGATGCAATACCGCATGCGACCAGAGGCGGGGGGCGCCGGAGAGCCTCGGAAACAGCCAAAAAGGCCAGAGGAACACTTCGGCGGACCTCAGCAAACCTCAGAAAGACTCCGTTCATGAGCCTTTCCGAGGTTTGCCGAGGTCAGCCGAACTGTCCTCGGGCCTTTCCGTGCATTTCCGATCAGCGACTTTCGGCTCTGCTCAGCTCTGGCGCCCCCCACCTCAGGCCAAAAGCGGTACTGCACACCGTTTTTGGCCTGAATCCTGCTCGTTTTGCGAGACAACACTCGCAAACCGAGTTAGGAATTTTAGAAATACAGTGCTTGGTTTTCAAAACGCTCGTTAACCGCGTTACTCGCAAACTGAGGTTCCACTGTATATAAGATTACCATATTACAAGAGAGAGTTGCCATATAACATAAAAACCATTACAATTAAAGAGATGGATGCAATGGCAACGCTGGTTGCTGTAACTTTCATGTAAGACTGTTGACTATGTCAAAAGAAACTGATAGTGGCTGCTGTTGTACTGTACAGGAGAATGCAAAGTTCTGCTATCATATTGAGACTTAGATGCTGTTGACAACTTACAGTATTACAGTACAGTATTACTAAAAAATACCGAAATCTTTGAAGAAAAAAAAAAACAGTTACATAGTTTGTTATAAAATTTGAAAACAGGTAATTTTTCTCCTTCATTGATGTGCGCTGATGAGGCGACACTGATGGGCACTGATAGGCTGCACTGATGGGCACTCATAAGGCGGCACTGATGGGCACTGACAGGTGGTACTGATGGGCGCCACTGATAGGTGGCACTGATGGTTGACACTGATGAGCGGAACTGAAGGGCACTGATATGTGGCACTGATGGGTGGCACTGATGGGCACTGGTAGGTGATACTGATAGGCAGCACTGATCGTGGTGCTGATGATGAGGCACTGGTGGGCACTGATAGGTGGCACTGGTGGGCAAAGGTGGGTGGCACCGTGGGCACTGGTAGATAGCACTGGTGGGCACTGATGGCATTGGTGGGCACTGGCAGGTGGCACTGGTGGGCACAGATGAGGCAGCCGCAGCTCTCTCTGTGAGGGACTGTTGTCCCGCCGACAGATGTCGGGGATCGGCTTTTTTTTCCCTCATGCTGACAGCGTGAAGGGAAAAAAATACCAATTATCGATCTTCGGTTTACATCACATGATCAGCTGTCAGGGATTGGCCCCTTACTCCGATCTGTGATCAGCCGAGTCTCATAGACTTAGCGATCACAGAGCACGCTGCACGCGACCTGCAGGGACACGCTGACAGCGCATGGTCAGCAGGATGTCCATGGGCGCCCTCCTGGCAATTAAGGCCTGCGCTGTAGCGGAGGCAGGAAGAATTTAAGTGTATCAATAGCCAAGCTTTTTTGAAGAAAGTGTAGCAGGTATTGCAGCCAAAGACTTACATTAACACAGATGACTGCATCTACACAGTCTTTCCAGCCTGAAAGAGGGGAGAGAGCTGGCTGTCATGTCTGGACTTTTTCACCCCCCTCCTTCTTCCTGTTTTCACTGACTGAGTAATGTAATATGAGCTGACACATACAAAGCTGTGCATTCAGCAGCCTCTCTTGTGCCCCTATTGGACGGAAGAAAACCAAATAAAGGCACAGTTACAACAGCCAATGGGAGAGACTGTACTGAACTACAGTGAGAAATACAAATCTCAGGAGTTGGATGGTGACGGACATCCCACCTGAGAGGGATCCCGGCCATATCTCCAGGTGTTCCTGAGGGCATGGGCCGATCCAGGTACAAGGTGGCCAGTCAAGCCTTTCAGAGAACTTGTTGCTTGATCCTTTGGTCGCAGGAGGGGTAAGCGGGTGGTTGCCCATCTTTAAAGACATGGTAGTCGGGCAACATTGCCTCACCAGTGCCCACATTTGTAGGAACAGTTGCACCCTGCTGAACAGTCACTACATCTCATTTTTGCCTACCAGGATACTTTCAAGTACCCCTTTGTTTATCCTGCTCAACAGGACACCAAGTGCACCAATGCCAGAATAGCAGAAGATCCTGGATATCTCCATTGTGAGGACCCTTTCTGTTACCCCTTCAGTATCAGTAATTTAGTAATTCCAGTGACTTAAAGGGGAACTCTCACATTAATTATTAAAGAGATAAATTGCATTTGTGGCCTATTGCCTCACATTTAACTGCCTGGGTCTGTGATTTCAGGATTTGAGGGAAACAGATTGCCCGTTAAGTCAGATCAGTTCCCCTTTATTCCTGAGTGCAGAGGCCACTCTAGACCTATTTAAGTTGTTTGACTGTGTTATTTTGAAGTCTGCATTTTGGGTTTGATTAACACTATTAAATATCAGAGTTTGCCATTCTTGACTATTGAGTTACCAGATCACTGTTTGTTTGATTGTGGAAAGTCTCCCAGTAGACAAGTGAATAATTAAGTGAATGTGATTAACTGCGCTGATATTATCCTCTTATTATTACACCCTAGTGTGTTGCTCAATGAGTGGTTTATATAAATAAATACTACCAATTAAAATAAAATTACCCTATTCATTCACCCATATAAAACACCTTTGAAATAAATACCACAATAATCCTTAATTGTATCTGCCAAAAACCTAAAATAAATAAATAAATGAATAATTTATGGGCGCCAACATTAAATGCTCAAAGTTCAACTGATAAGTTACCGTATTTATCGGCGTATAACACGCACCGGCGTATAACACGCACCCCAAGTTTAGGAGAGAATTTTAAGGAAAAAAACTTTTAGGAGGGAAGTTTAAGGAAAAAAAACTTACATTAAAATGCCCATCAATGCAGCCTCATCAGTGTTCATCTGCAGCCTTGTTAGTGTCATTGCAGCCTTTTCAGTGTCAGCTTTGCCCCAGTGCAGTCTTGGCAGTGCAGCTTTGCCCCAGTGCAGCCTTGTCAGTGCAGCTTTGCCCTAGTGCAGCCTTGTCAGTGCAGCCTTGTCAGTGCAGCTTTGCCCCAGTGGTCAGTGCAGCCTTGCCCCCAGTGTCCATGCTTGCCCCCAGTGTCCATGCTTGCCCTCAGTGTCCATGATCGCCGCCGACATACACATAGCTGCATTTAGTTTTAAATTTGGCACCGCGGAGTTCGGAGAGACTCGGCGGAGCTGAACGAGCGCCGCCGAAATCACAGTGGGCCGAGATACACATAGTTGAGTGTATTCGCCTCTTTCCGGCGCCGCTCACAGTCCCGCCCAGTCCCGCCCTATGATGGACATAACACAGGTCCAATGGCGGGACTGGGCGTGACTGTGAGCGGCGCCGGAAAGAGCCGAATACACTCGACTATGTGTATCTCGGCTCACTGTGATTTCGGCGGCGCTCGTTCAGCTCCGCCGAGTCCCTCCGAACTCCGCGGCGCCATATTTAAAACTACTCGCAATGTGAATGTTGGCGGCGATCGCAGCCGATAGTTCACAATTAGCGGGGATCGGCGTATAACACGCACACACGCCTGTGTGTTTAGCACTTTTCAGAGTGACCTCTTCATAGGGCACTTGTCACTTTGTTATTTGCAACGTTTGTAGAACAACATTTTAATATTTATTTATTTAGCACTAGACACTTTAGAATTTTTTGCATGTCACGTGTGATGTATTTATTGCAACTTTGTGTTTTCTAGTGTTTAGACACAGACCGCTTCATGCTCTTAGCAGTGGTTAATACTGTTTTTTCCTTTTGAGGGAATATAGCACTAGACACCTTGGATGCGATTTATTGCACTCATTATGCTTCTCATGTTTAAATCACCAGTCACTTTAACCCACAGGAGTGGTAATAACTGCCATACATATTTCACTTAAAGGAATACACACGTGACACTTTTGATAAAACTGTATATATGCAGACATTTCTTCTGCAACTTTGGGACAGCGCCACACTCACACACTTTTCTTTTTTCACTATATGCTAGGATACTTTGTTTCACTCACATATCCCCATTCGAAAGATCGCATTACAATGATCAGCTGCATAGAACTCTGCGCTAAAGGCTTCTCATCCGTCGCCAGTGCTCACACACAGCTACTGCTGGAAACGTCACAGGCTCCTCCTCCCTACGCGTTGCGTCACAGACACGTGACTTTTTTTTTGACCCTTGAAAAAGTCATGTGTCTGTGCAAATCGGCACTGAACTCACTTATTTTTTATATAACTTATCAGTTGAACTTTGAGCTTTTAATGTTGGCGCCCATAAATTATTCATTTATTTATTTATTTTAGGTTTTTGGCAGATACAATTAAGGATATTTGTGGTATTTATTTCAAAGGTGTTTTATATGGGTGAATGAATAGGGTAATTTATTTTTAATTGGTAGTATTTATTTATATAAACCACTCATTGAGCTACACACTAGGGTGTAATCATAAGAGGATAATATCAGCGCAATTAATCACATTCACTTAATTATTCACTTGTCAATCACAAATTTATTGCAGCTATATTATTTGGTCATCTCTTATTAATCACATATTATTTGTGCTGGAGTTACCCAAGTCAGCGCTTTAGTATTTTTTAATCATTCCCAGTAGACAAATTTCCTGTTCACTACATTTGTGTCTGTTTTACTGTGTTTGCAGGTACACTGTTTGCTAGGTGTGCCAGAGGGGCTGAGACAGTTCTTTGGGGTTCAGAGGCAGAGTAACGGACTGAACAAACGTAAGTAGCTCCTTCGGGGGTAACGCTACAAAAGTATGAACAGACTAAAATCCCTATCAGTTTTATTTATTTATTTATTAGCCGTTTGTGTCTATTCAGGGAGATTTTACCTCACTTCCTGTCCCAGAGATACAGTGGGAAGTTAAAGGAGATTCCTCCAAAATGAGAAGAAATCTAACAAATGTCACCAGAACAGGTGTTCTTATAGAACAATTTGGCTTCACCTTATCTTCCAAAAAAAAAAAATATTTTATAAACACGTTAACATTAGTGTAATTATCTTGTCCATACAATCTGCAGGGTAAGTAAGTACAAATCAGGCCTTAGGCCTGTACCTGGGCCTTGTGTTATGGTATGCTGTACCATAACCCAATCTGAGGACCAGTTTATCTAATGTTCCCCACTCATCACCCTCTACACATGACCTTCTATTCTGACTTCTATCTCATGCTATAATATTGGCTACAGGCTGGTAAGGATGAAACCATACTTGGCTATAGATGGGTATATGTCTCACCAAGAACCCTACACAGGCATACATCTCTCTACAAACCCTAGACAGGCATATGTCTCTTTTACGAATCTTAGACCTATAGACAGATGTCTTACCAAGAAGCCTTGAGAGGCAGATGTTTCGCCAAGAACTTTAGACCACTAGACAGATATCTTACAAAACCCTAGACGGGCATACTGTATGTCTCTTGAAGAACCTTTCATAGGAATATGCCTCTTGAAGAACCTTACACAGGGGTATCTCTCTTGAATAAACTTACACTGACATATGTCTCACCAAGAACCTTAGACAGGCATATGCCTCTTTCACAACCCTAGACAGGTCTATGTCTCACCAAAAACACTAGACAAGCATATATCAGCCCAGGAAGCCTGGACAGGTATATGTAATTTTCTTTTTAAATCAGAAAAGGTTTTATTTGGTTTTCCACACAGTCACATACATGTTATACAAAGCAATGACATAAAGATAGGAGTCGACATACAGCATATGAGTTTCTTTGGGTATGTCAAAGGACAGCTATATATTAAAAAAAAAAAAAAGTCCCATATTTTGAGTGGCAGTGCGGAGCATAAAAAGAAAGCAAAAAGGAAGAGAACACAGAAACATCTAAAACATAACACATGATGTACAACATAGGGTTGGATCTATTCCCAGGGCCCTAGAAACATATCTCAACCAATTAGGCTGCCCAGCCCATCATCACCAGCAGTCTCCATGCAGAAGTCATATAACTATCAATTAGCCCGGACTTATCTACTTTAACTTGATGCCTATCCTTGTAACAGTCTGTATTTGACCAGCTGATGGGGTGCTAGGCCCAGAACTTCCAACCATTCCTGCCACATTGTTTAAAATTTACGGGGTGCATTTCTGTGTTGGTATGTCAGTTTTTCTCGTATTAGCATTTTGTTCACTCTGTCAATCCATTGTTGCCTGGTGGGGACCCTGGGTATAATCCAGAATTGAGCTATCAGTTTTTGCACCACATAGAGTAACCGAATGATCGCCGTGTGAGTAGAAGGAGTCAACGTCTCTTCATCCAGGGCACCCAACAGGCACACTGTAGGAGTTCTTGGAATGACAAAGGTAAACACCTGAGAGATTACCTCTAGAATCTCGGTCCAATACCGAAAAAGTTTTGGACATTTTAAAAACATGTGCATAAGGTCCCCGTGATCCCTCATACACTTTGGACAGAGAGGTATATCACGAAGTCCCCAACTGTGAAGTTTGACAGGCGTTCTGTAAGCCCTATGCAATAGATAAAGGTGTGACAGTTTTTGAGAGGCCGATACTGAAACCACGGGAGCAGAGACAAGGCAAAGACTCCACGTCTCCCCATCCAATGGTCCCACATCTTCCTCCCATTTACGTCTACAGGGTAGACTGGCGGGATCCTGAAGTGCATTAAGGATAATGCCGTATCCTCTAGAACCCTTTTTTTCATTCTTCATTAGAACCCCTGTACAATGGCATGATCAGTCAGCCGGAGTAGTGTAAGTCTGGACTACATTTGTAGTGCATGTCTCAGTTGTAGGTATTTAAAGAAGTTAGTGCATGGGATGCCAAATTCTGTTTGGATTTCCAGAAAGGACTTGAGAACATGAATTGGAGCCCTACTGTTTCCCAGTCTCTAAATCCCCTGAGCTTAAGTAAGGTATATGTCATTTAAAGAACCCTAGATTGGCATATACCTCTTCAAAACCCTACAAAGGCCTATGGCTCACCAAAAACTCAAGACCGGCATATGTCTACACAAGAACCCTAGACAGGCTTATGTCTCTTCCAGAATTCTAGACAAGAATATGTCCCTTCATGAACCCTAGATAGATCTTCAAGAACCATATGTCTTTCCAAGAACCCTAGGGAACCTTATATCCCTTCAAGAACCATAGACAGGCATATGTCTCTCCAGGAAAATGTCTCACGAGAACCCTAAACAGGCATTTGTCTCTCCAGCAAACCCTAGACAAGCAAATGTCGCACCAAGAAGAACCTTGGACAGGAATATGTCTCTCCAAGAACCTTAGATGGGCATCTATATTTCTTTAAGATGCCTAGATAGGCATATGTCTTTCCAAGAATCCTATACAGGAAAATGCTGCACCAAAAACACAAGACAGGCAAATGTCTCTTCAAGAACTGTAGACAGGCACATGTTTTTTCAAAATCTTTTGAAAATTGTAGACAGGCAAATGTCTCACCAAGAACCCTAGATAGGCATACTGTATTTCTCACAAAGAACTATAGACATGTTTCTCTTAGAACCCCAGACAAGTTTATGTCTCTTCCAGAACCCTAGATAAGCATATGGCTCACCAAGAACCTTGAATAGGCATATGTCTTGCCAAGACCCCGAGACGGGCATAGGTCTCATTAACAACCCTAGACAGGCATATTTCTGTCCAAGAACCCTAGACACTGGTATATGGCTTTTCAAGAATGCTAGGCAGCTAGACATCTGTCTGTCCTTGAACCTCTGTCAGAATACACACTACAATCTGGCTGTTAAAAAATATCCAGCGTGCACTGAAAATATTGAACTTCCTTTTTGCTACAGTAAAGGGAAAGGTCAGTTCTTTGCAAGGAGATTATACAAGTAAAAAAGTCTCAAATCTTGCTTTGATCATTGCAAACAAGGACACTGTATTTTAGGAGCCCTGAATGTGTGAATGGGATGGGGTATGCATAGCTACCACATTTTCAAAAAAATGGGAGAATGCTTCAGGAAAATATGGCGATGTGGTCTTGTGTGCCACCAACCATGGTAACTTTTTTGCTACCCTCTGCCTGGCAGGACATGCTTTGAATCATGGGATAGGGCAGTTTGCAGAATGGGTGTAATGTCCTGCAGAAAGAGGGACACTTAACGGTATGGCCGCTATGATCATTTCTTAGCAACTATATACAAATTACATACTAAATACACCTAATAGATTATAAGGTCTGCTAACAAACGTACATAATTTCTTTGTTAATTCATATAAATATTATATATATATATATATATATATATATATATATATTATATATATATATATATATATATATATATATATATATATATATATATATATATTAGAACATGTTATAGCAGATTCTGTCACATTTCTCTCTCCAGCTGCACTCCTATTAACAATGTGAATTATTAACATGATTAACCCTTTGAAGTTCAGTGTGTAGGTTGCTGCTCAGCCCGTGAACTCATATTACACAGCTCCAGAGTATGAGCTCACCCTCACTAGTCTGCTGGGGGCTGGGAGAGGAGGGGAGTGCAGGGGGAGAGGGAGGGAGGCAGGCTTCTGTTTGTTCAAAAAGTGTGCAAGGATACAGGGCTGAGACTTGAAGGAAAACTTCTATAGCACTGCAGCCAGGGAGGACCATCATCAGAGCCTGGAGGCTGCTACTACTGATCTGTAAGTGTGTGGAGTGGAGATGGATGAGGGTGGGTGTCTAACAGAGAACTTAGAGCAAGTTTTTACACTGCAGACTGATAGGCAACTCACAGGCAGTACATTATATTATGACCAGCAGCTTGCTTCCTGAAGACCTATAAGAAGTGATACTCTGCAGGACCACAGCTTGCCTTTAAATATTTTACAAAAAAGGTGGTCATACTGTGCAGGTGTAGTATGGGCTGCCTCTGCAGAGATGACAAATCAGGAGGGGACATTTCTGTGTAGTAAATGTTGCCATGTTTGGGAGTGATACTCTGCGGAGTAACAAAGCCAGTGTCTTACATTTTAGCACATTCTAAGTGATGCTCTGCAAGGATGCAAAACCTTCTGTCTAGAGATTTAAATTAGGGAGAAATAATCTGCAGGTAAAAAAACAACTATTAATGTTTTGCAGGTTACTTGTTGCCCTTTGCAGAACAATGGAAGTGATACTCTGCACCATGTTTCTGAATATTTCACACATGAGGGAGTGATAATCTGCATGTGGCACACAGCTAGGCTCTGCAGAGCTTAAACAGCAGTGAGTGATGCTCTGCAGTAAAAAAGGTTTATAGTGATGCTCTGCAGGTAGCCTGACATTGTGAGACTGACACCTAAAGAGAAATGCTCTTCAGGTGGCACCCAGCCTAGCTCTGCAGAGCTTGCAAAGTAGGGAGTGATACTCTGCAGGCATAAAGCATGTGTATAAAGAGCTTGCATATTAGGATGTGATGCTCTGCAGATGGCAGACAACCTGGTTATGCAGAACTTACACAGCAGAGAGTGATTGTCTGAAGATCTCCTATGTTAGGGAGTGATATTCTGCAGGTGGCCCCCAGCCTGTCTGTGAAGATATCACACAGGCGGTATGTTGTGCAGATGTTGACGTTTGTTCTCAGGGATGCTCTGGAGGGCTCATTGTGAGTGTGAGCCATTGTCAGCCAAGTGTGAGCCGCTCACTCATCACAATGTAATTGCTGATTATCTTGTAGCACTTTCCTTGCAGGGAGTCCTGTGTGTTCACATACTTCACATAACAGAGCTGAGCAATGCTCTACTACACGGCACATACATACTTCATCCTCATATGTGATGGCCCTGTGTGTGTTACAGAGCATCCCCAACAAGACTAAGAGAGAGATGTACTGTGTGTCTACAGAGGAGTCTGTGCCTGTATTACATAGCATTCTAGGAGTGATTATCTGCCTGTAGTACATAGCATTCTAGGAGTGATTCTCTGCCTGTATTACAAAGCATTCTATGTGTGATTATCTGCATGAATTACATAGCATTTTAGGAGTGATTATCTGCCTGTAGTACATAGCATTCTATGTGTGATTTTCTGCCTGTATTACATAGCATTCTAGGAGTGATTCTCTGCATGAATTACATAGCATTCTATGTGTGATTCTCTGCCTGTAGTACATAGCATTCTAGGAGGGATTATCTGCATGAATTACATAGCATTCTAGGAGGGATTCTCTGCCTGTATTACATAGCATTCTAGGAGTGATTCTCTGCATGAATTACATAGCATTCTAGGAGGGATTCTCTGCCTGTATTACATAGCATTCTAGGAGTGATTCTCTGTATGAATTACATAGCATTCTAGGAGTGATTCTCTGTATGAATTACATAGCATTCTAGGAGTGATTCTCTGCCTGTATTACATAGCATTCTAGGAGTGATTCTCTGCATGAATTACATAGCATTCTAGGAGTGATTCTCTGCCTGTATTACATAGCATTCTAGGAGTGATTCTCTGCCTGTATTACATAGCTTTCTAGGAGTGATTATCTGCATGAATTACATAGCATTCTAGGAGTGATTATCTGCCTGTAGTACATAGCATTTTATGAGTGATTCTCTGCATGTATTGAATAGCTGTTGATGAGTGATTCTCTGTCTGTATTACATAGCATGCTAGGAGTGATTCTTTGCCTGCATTAAATAGCCTTCTATGATTATCTTCCTGTATTCCATAGCATTCTATGAGTGATTCTCTGCCTGTATTACATAGCATTCTATGAGTGATTCTCTGCATGAATTACATAGCTTTCTATGAGTGATTCTCTGCCTGTATTACATAGCCTTCTATGAGTGATTCTCTGCCTGTATTACATAGCATTCTATGAGTGATTCTCTGCCTGTAGTACATAGCATTCTAGAAGTGATTCTCTGCCTGTAGTACATAGCATTTTACGAGTGATTCTCTGCCTGTAGTACATAGCATTCTATGAGTGATTCTCTGCCTGTATTACATAGCATTCTATGAGTGATTCTCTGCATGAATTACATAGCTTTCTATGAGTGATTCTCTGCCTGTATTACATAGCCTTCTATGAGTGATTCTCTGCCTGTAGTACATAGCATTCTAGGAGTGATTATCTGCCTGTAGTACATAGCATTCTAGAAGTGATTCTCTGCCTGTAGTACATAGCATTTTACGAGTGATTCTCTGCCTGTAGTACATAGCATTTTACGAGTGATTCTCTGCCTGTAGTACATAGCATTCTATGAGTGATTCTCTGCCTGTATTACATAGAATTCTAGGAGCGATTTTCTGCCTGTACTATACAGCCTTTTACGGTGATTCTCTGCCCTTTTTCTCATATCCTCCCGTAAGTAATGCTCTGTCTGTAATAAATATCCTTTTGTTAGTGTCACTCTGCTTGCATTACATAGCTTCCTATGACTGATTGTCTGATGATATTTTACACAGCTTTTGTATTTTGATTCTAGCCTGCCATGACTGATCCCCTCCATGCCTTGTTTATCTTACTGGAAGTGATGATCTGCATTGTGAAATGCATAACCTATAATGAATGATGCTCTGCAGTTATTAGTTGTCATGGCAGACAATACTCTGCATAGCCTTTTGTGAAGCGACATTCTACATAAATGAGGTGGATGAGTGATGCTGAGCAGATTTTACAGCTGGCACTTAACATACCTTCCAATTTTTTGAGATGGGAACGAGGGACACCTATTAGAAAATGTATGTGGGCATAGGACACCCCCCTTAAAGGAGAATTACATAGCTCCCAACTGTCCCTGATTTCGAGGGACTGTCCCTGATTTGCAACAAAGTCCCTCTGTCCCTCATTCCTCCTCATTTGTCCCTCATTTTTGTCTGATCTACATAGCTGTATATAAAATGCAGTTTTTATCTTTCAAAAAGTGTTTCCCAGTGCTAAACCTTTCATCCAAATTCTAAAATTGCTGCATTTGTACATTTTAAAAGCCAATATAAAGGAATAGTAGTGGTAAAAAAAAACCCTTGTGTATTTAATTAACCTTTTTTTGGTTAATTCTCCTTTAAGGGGGTGTGGCAGGGGGGGGCGTGTCCCATGCCTACATACGTTTGCTGGTAGGTGTCCCTCATTTCTATCTCAAAATGTTGGGAGGTATGGAATTATATGTAAAAAAAAAAAAAAAAAAAAAGATTAGTTAACCCAAAAGTGCTTTTTTTTTTACTACTATTATTCCTTTATACTGGTTTTGAAATTTACAAATGTAGATATTAAGAAATTGGGTGAAAAGTTCAGCACTGGGAAAACACTTTTTGAAAGATAAAAAGTGCATTTTATATACAACTATATGGATCACTATGTGGATCAGACCAAAATCTGGGACAAATGAGGAGGAAAGAGGGACAGAAGGACATTGATGCAAATCAGGGACAGTTGGGAGCTATGCACTTAGTGACATTCTGTAGGTATTACATCTATATAATGAGGGATGTTCTGCATACATGGCCCTGTGTGGAGAGATGATCTGCAGATGGCATTGTATGATAAATGATGATCTGCTATTACCACTATAGTCTTTGTGTTTTCAGAGTTTCAGGGAATTTAGGGCAGGGAACTGTTTAAAAAACAAAAAATATGTGACTTCCTGTAAGTACAAATAGTGTCAGTGAACTGTAGCCGTGTCTGTGTGACTGCAGACATGTTCAATTAACGCTCATTATTTAGATATCCAGCTATGTAAACACTACATTTTTACTGCAAACAAATATTTAAGACTGAGCAAGAAACATGATAGTAGGTGTAAACCTGAACAACTGAATGACGTTTACTGGCCTAAAGCAATGGTGTATTATAAACGATTGTCATCCATGAAATACTTGTTTTTATATTTCTTCCTTTGTTGCATCTCAGTACTGCTGGTCTCCTGCAGCACCTTTGCAGCCACTTCTTGTCTACATGCACTCCAGCGGTGGCCGCATGGCATTTCTCAGGGTGGCTTTGTTGATGGTGACACAATGGGGTTTATTTACTAAAACTGGAGTGCAAAATCTAGTGTAGCTGTGCATGGTAGCCAATCAGCTTCTAACTTCAGCTTGTTCAATAAAGATTTGGCAAAAAACCTGGAAGCAGATTGGTTTCCATGCAGAGCTGCACCAGATTTTGCGCTCTCCAGTTTTAGTAAATCAACCCCAATGGGACATGGTTGTGTAATTGTTGTTGAAATGGCTACTTGTAGTCTCCATCAGAAGCCTGTTTGACGGGGTAACAACGCAAGAGAGCAATTGGGAGACAGGGGCCGAGTATTGTCACCCTAAAACAGGACGTGCGTGAACAAGGACCTTCATGGCAGGATCACCAGCTATTACAGAGCATCTGGAAAGTATTCACAGCGCTTCACTTTTTCCACATTTTGTTATGGTACATCCTTATTCCAAAATGGATTAAATTAATTATTTCCCCCAAAATTTTACAAACAACACCCCATAATCGCAAAGTGAAAAAAGTTTGTTTGAAATCTTTGCAAATTTATAAAAAACAAAAAAAAAAATCCAAGATAAACCCATGTGCATAAGTGTTCTAAGCCTTTGCCATGACACTCAAATTTGAGCTCAGGTGCCTCCTGCTTCCACTGATCATCCTTGAGATGTTTCTACAACTTGATTAGAGTCCACCTGTAGTAAATTCAGTTGATTGGACATGATTTGGAAAGGCACACACCTGTCTATATAAGGTCCCCCAGTTAATAGTGCATGTCAGAGCACAAACCAAGCCAAGGAATTGTCTCTAGACCTCTGAGACAGGATTGTATTGAGGCGCAGATCTGGGGAAGGGTACAGAAACATTTCTGCAGCATTGAAGGTCCCAATGAGCACAGTGGCCTCCATCGTCTGTAAATGGAAGAAGTTTGGAACCACCAGGACTCTTCCTAGAGCGGGCCGCTGGGCCCAAACTGCGCAATCGGGGGGGAAGGGCCTTAATCATGGAGGTGACCAAGAACCTGATGGTCACTCTGACAGAGCTCCAGCATTTCTCTGTGGAGAGAGGAGAAGCTTCCAGAAGAACAACCATCTCTGCAGCACTCCACCAATCAGGCATGTATGGTAGAGTGGCCAGGCGGAAGCCACTCCTCAGTAAAAGGCACATGACAGCCCCCCCTTGAGTTTGCCAAAAGGCACCTGAAGGACTCTCAGGCCATGAGAAACAAAATTCTCTGGTCTGATGAAACAAAGATTAAACTCTTTGGCCTGAATGGCAAGCTTCATGTCTGGAGGAAACCAGGCACCACTCATCACCTTGCCAATACCATACCTCTAGTGAAGCTTGGTGGTGGCAGCATCATGCTGTGGGGATGTTTTCCAGCAGTAGGAACTGGGAGACTAGTCAGGATTGAGGGAAAGATAAATGCAGCAATGTACAGAGACATTATCGATGAAAACCTGCTCCAAAGCACTCTGGACCTCAGACTGGGGCGAAGATTCCTCTTCCAAAAGGACAATGACCCTAAGCACACAGCCAAGATAACAAAGCACTGGCTACAGGACAACTCTGTGAATGTCTTTGAGTGGCCCAGCCAGACTTGTACCCGATTGAACATCTCTGGAGAGATCTGAAAATGGCTGTGCACCGATGCTCCCCATCCAAGCTAATGGAGCTTGAGAGGTCCTGCAAAGAAGAATGGGAGAAACTTCCCAAAAATATGTGTGCCAAACTTGTAGCATCATACTCAAAAAGACTTGAGTCTGTAATTGGTGCCAAAGGTGCTTCACCAAAGTATTGAGCAAAGGCTGTGAATACTTATGTACATGGGATTTTTTCCTTTTTTATTTTTAATACATCTGCAAAGATTTCAAACAAACTTCTTTCACGTTGTCATTATGGAGTATTGTCTGTAGAAGTTTGAGGAAAATAATTAATTGAATCCATTTTGGAATAAGGCTGTAACATAACAAAATGTGGAAAAGCACTGTGAATACTTTCCTGGATACACTGTATATAGGTACTTATATAAGATTTTCGTGATTGGGTTTACATCTACTCTAATGTGCAGCAAAGTAACCCATTGCATCAGATAACAATTCATCTTTCAACAATAAAATTTGAATACCGATTTGATTGTTATTGTTACTGCTCTATGCACATTATATTTTGCTTAGACGTGCTGTGCTGCAATGGATTGCACTCTTCTGTACAATGTATTGGTTAGCAATTCACAAGGAATGGCACTGCAACATATATAGAGCAGGTGCGTTGGCATGAGTTCTTGGCACTTGTTGCCACAGTTTACCTTTCAGATTTTGAGATGGGAAAAAGGGACACCCTTTAGTAAAAAAATCTGCAGACGAAAGCCCGATTTTTCCCGATCACTGCAGGCGGCTATAAAGCCGGCCGTAGATGGTTCGCATCTTGACCAGTTCAGCATGAACCAGCAGAATTTCAAGCCATCTATGGGCAGGCTGATTGTACCCAAGTCGATCCATCGATTGAATTGGGTACAACCAGCATGTTGGATTTTTACATGCGCATATTGGCAGCAGCTATAGCCGCTAGCAATAATCACTGTGTTCCCCCAGCAGGGACGGCTCCCCGTGCCCCCCCCCCTCCAGGAGAACACAATAGCTCAGCAGAAGGGATTCTCCCTTTAACACTAACTGTGATGATGGTGGAATCAAGTGATTTTCTTTCCTGCAACCGAGAGTTGCAGGAAAGAAAATCGCATCAGCTGTGGCCTGCCTAAACACCAGCAGTGATTATTCTGCTGGTGGAAAAGGCTCCCTGCCAGCAGAACACAATAGCTCTGTGGGAGGGATTCCCCCCATTAGCACTGACTGTGTTGATGGGGGAATCAAGCAATTTTCTTTCCTTCAACCTGTGGTTGAAGAAAAGAAAATTGCATAATGCACGGCCTGAATGAGTGTGAATGCAGACTGAAGAAAGGATAGCAAGACTATTATAGGCTCAATTCACAAAGCTTAACATATGGGGATCTTTATTTTACCCATGTGACTGTAATTTTCAAATCTTATTGGACTTAGATGAAAATAACTGTCTTTGTGAATTTCACCGTATGTATGAAAAGACCGGAGGGGTCAGTGCTGTAGCATTAGCTATTTAAATGCTCCCCATAATTGTGCCCCAATCCCAGGCACACAGTGTTCTGCAGACTTCTCTTGTTACCCAATCAAGGGAACTTCCTCCCTCTGATGGATATTCCTGAAGTCTGTTTTTCACAAAATGAAGCCCTTCTCTAGCAGTGGACTGATCAGCTAGGTTGGGTCTATGTAGAGATTTGTGAACAATGCAGGAAGTGGAGTTATTGTTTTAGTGTTAATAAATCATTGGTAGAACTGCAGAGGTCCTCCACACACATAGATATTGTAACTGATTTGTATTTTCTGAGAATTTCATTAATAGTTTGATTAGTCTTTGCTTGAAATATCCATATTTCTCAAAGTGAAATTCCACTAAACATTTTTTTTAAGTTTTGGATAATGCAGGGAAGGAATGGGACATCTGCCAAGCTTTTATTACTGTTTATATTACTGTTGGTGTCACCTTTTGAAGACATTTATTCTCACTATTTCAATGATCTTCAAACTGCAGGCCCAGGGGCCGGATGTGGCCCTTTGCTTGCCTTTATCTGGCCCTTGGGGCACTTTTCCTCTCACTGATGCAAGACACTATTCCTCCCACTGACATCAACAATGGGGCATAATTCCTGTTACTGACATCAACAATGGGGCACTATTTCTCCCATTGACACCAACAATGGGGCCTTACTCCTCCCACTGACAACGATGGGGCACTATTCCTTCCACTGACATCAAGGATGGGGTACTATTCCTCCCACTGACACCAACAATAGGGCATAATTCCTGTTACTGACATCAACAATGGGGCACTATTTATCCCATTGACACCAACAATGGGGCCCTACTCCTCCCACTGACACCAACGATGGGGCACTATGGCACTATTCCTTCCACTGATATCAAGGATGGGGTACTATTCCTCCCACTGACACCAACGATGGGGCACTATTCTTCCTCTGACACCGACAATGAGGCACTTTTTCTCCCACTGACACCAAGGATGGGGCTCTACTCCTCCTACTGACATCAACAATGGGACACTATTCCTCCTACTTACATCAGTGATGGGGTACATTTCCTTCCACTGACACCAACTATGGGGCACTATTCCTTCCACTGACACCAACTATGGGGCACTATTCCTTCCACTGACACCAACTATGGGGCACTATTCCTCCTCCCAATGCCGAAGATGCACTGTTTACGCCCACTTAGGGCCCTTTCACACTGAGGCGGTTTGCAGGCGCTATTGCGCTAATAATAGCGTCTGCAAACCGACCCGAAAGTGCCGCTGCTTTGTCTCCAGTTTGAAAGCCCTTGGGGCTTTCACACTGGAGCGGTGCGCTAGCAGGATGGGAAAAAAAGTCCTGCTAGCAGCATCTTCGGAGCGGTGAAGGAGCAGACTGTATACCGCTCCTGCCCATTGAAATCAATGGGACAGCGTGGCTATACCGCCGGCAAAGAGCCTCTGCAGAGGCGCTTTGTGGTGGTTTTTAACAGTAAAGCGCCACTTACAATAGCGGCGCTTTACCACCGACGCCGATGCCACTGACCATTTCAGGATTAGTATGCATGCCTTGAAGGGCTGCTCCACCTTCTTCTGTACTACATTCTCCAGTACTCTTCTCATCAGTGTCATCATAAGTTTGCCTCTGATTAGTTATTTCAAGGACATGAATGTAAGGTGATATGTACAGTATACTGAGAGTTTGCAAAGAAATAGGTGTTTTTTTTAAACAGATATACATCTATTTATTGTATACCACTTTTAAGGGCATTTGACTTTTTTTCAGCCTCCAAACTCTATGTTAGCCTATGTGGCCACATAGGTTATTACCGATGTATTAAAAGAGGGGCATTTAGAGGATGAAAATAAACAAAATCACTTCAACGTTCAGGAGAGGAGCGCTTGAGCAGATGCCCCTAATCACCTGTAAATGTGCCTAAACGCTAGGCACATTTAGGGCTTGAGCATTCATTACAGTGCCAGAATAAATGAATATTCTAACCTAAGGAATAAATGAATGCCCGAATGCTTGATGCGCCTCAGCATGTTTGCAAAACGCGGCTTCAGATGCATTTTCTAAGTTGCTTTGCTCTTGGCAGCAAAAAAGGCATTCAGAGGAGCTGGGTAAATACCCAGTGTGCATGAGGCCAACAAGTCGAAGCTTAAGCCTAATACACCTTAATTGTTTTTTTTTTTTTCCATTAAATCCAGCAGGGCTGAGCAAAAAAAACCTGACAGCTTAGGTTGGAGCCACTGTTCTAACTATCCGACATTAGTACAGAAATCTACCCTGCTGTTCTATTGTGTTCTGACAGGGGGACTCCCCCAATGCCCCCCCCCCCCGATACTGCCAAAACACTCCGGTCAGCACTGATCAGAGCATTGATCTGGAGCCAATCGACAGACCTTTTTTGGTCATGTCCCTCCAAATGACCAGCTTCTACCGGACCATCTTCAGTACACACGGGCCGAATGTTGGATGGTTTCTATTGAACTGGCCAATGCTGCCCGACATTTGGCCCATGTGTACTAGGCTTTAGTAGACATTAACAGATGTTAGACCAAATGTATGTTAATCTGGAAGCGCCAGTTGGTGCCTGGTAGAAGAGACCTTCAAAGAGACCCTGTGACTAGACCATTCTTTTCAACAGCAATCTTTCTATAAGATCATACAGTATGTGCTTTTAATGTATTGTTTGCATGTTATTTACATGTTAAAGCCTCCCTTGTGTGGACATTCAAAAGCTCTAAGACTACTGCTGGGTGCCACCATCTTGGTTGTGAGGTGTCAGCACCCCAGAATCAGAGCTGCTACAAAAAGGTTATCTGGGGAGGAACAGAGGAGCTTGGTCAGCACAGAGCGTAATTATGCTCTCCTAGAGGGCTATAACATGCAAAGAGGGAGGGGGCTATGCTAGTTACCCTGATTCCCCCAAAATAAGACCTAGCGTGATTGTCGGTGATGGCTGCAATATAAGCCCTAGCCCCCAAATAAGCCCTTCCTTGTTTCCCCGAAAATAAGCCCTACCCTGAAAATAAGACCTACAAGGACTTTAACTAGGGCTTATTTGGGGGGTAGGGCTTATATTGCAGCCATCACCGACAATCACGCTAGGTCTTATTTTCGGGGAAACAGGGTAGTAAAATTTGTAAAATTTGATAGCTAGAGGCACATTGCAAGTCAATAAAAACATGTTTATGGAAAGGAAAAGCACTGCAAGTAAGCATTTAAAATGCTTGACTTTTCTATAGTTTTACCTGTAGTTTTTTAAGTTAATGACAGGGTCTCTTTAAGGAGTCTAGAGAGAACTTAGAAGAGACTACAGCTTGTAGATCACAAAGCAGCATTCATTTAGAGAAAAAATCGAATCCATATGGCATCTTAAGTCACCATTTTCCAGGTGTAAACTGGAACATGTGTTGGTCCAAGGGTAGGAACCCCAACTGTCATCCATCATTTCTGAAATTCTGATGTCAGATTTCAAGTGGCCAGTAGATGGAGATCAAGCAACCAGAACAAACAACCTTTGAAAGTTTCCTTTTGGAGGAATGCTGGATCGATTTTATTGGAAATGTTCACATGATCCCCATTTGTTCCGCATTCATAATTCCCAACATTCTGCACATTCTTAGGAAAACAGCATACTGTAAACATAAGCACAAAAAACATCCATCATATCTCTTCATGACATCCAGATGTGGGTCCATCCAAATGGTTCAGATTAGTTATTAGATCATTTCTTAGTGGTTGATATGGCTTATTGGGCTTTTGCACTGACTCATAAAATAAGTCCAGCAATGTGTGTGGTCAACATAAGGCCCTCCTTCCTTTCTTCTGCCTGTCCAGTAATCATCTACGTCTAGGAGGTATACCATGTGCTTTTTGGTTTGCATTCCTAGCAGAGCTCACACATGGAGAGCACCCAGGGAGCGATTAGCATGCACACTGCGCCTCTGTTCTATGATGGAAGTGAGATGGGAAGCTGTACCAAACATATTTTACATTTAATTAACCTTAAACAATGTGTAGACTTGTCTACCAGCATTCTTAATATAACATCCAGCTCCAATTTCTATATGAAATTGAAAGGAGATGATCATAGCTGCAGGGAGCACCTGTCCGTAACTCCCGTACTGCTTTGTGCAGCACATTGCAAGCATTGTGATATAGGAGAAATTAGACCACTTCCAAGACGAAGAACACCACAAATATGCAATATCTTAATCCCAGGTCAAAGCTGGGTCGTTTTAAAGGAGAACGCCAATTGGTGTTTGAATCTAAAATGGTCCAAAGAAAACTATTATGATCTTCAAAACACTACAGCCTGTCCGGTGAAAAGAATCTGTAATATTTATGACACTTACAAGATATTTCCCTGTATGATGTCAGTCCTCTCCTACCCAGTATAGCTAAGCAGGCCTTGATGAGGAAATATGTGCAGAATGACAGTTGTCTCTGATGGGATCCTACATTAGATAGCAGAATGTAGCGGAAGGGGGCATAGCTGCCAGATATCAAAAATGAACACATAGTTCATAAAAATACTGGCTAACTAATTATCACCTTAACCACTTGCTTACTGGGCACTTAAACCCCCCTCCTGCCCAGACCAATTTTTAGCTTTCACACTTTGAATGACAATTGCGCGGTCATGTGACACTGTACTCAAATGAAATTTATATCATTTTTTTCACACAACTAGAGCTTTCTTTTGGTGGTATTTAATCACCACTGGGTTTTTTATTTTTTGCTTAAATAAACAAAAAAAGACAGACATTTTTGAAAAAAAAAAAAAACATGTTTTATAGTTTGTTATAAAATTTTGCAAACAGGTAATTTTTCGCCTTCATTGATATTCGCTGATGAGGCTGCACTGATGGGCTGCATTGATGTGCTGCACTGATAGGCACAGATAAGGCGACACTGATAGGCACAGATAAGGCGACACTGATAAGACGGCACCGATGGGCACTGATGGGTGGCACTGATGGATGCCACTGATGGGCACTGGTAGGTGGCACTGATGGGCACTGATAGTTGGTATTGATAGATAGCACTGGTGATGAGGCACTGATTGATTGGTGACACTGTGGGCACTGATGGGTGACACTGTGGGCACTGATGGGTGGTAGTGTTGGCACTGGTAGATGGCGCTGGTGGGCACAGAAGCCTCTGCAGAGGCTCTCCACGATCAGGACTCATGTCCCTCTCACAGCCGCCGGTAATCGCCTTTTTTTTTTTTCTCCTCCCGCTACCAGCATGAGGAGAAAAAATAGCCGATTACCAGCTCTGTTTACCTCACATGATCAGCTGTCATTGGCTGACAGCTGATCATATGGTAAGGGGTCGGGATCAACCCCTTACTCCGATCTGTGATCAGCCGAGTCTCATAGACCCGCTGATCACAGAGCGTGCCATACGCACCCTGCAGGGGGCGCGCAGGCTGCTTGAGCACGGGAGGATGATTATTGACGCCCTCCCGGAAAAGTTGGTCCGCGCTGCAGCCGTCTTTCAGCTATAGCGCGGATGCGAGGTGGTTAAAGGGGTTGCAAAGGTTTGTGTTTTTTCACCTTAATGCACCCCATTGACACTTAAAGTATATTGTCAGGCATAGGAGAATTGAAATGGTTCCAAAGGGCTTAGTGTGCACTTCCATATTTGTATAGCTGGGTGCACTTGGGCTGCTATATCTAACTCATTTTAAAGCAGAACTACATGGCATCTGAGCACCACATACCAAAAATGCTATTTAATTCATTTTTAATGTTCCAAGCAAACTTACACATCCATCCAATGACTCCATGCTTTACTTTGCGAAATCACTTTGAATAACACCCCCCTAACATTTCTGGCTGTGGGCAGATAGTTAATGTAGCATTTATGTTCTGGAATCCATCTGCCCTCAGCTCAGATATGAAGGCAAGAGGATATGTTTGACTGAGAGAACCCCTCCCCCTCTTTTGAAGACTCCTGGAATGTATGACATCATTTGCTTTTGCCAGGGAACCGGGAAGTAACTGATGAAATGTAAAAAAAAGGTTTAAAACAAGTAAATATGATATACTTTCCTATATATTTACTAATTCTAGCAACATAAGGCTTACAAATAGTCAATGTTGAAGAGAGTGAAGTTCCGCTTTAACTGATTCACTGATTTAGGGCCGGTTCCCACTGCTGCGATGTGGGAACGCTGCAAATCTACTGTGGGTTCCCGCATTGCATGTCTCCCGTCGGCAGTTCACACTGCCCTATGCGAACTGCTGGGAGTGTCAGGTAAAAGTTAATGACACCCCCAAATCAGTTCGCATATCGCAGTGCGATTCTGCTGCGGACCAAAAAAAGGGTCCTGTACGAGTTTGGTCTGAATGTGATGCAAATTCAGCCATACTATCTGTATGGCTGAAATCGCATCGCACAGAGATCGGATGTGATGTGCACTGCAGTGCTGTGCGAATCACATCCGATCTCGGACATCGCAGCAGCCCTAAAAGAGAGCCTGATGCTGGATGCTTTTGTGAACTTACCCTTCCAACTTCACAAACTGAGCTCCATTACTTGCAGACTCATTTGTCTTGTGTCTTAGGACAAGGGAATGGTTGGTTGTGTGGTAAACAGATGCTACACTTTGTTTAGTGACAAGGGCTAATTAGTGCAGTGTTTACTTTGGATTGGCCTGGTTAGTTATAGCTTAGTTGCAAGACACATTGAGTGATGAGGTGCTTTAGAATATGAAGGTGAGTGACAGAGATGTATCCATTGTATAGTATAGCTACAGGTTTAACTGTCAAATCCTACACCTAATGATATACATGAGATACCAGTCACACATCGTGTTTTCTCCTGTCTGTGGGTGTTCTTCAATCCCTCCCAGAGAACAAATCGATGACCTAATTGCTATGACTGACTCTCGAAATAAGTGGGGCTTGCAATACCTGCCAGCCCCACCTTATCTTTTTCCCCTGCCCTTGCCATTGACCAGAAAAGTTACACTGGACTGAATGTCCCTATTCATGCAGTATTCAGGCCTCATGAGTACAATTGGCCTGTGTCCTCCTATGTCTATTCAGACCATTAATCACTGTTTAGCTTTTCCCAAAGACCCTCTGGCTGGCAGGAGCTTTGTGGCTGTGTGACCCTTTCGTAATTCCAATGATATTGTTAGCTATGTACATAGGTCCAGGCTTCCATAGCTGCATCCGGTAGTCATGATGGACGAATCTGCAGTTCTAGGAGATTTCCATCACTATTTGTCCCTCTGACACCAAGATCATAAATTAGGGAATTGGGGGTCAATAGGACAATAGGCCTTCACAGACAGACAGTAATAAATTTGCCTGCTGCCTTTGTCCTCATTAGTGACATTGCCCTTCCCTTGCTGCCCCTTTGACACCCATTCAGCAAGAAAGGAACTGAGATAAACTTTCCCCAGTGGTGGAAAAAGAGTGTAAAACAAACCAGATGTTTTTATGTTCTACCAATTCTCTGTGAGGGCATTAGGATCATTAAACCCTATGATTATTGTGCCTCAGTTTAAACACACATTTTACTTTTCTGCAAGATGCAGTGCAATCCATGTGGTTAGGAACATGCTTCCAATCCGGGGGTTGATTGATCAGGCTACATTGTATTATGAAATCTTCCTATGTAATAAAGCCATGTCATTATTTTGGACCTGTCTATTCAATAACATAGTACTGAAGAATCCTCTATGGCATGCCATATTCCAATGTCAGCCGGTTTCCTGTCACTTTCCACCTCCCTGTCTACATTCCATTGCATTGACTGTCACACTTCACTTCCCCTGTCCTCCAGACTTTCTCTGCTGGCCTTCTCCTCCTACGGATACTCTCACTTCTCACTATGCCACAGGCTCTCTTTGTCTTTATGGCTGACTTCTTAACCTTCTTAACCTTGTTCTGTCTGCGGACACCAGATGCAGCCATCTACATGCAAGGTCTAGCTCTTTAAGGTTAACTACTTTCACAGGTCATGAATCAGTCATCTTTGTGGCTTCAGAAAATAGCACCAGACTGCACAGTGGAAACCCATACATCTTCCAAGTGGAACATTATTTTCAGTTTACTGTTCCATTAATGTTCAGTAAAATGACCGATGTCTTCAACAAGAATCCACTTATCCTCTGAGGAGAGTAGAAGCATGCCTGTCCTATTGAGGTCATCCGATTTACAGCAAGTATTTCTTTCCATTGTGGCACCTTTCCCTCTTTGACGTGTGTGGCAAGAGGTGATTTATTCCCTTTTTCAGTGAATTGTTTGCACCTCAATTTACAGGTCCATCCACTTGCAGTAGCCAGGCTTGCAAGTGTCTCACATTCCCATTCACATTATTATACACTAACGGAGAATAAAGAATTGAAGCATAGTATAGTATACTTACATGTTATCAGTGGAAGGGGGTGTGGGGGGTTGTCAGTCCCTCGATGGGACCCAAGCTGAATGAGTGGATGATGCTGGGACTCTGTCTGTGAGTCGTATTTTGGTTGGGGTTGGTTAGGGTGCAACTAAATCAGTTTGTCTCCTCTTTAGTCTAGACCTAACTTTGCAGGCTGTAGACTCTTCCAAGTTGCAGACTCCTCCAATATGGCAGCTGAAGCCACTGATTGTGGACAGTTTCCTCTGTGCAAGCTCAACTTTGTATTAAATATCGCAACCTGCAGACTTCACTAGTTGTAGTACTTAAGCCAGAGGAAGGGCAGGAATTAATTAAGTCAATGACGCCACCAGTGTGATGGTGGTGCATTGTATGTGTGTCTATAAAAGCAACATGTTCCTTCGTCTTGCTTGTTTTGGGGCCCAGAAAGTTTGTCTGCCCTGGGGCCCATGTCCTTGCATAGTATTACAGGCATCTATTAAATAGGCTATTGTGGAGTAATTTGATGTCTTTAGTAACCACACAGCCAATTTAATTTGCATTTATCCGAATAATAAAGAGACATAAATTTGTACTTAGACAGCGTAGGTCACAAAGGGCTTGTAGTGAGTTACACTAAAATGATGTGAGTGAAATATCACATACTCCCCAAATGTTTTTATTAAAATGCTGTGCTGTGAAAGGCTCATTCCATTAACTATAAAATATTTTTTATAAGTTCAGACCACTATCTTATTGTAAAGACTGCGCATTAAAAGTGTATGTCAGGGCGCAAAAACAAAGATGCAATACATTTCTGCAAAGCACACACATTTCCCCATGTTTTACTCCTTTAAAGACCCTGCCAGAAATGCTTTCATTTTGTGAAATGACACCACATACCTTTTTGTAGGCTAAAATTGCAAGACGGTGTCAGCCCTGCTCATTTGTCTGTTGTTAAACTACTCAATTTCATCCATTCTCTTAATCTTCTTTTCTTTTCTTTTTTATACTGCGTTTTTTTCATTCTCCTAATCTTCACAGCATATGGACTAATTGTTCTGTGGTGCAAGATAAGAACTAGGATGACTTCTTAAGATCACACAGGAAGTGTAAATAGGACATAGGGCAGCACTGGATTTCTGACACAATCAATAGGTATTTAATAGAAAATCAGAGATGCACACTGTTAGGGTTTACATACGCTTTAAAATTAAGCAGAGTAGATCAACATCAATTATTTTCAGACTCACAGACTAGAATTTGAGTGTGTGGGGTAGAGAGCGGGAGGCTCAAGGTAGAAAAGTTGTTTTGAATCTTTAAAATCAAAAACTTTAATTAAAGGAGCACCTAGTCGAGTGATAGCTGCGTGGAAGGACACCAGGACGTAAACAGACCTGGTTGGGTGATAGCTGTGTGGAAGGAGACCAGGACGTAAACAGACCTGGTTGGGTGATAGCTGTGTGGAAGGAGACCAGGACGTAAACAGACCTGGTTGGGTGATAGCTGTGTGGAAGGACACCAGGACGTAAACAGACCTGGTTGAGTGATATATGCATGGAAGGACACAGGAGGTAAACAGACCTGGTTGAGTGATAGCTGCGTGGAAGGACACCAGGACGTCAACAGACCTGGTTGAGTGTTGGTGCGTGGAATGACACCAGGACGTAAAAAGACCTGGTTGAGTGTTGGTGCGTGGAAGGACACCAGGACGTCAACAGACCTGGTTGAGTGTTGGTGCGTGGAATGACACCAGGACGTAAAAAGACCTGGTCGAGTGATAGCTGTGTGGAAGGACACCAAGAAGTAAACAGACCTGGTTAAGTGAAGGCTGCGTAGAAGGACACCAGGACGTAATCAGACCTGGTTGAGTGATAGCTGCGTGGAAGGACACCAGGACGTAAACAGACCTGGTCAAGTGATAGCTGCATGGAATGACACCAGGGCGTAAACAGACCTGGTTGAGTGATAGCATTGTGGAAGGACACCAAGAAGTAAACAGACCTGGTACAGTGATAGCTGTGTGGAAGGACACCAGGACATAAACAGAATCAGAATCAAGAACAGGCAGAAGTCAGAAACAGTCCAGCAACAAGTACAGATTCACTCAGCAAAAGCATAGTTTAGAAGTCCAAGCTGAGTTTGGTAGTGGAGGCAGACAGCAAACACCAGCAGACAAGGATAATCCGAGAGCAAGGTCAAAAGGGAAGCCGGGTAGGTAACAAAATCATGATGCGTACCAGGAACTGGATAACGGGAACAAGACTGAAGACAATTTATCAAACAGCTAGTGCAGAGTTCAGGTTAAAATAGCCCACTTGGTGGCAGTGGGCATGTGGGTGCTCATACATGTGAGCAATGATGTACATGCAGTCCGTCCTCTGTACCCACAGAAATGTGCATGCTTATGCACATGTGCATAAGCTAGACAGCGCGCATCTTTATGTGCCCGGACATTAGCCTGACTGATGGCACCATGTTACTGACAAAGCCCAGCCAGAGCAATGACATGCTGCCGACACTGGAGTGGTTCGGCCGCAACTTGAGTATGCCGCCAGTTCTGGTCACCAGTCCTTAGGAGGGACATACTGGAATTGGAGAGAGTCCAGAGAAGGGCAACAGAACTAATAAGGAGGCTGGAGGACCTCAGTTATGAGGAACGACCACAAACATTACATTTATTCTCCTTGAAAAAGTGACGCTTAAAAGGGGATATCATAGCTATATACTAATAAGTCTCTGGTAACTCAAGAAAACACGTGGCCACTCAATGAACTTGAATCAAAGGTTGATGAAAGAGGCTAGATAAGGTCAGCAGTACTGAAATGTAAAAAGGATATAATGTTGAAAACATTATTTTATGGAAAAAATAGTTTATGATAAACAGCGCTTTGGCAAATGAAATGCCATCCAATTGGGATTATGGGATTATGTTAAGGTGTGTTTAGAAGTATTTGTGCGCACTATTATGAGGCACATGTGTCATGATGTTATTACACTGTATAGCTGCCATGATGTCGTAGCAGTAATGAGGCCCATGGGAGTGCAAGTATCTTCAGCCTTTTTTTCCTTGTAATATTTGTCAAGACTTTAGGCCTTATAAACAAGCTATAAAGGATTGTTAGCAGGGAAATTAAAATAGATAAAAATGCCCTCCATAGTGTAGTATGTTAAAACCAAACGGTAATTTATTTAAGACAAATTCTTAAATCAAAGTTTCATAAAAAGTGCAATAGGATAAAACCACTGCGTTTGAACGCCTTCTTACGTCACTTCCGGTCCGCACTCTATCCGGCCACGCCCTATGCGTTACATCACGACACGTGACGTGTCGTGACGTAACGCATAGGGCGTGACCGGAAGTGACATGAGAAGGCGTTCAAATGCCGTGGTTTTATCTTTTTGCACTTTTTATGATACTTTGATGTAAGAATCCATTTGTCTTAAATAAATTACCATTTGGTTTTAACATACTACACTATGGAGGGCATTTTTATCTATTTGATTTCCATGCTAACTGGAGCATATAGTATTATGGTAAAAGTTTGAAGCCGGGCGTCTGGAGCTTGATATTGGATATCGGTTTTACTATGTGTGCCCTGAGAAGTTGATAACACATCATGTGTGGCGATACATTGTATCCTGTAGCTTGGAGCCTGAAGGCTGGATATTCCCCTGTTTGGAGGTGAGAGTTCTGGGAGCACCTAACAGTTGTGTGAAGACACATAATGAATATTATTTATTAGAGACAGTTTAATCATCAAAACATTTTTGCACATCACTTGAACTTTATTTTGGTGCATCACCATTGTACTTATTTCATTGTCTGTGACAGTTTATTACTGCACAAGATCACTTTTTATTTAATTAATCAAAGGATGGAACTGGAAACTAAGAGAATGTGTAGGTGAGGCTGCAGAGAAGGAGCAGTTCTGTAACCAATGAACATGCTTACAATTTTGCGGAATGCCATGGCGAAAACTAAAGCCATTTAGCGGGTAGGCAGTGCCTCCACTGTCATATTCTGGAGGACTTGAACTGTGGCAGCTACACATAAAAAGGCAAGCAGGGGGCTAAGTAGACTAGTCGCCAGTATTTGCTGTAGGCTCCTGGCAGCTGATCTTTTCCCCACTGCTGGCTTACAGTGCCTTATTCTGCAACCACCTTGAAGCACTCCACATGTAGGAGCTTCCCCCCAAATGAAGAGTGACCTGTTAACTGGTGGGGTAATTATCAATTAGCAAATATTCAGAAAATGAATAAAGCAGAAAAAAGAGATTCTTGCACTGCAGGTCCTCAGGTAGGGCTTCCCTTCCAGCAAAGAGAACAGTGAGCAGCATAGTATTCACCACATTTTATGAGACTAGCAGTCAGAGGCACAGGTGTGCCTAGACATGGAAAGCGCATTGCTATTTTTTCAGGAGGAAATCAAAGCAAACTAAGATTGATCTACATGTTTCCAATAGGTGTGCTGTTTTGGGTAGAGTGGAGTGGAATTAGAATGAAAGTGAAAGAGCGTTTTTAAATGGAGACGCTTGTTCTGATGTCACTGGTGACAACCAGGGATTTCCTTTCAATTCCTGTTTTTACTGTTTTTATAGGAAGTGTAGGGACACAAAAAAAATTAAAAAGTGACAGTGGTTATAACCCTCCCTTACTGTAACCAGAACGAAAAAAAAATGTTTTGGCTTTAGTTCTACTTTAACCACTTCCCGCCCGGCCTATAGCAGAATGACGAGCAGGCGGTGGTTCAGTTATCCTGAGTGGGCGTCATATGACGCCCTGCAGGATAACAGCTGCCAAGTGCCCGTGGTGGTGCGCATCGCGGCGATCGGTGGTGCGGTGTGTGTCAGTCTGACACACCGCTACACCGATCTCGGTAAAGAGCCTCCGGCAGAGGCTCTTTAGCAACGTGATCAGCCATGTCCAATCACGGATGATCACGATGTAAACAGGAAAAGCTGGTGTTTGGCTTTTCCTCACTCGCGTCTGAGAGACACAAGTAGAGGAGAGCCTTTCGGCGGTTCTCCTGACAGGAGGGGTCTGCGCTGATTGTTTATTACCACAGCCCCCTCTCGGATGCCCACACTGGACCACCAGGGAAGCCGCTAGGACCACCAAGGAATCTCCTAACATGTGGATGGCCAGGTACATCCCCCATGGCCATCCACATGTGAAAATCAATGATCAACATATGCCAATCAGTACCCAAAAATGGGCACTGACTGGCACCTCTATGGCACAATAAAAATTAGTGATGCCCAGCAATGCCACCCATCAGTGTCATCAGTGCCACCTATCAGTGCCCATCAGTGCCCACCTTTCAGTGCCCATCCGTGCGACCTATCAGTGCCACCCATAAGTACCCACCAGTGCTGCCTACGAGTGCCCATCAGTGCCGCCTACGAGTGCCCATCAGTGCCGCCTATGCCCATCAGTGCCGCATACCAGTGCCACCTATCAGTGACCATCAGTGCCACCTATCAGTGCCCATCACTGCCACCTATCAGTGCCCATCATCAGTGCCCATCAGTGCCACCTCATCGGTGCCCATCAGTGCCGCCTTATCAGTGCCCATCAGTGCAGCCATATCAGTGCCCGTCATTGAAGAAGAAAACATACTTATTTACAAAAAATTTTAACAGAAACAAAGAAAAACTTTTTTTTCCAAAATTTTCAGGCTTTTTTTATTAATAATAATAAAAATCGCAGAGGTGATCAAATACCACCAAAAGAAAGCTCTATTTGTGGGAACAAAATGATAATAAATTTGTTTGGGTACAGTGTTGTATGACCGCGCAATTGTCATTCAATTTGCGACAGCGCTAAAAGCTGAAAATTGGCTTGGCCAGGAAGGTGTCTAAGTGCCCGGTATTGAAGTGGTTAAGAATACAAAAAAAAGATATTTGCACAACATACAGTAAGATTTGTTATAGCTTCTGATAGTTAAGTGCTATTTCTATTTCATCACTGTTAATAGTGGTAATAAAGTGGGCCTGAAGTGAACATCTAGAAATGTTAATTGTGCCTAAGCAAGACCGTGAAAAATGTACAATTTTTTTATATGAAAGCTTGTTTATTGCTGCCTAGACCATGACGGGACATTTAGAATTACTGCATCACATGCTGGCAAATTGAAACCATCTGGGCTGTGTGTTTAAAATGTCAGAGGGTCGTGTTTTTGTTCCAGAAGAGTCTATAATGTATATTATTTCACAAATTGTATTCATGTGCAACCACTCTGCACAAAAATCGATCCCTCTGCTGCTATATGTATGTGTGTTCTCATAGAGACATGGCCATGGCTTCCATTCACTGGCAGACACCTTCCTCAAATGCTATAAAAATGTAAAACTATAAGCTGCAGGATGATCTATTGAATCTGAGTTCCCAGATAGTCTGAACATAGAATGGACCACAGATAGGTAGACCTCTCAGCACCAAATGGCAGATAACCAACGTACTGAGATCACTAAACCTGTTTGGACTTGTCTGCTAAACTCAGGCAAAGCTTATCCTGTGTGCAATCAAAGGATTATTAACTTTTTTAAGGTGAAGAGGAAACAGTCCACTGCACATGTTAGCCCTATAGGAATTCATATTAACCTCCAAATCGCCAAATTAATGCAAATTATGTTACAACTGGTTGCATGACATGTGTAGGTTTTCTAAAGCTACCTTAAGATTTTATCTGTTTATTCTTAATCTTTTTTTTTTTTTTTTTTATCCAATTATAAGAATCTGTGCTTGATGTTGAAGTCCAGAAAAGCAACCTAATGTACATAAACATTATATAATGGGAACTGGTTTACCAGAACTGATTTGCAGTTCTGCTAACTTAACAGAGAAGGAGCAGCAGCACACTGATGAGGCCATCCCTTTGCTCCTTCTGCTCTCTTCTCTAGTCAGTAGATTTGTGGGGTGGTGCGGCGTGGTGTGTAATAATCCAGTAATTCACAACAGACCCAGCGGGAAGGCACCCGGGGACACTCACAGCATGTAACAGCAATGTGTAGCAGAGCAGGTCTCAGATGTGCCGACAGTTTCTGTCTCGAGGGTTGGAATGCGGCCTGGCCAATCCAGGCCCAAATGGTTTCCAGGAAGGATGGTATGTCCCTATCCTTTCCCTACTCATCAGGAACCTCTCCCTTATCAGATGGGTGTCCTGTCTCTACACTACCCACACGTAAAATGTGCGCCAAGGCCGGGAGCCGAGGCCTTAAATAGGCTCTGCCTGACCCAAGATGGCTGCTAGAGTCACATAGGGGGGTTATTTACGAAGGGCAAATCCACTGTGCACTACAAGTGCACTTGGAAGTGCAGTCGCTGTAAGTCTGAGGGGTAGATCTGAAATGAGGGGAAGCTCTGCTGATTTTATCATCCAATCGTGTGCAAGCTAAAATGCTGTTTTTTATTTAGATTGCATGTTCCCCTGAGATCTACAGCGGCTGCACCTCCAAGTGCACTTGCAGTGCAAAGTGGATTTGCCTTTAGTAAATAACCCCCACGGTGTCAATGAAAATATTTGTGAACAGAGGAAGTCTAGTAACTTTTAGTTGAGACTGGAAATTCCCTTTAGGTTTACTATTACTGTTTTATTCTTCCCTCTGGTTTCATCATTGACATAACAAAGACATGACATCACTAGGAGTAGAGATTCATCTTGCAGGACCTCTAGGCTCAGTCAGACCTTTCCCTGGTAACTGAATACGTGATTGAGGGATAGGAAAATTGTAGCCTAAGCAAGATTTTTTCGCCTGGCCCCATAGGCTAACAGGAGTTTGGCATTAAAAGGTAGTGAAGGTGCCAATGATCTACCTAATTATACAGTACATGGAATTAGAGACAATTTACAGTAATGCCTCTGTTGTAGATATTTACTGTATATCAGACATGATGACGTAGTGCAGCCATTCTCAATTAGGGTTAGAGGTTACATATAGTTACATAGTAGGTGAAGTTGAAAAAAGACACAAATCCATCAAGTCCAACCTATGTGTGTGATTATGTGTCAGTATTACATTGTATATTCCTGTATGTTGCGGTCGTTCAGGTGCTAATCTAATAGTTTTTTGAAACTATTGATGCTCCCCGCTGAGACCACCGCCTGTGGAAGGGAATTCCACATCCTTGCTGCTCTTACAGTAAAAAACCCTCTACGTAGTTTAAGGTTAAACCTCTTTTCTTCTAATTTTAAGTGGCCACGTGTCTTGTTAAACTCCCTTCCGTTGTTAGGGGTTTCTTGAAATGGCTGATTGATCCCTCACCTGATGGTGCCTGCATGGATTCTGTCTCCAATGAATGATCTAGCTGTCTGTATTGGTGGCATTTTGACCACCATGATATGGGAAACATTCTTCCCACCAACCACCAATGTAAGGGATATTCTTTACTCTGACCCTGATTTAAAGCGGAGGTCCGGCCGTTTTTTTTTTTTTTAAAGTCAGCAACTACAAACACTGTAGCTGCTGACTTTTAATAAGGGCACTTACCTGTCCAGCGAGCCTGCGATGTCGGCCCCCCGAGGCCGATTCGTCCATCGGATCAGGTGTCGGCGCCGCCATCCTAACTAAGGGAAACAGACAGTGGAGCCTTGCAGCTTCACTGCCCATTTCCTACTGCTCATGCGCGAGTCGCCCGGCGCTTTGTGAATGGCCCCGTGGTTTTCTGGGACACACACACATGTCCCAGAAGACAACGGGACAGCTCGCTGAAGAGGAGGACGTGAAGGAACAGCGCCGCGGAATAGGAAGAGGCAGATTAGGAAGACTGCCTAGCAACAGGCATTTCTGGTAGGTAAAAAAATTTTTTTTTCATATTTTTTTAATATTTTTTTGTAGAATGTTAAGGAAATTTTTTATTTTAGGGTGGACTTCCGCTTTAATTATTTTTTTAGCTTTAGCTTTTTAACTTGAAAAAAAAAACTTTTTTTTTAACTTTTTTTTAAAGTTGAGAAAGGTTGATCTAGAGTTAAGCAGGATGGCTGCCACACAGGTACCATATACCACCATGGCACTGTGGTTCAGCACATTCTATGTGACTGGTCTAATTAGAGTAGCACAAGTGCAGATAATTATTGAAACCATCCTATTAAAGTGTATAGGGAAAGGTTAACTCTGAGCTCCCCCATGCTGTATGAGTTTATACATATCGAGCATGCTTGTACTATAATGAAGTAAACATAGTGCTTAGTTCTCTGACGTGTAGATTAGTAGTTTTACAGTAACATTATGTAGCAATATATGCATAATACAAAGTATATGGCATACAAATGTCAGCCTATCATTTTATCGTAATGTGTTAATGTTATGCATTACTGCTATAAAGTAGCAGTGTATGCAACACATACACAGTCAAAGGTAGCACAGTGGCAAACTGGTTAGCATTTCCACATAGCAGCACTAGCGTCTCCGGTTCAAATACCAACCATGACACCACCTGCCTGGAGTTTGCATGTTCTCCCTGTGCCTACGTGAGTTTCCTCCGGGTACTCCGGTTTCTTCCTACACTTTAAAGACATGCTGGTTGGTTAATTGGAGCCTGTTGAAATTGGCCCTAGTATATGTATGAATGTGAGTTAGGGACCTTAGATTGTAAGCTCCTTGAGGGCAGGGCCTGATGTGAATGTGCAATATACATGTGAAGTACTGCATAAATTGACATAGCTATATAAATACCTGTAATTAAACTAATAAACATTAGCATACTTATAGCGCTATGTTTAGGCCTTGTGCAAAAAGTGTAGCATTGGGCTAATATTTTACACATGCTATGGAATGTATAGCAGTTAATATGTGTAATATTGTGTATTTACCATGCTGTATCTGTATGGCCTTGTTATCTAAAGGGCAGATCGTTACCCATAGAACCAGTTTGCCTTTTATATTCAACTTGCCTAAGGCCCAATGATAGCAAACTGTAGACACATAATTCATCCACATCATAGGGTAAAGGTGTGTGTGCGTGTGTGTGTGTGTGGCTGTGTATATATATATATATATATATATATATATATATATATATATATATAAATAGCCTTGAAGCGATTCAGTTCGCATTTGTAGCGCTATAAAAATTCTTCATTCATCCAGTCAGTCATTCATTCATATATATGTGTATGTGTGTGTGTGTGTGTATATATATATATATACTGTAATACCTCAGATTGCGAGTAACAGGGTTAAAGAACATTTCACATTACGACCTATTATTTTTTTAAAATCCTGACTCGGTTTACGAGCGTGGTCTCGCAAAACGAGCAGGATTCAAGCCTCTGGGGTGTGTCTTCCGAGTGCATCTGAGCGGCTCCGAGCGGTCTCCGAGTGTCTCCGGCGCCCCCGCACCTCTGGCCACATGCGGTACTGCATACAATAAAAGTCACTGTGGAACGAATTATCTGAGTTTCCATTGACTCCTATGGGGAAACTCGCTTTGATATAAGAGTGCTTTGGATTACAAGCATTCTTCTAAAACGAAATATGCTCGTAATCTAAGGTACCACTGTATTAGACTTTATATTGTACATTGTGAATAAACCAAGTCATTGTAATTTAACAAAATATAGATTCATAAACGCCATGGCATAAAAGTGTGTAGCAATACGTATATCAGTGCATACATGTAGTACTAAGTTCATGCCATAATGTATACATATAGTATTGGTTAGTTGTTATATTATAACAATATACACATGTTGCAAGTACAGGATTTGGTGTGAAGGGCCTGTATGGTTTCATCAGTCTCTTTCTTTCTCTCTTATCATAGAAAGGGAAACCACTTACCAGAACAAGCAGCCACAGGCTCTGTCACTTTATATGATGATAGTGGGGAGGGAGTGCAGTTGGGCCTGGGGCAGACACACAGGAATCTGTGATTAGAGGCTAATAAAGTCTTCACTTTCAGATACTCTGTCTAGATATCCCTGCATTACATCTAGCTACATGTCTGAATGCACACATACTACAGAAGGATACACGTGTGCACTCTGGCTGTGCAGCAGACAGCTGACATTGATCTGATCATATGCACTTTCATCTTCAAAGACACTTTAATCTATGGACCTGTTTAAGGATCTGTAATAATAATATCAATTTTACAGTCCATTACTACTAAAAACTAAGCTGAAGGCTGGACTGAGTGAATCTTGTGAAAAGATGTGGCTTTCATAAATCTCTTTAATCGTGTCCAGAATGGGTGCCCATGCATACCTCCCAGCTCTTTGAGATGGGAACAAGGGACACCTATTAGCAAAAGAATGTAGGCATAGGACACACCCCTTGCCACACCCCTTTAAAGGAGAATTTTACAAAAAAAATATTAGTTAAACCTACAAGTGCTTTTTTTTTTTTTTTTTTTTTTTTAACCACTACTCAGACATCCCAACCTGCAAAAACTCATTTAAGGGAGGTGGCACTTTGCACCCGCAACCCCTCCGCGGAAAAATATTTTTGAAATCACTTTTTCAATATTTTTTCACAGTACTTCTGGTTAAGGGGGTGGGGGTGGGGGTGGGTGGTATGTAGCAGTGGATGGTGTCAGTAGTTTTTTTATTTTTAATAATTGATTTTTTTACAATTTAATTTGTTTTTAATTTTTTTTCACAATTTTTTTTTGGGGGGGGGAGGGGCTTAGGGCAGTGGACAGTGTTGGTAGGGCAGGGGAGAGTGGTGTCAGTAGTTTATTTGATTTTTTTACACTTTTTCATTTTTTAGAATTTTTTTACAATATTTTTTTCTTTATATTTTTGGGGGGCTTTGGTGAGATGTCAGGGGTCTAAACGGAACCCTGACATCTCCCCTTTGAGATAGACAAAGGGACTGAGGACACAGATTCCCCAGTCCCTTTCTCAGCACTAAAGATGAATGAACAGGAGACAGAGGCTCCTGTTCATTCATAAACTGAGCAGAGTAAACACAGTTCACTCTGCTCAGTTATCTCAGGACACAGGAGCAATCTCGCTCAGTCTCCTATTCCTGACAGTTCCCTCCACCGCAGCCAGCAGAAGAGGAGAGTAGAGGAGGGGAGCCGGCTGCAGGGGACAAGGGGGGGCGGAGGAGGAGGACAGGAGGGGCGGAAGAGAACACAGGGTCTGGAGAACAGGGGGGGGTGGAGAAGGACACAGAGGGGGAGGAGGAGCACACAGAACAGCTGGGGATGAACCAGTGCGGCTGGAGGGACACCTGTGATCACCGATCTCCCTGTATAGCTTTTTAGCTGACAGCCACAGGAGGGAGAGAAGGAGAAGCGTCTGTCAGCTAAAAATCGATACAAAGGAGATCGGTGTTCACAGCTGTTCCCCGCCGCACCGATCATTCCTGGGAGTTCGCGAAGCACTTGCGGGTGTGCAGGCGCAGAAATGCGGGAGACTCCTGCACCTCGCGGGAGACTTGAGATGTCTGACTACTATTCCTTTCTATTAGCTTTTAAAATATACAAATGCAACAATTTAGAAACTGGATGAAAAG
Organism: Aquarana catesbeiana; assembly: GCF_042186555.1. Classification (NCBI taxonomy): domain Eukaryota; kingdom Metazoa; phylum Chordata; class Amphibia; order Anura; family Ranidae; genus Aquarana; species Aquarana catesbeiana. The sequence continues at coordinate 607,767,622 of NC_133326.1, read as the reverse complement.
TTTAGCACTGTTTAGCACATACACATAGACAGCAGGACTCGGCTCCGCCCCCGGCGCCTGCATCATTGGATATGATTGACAGCAGCGGGAGCCAATGGCTGTGCTGCTATCAATCTATCCAATCAGGACACATAGAATGCATTAAGGTGAAAAATGGCGAGGGTTTACAACCGCTTTAAAAATGAACTCCAAGATAAGCAAATAATATCTAAATTCAAGAGCCATGTGAATTCTTCTTTGAGTCTTGGTGTGCTTTGTGTATTTTTATAAGATATGTGCAGTAATCTTGTGTGAAACTTTTCCTCTGTGCAGGCTCTTTCTGTAATAAAGACCAATCACTGCTGCTCCCTCTCCTTGTGCAGGGTGACTGGTCTTGTCTCCGCCCTTTCTGTAGTTTCCAGCAGGCAGCCTGTAGTGGGTGGGGCCTGCCAGGATTAAAGGATTATGTGAAGGGTTAGTGTTAGGGTTACTGCTAGGGTTAGTGTTAGACCCCATTCACATTGTTGTGCTGGGTTAGGTGCATGCAGCATAGGCTGCACAAACACGTTAGTGCTTTGCTGTTGTGCTGTGCTATATTGCAAGTGCATTGAGAAGGTGGGTTGGGTGCTATTCAGAATAGGAATGCTAATGCTAACCTTCCCTGTAAACCTCACACTAACCCTTCCTATAACTCTAACACCAACCTCCCTATAATCTTATGGCCCTGTTCACACTTTTGTACTGTGGTAGTGCTCGCATTACCAAAATGCACATTAGATGGGTTGGTTAAATGCAGTGCCATTCAGGAGTGTAAGGCCCCTTTTCACACGATCAGACCGTTCAGGTCCGCCGTCAAAACTGACATGGAGCCTATGGATCGACGGATGTCAGCGGAGACATGTCCGCTGACATCCGACCCGGTCCGATCCGCTAAAAGCAGACGGATGGCCCTACGTCCAGGTCCGTCGCTATCGGATAGGGTGAAATCTGATGAAAATGGACATGCTGTCCGTTTTCATCCGATCCCTCCATAGGCGGCAGCGGCGCCTGACAAGCCCCTCCCCGCTCAGTGAGCAGAAAAGGGACCTGTCATCCGCCGGCTCAGCGGAGATCAACGGACTGATCTCCCACTGAGCCGGCGGACCGAGGCGGGCTCCGTGGAAAAGGAGTCCGCCTCATGTGAATGAGGGCTAAGGCCCCTTTTCACACATGCGAACCGTTCATTTCATCAGTTCAGTCACATTTTTTCAAAGAAAAAACGGATGAAATTTACATCAGTTATTTATCAGTTTCTACATAAGTTTTTTTACATCCACTACTAATGCAAAAACGGATGCAAAAATGGACTGTTTGCCCGTTTACATCCATTTTTCGTCCATTCCTTTTTTTTAATGGAGCAAAAATAGGGCTCTGATCTGTTTCAAAAAAGGGAAGTTGATGGATGCGGATGTAAACTGATGTAAATGGATGATCATCTGTTTACATCTGTTTTTCCATAGAGATGCATTATTGTCTGTTTTTCATCCATCAACGGATGGAAGAAAAGATGGAAGAAAAATGGACAAACGGTCTGCATGTGTGAAAGGGGCCTTACTGGGCAGACTGGAGAGACAAGGGGGGGGTCCATGGTCAGGTCTGTCTACTGCCCCCCCCCCCTCCCCCGACGGAGCACCAGCCACCACTGGGCCTTATTGTAGACTTCCTCAAGGTACAGCAGCCATATTGTACTGGCCAAACCAAAAACAACACAAACAAAGAAGTATTTTATGGGATATTATACCTATTTTTAGATTATAGTTAGTTTTTCCATTCTAGCAAGAAAATCCAGCACAACTGAGTGCTTGTAGAGGTACATCATGATGATGGCTAGAAAACCCCTAAACTCTGGCACACACAGCTTAATGCCTCCCTGTATATGGAAAATATAATGCATATTTACTTGGGGCCAAGTCTTTGTGGTTTAGCAATAATGATGTCACCCCATTCTATGGATGATGATGCTGTAGGGGAAGCTGTGGAAAAAACAGCCAAGCAAATCATTTGAAAATCGAATTACTATACCATATGTGTGTATGTATACTACAGCTCACCAATGGGCTTCTGTTAGTCACTGCTAACAACAAAATCTCTCTTGGCTGATCATTGCAATAATATGTTGGGGCTAATAAAAGAAAATCAGTAAAAGGAAATAGTAAAATGAAAAAAATGGTAACTAGCAGATTCATGTTTTCTTAAACTTCCTGAGCTGCTGGGTGACTACCTTTAGTACATTAAAGGGTAACAGAAGTCTAAGAAGCCCTAAGCTTTTTTCCACCACCCCCTGCCCTATAATTAATTTATTCTGTAAAGCTCTAAAATATTTGTCTACAAATGGAGATGGTTGCGCAGATCCAGCCAATCCGTAGTTTAAACCCAAGGATAGCCATACACGGAAAAATTTCTCTTGTTCATCCTGCAGACTGAACAAGAGAAATTTAATAGATTCCTCCATCCACATTAAACTGTGTGGATGGAGGAATCTCCCCTGCCCACTATTGTATTTAGGTAATGGCAATACCCGTGGCTGTTTTGAATACTGAAACAGTGACTGCATCTGATGGGATGCACCCAGTGTTTGGCTGACAATTTTTCCCCCGGTTCCTTTGACCTTTTACTCAAAGTTTGTTGAGTCGGGTGGTGCCAGCAGGGCAAACCACAGCTTGAATTGCATCCAATTCAGTAGAAATCATCCAAAATTTTAACTGTATATGATCAGCCTAATTCTTGTTGAGGAAGAGAATCCACGCCAGTTTCAAATGTTTCTTAAAAGCTCACTCCAACCCATTTTACTCACCCTTTCTGCACAGCTCTGTTGTACCACTGGAGCCACTGCAAAATATCTGGTGCATCTTAGTATGGAGGAGCATTTGAGGGGGGCTACGACATTACACACCCTGTGTAATCCCAGACATTGTCCAACATAAGGCTTACACAGGGTTGACTCCTGGAGCAGTGATTTAATGTGGTCAAGGAGAGGGTATAGACTAAATTTTAAAGTGGTTGTAAACCTCTGAAATTACTTTTCTGTCTCCTTTCTCTTCCCTCTGATATCTGCATTACTTATGATAGGTTACCTGGACGTCAACAAAATCTTGGGAAATGGCCGACCCCCTTCCCAGCACACAGCAGGTGATTAACAGCCTCAGCTGTGCATGTTGCCCTATGAGACTGTGTAGAGGGGGCTGTCTATACCCTCCACTCAGGTGTCATTACACTCAGCTTTCCTTGCTGTGCTGTGCAGTGTGTGATATCAGATCCCCGCTCCCTGCATGTTGGAGCTGAGAAATAGCCTTTGATAAGTGTGTTTAAGAAGGCTGTAGAGAAGAGAGGGCTGCAAAAAAAAAGTTACAACTTATGTATGTTGCATCTCTGTGTATCACCTGAGACTAGTCACTTCAGTGGGTATATGTAATTTTAAGTTTTAAAGTGATTTTGTCACTATTTATCATGTATATATATATATATATGTAGATACAGAAGTGAGTACACCCCTCCCATTTTTGTAAATATTTTATTATATCTTTTCATGTGACAACATGTGAAGAAATTACACTTTGCTACAATGTAAAGTAGTGAGTGTACAGCTTGTATAACAGTGTAAATTTGCTGTCCCCTCAAAATAACTCAACACACAGCCATTAAACCGCTGGCAACAAAAGTGAGTACACCCCTAAAGTGAAAATGTCCAAATTGGGTCCAAAGTGTCAATATTTTGTTTGGCCACCATTATTTTCCAGCACTGCCTTAACCCTCTTGGGCATGGAGTTCACCAGAGCTTCACAGGTTGCCACTGGAGTCCTCTTCCACTCCACCATGACGACATCTCGGAGCTGGTGGATGTTAGAGACCTTGTGCTCCTCCACCTTCCATTTGAGGATGCCCCACAGATGTTCAATAGCGTTTAGGTCTGGAGACATGCTTGGCCAGTCCATCACCTTTACCCTCAGCTTCTTTGGCAAGGCAGTGGTCATCTTGGAGGTGTGTTTGAGGGTCATTATCATGTTGGAAAACTGCCCTGCCGCCCAGTCTCTGAAGGGAGGGGATCATGCTCTGCTTCAATATGTCACAGTACATCTTGGCATTCATGGTTCCCTCAATGAACTGTAGCTCCCCAGTGCAGTGTAGGCAAGACACACTTGTCTTTGTACTCCTCACCAGGTTGCTTCCACACACGCTTGACACCATCTGAACCAACTAAGTTTATCTTGGTCTCATCAGACCACAGTACTTGGTTCCAGTAATCCAAGTCCTTAGTCTGCTTGTCTTCAGCAAACTGTTTGGGGGCTTTTTTGTGCATCATCTTTAGAAGAGGCTTCCTTCTGGGAAGACAGCCATGCAGACTAATTTGATGCAGTGTGTGGCGTATGGTCTGAGCACTGACAGGCTAAACCTCCCACCCCTTCAACCTCTGCAGCAATGCTGGCAGCACTCATATGGCTATTGCCCAAAGAAAAACTCTGGTTATGATGCTGAGCATGTGCACTCAACTTCTTTGGTCGACCATGGTGAGGCCTGTTCTGAGTGGAAACAAGACACTGGTCACCGCCCACACCCATAACTGGCCTTCACAGTAAGGAGCACATGGAGGGCATATACATACAAGAAAAAGACAATTCCATAGCTCAACTCACCAACCAGTCTGCTGACCAACCAAATTTACCTGTCTAACCGTATGTTAAAAGCAGGGGTTTAGTTAGCACACATTTGCAAACGCATGTGAAAGCTGCAAGGCCTCGTCAAGGCACCCTGTATTACTTGCAGTCCTAACACTAAATTTATAAGTGTCTCCACAGTGGAAGCACATGCATTGAATGGATAGGTGTGAGACAGGTGAGCCAGGAGGCCGCCCTAGCCCCCTTAAAGGGACAGGACACACACTGGACACCCAGCAATAGCGGCAGAGGCGTCCAGTGTGTCCCCGACCCAAATATACAAACGGTAACAAGACACTGGTCACCGCCCACACCCATAACTGGCCTTCACAGTAAGGAGCACATGGAGGGCATATACATACAAGAAAAAGACAATTCCATAGCTCAACTCACCAACCAGTCTGCTGACCAACCAAATTTACCTGTCTAACCGTATGTTAAAAGCAGGGGTTTAGTTAGCACACATTTGCAAACGCATGTGAAAGCTGCAAGGCCTCGTCAAGGCACCCTGTATTACTTGCAGTCCTAACACTAAATTTATAAGTGTCTCCACAGTGGAAGCACATGCATTGAATGGATAGGTGTGAGACAGGTGAGCCAGGAGGCCGCCCTAGCCCCCTTAAAGGGACAGGACACACACTGGACACCCAGCAATAGCGGCAGAGGCGTCCAGTGTGTCCCCGACCCAAATATACAAACGGTAACAAGACACTGGTCACCGCCCACACCCATAACTGGCCTTCACAGTAAGGAGCACATGGAGGGCATATACATACAAGAAAAAGACAATTCCATAGCTCAACTCACCAACCAGTCTGCTGACCAACCAAATTTACCTGTCTAACCGTATGTTAAAAGCAGGGGTTTAGTTAGCACACATTTGCAAACGCATGTGAAAGCTGCAAGGCCTCGTCAAGGCACCCTGTATTACTTGCAGTCCTAACACTAAATTTATAAGTGTCTCCACAGTGGAAGCACATGCATTGAATGGATAGGTGTGAGACAGGTGAGCCAGGAGGCCACCCTAGCCCCCTTAAAGGGACAGGACACACACTGGACACCCAGCAATAGCGGCAGAGGCGTCCAGTGTGTCCCCGACCCAAATATACAAACGGTAACAAGACACTGGTCACCGCCCACACCCATAACTGGCCTTCACAGTAAGGAGCACATGGAGGGCATATACATACAAGAAAAAGACAATTCCATAGCTCAACTCACCAACCAGTCTGCTGACCAACCAAATTTACCTGTCTAACCGTATGTTAAAAGCAGGGGTTTAGTTAGCACACATTTGCAAACGCATGTGAAAGCTGCAAGGCCTCGTCAAGGCACCCTGTATTACTTGCAGTCCTAACACTAAATTTATAAGTGTCTCCACAGTGGAAGCACATGCATTGAATGGATAGGTGTGAGACAGGTGAGCCAGGAGGCCGCCCTAGCCCCCTTAAAGGGACAGGACACACACTGGACACCCAGCAATAGCGGCAGAGGCGTCCAGTGTGTCCCCGACCCAAATATACAAACGGTAACAAGACACTGGTCACCGCCCACACCCATAACTGGCCTTCACAGTAAGGAGCACATGGAGGGCATATACATACAAGAAAAAGACAATTCCATAGCTCAACTCACCAACCAGTCTGCTGACCAACCAAATTTACCTGTCTAACCGTATGTTAAAAGCAGGGGTTTAGTTAGCACACATTTGCAAACGCATGTGAAAGCTGCAAGGCCTCGTCAAGGCACCCTGTATTACTTGCAGTCCTAACACTAAATTTATAAGTGTCTCCACAGTGGAAGCACATGCATTGAATGGATAGGTGTGAGACAGGTGAGCCAGGAGGCCGCCCTAGCCCCCTTAAAGGGACAGGACACACACTGGACACCCAGCAATAGCGGCAGAGGCGTCCAGTGTGTCCCCGACCCAAATATACAAACGGTAACAAGACACTGGTCACCGCCCACACCCATAACTGGCCTTCACAATAAGGAGCACATGGAGGGCATATACATACAAGAAAAAGACAATTCCATAGCTCAACTCACCAACCAGTCTGCTGACCAACCAAATTTACCTGTCTAACCGTATGTTAAAAGCAGGGGTTTAGTTAGCACACATTTGCAAACGCATGTGAAAGCTGCAAGGCCTCGTCAAGGCACCCTGCTTTTAACATACGGTTAGACAGGTAAATTTGGTTGGTCAGCAGACTGGTTGGTGAGTTGAGCTATGGAATTGTCTTTTTTTTGTCTGTTCTGAGTGGAACCTGTCCTGTTAAACCGCTGTATGGTCTTGGCCATCGTACTGCAGCTCAGTTTCAGGGTCTTAGCAATCTTCTTATAGCCTAGGACATCTTTATGTAGAGCAACAATTCTTTTTTTCAGATCCTCAGAGAGTTCTTTGCCCTGAGGTGCCATGTTGAACTTCCAGTGACCAGTATGAGAGAGTGAGAGCGATAACGCCAAATTTAACACACCTGCTTCCCATTCACACCTGAGACATTGTAACTCTAACGAGTCACATGACACCGGGGAGGGAGAATGGCTACTTGGGCCCACTTTGGACATTTTCACTTATGGGTGTACTCATTTTTGTTGCTAACGGTTTAGACATTAATGTGTGTTACAAGGTTTACAGCTCACTTTTTTGCAGGTCCTTACCAGTGCTCTTGCTGAGATCTTTTAGAATTAGTACTAAGTGGAAGTTTCTGTTACTATATTCAATGATCAGTCACTCTTCTGTAGTAAGAAAAAAATCACCCTGAAATTCTTTTGGGCGTGCAATTAACTAATTGAGATGAAACTCCCTGTGCAGTAAATCTAAAAGCTCTGTAATCCATGCAACAGGCTTCCTGTTCTTTAATGTTAAGCTCTTTGCAGACTTCTGCTAGAAGCCAGTTACAGGAAGGAGAAGATAAGGATTCTGGGAAATGTTGCCAACAAACTGACCATCATTGCAGCAGTTGCACGGAAGAGAAATTTTAAATTTTGTTAGCAAAATAGTAGCTGGCTGCTACCTGAAACAAAAAAGTAACTGTTAATACTGAATTACAAAAGAGCTTGTATTGTAAATATATGTAAAATTTTCCTATAGAAATGTAATTCTACCTACATATGCAAGAATTCATTCCATGCACCCATAGACATGAACGATCTGAAACCTTTTAGTTCTGCTCTTTCTCTACCTGCTGCAACAATAAGTAGCTAATCATTAGTTTTAGATCTCTAGAGATCTGCTGAATATCAGCCAGTTGAGTCATCCCATTGACAAATACAGAAACACATCATGATTAAAAACACAGGAATAATCCCTTATTGGCCCCTTATTTCCTGAACATCTGCAGATGGTGTTTTCAGAGAACAGACTGTCTGCAAAATTAAGACAAAGTCTTGGATTTGAAAGATTTATACATGTGAGGCTTAATTTGATTTAACGTGTATAAATAATGTTTTCCTTACCACCAATATTTTTGGGCTTTACATGTTAAAACCACTTGCTGGCTAGGCTTTTTCTAGAACTTTTTGTTTACAAGTTTAAATTACGGTACCTAAAAATCTCCATAGGCGACGCTTTAAAAATTTTTACAGGTTACCTGTGTAGAATTACAGAGGAGGTCTTGCACTAGAATTATTGCTCTCGCTCTAATGATTGCGGTGATACCTCACATGTGTGGTTTGAACATCGTTCACATATGCGGGCGCGGCTTAGGTATTTGTTCGCTTCTGCACGCGAGCTCGGAGGGATAGGGTGCTTTACTTTTTCTGTTTTCTTATTTATTTTACTTTTTGTTTTTACACTGTTCCTTTTTTATTTATTTAGATCACTTTTATTCCTATTATAAAGAATGTAAACATCCCTTGTAATAGAATAAGCATGACGGGTCCTCTTAGTTGAGAGATCTGGGGTCAAAAAGACCTCAGATCTCACATTTACCCTTAAAAGCAAAAGGAAAAAAAAAGTTTTGACATGTTCACTTTAAAAAAAAAAAAAAAAGTTTATGTCCAAGAAACAGAAATGACCTTAGAGGTCACTCTGGTTTTCCAAGGACATAGAGCTGAGTGGGTGCCATCTTGCCCTCACTCGACTTCCTGCCTAGCCATCGGCCTCACCCAGGTTTACCGATGGCTCCGGTAAGCTCGGAAACGACCGGGAAGTGGCGGGACTGGCACCTCTCCTGTCACCTAAAAAAGTGATCCTTTGGTGAATCCACCTGTGGGACCACTCTTTTATCTTGCAGAGAGTCGCCCACGGTAAATAATGATACTGGGGTTATGGCAGCTAGCTGCTGCCATAACCCCGGTATTTAATGCCAAAGTAATGACGTACAATTTAGCATTGTACAGTTGGCATTGTCTTCCTAATAGAGTTATATTAGACCAACGTCCTTTAAGGAAACCGGTGACTTGATGTAAGCCTGCAAATAATTCCTGGTAATATTGTATAATATTGGTATACTGTATAGTTTATTTTAAGACGTCAATTAACTGTTCTTGATGCACATTAGAAGACACAAATTGCCCTAGACTGCCAGCCATTCCTGTCTTGGCCCTGAATCCCGCTGTCCATCTTTACTCAACAAATACCCTATTATGCTTCTAGTGTATAGATATAAAGGAGGGTAAACACCTAGGACATATGCTTTATTTCTTTAAGTGGAACTTTAGTTAGAAAATTAAGCCCTGATAGATCACTTCAGACGCCTCTTTTGCAAGTATAACTATGTAAAACATTAAAAATAAGTGCTTGTTACTGTTTAAAATCCAGTAATGCAATGGGGGATATTTACTAAAACTGGAGCGCTCACAATCTGGTGCAGCTGTGCGTGGTAGCCAAGCAGCTTCTAACCTCAGTTTGTTCATAAAGCTTTTGGCAATATAACCTGGAAGCTGATTGGTTTCTCTGCAGAAGTGAGCCTGATTTTGCACTCTCCAGCTTTAATAAATAAACCCCACTGTGTCACCCTGCTCTGCACATGCTCAGTTGTCTCCTATTCTCAGCACTGTACCTAAAATCAGAGCCACTAGAGGCCAATCAGATGACAGCTTTAAAATTTACTGTTGCTGAAGGAGAAAGAAAGCAACAAGAATGACACACATTGTGCAGGTGGGGACACAGATTAGGGAGGGAGAAAAGAAAAGCAGAAGAGGTGACAGGACAAACTCTGCTGCCTGGGAGATGCAAAGGAGTTAACCATAGAAGGATAGTGTTTTATCTTATCACCCTGATTCTTCCTCTTTTCTCCCTCATTGACAACCTGTGAACTTCAGTACTGTAAAGCTTCTGTGAATCTTCCTCTAGCTGAGCAAAGGCATACAATCAAGGCTGGAAATGTACATATTTTAATTATAGAAAGTGACAAAATGGCAGCCTCCAGGAAGAAGAAACAGGAGCAATGCTGGAATAAATTTACAGCACACATTTTGGTAGCATAAATATTAACGTGGAATTCATACTCTTTTGTTAAAGAATATTAATTGATATCAAACTGTTATGGATAAAGTTCTGCTTTAATTACAAAGGTGTTGGACCACCATTTCTGTCCTTGGAATAGAGTCTTGGAATCTTGAATAATATCCACTGGAATGTTGAATCATTTTTTTATCAGACCATCTGCCAATTGCTTTAGATATGTTGAAGGAAGAAATATGCTTCTCACTATATTTTCCAAAACTGATCACAGTAGTTCAGCAGATGTTGAAGTTTATCTTGGTGCTCCTCAAACCAAGAGTGAATGGTCCAGGTGTTATGATCTTGACAAAATCTTTTTACCTTTTTAGCATTTGCTTTCTGGGATTAAAGGTTTAGGAATTGCAGCTGTTCCATCAATGTTAGCTTGCCAATGTTCTCTGCAGACTTTTTTTGTGAAAACAGGGCCCTCAAGGTGGATATGAAGTTTCTATTTTTCTATTCTTCTTTGCCAATGAAGTATTGCCATTATTTATGAATACAGTCATTACCATTGAAACTGTTTCCCTGGAAACTCGACACACCAAACAATTTGGCTGGTTACAGACAGTCCAGCTAAATATGCACCAATAATTTGTTTTATTTTGAAGTCTGATAAGTCAAGAAAGGCATGATCTCCCAGAAATGCATTCCCGCTACTGACTACCGGTTCCAGATTTATGTTATGCAGGGTGTGCTCCCATCATACCCACAGCACATCAGGGATTCCAACTTGATTTCCTGGCTAGGAGTTACATCCACAGTGGACCTGATTCCTTCAGTGGGACACTTTTCTGCTAAGCTGTTGCCTTAGTATCTTGCCCACCCTCTGTACACTTTTGTGAGTGCATTTAGGTTGATTATTAAATTATATTTGGATTTTGTACAGGCTATACTTTTGTGCTGGTTTGTCTTTTTTTTGTTTACTGATCACTCCTACTAATCACTGTTAAAAACATTTAGTCATAAAAACCTGACAGGCATGTTAATCCTTCTCTACTCTCTCCAAAACTAGAAAAACAATTTTTGGTTTGAAATGCATGTTATTCATTGATAAGGTGTTGGCCTGTGACCCAAAGAGACCTCCAGGCCGAGAAATATCAACACTGTCCCGGCAACAAGCAGAACAATTAAGTGTTAGTTCTATACGGTGCTCAGCAATGATTTTAAAATTGCTCTTGCTCAGCAGTCACTGATTGGACGAGGTGAAGAGGATGAGGTCACAATCTGCACTTTGTCCAATCAGAGAATGCTTTGCATACAAAGTGTTCTCTGAATGTCAACCATGCTGTGCAGAAGACCTCATGTGTTCAATAAGCAGCAGGCTAGCAGCTTGGCATGGAACTTGGAAGCTAGAGACAATCACTCTAGTAGCAGAGACCACTACAGTGATTTCCAGGGGCGTCGGGAGGGGGTGGCTAGGGGGGGCTGAAGCCCCGAATGTGATCCTGAAAAGCCCCGAGTCTCAGGCATGCAGCTCTCCATTGTTAGCCCCGAGCGGCGGGACCGATCTGATCCCAAGCGCCGCCGAGTGTGGCCGAGTGCGGCAGAGTGCCATAGCAGGTCCCGCCTTCTGGAGCCTGCAATGCCTATGATGGATGTCCCACTGGTCCAATGCCAGGACGGCGGGACATGTGACGTCCATCATAGGCGCTGCAGGCTCCAGAAGGCGGGAATTACAATGTGGCCGCCGCGCCACATCCCCGCTCGGCGCTCGGGCCGCTCTCCTCCTCGGCTCCTCCTCTGATGACTGACTGACTGACTGCCTGGCTGCTGTGACACCGCACACCACGGCTGAGCTGAGGTAGGTCAGACAGTGTATGTAAATGTCAGTGTATGTGGGTCAGGCAGGTCATTGTAGGTAGGTCAGTGTAGGTAGGTCACTAACGTCAGTGTATGTAGGTCATTGTATGTAAATGTCAGTGCATGTAGGGCAGGCAGGCCAGTGTAGGTAGGTCAGTGTAGGTAGGTCACTGTATGTAGGTCACTACTGTCAGTGTAGGTAGGCCAGTGTAGGTAGGTCACTACCGTCAGTGTAGTTAGGTCAGTGTATGTAGGTCAGTGTTTGTAGGTCACTACCATCAGTGTATGTAGTGTACATAGGTCAGGTAGGTCAGTGTATGTAGGTCAGGTAGGTCACGGCCCAGCCAAAAAAAAAGCCTGCGTCATGTACACCACCCCCCACCCCTCCGTTTCCAGCCTTGGACTTCGGGATGAAGCCCCTGGTCTTTTTGCCACCTAGCAACGCCCCTGGTGATTTCCATTATCCACAGGGATCCCACAGGTATGACACATACATACTGTGCTTACAATGGTCCAAGCTTTAAAAAGTTTAGGAATTGTTGGCTGCCTGAAGTTCTCTGCAGACGTTTTTTGTGGAAACAGTTCTTAAAAGTGCATATGAAGCTCTGCTGTCACTTTTGCTGCAGTAGTTCTCATTAGTGTTCAATAGCGGCTGTCATTCAGTATCACATTTTGGACACTGTTCTTCTTCAATGATGAAGTCTTGCCACTCATAACTGTCACTGTGGAGACTATTGCTCTTCAAATGCTAAATAAATTGGCTTTTATAGTTACAGACCCTCCAGTTAAATGGACACCATTGTTTTGTTCTCCTTGGGCATCTCACCCAATCTACTCAACACTCGTACTAACCACTGTTAAAGTGACACTTAAGGATACAATTTTTTGGGCTACAATAAAATTGTTTTTATACTCATCTACTCTTTGCAATGATATTGCATAGGGTGGTTCCTTACCTTCTTTTTGTCAGTCTCCTGTTGGTGCTCTCCCCTCTCACCTCCTTGGGGTGCCTCCATAGCAAGTCAGGTGCTATGGAACAACCTGTCCTGAGACTATGTGTATTCATAGACAAACACAGTGCCAGTAAGCCATGTCCCTGCACATTACTATATTTGATCACAGCCACACCCACAGTCTGAAAAATCAGGGCTGTTGTCAATGTATGATGGCAGTAAATCATGGAAAGAACTATAATTTGTATGAGTAAGTTGTAGCTTGTAGTAATGTTAATACTGTATATTATATTGGCCAGACGCCTATAATCAATATGGAGCAGCTGCTGATGGTTATATACGGTAGTCAGCCTGTTTCTGCATAAGCAATATTGCAGTTGTATAGTCAGTGTCTGCTGCGTGTCATTGTATCTCTCATTTTGAGACAATTTACGTTTTATGAGATGACGAATTACACGCTTTAGTGATTTTACAGCTGCCTTTGGGTGTGCTGCAAGGTGCTGGTTCATTTATTGGTTGTAAATATTTCCGAATGACAATAAAATCTTGGTACATAGCTGTCCCCCCCCACCCCGCACGTCTCCCAGGCATGGAAAATTCTCTAACATCCAGAATTTATCACTCTGATAATTGTTTATTATTATTTTTTTCAGGTACTTATATAGTGCCATCAACTTATGCAGCGCTTTACATATACATTGTACATTCACATCAGTCCCTACCCTCAAGGAGCTTACAATCTAAGGTCCCTAACTCCCATTCATACATATTGGGCCAATTTAGACAGAAGCCAATTAACCTACCAGCATGTCTTTAGAGTGTGGGAAGAAACCGGAGTACCCGGAGGAAACCCTCGCAGACACAGGGAGAACATGCAAACTCCAGGCAGGTAGTGTCGTGGTTGAGATTCAAACCAGCGACCCTTCTTACTGCTAGGCGAGAGTGCCGCCCGCATTATACGCAACATCACAAATGTGGGATGATTCATGAGGAACTCATTTATTCTAAATAAAAAGCAGGAAATTGTATTAAATAGGGATCTGATGATATCAAGACATAGAACCACGTCATCTGTGGTGAGAGCAACTGATATGCATTCCAGCAACTTCCGCCTTATAAAACTATATGTATGCACCTTCCCATTTACTATATCATGGTGACTTAAATTGACCGTACATAATAGAATCTGATTGTACAACCTTGTTTTCATCTACCAAAAACTTTAAGTGTTAAGCAATCCATAGATGATTTGATTTTCTTCCACCAGGGGAAAATTGCTTGAATGCCTACCACAGCACTATTGTGTTGTGCAAAGGGGGGGGGGGGGGGGGTGCGAGGATCCTTCTTGGCTGGCAGAAAACAATGATTACTGCTAACGAATCTACAAAATCTGACAGGCAGGTTGTACCCAAGTCGATCAATGGATCAACTTAGGTACAGTCAGCCTGCCTTACATGGATCGAATCTCGGTCGGTCCCTGCTGCTGAACTGGCTGAATTCCGATCCACGTATGGCCGGCTTAAGGGCCCTTCTGAGTGGATGTAAATTCAGTGGTTTGTTTAGGTAGGCCCTCCTTTACATGGCTTTGGTAAATCTAAAGGAGATTATAAATATAATGTACATTTACATTGTAACATGTATGGGAAGTTCAGTAAGTTAGGAGCAGGCTCCCATCCCATTATATCATCATTGAAGCTAAGCTTTCCTTTCTTCCTAGTTTAGATATCTAAAAAGATGCCCCTATGGGGAGCCACCAGCCCTCACCATTGCGCTCTTATTGCATGGTAGTTGAGTATTTTTATGGCTAGGGGTTATTCCCAAGTTATATACATTTCTATAATTTTTCCTATTTTTTTACAAGCATTTGACCTTAAAATGTATTATATATTTTATTTTCAGTTAATACACATTGTCGCTCCTGAAGAGTGGATAGGAATACTCCACGAAACGCGTAGAGCCTCTGTATATACAATGTGTAGTACCAATGTAACACAGATACTGTATATTTATTATAGATGAACTAGCAACCCTTGTACATGCAATGTGTAATACCGATATAATATAAAATTATGTAATAAATGATGAACTTTTGTGACCCATGTACCTATCTGTATGGAATATTTATCATGTTTATACAATAATACCTCCCTTTTTTGACCTTTCACTATCGACTGCGTGCTTCATTTAAAGTCCTGCCTTCTCTCCTTTATCAGATATCTAGAATAGGACATGCTGGGAAGGAGCAGGGTCTACACACTGGAGCTAAGATTTTTCATTCACATGCATCTGTCAATTATAGGCGTTGGAACTTGGAGGCAACTTTTTTTTTTTTTTTAGCAATTAAGACTGAGAAAATTTTGTGTCTCAAAGATGTTTTAAGGTGAAAGTGGAAAACCCTCCATATGTCTACTTCTTAATCATTGGTGGGTAATGCTCTTCAATGAACTTGTGAGAAGACAGTCGGGCCATGGAAATACAATTTGAAGGAATACATTTCCAATGTTGGCCTGACAAGAGCTGAACAATTGAGTATCAGCTTTGTATGTGCTTGGCAATGTTATTGAAATTGCTGATCAGTAGAAGTTAACGACCTTAAAGAGGAGTTCCACCCGAGGGCCAGTCAAAAAAAATAAATAAATAAAAGTCAGCAGCTACAAATACTGCAGCTGCTGACTTTTAATTGGACACTTACCTGTCCCAGGGTCCAGCGATGTGGGGGATCGAAGCCCCGCTCGTCTCCCCCTCTGTTCAGCGGCTTCACAGCCTGGCACCCACTGCGCATGCACGAGCGGCGCCGCGCACGGTGATTGGCCGCTCAGTCACCTGGGACCTGTAATGGGTCCCAGATGATTGACAGGAGGGAGGGAGCAGAGCTGAGCCCTTCCTGTGCCAAGGGGGAAGTGATGTCACCAGCCCAGGCACTGGAAGAGGCAGACAACGAGGGACCACCTAGCAACAGGCATTTAGAGGTGAGTAAAAAAAAAAAAATATCCAAATTTTTTTTGTATTTTTTTTAGGATTTTTTATGTAGTTTTTTTTTTTGGGTGGAACCCCACTTTAATGATCAGCAGGCTTGTATACGGTCCTGCCATCTTTATCCCCACTCTAACATTTACAACCCATAAAAATGCAATAACTGCCAATAATGGTGCTCTTGTACATTGTAGCACATCGGTGAAGCTCCAGATGGAGATGTGAAGTGCCATACTGTCTGACATAAGCAGTTTTTTTACAGAAGTTTATGATCGGGGACAAGTTTACTTTAAATAGCTAAAAAAAAAGTTGCAAACCACAACTACAAATACCAGCCAATCAAATCTCAGTTTTCTAAAGGAAAACCAGTGAGGAATAAATGCTGTCTATTTGCTTTGGCTTACTGCACATTTGCCAATGTTATTTCTCGCGGCGGGCATCCGTTATTCCTTAGAAATGTCCCTGGTTCCCAAAACTGATAAATTCTACCCTAAAATTAGTTTTTTTTTTTTCATTTTAAATTCTTATAGTTGTATGTTTACTATGCTTTTAATACCCATTAAGATCTGTGCATGTGCATAGAGCAGGGTTGCCACCTGTCCGGGATTTACCCGGACAGTCCGGGTTTTGAATCACGTGTCCAGGTATCAGACCATCTGATACCCAGACACAATATTCAGAATGGACTATGACTCCCCAAGTAATCAAGTACCACAAATGCCAAGTGCATAGGTGTGCACACGGGCCCCACCCCAATACACGGATAGGTGAGAGGGCTTGAACTGCTCCTCCTCCTCCTACCCCTACCCCTCTGTCTGCCCACCCACACTCCAATCCCCAGCATTCTGTGCCTCAGGAAAGGGATGTGTGGGCTGGAAGTTTGAAGCTCAGCAACTCAACTCAGATACAAGGTGGATGAAAGGTGTTGATGCCTGAGCCTCCATCCTCGGGTGAGTGAACTCACCATCCACTCTCTGTGACTGAAGTCTTCCCCCTCCCTCTCTTCTCTCTCCTGCCTCCAAGCAAGTGAGTACACTAAGCTAAGGGGGACTCAGATGTAAAGGGTGCTCTGTGGACTCTGACATAAAGGGGGATTTAAGAACCTTAATTTAAAAGGGGAATGCTGGGAACTCTGATGTACGTGGGAGGTTTGGTGAGCAGTAACCCCTTTACATCAGAGTTCCTTTTTACACCAGAGTCCAGTGTTCCCCTTAAAAAAAAAAATTGCTGTGCGCCGCTAAAGTGTTCACGTTTGGCTTAAAGAAAAGGTGGCAACCCTAGCATAGAGGTGCATTTTATTTGTAGCGTTGGGCAGGTGCACTGTTATGCATCAATGTACAATACCTTTATAAGTTCATGTGTTAACATGCATTTTCGATGCTTGTTCTAATTTCACATTTGGAAGGGATAGAGTTACCAGCTATTGACCAAGGCTTGTTAAAACATGTTGCCAGGCCAGCGTATCAAAACATGTTAGTTTTGATGCGCTGCCCTTGACTTGGACCTTTCATTGCATTAAAATGCAGAAAAAAACGGACAGGTTGTATTTTTCAAAATGCACTGCATTGTAGCGCTGTGAGAAAAGAATAGACACTATTTTTATCATGTATTGCATTGTAATGCGTAGATTAAAGCGGAGTTCCACCCACTTTATAAACGTATTCTCAATCTATATATTACTGGCTATATTTTCAGCAATGGGCATTTATTTTTTTTTTTTTTCAGGTAGCTTACCATGATTGTAAGATTTTCCATATCGCTTCTGCCTTCTCCCACCCACGGATATCTCTGTCATATCCAGCAGCGCACTATTTGCGCAGCGGTCTTACAAGTGCACTTTTTTTTGGAAAAAATACACTTTTTTGCATTAAAAAATAAGACAACAGTAAAGTTAGCCCAATTTTTTTTTTTAATATTGTGAAAGATAATGTTACGCCGAGTAAATTGATACCCAACATGTCACGCTTCAAAATTGCGGCCGCTCGTGGAACGGTGATAAACTTTTACCCTTAAAAATCTCCATAGGCGATGGTTAAAAAATTCTACAGGTTGCATGTTTTGAGTTACAGGTGAGGTGTAGAGCTAGAATTATTGCTCTCGCTCTAATGATCGCGACGATACCTCACATGTGTGGTTTGAACACTGTTTTCATATGCGGGAGCTACTCACGTATGCGTTCGCTTCTGCACGTGAGCTCGACAGGACGGGGCGCGTTGAAATTATTATTTTTTTCTTATTTATTTTTATTTTTACACTGTTCTTTTAAGAATATAACATTGTGTCACTTATCGCGACGATACCTCACATGTGTGGTTTGAACACTGTTTTCATATGCGGGAGCTACTCACGTATGCGTTCGCTTCTGCACGTGAGCTCGACAGGACGGGGCGCGTTGAAATTATTATTTTTTTCTTATTTATTTTTATTTTTACACTGTTCTTTTAAGAATATAACATTGTGTCACTTATATTCCTATTACAAGGAATGTAAACATCCCTTGTAATAGAAAAAAAGCATGACAGGACCTCTTAAATATGAGATCTGGGGTCAAGAAGACCTCAGATCTCATATTTACACTAAAATGCAATAAAAAATGTTCAAAAATTTAAATTTTGTCGTGTGGAAAAAAAAAATGTCCCTTTTAAGAGCTATGGGCAGACGTGACGTTTTGGCGTTGCTTCCGCCCTGCAATGGTATGGAGACGGGTGGGGGCCATCTTCCCCTCCCTCATCTCTCCCACCACCGATAAAAGTGATCTTGCAGCGAATCCGCCACTGAGACCACTTTTGTCTGAAACTGGACCGCTCACTGAAGAAGAGGGTACCAGAGTTGCTAGCTGCTGCCATAACAACGATATCCCTCTTCAAAGTGCCGACGTATATTGGCGTAAGCCGGTCCAGAAGTGGTTTTTAATATGTTCGGTTTTAATAAAACTGCCATATTCGAGAACGTAATAAATCCCAGTCAATTTACTACACAGTGATTTTAGATCCAGCCTCTGAGCAAGTAAATGTTCCCGGGGAGAGTTACTCAGGTATTATTCTTTGTCTCGTTTAAGTCTTGGTGTCAGACATGAACTAGTTCTGCTTCCTTGTACAGGTCAGACATTCTATCCAATGTACCAGTTTAGGCCCCAGTACAGCGCCACATGTGGCCAGCATGATAAAGAGAGGTTATTGTTCTGTAAGAAGTCAAGAGTGTGAAGAAATATGTTCTCTTACATCAGACCACAAGCTGCTTTAGTGTGTTATTTCAGAAGGTCTGTAAAAAGTTCCATGCGTTGGTGTGAATGTTACCAGGGGCTCCTACAGAACAATGAGCTTTATTATAGGCCTGCAGAAATTGTGCAATGTCTCTATGGCAGCGGATGTCTGCTGCTATGGAACCTACGTGCCGTACACTCTACCAGCTCAGCAAATATCGTCCGGATCGGGGGTATCCCCCTTGTTCCAGTGAGGTCATCTTCAGTGTGATTTCATGCTGGAAATATTCAGACTCAGGAACCCCCACCGCCCAGAGGAGTCTGGGAGAGTGAGACAGGGAGGGGGTCAGCTTCTGTACAAGACTGGGGGAAGGGACTAAAGGAAAGGTTTACTTTACAAGAGGATATGGACTTCCACCTACACATAGTGAACACACTACTGAATTATTCTGATGTTTGTACGGTATATGGAATATATACCAAGCCATAATACCCAGGTATATATACCGGTAGACATTTGGGAGTGCTTGTAATAAATCGATAACTGGTGGGTTTTTCATTTTTTGTGCTTTGTTCAGCACTTTCTGTATGTATATGAGAACACATAGTTGGTGGTAGCTGGATCTAATTAAAGTGTGAGGTCACCCTAAGGAGGATAACTGGTTCTCACGGTGGTTAGGGGCCACTGAAGGAACCTCACCACTATCTCATGGGTCAGCAGTTGAGCAGCTTAACTCACAGCATCTATACAATATGTTTTTGTCTCAGAAACTACAATTAGATTGTAAGCTCAGGGGCGCCATATCTGAAAGTCATAAGCTTGAAGCAGAGATCAGCTATAAATGCTGGAAAATGTTTAGTTTTAGTTATTTTTTAACACAGCCAGATATAGCAGGCCCCATAGAGGAGAGGCCTAGATTTAAGGATACCAGAAAGTTCATCATGTGTTAACCCATTGCAAAGTTCTTCAATCTGATGAAAGATTAATCCTGGATGATTATCTGGGTTACTGCACACCATTGATTAGTTGCTTATCAAAGCTCAAATCCAGACATTTATTTCATTTTTGGATAGAGCAGGAAAAGGTTAGAGCAGGGATCCTCAAACTATTGCCCTCCAGCTGTTACAGAACTACACATCCCATGAGGCATTGTAAAACACTGACATTTACAGACATGACTAGGCATGATGGGAATTGTAGTTCCTGAACAACTGGAGGGCCCTAGTTTGAAGACCCCTGGGTTAGAGACTTGGTCAAATTTGAAATACTTTCTGTGTCCCTATCAGGACAGTTAGGGAATATGGAAAAAAAAACAGTGCTGGACCTGTAGAGTTATCTCACTGCTATTGCAATTTAAAAGTGACATTAAAGCGGAGTTCCACCCTAAAGTGGAACTTCCACTCATCGGATTCCCCCCCCCCCCTCCGGTGCCTCAATTGGCACCTTTCAGTGGGGGGGGGGTGCAGATACCTGTATAATACAGGTATCTGCACCCACTTCCGGGCATAGCTAGCC
Source organism: Aquarana catesbeiana (assembly GCF_042186555.1). Taxonomy (NCBI): domain Eukaryota; kingdom Metazoa; phylum Chordata; class Amphibia; order Anura; family Ranidae; genus Aquarana; species Aquarana catesbeiana. The sequence goes on along the minus strand of NC_133326.1, from coordinate 607,747,059 downwards.
GCAAATGCCCCCCCCCCCCCCGTTGTGTTGTGGGAAACACACAGTTCCCACAACACAACGGGGACCAATTAAGACGCGCAGCGCGACTCACGCATGCGCAGTAGGGAACCAGGCAGTGAAGCCGCAACGCTTCACTTCCTGATTCCCTGACCAAGGATGGCGGCGGGGGCAGCCGAGAGACGAGCGATTGATCGGCTTCGGCTGCCGACATCGCTGGGCCCCGGGACAAGTAAGTGTCCATTTTTTTAAAAGTCAGCAGCTGCAGTATTTGTAGCTGCTGGCTTTTAATATTTTTGTTTAAGGTGGAGCTCCGCTTTAAAGATTCTTAAAATTTTTTTTTAAAAAGTCATACTTACCTGATCTGTGCCGTGGTTTTGCACAGAGCAGCCCCGACCCTCCTCTTTTCGGGTCCCCCGCCGGCGCCCCTGGCTCCTCTTCAGCCAGTGCCCCCAATACCAAGCCGCTTTCTCTTGGGGAACTGGTGCATGCTCGTTCCATAGCCTCGCTCCATGCATCAATAAGACACCCAGAGCCGCAGCTCGCCCCTCCACCACTCTCTACTCATTGGCTCACTGGCCATTATTGACTGTAGCAGGAGCTGATCGCTCCCACTGCTGTCTCAGCCAATGAGGAATGAGAGACCTAGGAGAAGCCCAGCTCTCATGCACATCGCTGGATCGAGAGGAAGCTCAGGTGAATTTTAGAATTTTAGGGAGGGGGGGGGGGAGCGCTGCACGCAGAAGGTTTTTTACCTTCATGAATAGAATGCATGAACGTAAAAAAACCTTGAGCCCATAAACCACTTTAAACTATTGATGTTGATGTAAATGACCTGGTTCCCAGGATGGTGGCTTCTACACCCCAGAGGATCTCTACAGTCCCCTTGGCTTGAAAGGTAATGTAACAAAACAAAGGGGGCAAACCAAAAAGTAGCTGTGTTTTGGGGGGGTCCTCCCTCATCATGGCTAGAAAAAACACAAAGACATCTCCATATCAATCCAATGTCAATACATTATTCCCTCCTCTGGGTCATACAAAATAGCTAATTGTATTTGAAGTATCAAAATGAATATGCAAGAACTTCAGACAAATATGAGAACATGAATACTAAATCATACCATTTCAGTTCATCAACTGGATAAAAAAAATAAATAATTATTATTAAAATAATACATTCTGGTTAATATATGGACCTAATGAGAAAAAAATGGAGAGATAAAAATGAGTAAAATATAATCCAAAACTGATATGAGCCACACACTAGAGCTGCACGATTCTAGCTAAAATGAGCATCACAATTTTTTTGCTTAGAATAAAGATCACGATTCTTGCGGCGTAACATCATCTTTCACATTATACAAAAAAATTGGGCTAACTTTACTGTTTCATTTTTTTTTTTTTTAAATTCATTGAAGTGTCTTTTTCCCCAAAAAATAGCGTTTGAAAGACCGCTGCGCAAATACAGTATGACATAAAATATTGCAACAATCTCCATTTTATTCCCTGGGGTCTCTGCTTAAAAAATAATATTATAATGTTTGGAGGTTCCAAGTAATTTTCTAGCAAAAAATACTGATTTTATCTTTGTAAAAAACAAGTGTCAGAAAAAGGTTTAGTCTTTAAGTGGTTAAACTTCCCTCATTTGCAGACCGACAGTTCATTCCTTTCATCCTCATTCCTTCATTCCTAAGAATGAGAAGTTACAATGTTTATAGTTTTCTACCAGCACAGACAATGTTGTGAAAAACATGGCAGTGAGCAGAGAACTCTCTACACTTGTTATGCCGCGTACACACGAGCGGACTTTACAGCAGACTTTGCCCGGTGGACTTTTCGACTTACTTTACGATGGACTTTCCGAATGAACGGACTTGCCTACACACAATCCACCGAAGTCCGTCGAATTCGTACGTGATGACGTACGACCGGACTAAAACAAGGAAGTTCATAGCCAGTAGCCAATAGCTGCCCTAGCGTGGCTTTTTGTCCGTCTAACTAGCATACAGACGAGCGGACTTTTCGACCGGACTCGATTTCGACGGATTGATTTAAAACATGTTTCAAATCTAAGTCCGTCCAACTTTTGAGAAAACAAACTCCGCTGGAGCCCACACACGATCGAATTGTCCGACGAAATCCCATCCGCCGGGCAAAGTCTGACGTAAAGTCCGCTTGTGTGTACGCGGCATCACATGAATGAATCGGGAAATTCTGCATAGAGATCGTGAGGGGGGGGTTTGAATCGAGATCACTTTTTTTAACGATTAATTGTGCAGCTCTACCACACACTATATATTCTGATTGTATGATAGTTGAACAATGCTCCCATTCACTTTGTAGAGCCATTCACGTCAACTGTATGTATATTATCTCATATAGCCACACTTTTATATTGCCATATTTAAAATGCACAAAACTTCTTATATATCAAAATATCTACACCTCCCCAAAAAATCAGATGCCGCTTTATTTTATGTCCTGCACAAGATAAATGTAGGAGGCAATCTAATTGCTACACATGGATGGAACGGTCTGTTCTGAAGTCAGATACATTTTATAGGAGGCTATGTATATCCAAGTTCAAGCCGGGTGTTAGACACATGGGGCCATGTACACAGAACCAGATGTGCACCTGCTCACTCAGCATTTATCTCTCCTTTGAAGTTGGTTGTGGCAACTGTGCACAGGCGGCCAAGACCATGTGAGAGTAATGAACAGAACATGCAAACCTAGGGAGCTAGATTTTGTCACATCTGGGGCACTGAGCTAAATATTGTCAAAAAACTTTCAAACTCTCAAATGTAACCTGTTAACAATGTTTCGGAGTGCCTGAAGCTGGAATAATTCATAACAAGTATCTTCTAAGGGCTCTTTCATATGAAGTGGGGTTCGCTACAATCAGCAAGAGCTCAATGAGCAGATCCCCTGCTGAATCAGAGCCGAATGAGACGGGTGTCAGTTTTTTTACATTTGTATCTATTCAGTTTGTGTCCAGCAGACGCAGGCAGACCCGTGATAGCTCTATGGGCCACCAGATGTACACGACTTTATTTTTTTTTCCCGGACCTGGACAGACTCAGACGTAGGCGAATGTAAACAGACACAAGTTCGTTTACATCCACCTGTCCATAGAGCTGCACAGAGCTTCTGATCAGTTTTTCTGTAAGTTTTTCAGGCGGACCTGATCAGAAAGCCCGTATGAAAGGGGCCCTAAACCAGACACCTAGAATAGTGCTTCTCTACCTTTTTTCAGGTACCCTTTAAAAGTATGCAAAATTTAGTGGTAACCCAGTCAAAAAATGGGGTCCTCCCATTATCAGAGTCCCTCATTCACATCAGAGTCCCCCCCCCCCTTTTCACATCAGAATACTAATGTACCCTCCCCCTTGTAAATAGTATTTCTCATAACCCCTCTTCACATCAGAGTACTCAGTCACCCCCCCCCCCCCACTTTTACACTAGAGGCCTCACAAACAGCTGTCCCATTTGCACTATGGAGACTCATGACACTTTGAAAAAATATGGGACGTAGCTCAGCACCCATGAGGAGCCCAGAAAGCACACTAGTTGAGAAACGCTGACCTAAAACACTGTGTGATCTATGACTGCAGAGGCGTAACTAGAACCTTCAGGGCCCCGGTGCAGGTTCAGGGTCCTTTACTCCCATCGTGGGACCCTTTATTATGGTCCCTCAGCGGGCCCCCTTCCTTCTGTTTTGGGGTCCTTTGCACCCCCCGTAGTTCAGCCACTGGTGTCGGAAGTTTTTTTTTATTTTTGTTATTTTATTACCATTTTATTGTATTTATTTTTTTTACAATTTTCTTTTTTCTTTTTTTTTTTCTTTTTTCTTTTTTAGGACCATAGCTGGGGAGCTTTGGTGAAATATCAGGGGTCTAAACAGAGAAAGGAGACTGAGGACACCTCAATCTCCATGTATGCAGCCTCAGCAGCACAGAATGAATGAACAGGAATAGCTCTGTACAGAGCTTCCCGTTCATTCATAAACTGAAGCATAGTAAACACAGTTTACTAGGCATCAGTTGTGAAGGAAAAAAAATTGTTGTAAAATATTGAAATACAGGATAAGGCGCTATAAATGTTCAGAAAAACTTTTCACAAAGAAACTGGAAAAAATAAATATGTACAATAATATCAAACATAAATGTGTACACTGATGAAATAAATTGCAATGGTAGCAAGTTAAAAGTCCATATGTGATGAATCCCAACACCAAATCAAAGTGCTCTGAGATATAACTTCTAGTTCTTCCACCATGAGTGCTCAATAGAAAGGTGGCCACTCGCCAGAGATGTTTGACCCCTTTTTACAGGACGGTCAAAAAGAGCTTTTGGAGTACCAGATTGATTCCACTGATAGCACAATTCCACTCCACTGGCGATGACGATGGAACTAGGATATAAAAATGACTCCACAGGAGACACGGGTAAAAGTCTCATAGTGTAGTAATTTTTAATAATAAAATAAATTAAAACAGCAGCAGCAATAGCAGTTACACTCACATGTTAAAGTGCCTGGCCTGACACTAGGTGTAATCGGCGCGTGTAAGTCGGCTAATCCCTTGGGGATGGTCTGCGTTCCACGTCTCACTCCGGAGGGCAAAGCCTAGTGTGGGATGTCAAGTTAGGACCCGGAAGTGGTAGATCCTGCGCTTTGACATACGTTTCGCCGTGATTTGAGTCTTCAGGAAGTCTGAAGAAAAAATTGTTACTGATCACTGACTCTATTGCTTAAGACAAGGAAGGGGCCATTAAATGCACGCTCCTTCCCCGCTCTCTATCCTGACAGTATCTCCAGCGGAAGCCGGGGGAAGTGGGAAGGGGAGACCCGGCAGCGCTGCTTGAGCGCAAAGGAGGGGCCCAGGGCAGCAGGACAGGGATAGGGAGGCAGCAGGGGCAGCATGTAGAGCAACCAATGCCCTTCATTTACTTCTTGCAGCAGCTGAATGTATGCAGGAGGGAGAGAAGGAGAAGCGGGCATTCAGCGGCTGCATGGAGGGATTTGTTCCTCTACATGACCTCCTATCCATGTGTAGAGGGGGGCCATATGGGCCCCCTGGAGCATGGGGCAGAGTCACAATCGTGACCCCTGTATGTACAGCCCTGTATGAGTGTCTTGTACAGAACAAAATATATAGCCTGATTTTACTGAATTCACTTACTGTATGCTTGTATTGGATCAGAGGCTCAAAGTGTTGAAGGCAGAGACAGACAGGTAACTAGCAATTTTAGAAGGAGATCAGACATGATAACCTACTTACCGTTCTCTTGACTTCCCTCAACTCCACCGCCCTTGTATTAAGACACCATAACATGGCATGTTCTTAAGGCCTCTTCTTATTAATGAAAGGACAGACACGAGAACAGGTTCTAAGACACATTGCTGCTGCAACCCTTAAGCTGGTCTTCTACAGAACTCATTTCGAGCCGTGGGTGGCCCAGTCGGCTACCTTCCACCCAAAGTTCTATCATTCTGAGAATTGAAGGAGCCAGGTGGAAAATTTTTGACAGAACAGTGGCTGAACCCAAACAGATGGATATAGTCAAATATGTGTTTTTTAGCCTATTCCAGTATGCTAGAAATAATTGAAATACAATATGGAATTGAATATATGATTTTACATTTTGACCATTTGATACATTTTAAAGAATAACATTCTGCAATTGTGTGTGTTTTATATCTGCCTATAGTTTCATTTAATCTGGTGATCCTGGAACACATATGCTGGTTATGCTGGAACACTTGCTTTCTGCATCTCGGACATGATAAATTTGATTTAAAAACAGCAGTGCTGAAAAGTTTCAACTAGCCACCAGTTATAACGTTGCCCCTCTTTCTTGTTCTAGGCTTGCAGTCAGAGCTGGTGTCATTCCTAAACCATGTTGGTGGTTCCTGCATTCCTTCTCTTCCTTACACTCTCTGTACCTGCACTGGGACAATATGAGCACTGGCAGTATTATCCTGAATATCACGAGCAACAAGCACCCCCTCCACGGCCAACAGAGCCACCAAAGCCTGCCCAGAAAGTCCACGTTCGTCTAGCAGGAGAGAAACGCAAACACACTGAAGGGAGAGTGGAAGTTTACTATAAAGGGGAGTGGGGCACTGTGTGCGATGATGACTTCTCTATCCATGCGGCTCATGTAGTCTGTAGAGAACTAGGCTTCATGGAGGCATTATCATGGGCACCCGGCTCCAAGTATGGCAAGGGAGACGGTAAGTCTGAAATACAAAATGGCACTATACTTACATATGTATGCTTACAGTTGCGAAGTGTAGGAAGGTCTAATTATGCTTTTGCCAATGTTACCCTCTGCATACCTAATGGGCTACATATGCAAAACAAATTCCAGTTTTAGAGAATATATTTTACATTGTTATTCCTTTATTTTTGTTTTTTTGTTTTATTTTAAGAGCTACAGTAACAACTAGGAATTTACTAGAATCCTAATGCCCTGTTTTAAAGTTTAAATCCAGGCTATATAAGACACTGTAGCTCTCTAATCAATATATTGAAAAGCCTATTTAAAATACATTTCTAAAACTAAATTCTAACTTTTAAAGTCAGAATTCTATGTTTAAAAGTCAATTGTGAGATTCAAGGTCAGAATTCCTACTGTATTATCTCAAAATTCTGACCTAACGTACAGTCAGAATTTTGCATTTAAACGTCAGAGTTCTGTGATTAAGCGTCAAAACTGCAAGTTTCAAAGCTAAAATCCTGAGATTAAACTCAGAACTCTGACTTTCTCATTTCAGAACTCTTTGATTCAAGTCGGAATTCTGAGTTTCAAAGACATAATGCTGACATCAAAAGTTAGAATTTTAAGATTAAGGGCTTATTCACACGGCCATCAGTCCCACGCAGCGGCCAGAGTTTCCTTTTTATTTTATTTTTCACTGCTGAGCTGCATGTAGGCAGCCCATAGAAAGTGAATGGGATTGCACTGACTGTATAGACTCACCTGCACAGCCGATTGACAGATATCCAGGGATGGGTGCACATGATGGGTTTTAGCTTGAGTGTCAGAGGTCCTCATCTGAGGTCTGACAGTTACTTGCCAGTTGTCAATTTCTTGACCACCTGCACTGCATCCAAATTCATTCAGTGCCAACAGAACTCTGTACTTGACAATGTTACTTGACAGTGTTTTGCGCTCTCAGGAGCTGGGAGACAGTACGTGAGGACTAGATGATGAAAAAGACAAAAATGACAGCCTTCAGGAGACCTTGGACCCAACACTCAAGCCCAGATAAAATAAGTGAAACGAAATCAGGGCGCAATTATATAGCTTCTTTAGTATGTGTGGGCAGTTTTAATGATTTAAACTGGTTGCTCATCAAGGTTACCAAAAACCATATTTTCCTTTGAATCTATAGCCAACTATGATCTTAAAAAGCCGCAAATTTCTCTTTCTTGCAGCCATATTAGGAGTATGGATCAGGTCATTTGTGTTTGAGTCCTAGTCCGAACTGACCCGAGTGATCCCACCTGGAATCTGTCCATTTAATAGACCAGTCATAAGCAGCCAAGGAATTCCCTGCCCTGCAGTTCCAGGTATACACTCCCCTTGTATACATGTGGCTGGGCAGTTCCAGGTATACACTCCCCTTGTATACATGTGGCTGGGAATGCTTTGACTGCAAATGATTAGCATAGTACAGATGGCATCTACCTAACAGTATCACTCAGGTGGGTTCTGACTAGGATCTGGACAATGTGAGCTCATCCCTAATTAAGGGTACTCACACAGGATTTTCCAGTATCCCCCTGCTCTTGCTACTTGCTCACTGTCTCTGAAATGCTGCATGAGGTAAAATTACAGGTAATTATAGATTGCGTTTTAAATGGCACTATATAAATCCTGTATAATAATAATAATAAATGTGGATTTAACCCACTATGACATCAGTGCATTATGTTTATCTGACTACAGTAACCTAAATTTGAATTGGTTACATGTTATCATCACTGCTTGTACTGCTTTATTGAATATGGTCATTGACCATTTGTATGCAGACATTTTGAAGTCCCAGAGCAGTGACATGTTAAAAGTTTGGGTCAGATGTTGGGCACCCCTGCAGCTCACCATGAAATACTGATGTCATAACATTTAATCACTTGGCCCTCTCCTATTTCCTCAGGTACAATCTGGCTGGACAACGTACACTGCACCGGCAGAGAGGACAGCATTGCCTCTTGCACCTCTAATGGCTGGGGGGTTTCGGACTGCAAGCACAGTGAGGACGTCGGCATTCAGTGCAGCGACCGCAGGATCCCTGGGTACAAATATGATAATGCTTTGGTGGAGCGGCTGGAGGTGAGGATTGTGGGAAAAACCACACCTAAGAATTGTGGGTGGAGATATAAGATATTTTATAATACTCCATTCAGCGGTAATTTATAGAATGAAGGCAGTGTACTTATATATCACCAGTAAAATGCAAGACATATAGTGCATCCAGAAAGTTTTCACAGCGCTTCACTTTTTCCACATTTTGTTATGTTACAGCCTCACTCCAAAATGGATTAAATTCATTATTTTCCTCAAAATTCTACAAACAATACACCATAATGACAACGTGAACGAAGTTTGTTTGAAATCTTTGCAAATTTATTAAAAATAAACGATAAAAAATTCCAAGTACACAAGAATTTACAGTCTTTGCTCAATACTTTGTTTGGCACCAATTACAGCCTCACGTCTTTTCAAGTACTTTATGATGCTACAAGCCCGGCACACCTATTTTTGGGCAGTTTCTCCAATTCCTCTTTGCAGGACCCCTCAAGCTCCATCAGGTTGAATGGGGAGTGTCAGTGCACAGCCATTTTCAGATCTCTCCAATCGGTTCAAGTCTGGGCTCTGGCTGGGCCACTCAGGGACATTAACAGAGTTGTCCCTTAGTTGCTCTTTGTTATCTTGGCTGTGTGCTTAGGGTTGTTGTCCTGTTGGAAGATGAACCTTCGCCCCAGTCTGAGGTCCAGAGCGCTCTGTAGAAGGTTTTCATCAAGGATGTCTTTGTACAGTGCTGCATTCATCTTTCCCTCGATCCTGACTAATCTCCCAGTTCCTGCCACTGAAAAGCATCCCCACAGCATGATGCTGCCACCACCATGCTTCAATGTAGGGATGGTATTGGCCAGGTGATGAGTGTTGCCTGGTTTCCTCCAGACATTATGCTTGCCATTCAGGCCAAAGAGTTCAATTATTGTTTCATCAGACCAGAGAATTTTGTTTCAGGTGCCTTTTGACAAACTCTTCAGGTGCCATTTGACAAACTCCAGGCGGGCTGTCATGTACCTTTTACTGAGGAGTGGCTTTGATCTGGCTACTCTACCATACACGCCTTTGATTGGTGGAGTGCTGCAGAGATGGTTGTTCTTCTGGAAGGTTCTCCTCTCTCCACAAACGCTGGAGCTCTGTCAGAGTGACCATCAGGTTCTTGGTCACCTCTCTGACTAAGGCCCTTCTCCCCCGATTGCTCAGTTTGGCTGGGCGGCTCGCTGTAGGAAGAGGCCTGGTGGTTCCGAACTTCTTCCATTTACGGATGATGGAGGCCACTGTGCTCATTGGGACCTTCAATGCTGCAGAAACGTACCCTTTCCCAGAGCTATGCCTCACTACAATCCTGTCTCGGAGGTCCCAAGGATGATCAGTGGAAACAGGATGCACCTGAGCTCAATTTTGAGTGTCATGGCAAAGGCTGTGAATAAATTTTTTTTTTCGTTTTTTATTTTTAAGAAACTTGTAAAAATGTTAAACAATCTTCTTTCACATTGTCATTATGGGGTATTGTTTGTAGAATTTTGAGGAAAATGATGAATTTAATCTATTTTGGAATAAGGCTGTAACATAACAAAATGTGGAAAAAGTGAAGCGCTGTGAATACTTTCCGAATGCACTGTAGGTCATATATGCAAAAAGACATAGAGGCCAACAGAAAAAAAAACTTTTAGAGCAAACATTTTCTGATTGTTTGCTGTAGATTGCTGTACATTACAGGATCCTAGAAGCTAGTCCAGGAGATGGGCTGTCCCTTCTTTCAGCTTCAATTCCTTAAAGCTCAATATTACAGTGATAACTTGGCGTCCCGGGAGGTCCAGAGGGACTGAAGGGTTTGCTCTGACTCCCTTGAGGATGAAGCTTGACTGACCTGCCTGTAGCAAAGTCACCATTTCCATTAATCATCAGCTTTGTGTATCATGCATTACACCAAATGTATGTCATTTACTAACTGTCCAGCCTGAAACCAGCTCTAATCCCATCTGCACACACAGCCCAGATATCTCTTCCATATCCAGCCTTCTCTCTCTCTCTCTCTCTCTCTCTCTCTCTCGACAAAAAGCTAAGAACAAAAAAAATGAACACATGCATTAACATATGTATATAATTTCATTATTGCTGAAGGAAAAAGCTTGCTTATGAGAACATCATCAATGCCAAGATATTGAATACATATATATATGTATCATTAAATGCAGTGTTCAATATATAAAAAAAAAACATTTATTTTGTTATCTTAAAGCTTGGAAAAAATCCTTCCAGCAAAAGATATAGAGCACGTATTAACCTCTTTTATATATAGATAGATAGATCTATCTATATATGTCTATATCTATATATAGATATATATAGAACAATAATGTTCCTCCCATAAAGCTGCCTCTTTGCATGTCTTTTTTAGGTTTAAACATACTAATTTAAATAGTTGCATAAGGGGGAACATGTGTATGTGTGTGTGTGTGTGTGTGTGTGTGTGTGTGTGTGTGTGTGTGTGTGTGTGTGTGTGAATATATATACACACATATCTTCCTTATACCATTCCTCACATACACTGTCACACTTTATCCAAATATCTCAATGTACATCCAGGTACCCCACTCATAAACAACTTGTACATCCATATACCGCTCTCATATGCCATCCTGTACATCCATGTACCTCTCTCATATGCCATCGAGGACATCCATGTACCTCTTTTATATACCATCCTGTACACCCATGTACCTCTCTCATATGCCATCCTGTACATCCATGTTCCTCTCTTATATGCCATCCTGTAAATCCATGTACCTCTCTCATATGCCATTCTGTACACCCATGTACCTCTCTCATATGCCATCCTGTACATCCATGTTCCTCTCTTATATGCCATCCTGTACATCCATGTTCCTCTCTTATATGCCATCCTGTAAATCCATGTACCTCTTTCATATGCCATCCTGTACATCCATGTTCCTCTCTTATATGCCATCCTGTACATCCATGTTCCTCTCTTATATGCCACCCTGTAAATCCATGTACCTCTTTCATATGCCATCCTGTACATCCTTGTCCCTCGCTCATATACAATACTGTACATCCAGGTACATTGTCCTGTACACGTGTGTGCCCTTATGTTGTACATGTGTTGTTCATATATAACTTCCATGCGCCACTCCACATGCTGACAGCTGCAGTCATAAAGTATTTGCTGATTCTGAACAGCTTTCCAAAGTCCCCCCTATACTTTGCCCATATGGTAAATACAAGTACACAGGTGGCAGCGTTGCATGAAAAGAAATGGTGGGCTTGAGTGAACATGCCTGGCATCATTAATAGGACACACACATGATGTATGACAGGTCTCCTCTGTGTACTTGCTGCTACTGCTGTTCTATATACAGTATTATGTGAGCTGTCAGAGGCTGCAGTGCGTAGGTCTGTGTTTACTCTTCTCCTGCAGTTCTCACCAGTCCAAGGTAATCACACCTAGTGTACAGTACACACATATTATTACACAGCTCACGGAGTACAGTGCTGTATTGTGCGGCATGTATACCCAGCGCTGGGTTTTCCCTCACTGTGACAGACACTGTGGTCCTTTCAGCTGTCTATCGTGTTAAGATTGAACCCATCACTCCCCTGACATTATTCCATTTTGTCACTCTGATGTGCGATTTGCTTTAGGCGTGACCATGCCAACGCAGTCTGTGCTGTGTTTACACTCTGTGCCCAGGCTGGACATCACTGAACCCAGCATCTGAGCCCAGAGAGGTTGGTCTGGATGTCCTACAAAGTGTCTGGGTCACAAGTTCAAGAAGTGCGTCTTCTGCTTAAAATATGTTTGCTAAGAGGGTGGTCAAAGCGGTCACTGTGTATATATATATATATATATATATATATATATAATAAATATTTTGCATGTTGTGTGTACACATCTACACAGAGGGTGTATGTATGTGTGTGAATATATTTAGACCCTCAGCCCCCCACGTGTGTTTGTGAACTACAACTACCTCAAACTATTTTAATATGAAGCTCCCCAAAGGAAAAAAAATATTCGTCTTTTACGCATCCTTTTATGCTAAGAAAGCAATTCTTTTACAATGGAACCAGACTCAACCCCCCACTAAACAACTCTGGCTGTCCCTGGTAAATGCTGCCCTACCTCTCTACAAACTCACCTACCTAGGAAGAAACTGCCCAAAAAAATTCAATAAAATATGGGCCGCTTGGGTGAAGGCGCGGCATCTGGCATCTAGTCTAGAATAGGGCTTGGAAGCTTCTTTTCCCTCACACCCCTTTAACATCACATACCCTAATGGTCACTTCAAACCCTAATCTGATTGTAGGAGTTAAATGATATGATTGATCATGCAGGACCGTCCCCCCACCCCATGTCCCCTCCCCTCCCTGCCCCTAGTTCCTTAACTGCTACTTTTTACTACTGTAGTTATTAACTGCAATCCATCTGACTGCTGCATGTATTACAATCATTTTTCCACGATAGCTTGTATTATTGTCAAGTGATTATGTCTGAATTTACTTATACCATGATTTATTTTCTGTCTGTCTGTTAAAATTAAATAAACTTTATGTTAAAAATAAATAAATAAATAAAAACTATTTTAATATATCACGTTGTCAGTTTAGTGAATCAGACTTTTTAAAACATAATGGCGATTTACTAAAACTGGAGTACTCAAAATCTGGTGCAGCTCTGTATGGTAGCCAATCAGCTTCCAACGTCATCTTTTTAAATTAAGCTTTGACAATAAAATAAAACCTGGAAACTGATTGGGTTCTAGGCAGAGCTGCATCAGAATTTGCAGTGCCCAGTTTTAGTAAATCAACCTCAATATGTTTATTACAGTTATAGAAGAGCTACCTGTGCCTGTGGTTTGTAGATGCTCCTAATATATCTGCCTGTACTAAGTACTCTGTATTGGTTTGCCTCTAGTAGGTACTCCCTCTGTGTCTGCCTTTATCAAGAAATTGTGTATGGGTCTGCCTGTAGTAGGTACACCCTTTGTGCCTGCCAGTGTTAAGTACCCTCTATGGACCTGCCTACAGTAAGTACTGCCTCTATCCTTGCCTATGCTAAGTACTCAGTATGAGCCTGCCTGTAGTAGGTACCCCTTCTGTGCCTATATGTACGAAGTACTTTACATGAGCCTGCCTGTAGTAGTACTCCCTCTGTGCCTATATGTACGAAGTACTTTGTATGGGCCTGCCTGTAGTAGGAACTCCTTCTGCGTCTTCCTGTAATAAGTACTTTGTATGGGCCTGCCTGTAATAGATACTACCCCTGTGCCTGACTGTACTATGTACTATGTATGGGCCTGCCTGTAGTAGGTACTTCTTTTGTGCCTGCGTGTACGGGTCTGTGTAAAAGGCATCCCTTTTCCCCTGCCTTTACCAAGCACTTGGTATTAACCTGCCTTTAAACGTGCTCTGTGTGCACCCACCTGTAGTATGTTCTGACTTTTAGCCTATTTCCTCTTTGCCTGCCAGTAGTAAGTGCTCTGTGTGTCCTTGCCTGTAGTAAGGGCTCTGTGTGTACCTTCCTGTGGTTAGGGCTCTGATTGTGCCTACCAGTAGTAAACACTTTATGTGTGGCTGCCTATAGTACGTGCTCTGTGTACCCCTTCTGGTACTAAGTGCTCTGTGTGTGCCTGCTTGTAGTAAACACTTTGGGGTTGATTTACTAAAGGCAATTTGACTGTGCACTTTGCAAAGTGCAGTTACCCCAGTGCTTAGTAAATGATCAGAAGCTCTGCTGACTTCCATCATACAATCATGTGCAAGCAAAAATGCTGTTTTTTTAATTTTCCTTGCATGTGATTGGATATTCTTTGCAAAGTGAATCTTTATCTCATTTACTGCGCTCTGGAGCAACTTCCTGTAGTGCTCTGCCTGTGTCTGACTGTAGTAAGCACTCTGTGTGTACTTGCCTTAATAAGCACTCTGTGTGTGCTTGGCTGTAGCAGGAACTTTGTGTTTGCCTGCCTATAGTAAGTGCTCCATCTGTGCCTGCCTGTAGTAAGGGCTCTGTTTTTGCCTGCCAGTAGTAGTGTTTCCTCTGTACCTGCCAGTAGTTAATGTTCTGTATTAGTCTACCTGTGGGTTATGTGCTTAAAGGTCCTCATTGTAAATTATTTATATTTGTTGCTTGAAGTATGTCTGTCTATATTTTTTGGTTTCTTTGAGAAGGTTCTGCCTATTTAGTTATTAGAAGTATATGAGCCCTGAAGCACCGGAATTAATGTGTGGCCTCTTTTAATGCTTAGAAACCCATTGCTCTGTTTTATATGTGGCATTTGCACTATGTAGCTGACAATAGGAGAAGAAATTGATGATAATTACTCTCGAAAATATATTTATTTCCTTTACACAGATGTGCTATGAAGCTGTGTGGCCGTTTAGGGGTACGTTGTGGTCTGGTGAAGTGGGGTAAGAATTTAAATGTGTGTATGCTAGTTGGAAGAGTCCTTTCCTAATGTGTGTCTTTTGTTCCTTATATGACTATATGCTTTAATAGAGGAGTTCCTCCCAGTATGTAGAGGTGGAAACGAGCTGCTTGTGTAACTTGGTGTGCATGAATGGAGGAGGAGGAAGACCCTGCATGATTGGGACCATGGGAAGCCTTTTGTATGCCTGGAAGAAAGTGAAGCTCCCTGTGTGTCTGGATTGAGGAGATGTCCAATGGGTGGGGGCTGAGCTCACTATGTGACTGGATGGAGGTGGAGCTCAGTGAGTGGCTGGGTGGAGGTGGAACTCAATGTTTGGCTTGGTGGAAGTTAAACTCAGTGTGTTGCTAAGTCGAGGTGGAACTCAACAAGTGGCTGGGTGGAGGTGGAACTTGATGTGTGGCTCATTGTATGACTGGGTGGGGGTGGAGCTCAGTGTGTGGTTGGAGGTAGAAGAATCTCACTGTGTGACTGGATGGAGAGGAAGTTCACTGTGTGATTGGATGGAGGAGAAGCTCATTGTGTGTCTGTGTGGAGGTGGAGCGGAATGCGCGGCTAAGTGGAGGTGGACTTCAATGTGTGGGTGAGTGAAGGTAGAGCTGAAGTGTAGTTATGTGGAGGTGGAACTTAATGTGTGGCTGGGTGGAGGTAGAGCTGATGCGTGGCTGGGTGGAAGTGGAACTCAATGTGTGGATTGGAGGAGGTGTAACTCAATGGATGACTGGATAGAGGTTGGATTCACTGTGTGGTTGGGTGGAGGTGGAACTCAAAGTGTGGCTGATAAAGGTGGAGCTCAATGTCTGGCTGGATGAAGATGGAGCTCAATGTGTGGCTTGGCGGAAGCGTAGTTCAATGTGCGACTGGGTGGAGGTGAAGCTCAGTGTGTGATTGGATGGAGGGGAAGCTCACTGTGGCTAGGTGGAGGTGGAGCTCAGTGCGTGGCTCACTCTGGGGCTGGATATAGGTGGCCCTCAGTGTGTCTGGATACTGAAAATCAAGCTTCTGGTACAATATTTTTCTATGGCACATACAGTAAAGAAATATGCTATTTTGAACAAAAGAAGCTTTAAAAACAGAAATGAATTATATGCTTGTGTTTTCTGTTTTTCTGTATAATAAGATCCTCCTTGTAAAGAAATGGCACTTAGCATGCGCATGTAAATGGTCACACAGGGTTTAGGCAGACATCTGGTTGGCACCTGCTCAATCTGCCAAGGTAATGTGGAGTGGAGTACTGGCTTTGCTCTTTTGGGTGTGTAAAACACAGGCAAACTCAGATAGAACACTGTCACTAAATCTGATATGGACAGATGAGCTGACACTCAAAATGGATTACTGCAATTTGTGCCATTCAATGTTCATGCACAAAGTCCAGTAAATCTGATTTCAGTTTGGGAGAGTCAAATCAATAGAAGATTAACTCTAATTACCTTTTGTCATACTGGGTTATTGCACCTTGCACGTTATTTATGACTTTCCTTTGTTAATAAGCTTGAATGCTTCTGTAGTTGTAAACAGAAAACATCTACCTGTTTATGAAGGCGTTATGTTCTCTGTAAATTAAGAAGTCTGTCTTGAATATGCCAGTCAAGTTGGAGCTTCTAGAGGACTTTCTTCCCATGCTTGTGTCACATTGCTTGGTGCCTGATTGTCCAGTTATCTCCCATGTTTTTTTGCATCCAGAAGCTTAATGAAGCAGTTGGAGCTTGAAGGGAAGCTGAATGTGTGGAGTTGGGGTGGGCAGTAAACCTGTACTGTATGTGTAGTCAACGCCTTATACACGATATATGTCTTTCTGAAAAATTGTTCATCACAGCTTTCGATGATGTGATCATTGACTTGACTAATTTAATTTGAAAGATGAGCGTAGATATAAAAATGTTTGTACATGCATGTGATCTTAGAAGACACTTCCCCGTACTACTGTAGTTAGGGGGATGATCATTCTCAAAAACAACAATCTTTCGTTATGGCAGTCATTGCATGCGCCTAGGTTATGATACCATCCAACATCTAATGATGAATCATTTGGATGGCAGCATTAATTGTGTTGCATAGCATGAGATGCCAATCTATAAAGGTGCAATAAAAGATAATACAAAAGAATGTTCAACCTTTATTTGTGTTTTATTTCATACATTTATATACTACACATTTTTTTAAACAAACAAATGTTCTTCACTGTGAAAGGTCTACTTCTAATTGGAAGTTTTTCTAGCACAAGGGCATTACAATATCTTTGATTTTTCCACATTTATGACTAGATTTATTGTTAGGCTTTCATTTGTCTTTTGGCCTACTATGGTTGAAAACATTTGTTGATTTATCCCCATCAAGTGTTAGAAAATTTAACTAAAATGAACGATGTAAAGGTGGGTATGACCACCTTTACCTTCACTTCTGATAATATTAGTAAAGACTGATTCTTTGTAGTGGACTGTATAATACACAGTATTACCAAAAGTATCAGGACGCCTGTCTTTACACGCACATGAACTTTATTGGCATCCCAGTCTTAGTCCTTTCAATATTGAGTTGGCCCACCCTTTGCAGCTATAACAACTTCAACTCTTCTGGGAAGGCTGTCCACAAGGTTTAGGAGTGTATCTATGGAAATGTTTGACCAGTCTTTCAGACGCGCATTTGTGAGGTTAGGCACTGATGTGGACGATAAGTCTTGGCTCGCAGTCTCTGCTCTAATTCATCCCAAAGGTGTTCTATCGGGTTGTGGTCAGGACCCTGTGCAGGCCAGTCAAGTTCCTCCACCCCAAACTCGCTCATCCATGTCTTTATGGACTTTGCTTTGTGCACTGGTCTAAATCATTGGGTTGGGCTTGGCCCCTTAGTTCCAGTGAAGGGAACTCTTAAGGCATCAGCATACCAAGACATTTTGGACAATTTCATGCTCCCGACTTTGTGGTAAACATTTGGGGATGGCCCCTTCCTGTTCCAACATACGGACTAAGACTGGGATGCCATTAAAGTTCATGTGCGTGTAAAGGCAGGCGCTCCAATACTTTTGGTAATATAGTGTATGTAGATGTATATTTGCCTGATGATGATGATGATGATGATTATCGTGATGACGATAAAAGATCTACTGCTTAGTGAAGTGTTGATAACCAAGCAGGGCCATATGTTTGGCAGAATGGAGGAATGAGCCAGTGAAACCATCCATTTGTTATTGCAACCTGTACTTAGAGGGTATTTTTATATTTTTACAGACAGGCAATTTTTAGCCCCAGATAAAAATTCTGCTGAACTTTTCAGAGTTTCTGCTGACCATCAGTCTGGTCCACGCACCTGTTTATACACCCAGCTCTAATATAAGGAGCCATTATATTACACCACTTTGTACACAACCGATATTGACTTGGAACGTGGGTTGAAGATTTCTTTAATAGGCACTCCCACAAGTGATTAGGTCTCGGAATTTGAGGAGACAAGACAGCAGCTGGTAAATAAATGATTTATCTATAATTAGAGCTGCCTGGACCTGCCATCAGAGACTGGATAGTACATTGCACCCACATGACAACGTTTTCAGAAATATGTTTTCTGGTTTGGCTCCTCTTTAATTATCCAGTACCGCAGTTATGTCCTTCACCTATAACATGTTGCTGCATCCACAGGTGCTGAACATTCTGGTAGAAGACGTGCGCATCCGCCCCATCCTTGCCACATACCGCAAGCGAGTGCCTGTTACTGAGGGCTACGTGGAAGTAAAAGTTAATGACCAATGGAAGCAGGTGTGCGACACCCACTGGACCCAAAAAAATAGCAGAGTAATATGTGGTATGTTCGGGTTCCCCGGGGAGAGGAAATACAACCAGAAGGTCTACAAGTAAGTGAGCATATAAAGGAAAAGATGTATATGCAGAGATTAATAATACTGTACAAGATGCAGCAATCCATAGTTTCACCTTTTATCAGTTTAGAGCAGACAGGTTAAATGTGTCTGCTGATTGATTCCCGTTGGTTAATTCACACTTGCTTTTTGCTTCATGATAGTGCTGTATAGGTAAACTTCGAACAGGTATAAAATACACAAATTAATGTGGCTTTGTAATTATTAATACATCATCATTACACTTATCTCATGTACACCTTGATAAGTGGGTATATATGACTAGTACCCCTTATTGCATAGCTATGTTTCCCAAACAATCGTTTACATAAAAAAAAAAAAAAATACAAACTCATCCACATTTATTTTATGAATTATCATTTACTCCAGTACTGCGCTAATGTAATTTATTTATTTTTACCAGAAGCACCCACCTAACCAGTTTAAATTACTCTCTAGGGGGGGTACATGGGCTAATCAACATTTGTTCTGTACCACCTATGACTAAGACTAAACTACAGGTGGCCAGTGGTTGTTAGAATATGTGGCCATGCTGCACAGGACTGATATTTCACCATTTTTCCCGTCAAATGAAAAGCTTTATACCTGTATGTATATGTGCTTGCCTTAGTTAAAGTATAACAAAAGGCAACATTTTTTTTTCTAGTTTTGGAGAGGTCGAGAGTGGATTAGAACATCTGTCAGGTTTTTATTGCTGTCTGCGCCCCCCATTATGGAGATTCACCCTCTCCATTTCTCCTATTTACTGTTATCATTTTAAAGTGAGAGTAAAAAGAAAATCCCAAATTTTAGGGTTGTCCCCAGAAAAGTAATACAGGGAACATGTTCCAATGGGAACACTAGTTTTGGAGACCTGGGGGGGGGCTAAACCCTGTTTTGGCTATGGGACAGGAAATTAAGATAAAATTCCCCAATGGGACAAATGGCAAAAAAACAGGGGTTATAACCCTCCCTTCCGATATCCATAATAATCAAAAAAAGTTTTGCCCATAGTTTTACTTTAAGCCCATTTGGAGTCACTGAAATAGATTTACAGTGAGACAGCCATTGTAACAACAAGCTTCACTTTCATTCTTACTTCAGCGACTTTCCTATTACTGCAGTTTTGTAGACTTACTAAATGTGGCAATGCAGTCCAATAAAAATCAGACCCAGTGAACCTTGTTATCAGCTCTAAGTAATACACACAGAACTGGTCAGACTCGCCCCTTCTCTGCAACATAAGTCTGAGTGAGAAAGCTTATGTTGAGGGGTGTGGCTGTTATTTAGCTATGCCAGTACAGACCACTGCAGTGTGAGAATTAAAGCAGCATTTTCAAAGCTAAAAAATATATTTTAAAGCCTTTTCAGTTAAAAATCAGTCACAAATCTTAACATGTTGGGGTACAGGACTATAAGGAGAAAAAATATAGCAAGACTTCCACTGAGCTTTAAATATTCACTAAATCACACTATTTTTCCTTTTCCAGAATATTTGCAACCCGCAAGAAGCACACCTACTGGGAATTCTCTGCTAACTGCACTGGGAATGAGGCCCATATATCCTCCTGCACTGTTGGCAATATTCCTTCAAACCTGACCTGTTATGGTGGGGCTCCTGCAGTAGTCAGCTGCACCCCAGGAAGAGCGTTTGCCCCAAGTCCCAACACAGGCTTCAGAAAGGCATTCCGTCAAGAGGTGTGGGCGATTTTACTTGTGTGTGTGTGTTTTGGGGGAAAATCATTAATAATATTATACAGGGAATAGTTTTTTCCAGAGCTGCTTCGTTTTTTTTTCTTTATGAAGACGAGAAATATTTAAATTGTTTAATAATAAGTATACACAGACACCATAGTCTCAAGTGTGTTGATTTTGTCTTTGTAATAGACCCGTGATAGAAGGGAAGCAAACAGAAGTGTGGGTCCTGCTATTATGGACTTGTTTTTGTTGATGCAGGTTTTGGGGCTTTTCGTTGGTGCTGGGATGTCAGCCCTGCATATCTGAACCTCTTTAAAGTGAACCTGTGCTTTACCCCATGCAAGTCAAAGCAATAAGATCAATGTATCCATTCCTCTTGCTCCTACATATTCACCTTTTTATTACTTCCCCGCTGCTCCATTTAGTGTTAGGAGCGGTAAAAGCTGCTCTGTGTAAGCTACCAGGCTCATAAGTCATATGATCTTCCATACCTGAAAACATTGGGTATTTTCTTTGATCCCCAGCAGCTGAACAAAACATCAAGGGAGTGAAGGAAGGTACTAATAGCAAACCTGTTGCTTTGTCCTACATAACCTGCATGTAGGTTTGCTTTAAATGTAATCTATCATGAGAAAAACATGCTAGTAATCTGTTTGTCATGCTGACCCTCTTGCTCCAGTACTCTTCGCTACTGAACTGGAAATAAGGATTTCTAATGTTCCTGATCTCCATACTTTTTCTAGATCAGTCATACTTCTGTCCAGGCAGGTTCTATTGGAGATCTTTATGAAGAAATTGGTTAGACCAATGACACTGTCCAAACAGCTTAAAGCTAAAACTGGTTAAATTTATCATGTCTTTTTTGCTTTATTGATTGCACTTTGCAGCAACCATTGGTGCGCCTGAGGGGTGGAGCCAACACTGGAGAAGGACGAGTTGAGGTCCTGAAGAATAATGAGTGGGGAACTATTTGTGATGATCGATGGAACTTGGTTTCCGCCAGTGTGGTCTGCAGGGAGCTTGGGTTTGGCAGTGCCAAAGAGGCTTTATCAGGAGCACAGATGGGGCAAGGTAACATTAAGTGTAAATGTGATTGATTTTTCTGGGATACTTGACCAAATTAAACACGTGCTTTAAGTTTACAGTCCCTTTTAGATCTTAATACAAGCCTTTGACTTAATTTTAGAATGAAATTTCCACCGGGTCACATTGTTCCCTTGAGATAAGTCTGAGGAGTGTCTGCTCAGAGTATAGATATAGTCATAGGTCAGATCTCCCAGATGTACTTCAATACTTTATTGCAATTAGAGAATAGGAGTCATACCAGGGAACCACATTCCACATCTGACTAAGCTGCTTCCTGTTCATTGTGGTCTGACTAGAGATATTATAGCTCAGGGTTTTCATAGCTCTCTGGACAATCATAGCAGAAAACCTTTAAAATTCCAATATTATAAAATTAAAATTCCAAATCTTAGAGCATTGAAATTAACATAAAAACAGAAGTGTTAAACAGATGACAAATCAGACACATTGAATTAATTATCTAAAAAGACAAGATGTGGTAGAGGAAACACCCCATCATAGGTATGCCAGATTTTCTAATGTGTTTGTGCATTTGGGCACCATGTATTAATATTCATGCTTATACCTGAGTGGATATTGTTGTACCTTGATAAAGTGTTCCTGAAAGTTGTCAGAATATAGAACTTGCATTATAAAAGGGAGCTATAATGCAAGCTCTTTTGGCTCTGTTACTTATGGCGTGAAGACCACACTGTAAAAAAGCAAAACATATACACATTGGAGATTCCTTAATTGTCTGGTCAACTTTCGTGAGTTTACTTTCCAATTTAAGTCCTTACGGCCCCATTCACACCTGAGTGTAATGGGAACGCGTTTTTCGCTCACCGTTTTTTGCTCGTTCTTCATGCATTAAGGCATGCCATGCCTAGGGGAGAACCTTTTTGGTCATGGAGCATTGAGCGTTTTTTACAGTGCGCATTTTGGCACGTCTGTATGACATTTTGGCACTCGACAAACGTGCAACAAAACACGCATCGGCTACCCTCGCTTGGTGTGCCATTAACACTTAATGGCACTGCAAGCACGGCAGTTTGCGTTTGCAGAGTGCTTTCCGAAATGTGCATCAAAACGCACATTTCTGTGTGTTTTTTCGTGTGTTTACGAAATGCGCAGGTGTGAACGCAGCCTACAGCTTTTGCACATACCACAGCAGAGGGTCATAGTGTAAATAGCTAGTCATGTCTCTGAATTGTATAGCAAAATCACATGTCTCTGTGTCTCTGCAGGGATGGGCCACATTCACATGAGTGAGATCGAGTGCACCGGTTTTGAGAAGTCACTTATAGATTGCAAATTTAACATGCATACCCCCAGCTGTACCCATGAGGAGGATGCGGCAGTGAAGTGCAACATACCAGCCATGGGTTTCCAGAACCAGGTGAGAGCTCAGTCCAGCAAGATTAACATTCACAGGTCAGGTATACAGACGCATATTTCTAATAATTCTCAAGCTGCCAAATGTTTGTGCACGATATAGAATTATACTGAACATGATTGTAATTAGAGATTATAACAGTGTGCAGATCAGCCTCAGAACAAGGGCAGTTACAAAGGTGTCTGAGGTCACAAAACTATGCAGTGCTCCAATTGGACATAGCTGAGTTTTGGAGTGTCTTTTTGTAGGTGGCTACCTCAGATAAACAGCATTCATTAAGAAGTAGAAAGGTAGTTATACATCAGGGGTGTCCAACCTTTTGTCCCTACTGGGCCACATTGGAAGAAGAGGAATTGTCTTGGTCCACACATAAAATACACTAAAAATAAGGATAACTGATGAGCAGAAAAAGGGCAGATCACAAGTTAATGATCACTGATATAGATAATGTACCTATCTGAGTAATATTTTTTTTCTGTAATATTTTTTATTATAAAAGTAAAGAGGGCAACATAAAACTAGTGCAATATTTGACACTGTCTTTGATAATCTAACACATTATTATCTGGTTTGATGGATGTAGTAGCTATTTATAAGGTGCTCATCAGATATTTTGGTTCTAATTTTGCCCTTGAAAATAGTTGCTCAAAATATAGGTGCCACTGAAACTGATGTCATGAATAAGGAGTGATTGTGTAGCGTGGGATATTTTTTGATTGTTCAGAGTGGGATATTTTTCTTTGGGAAGATAAAACTTATAAAAGTCCAGTAAAGAGACTGTCAAGATTTTCTTCGGTCGCATTTGTACAAAACATTTCCCCCAAAAAATCAACAGTTTTAAGTAAGTTTACGATTTTGTGTTGGGCTGCATTCATAGCTGTCTTCGGCTGCAGGTTGGACACCCCTGTTATACATCATAAACAATCATTAATAACTAGATGGATGACCAGAGTCACAGAGAAAGTGAGAACTCATAGGGGTTATGTGTACTGTCCTTAGACCTCTTCTCCCACTGGCTCTGAGAGAAGAGACATTGCCCATGTGTCCAGGTACACTTTGAGGTGCTGTCTTCATATTTATCTTGGCCCACAATTTAGAGATCTGCCATTTTCTGCCTTAAAGTGTATATAAAGCCAAAACAAGTGTACCCATGAAATGATTTCCACCCCCTTCCAGTTTCTGTGACAACTCAAACATTTTTGATTTTCTATCACTTTCTGTACTGGAGACAAAGGTCATCAGGACCAGCAGTGATGTTTAAAAGAAAAGTATGACCAAAGCTTTTTTGGCCATGCTTCTCTTGTGGGTCACAGGAGTGCACTTATTTTACTCTCCTGTGACCCAGAGTCAGCTGATAGCGGGCTATTGCCCACTATCAGCTGACACAATACTAGGGTTTCTAGGAATCATGGACTTTATAGACACAAAAACACATGTGTACAAAAAAATTACAAACCAACTTTATTGATACATCATTAAAGCACTGAACTCTGTGAAAAGGTCTTAATGCACCCTCAGTACAGCAAGTGACTTTAACAAAACGTCACTTGCTTTGCATTAAATTTAGAAGAAAAGAAATTTAACCTTAAACTATGTAGAGAGTTCTTTACTTTAAGAGCGGCAAGGATGTGGAATTCCCTTCCACAGGCGATGGTATCAGCGGGGAGCATCGATAGTTTCAAAAAACTATTAGATAAGCACCTGAACGACCACAACATACAGGGATATACAATGTAATACTGACATATAATCACACACATAGGTTGGACTTGATGGACTTGTGTCTTTTTTCAGCCTCACCAACCATTGTAACTATTTATCTATTATTCCACTTTCTAAGTTTTTGGATTTAACTAGTTAAAAACCAGCCGCCGCAGCTGTACTGTGGCAGGTTGGGTCTATCACGTCAATCGCCATCATTGTACGTTGCTTCGTGTAATAGTGCGCGTGGGCGGCGGACGTGATGTCTGCCAGCCACCCGCGATCGCTCCACACAGAGGCAGAACGGGGATCTGCCAGCGTAAACATGGTGGATCCCCGTTCTGATAGGGGAACCGAGAGTGATCGTCTGTTCCTAGTGATTAGGAGCAGCGATCTCTCTACTCCTCCAGTCAGCCCAGCCCCCATACAATTATAAACACCTCCCAGGGAACACATTTAACCCTTTGATCGCCCCTGGTGTTAACCCCTTCCCTGCCATTGACATTTATACAGTAATAAGTGCATTTTTACAGCACTGATCACTGTATAAATGTCACTGGTCCCAAAAATGTGTCAAAAGTGTCCAATTTGGCCGCCGCAATGATGCAGTGCTGCTAAAAATTGCAGCTCGCTGCCATTACTAGTAAAGAAAATTAAAAATAATAAAAATATAATAAAAATGCCATAAATCTATCCCCTATTTTGTAGACACTATAACTTTTGCTCAAACCAATCAATATACGCTTATTGCGATTTTGTTTACCAAAAATATGTAGACAAATACATTCTGGCCTAAACTGAGGAAGAAATTATTTTCTTTAGATTTTTTATTTTTTTTGGATATTTATTATAGCAAAAATTTTTTAAATATTGCTTTTTTTCCAAAATTATCGGTCTTTTTTTGTTTATAGCGCAAAAAATAAAAACCACAGAGGTCAAATACCACCAAAAGAAAGCTCTATTTGTGGGGAAAAGAGGACATCAATTTTGTTTGGGTACAGCTTTGCAGGACCGTGCAATTGTCAGTTAAAACAACGCAGTGCTGTATTGCAAAAATGGCCTGGTCATTAAATGAGCAAATCCTTCCGGTCCTTAAGTGGCATATCCTTCAACTAATAGCTTAAATCACGGCAAAATCACCCAAACAAAATCCCACGATGCGTGTCGACCAAAAGAACCTCTTTTGGGCACCACATGTCGTGGAATTTTTTTTGCACAATTTTGCCGCAATTTGCACGACAATTGTGGCAAAATCATGGAGTGATTGGGGTGATATTAGAAGTAATGGCATTGGTAACGCGTCCTGCGTTTTTGCAGCCGTTTATACACCAAGCTCTAATATAAGGAGCCATTGTATAACGCCACTATGGACCTTGCTTTGTGCACTGGTGTGCAGTCATGTTGGAACAGGAAGGGGCCATCCCCAAACGTTTACCACAAAGTCAGGAGCATGAAATTGTCCAAAATGTCTTGGTATGCTGATGCCTTAAGAGTTCCCTTCACTGGAACTAAGGGGCCCAACCCCTGAAAAACAACCCCACACCATAATCCCACACCATAATCCCCCCTCCACCAAATGATTTGGACCAGTGCACAAAGCAAGGTCCATAAAGACATGGATGAACGAGTTTGGGGTGGAGGAACTTGACTGGCCTGCACAGGGTCCTGACCTCAACCGATAGAACACCTTTGGGATGAATTAGAGCGGAGACTGTGAGCCAAGACTTATCGTCCACATCAGTGCCTAACCTCACAAATGTGTTTCTGGAAGAATGGTCAAACATTCCCATAGACACAATCCTAAACCTTGCACCCTACCCAGAAGAGTTGAAGCTGTTATAGCTGCAAAGGGTGGACCGCTCAATATTGAACCCTACGGACTAAGATTGGGATGCCACTATATTGCCAAATACTTTTGGCAATATAGTGTATACAGCATCATGCTATATTAATAACTTAGAGGGTAAACTGAGCATGCAACTGCTGTTTGAAGTACTTCCTTACCTGAGATGGTCTGTTTCTATATAGGTTCGGCTGAATGGCGGACGTAACCCCACAGAGGGAAGAGTGGAAGTTCTAATGGAGAATAATGGCACCCTGCGCTGGGGCACTGTGTGCAGTGAGAACTGGGGCACATTGGAAGCCATGATTGTTTGTCGCCAGCTAGGACTAGGATTTGCTAGCCATGCTTTCCAGGTAAGGACTGGATGTTACCCAAACAGCTGTCCTGTTCTGAATACTGGAGCACCAGGACCGTCTTAATAGTATCATGGGCCCCTGGGCAAAGTAATGCTCTGGGGCCCCTACAATGGAGACAGCGCAGGTAAACAGACATCAAGTAGGTAGGAGGCAGACAAGCGGAGCTACCCCTTTTGGGTGGAGCTCCGCATTAACTACATGAACAATCATTCTGTACAGCAAAGAAACAGTGGGAAAATACTACATACATAAAGTAACAAAGATGTCCTGTGCATATAATATATCTGCTACAATGATGCCTCCCCAGCACTCTGACCTCTCTACACCCCAGATACCCCCCCAGCACTCTGACCCTTCTACACCCCAGATATCCCCCCAGCACTCTGACCTCTATACACCCCAGATACCCCCCCCAGCACTCTGACCCTTCTACACCCCAGATATCCCCCCAGCACTCTGACCCCTCTACACCCCAGATATCCCCCCAGCACTCTGACCCTTCTACACCCCAGATATCCCCCCAGCACTCTGACCTCTCTACACCCCAGATATCCCCCCAGCACTCTGACCCTTCTACACCCCAGATATCCCCCCAGCACTCTGACCCCTCTACACCCCAGATATCCCCCCAGCACTCTGACCCTTCTACACCCCAGATATCCCCCCAGCACTCTGACCCCTCTACATCCCAGATATCCCCCCAGCACTCTGACCCTTCTACACCCCAGATATCCCCCCAGCACTCTGACCCCTCTACACTCCAGATATCCCCCCAGCACTCTGACCCCTGTACATCCCAGATATCCCCCCAGCACTCTGACCCCTCTACACCCCAGATATCCCCCAGCACTCTGACCCCTCTACACCCCAGATATCCCCCCACCATTCTGACCCCTCTACACCCCAGATAACCCCCCACCATTCTGACCCCTCTACACCCCAGATATCCCCCAGCACTCTGACCCTTCTATGTCCCAGATATCTCCCCAGCATTCTGACCCCTCTACACCCCAGATATCCCCCCAGCACTCTGACCTCTCTACACCCCAGATATCCCCCCAGCACTCTGACCTCTCTACACCCCAGATATCCCCCCAGCACTCTGACCTCTCTACACCCCAGATATCCCCCCCAGCACTCTGACCCTTCTACACCCCAGATATCCCCCCAGCACTCTGACCCTTCTACACCCCAGATATCCCCCCAGCACTCTGATCCCTCTACACCCTAGATATCCCCCCAGGACTCTGACCCCTCTACACTCCAGATATCCCCCCAGCACTCTGACCCCTCTACACCCCAGATATCCCCCAGCACTCTGACTCCTCTACACCCCAGATATACCCCCCAGCACTCTGATCCCTCTACACCCTAGATATCCCCCCAGGACTCTGACCCCTCTACACTCCAGATATCCCCCCAGCACTCTGACCTCTCTACACTCCAGATATCCCCCCAGCACTCTGACCCCTCTACACCCCAGATATCCCCCCACCATTCTAACCCCTCTACACCCCAGATATCCCCCCACCATTCTGACTCCTCTACACCCCAGATATCCCCCCACCATTCTGACCCCTCTACACCCCAGATATCCCCCAGCACTCTGACCCTTCTACACCCCAGATATCCCCCCAGCACTCTGATCCCTCTACACCCTAGATATCCCCCCAGGACTCTGACCCCTCTACACTCCAGATATCCCCCCAGCACTCTGACCCCTCTACACCCCAGATATCCCCCAGCACTCTGACCCCTCTACACCCCAGATATACCCCCCAGCACTCTGATCCCTCTACACCCTAGATATCCGCCCAGGACTCTGACCCCTCTACATCCCAGATATCCCACCAGCACTCTGATCCCTCTACACCCCAGATACACCACCAGCACTCTGACCCCTCTACACCCCAGATATCCCTCGCCACTCAGACTCCTCTACACCCCAGATATCCCCCAGCACTCTGACCCCTCTATGTCCCAGATATCCCCCAGCACTCTGACCCCTCTACATCTTAGATATCCCACCAGCACTCTGATCCCTCCACACCCCAGATATCCCACCAGCACTCTGACGCTCTACACCCCAGATATCCCCCCAGCACTCTTACCCCTCTACATCCTAGATATCCCCCCAGCACTCTGTCCCCTTTACATCCCAGATATCCCCCCAGCACTCTCACCATACACCATGTGACCCCACTACATCCCTGATACCCCCTACACTCTGGCCTCTCTACATCCCTGATACCTCTAGCACTATAGCCACCCAAGCTACCCCAAGTATTGCTACCCCCTATACACCCCGAATCCCCCCCTCAGCATTGTTTTCCTCAATACACCCTTGATATCCCCCAGCACCATTATTCCATCCAAGTAGTACCCCCTTTTCCAGTGGAAATACAGTGCATGTAAACTTTTGGCTATGTGCCCACCTCCAGCACTGGACTCACCTATACCAATCAAGCAGGCAGAAGGAGGGGTGGAGGAGGGAGCATACTTCTGGGCATTCCAAGCCCTTCTGTGTAAACAGTGCTGGACAGCTGGGCTCACCATGACACCATCCACAATGCTACTTCCACAGGTGGGCTCTCAGTGCTGCCGACTCAGCATCTCCCACTCCAGCTCCTACCCCGCAGCCTTCGAGTCCCGAGCATTCAAACTGCAAGGGGCGGGGTTAGAGCATTACTGGCGCTCCGGCCCCGCCCCTCCCTGCTGGCTGTGAAATAGGTATCATTCTGCAGCACGGCGCACCGCTGCCAGCCTACCTCCCCTGTGTATCTATCACTCTCAGTGCCATCATGGGGCTCCTAATTTTGGGACAACGTGGGCTCAATGACCAGCTATTTTGGGGGAAGTGCAAGGGCCCCCCATGCAGCTGGGGTCCCTGGGCAGTGCCCAGTTGTGCCCACTCATTAAGACAGCCCTGTGGAGCACCGTCAGTGTCTACTTTTTGAATATGGATATACAGCTCAGTGTGTGTAAGATTCCCTTTAAGAAAATCCTCCATCAGGTCTGGCTTGGCTGGTGACATAACAAAGCAGGATAACATGTCTTGCTCCTGAGCCTTTACAGGAATGTTCCCTGGCTTCATTCCACAGTGTGGAGAACAGACATTGTTCCATGCACAGCAGCTGTAAGCAGATCGTGTAATGTTGTGCAACATGTAGGATTAGCAATGCCAAAGCCCCTGGGGGCGGCAATTTATAATGTCTGTAATAAAATAGATGTTCTCGATCAGACCCTTTGGATTCACATAAAGAGAGATGCACATAAATATGTCAAATAGAAATTACCAGAATTTTCTTTAAAGCTTATGTTACCCCAGGTAGTACTGGATGTCTGTTCCTGTATCCCATGGATGTATGTAATAACAAAGAGCAGTGATTTGCATTCCTCCCTTAGCAACCAATCAGAACCTGGCTTGTAATTGCAGAATACATTCAACTTATAAAAGGCTGAAATCTGATTGGCTAACAGCCTATCTCTTGTACAATGAGCCTCATTTATCAAAAGCGCCAATTAAGAATGTCCTGTTATTCCCATAACAATCGACCAAATTTAAACTGTCATATTTACAGGAAGATTTGAAAATAAAAGTAACATTCTGATTGGTTACCATGGACAGCAGTTCTACAGACGAATTGAAGTAAAGTTGTATCTCAGTAAAATATCTGCTGATGCTTAAAGTTGACTCATCATTTGAAGGAATTTTAAAGTAGATCTGAACATTATCTAGATGACATTTACTATCAAACAATTGCAATTTTTCCTCATAAAATATTTATAAATTATTTTGAATTTTTCATATCTCATTGCTACTGATGCAGGCTATCTCCTGTAGCCTTTTTCAGACACTTCCTATCTACATGCACTCGCTCCAGTTTCAGTTGCACAGCACTGTGGACTATGCCTGCGCAATATGCAGTTGTCACCCAGTAGCAGGAAGTGTCTTTTTAAAAAGAAATTTTAGGTACTTATATAGCGCCATTAATTTATGCAGCGCTTTACATATCCATTGTACATTCACATCAGTCCCTACACCCTCAAGGAGCTTACAATCTAAGGTCCCTAACTCACATTCATACATACTAGGGACAATTGAGACAGGATCCAATTAACCTACCAGCATGTCTTTGGATTTTGGGAGGAAACCAGAGTACCCGGAGGAAACCCACGCAGGCACAGGGAGAACATGCAAACTCCAGGCAGGTAGTGTCGTGGTTGCGATTTGAACCAGCAACCCTCTTTACTGCTAAGTGAAAGTGCTATCCACTACACCACTGTGCCGCCCATTATGACAGGATCTGCAGGTATTCTTTTATTTATTATCCAGAATATACAAAAATGTATTTGCATTTGGTGGAGTGCGTTCCCCAACCTATAATAACAATAGCAAAATTAATGAATCTGAAAATAAAGGGAATAAACGGCACTCAAATGACTTACCAATCTGTATTATTTATTAACTTTATTACTTTATAAATAAAAATGTGGTTAAAGGAGAAGTACAACCAAAGCTTGTTTGGCTGTACTTTCCCTGTGGATCACAGGAGTGCAGTTCTTTCTCCACTCCTGTGACCCCTTTTCAGCAGACAGCGGACTGAAGCCTCCTGTCGGCTGATGCCACAGAGCCAGTTCAGGCTGGGGCAAGATCGCGACAACCCACCCACAACCCTGGACCGGCACCTGGCCCAGTACTCTCAGGTCTTAGAGCTGAGGGGAGACAGATGCAGCATCAGACCCATGCTGCATCCACCTAGGTAAGTATGATTCTGAAAAAAAAAAACATACTTATCTTTTAAGTGATTTGAGTGCACCATATTTTCTTTATTTTCAGTTTCAGTTTGTATGTTATTCTTTTATTACAATTTGCAGATTTTAAAAGATTACAAACAACTTTTGTAATAAACCACCATTCTAAACTAGCGGTTCTCCAGAGGTTTCTAGGGGTTCCTTGAGCTGTGGCTGATTGAATAACAACAAAAATATCCAGAAAAACGCATTTCAAAAAAGTTACAAATTGATTTGCATTTTAATGAGTGAAATAAGTATTTGATCCCGTATCAATTAAGATTTCTGGCTCCCAGGTTTCTTCTATACAGGTGACAAGCTGAGATTAATCTCAGCTTGTTACCTGTAGAAAAGACACCTGTCCACAGAAGCAATCAATCGGATTCCAATCTCTCCACCATGGCCAAGACCAAAGAGCTGTCCAAGGATGTCAGGGACAAGATTGTAGACCTACACAAGGCTGGAATGGGCTACAAGACCATCGCCAAGCAGCTTGGTGAGAGGGTGACAACAGTTGGTGCGACTATTCACAAGTGGAAAAAACACAAAATAAATGTCAATCTCCCTCAGTCTGGGGCTCCATGCAAGATCTCACCTCGTGGAGTTTCAATGATCATGAGAACGGTGAGGAATCAGCCCAGAACTACACAGGAGAGTCTTGTCAATGATCTCAAGTCAGCTGGGACCATAGTCACCAAGAAAACAATTGGTAACACACTATGCCGTGAAGGACTGAAATCCTGCAGCGCCCACAAGGTCCCCTTGCTCAAGAAAGCACATGTACAGGCCTGTCTGAAGTTTGTTAACGAACATCTGAATGATTCAGAGGAGAACTGGGTGTAAGTGTTGTGGTCAGAAGAGACCAAAATCCAGGATTGCTGCCTATGACCCTAAGAACACCATCCCCACTGTCAAACATGGAGGTGGAAACATTATACTTTGGGGGTGTTTCTCTGCTAAGGGGACAGGACAAATTCACCATATCAAAGGGATGATGAAGAGGGCCATGTACTATCAAAACTATCAAGTGAGAACCTCCTTCCCTCAGCCAGGGCATTGAAAATGGGTAGTGGATGGGTATTCCAGCATGACAATGACACAAAATATACGGCCAAGGCAAGAAAGGAGTGGCTCAAGAAGAAGCACATTAAGGTCCTGGAGTGACCTAGCCAGTCTCCAGACCTTAATCCCATAGAAAACGTGTGGAGGGAGCTGAAGGTTCAAGTTACCAAATGTCAACCTCGAAACCTTAATGACTAGGAAAGGATCTGCAAAGAGGAGTTGGACAAAATCCCTCCTGAGATGTGTGCAAAGCTGGTGGCCAACTGTTATTGCCAAGTACTAAGTCATGTTTTGTGAAGGGGTCAAATACTTATCTCACTCATAAAAATGCAAATAAATTTATAACTTTTTTGAAATGCGTTTTTCTGGATATTTTTGTTGTTTTTCTGTCTCTCACGGTTAAAATAAACCTACCATTAAAATTATAGACTGATCACTTCTTTGTCAGTGGGCAAACAGGGGATCAAATACTTTTTTCCCCTCACTGTATAGGGGGGGGGGGGGCATTCATCCCACTGACCACCACTGTATGGGGCATGTTTCCCACTGATCCCCAATAAACTGGTTTTAGCAGGGGTTCCCCGAGACCTAAAAATTCTTTCAAGGGTTCTTCTGGGGTAAAAAAGTTGGAAAAGGCTGACCTAACATGTTATAGCATATATGAGATTTTGGGTCTAGATATAGTTTAAACGTAAACTGTATTTAACCCGCTTTATAACTTGTTCACTTAGAGGTTATATCATATATGTTTTGTCTGCTTCATTCTACATGTTCTTCATGCCAGTTATTATAATTACCATGCAATAGCGTGCTGGCAGGACATGGAGGGACATGTAGTTTTGAAAGATGTTAGAGACCCAGAGGTCAGCTATCTGTGCCTACAGGGGTGGAAAAATCCATAGTGAACACATTGTAAACGTTGTTTGCATATGCTACGCTTATACCTAAAGGCCATGTTGTGAATGGAAAGTATGTTGCTTTGCTGGGTATGATATTTACTGTCTAGAATAGAACAGTGTGCTGTCATCTGTGCCCAGGGGTGTAACTAGGAATGTGTGTGCTCAACACAGAAACCATAAGAACCCATCTCAATGGTTTGCTCTATGCATAGAAATCTCTGACATTTTTCGTGATATTTTCCTGTTTTTTACTGTCACAACCCCATCTTGATGGTGGTCACGACTGTTTGCAATTCAACATTAATATTCAACAAAGAAGTCTGTGTGAGTTATTTACTACAGTAGTATCTCACCTAGTGGACGGATAATAAATAACTCATCTGGGCTTAATGTGTGAAAGGATAAGTTGCTCAAAGAAACCATCCAGGTGTTTGCTGTCATAGTCCAATCTGCACTAGAAAAATGACTACTGAGATCTGATTGGCTGCTCTGGGCAACACAATTGTTTTACTTTTCTCTAGGTTATATAAATTAATACAATGGAGAACCTCATCAAGCAAGAACATTTTACAATTTACATCTGCTCATTTGTCCCTG
This sequence comes from Aquarana catesbeiana, assembly GCF_042186555.1. NCBI lineage: Eukaryota > Metazoa > Chordata > Amphibia > Anura > Ranidae > Aquarana > Aquarana catesbeiana. Next base: position 607,713,049 of record NC_133326.1, on the reverse strand, counting down.
AATGCGTAGGGCCCTAAACATGAGTACCACTCATACAGCCTTCAACCCTTTCCAGCTGCAGCCTGCCTTAGACTTTGACAGGCTTCAGGCAGCAGGGTTAGATGCTCCATCTATGCCTCCAAGGAGCAATGAAATGTCAGGATGCACACACAGTCAGCAGCCAGTTGCCCCAGTGTGCAAGGGGCCTTAAAGTGACTTGGGAGACACAGCCTACAAGCTGGGGACTTATCCTATAAAACTAAAGACCAGTGTGCTCAGTGGGTCAGCCATGTTCCCTACATCATTAACAAAGAAGCCTGCACAACAGAATCATGTGACAAGAGACCTAAGTGCCTTGCAGAAACCCAAATGAGAAGTTTGCTGTATCTGGCTGCATTGAGTACGAGAGGAGGTGTTCACTAATCTTTACTTTCTGTCCTAGGGTGACATTACTCGTCCATTATACAGTATGGGGAGCATTGTCACCAGGGACAGGTAGTGTGTTACTGGCAGGATTTAGGTGGAAACATTAAGTAAAAAAGCCTAAAAAGAGAAATCTAATGAGTCCAACACATCTTAGTCCGTTGGGATCAGTATTGAGTTGGCCAACCCTTTACAGCTATAACAGCTTCAACTCTTCTGGGAAGGCTGTCCACGAGGTTTAGGAGCGTGTCTATGGGAATGTTTGACCATTCTTCTAGAAGGGCATTTGTGAGGTCAGACACTGATGTGGATGATAAGGCCTGCTCTAATTCATCCCAAAGGTGTTTTATCAGGTTGAGGTCAGGACTCTGTGCAGGCCAGTCAAGTTCCTCCACCCCAAACTCGCTCAGCCATGTCTTTATGGACCTTTATGCACTGGTCCAAATCATTTGGTGGAGGGGGATTATGGTGTGGGCTTTGTTTTTCAACCGTTGGGCTTGGCCCCTTAGTTCCAGTGAAGGGAACTCTTAAGGCGTCAGCACACAGCAGACATTTTGAACAATTTCATGCTCCCAACTTTGTGGGAATAGTTTTTCCTCTTCCAACATGACTGCACACCAGTGCACATAGCAAGGTCCATAAAGACATGACTGAACGAGTTTGGGGTGGAGGAACTTGACTGGCCTGCACAGAGTACTGACCCCAATCTGATAGAACACCTTTGGGATGAATTTGAACGGAGACTGCGAGTCAGGCCTTCTCATCCAACATCAGCGCCTGAGCTCACAAATGCACTTCTGGAAGAATGGTCAAACATTCCCATAGATACACTCCTAAACTTTGTGGACAGTCTTACCAGAAGAGTTGAAGCCATTATAGATCCAAAGGGTGGGCCAACTCAATATTGAACCCTATGGACTAAGACTGGGATGCCATTAAAGTTCATGTGTGAGTAAAGGCAGGCGTCCCAATACGTTTGACAGTATAGTATATTTTACATCATTGGTTTTGGATTGAGATGTGCTTTAAGCATGCATGCTGTGTTTTCTGGATAGTTTTTGCTGTTCACTGAATATTAGTTATTAGAGTTGCCCTTTAATGTTGTGCTGTATATAGCAGCAATAAGCCAGCTGTTGATTTATTTATTTTTTTGTAGTGTCAATGATTTTGGTATTCCCAGAGCATTGAGAATTGTCTTCCTTCCACAGGAAACCTGGTACTGGCAGGGTGATGTCACGGCTGATGATGTCATTATGAGTGGAGTGAAGTGCTCAGGCACAGAGATGTCCCTATCACACTGCAGACATGACGGGCCCCACATCAACTGCCCCAAAGGAGGAGGACGATTCGCTGCCGGAGTGTCTTGTGCAGAGAGTGAGTTCTTTATACCCCATATCAAGGTTTATTACAGTATTCAGCGCTGTTCATACCAGGAGTAAGGATGGGCGAACGGTTTGGCCCGAGCATAAGTTCGGGCCGAACTGTGGTTGTTCGGATGTTCTGCGAACACCGAACAATATGCGGTGTTGGGGGGAAATTCAGAACACCGTTAAAGTCTATGGGACACTAACATGAAAAATCAAAAGTGTTAATTTTAAAGGCTTATATGCAAGTTATTGTCATAAAAAGTGTTTGGGGACCTGGGTCCTATGCCAGGGGACATGTATCAATGCAAAAGGGGCAAGGGTTGTGGGGATGAGGCCCTTGTCCCCATCAACATGGGAACAAGGTGCTTTGGAGGGCTTCCCCAAAGCACCCTCCCCATGTTGAGGGCATGTGGCCTGGTACGGCGCTCTCTCGTCCCCCCCTCTTTTCCTGCGGCCTGGTATGGATTTTGGGGGGGACCCCTACGCCATTTAAAAAAAAAAATTGGCGCAGGGTTCCCCTTAATTTCCATATCAGACCTGAAGGGCCTGGTAATGGACTGGGGGGGGACCCCATGCTCTTTTTTTCAATTAGTTTTATCTATATTGCCGAGACCCTACAATTCATTAGAGCCGCGATCAGTTTTAAATGACTTTTTTTCCTTTAGAAATGTCATTTTTCTGTGGTAATGTTCTAAACACGGGGAAAATGCGCCACTTTACAGGCATACTATAGACACCTCCCAGGCACGATATTAAAAGGAATATTTCATTTTTATTGTTTCACTTTAAGCATTAAAAAAATCACTGCCCCCCAAAAAATGGCCGTTTTTAAAAAAAAAATTTGCATTGATACATGTCCCCTGGGGCAGGACCCCAAACACTTTTTATGACAATAACTTGCATATAAGCCTTTAATATTATCACTTTTGATTATTCATGTTCATGTCCCATAGACTAACAGTGTTTGTGTGTTCTGCCAAATTTTTTGCCTGTTCGGTATGTTCTGGTGCGAACCGAGCCGGGGGGTGTTCGGCCCATCCCTAACCAGGAGTGAGAATTATCAAGATTCTGTCCTCACTTCCTGCCCCTGTCACTTACACACTTTTCCCCCTACTTGCAGGAGCTGATGAGGAGGCACCTAAAGTGATGATGCAGCTTTTCCAAATGATATATTTTCAATAAGGAAAAGTACATGTTTATTTCCATAAATATAAAAATATGTCTGTAAATTCCACTTACAGTTACTGCCTAAACATGGTCCATGGCTACCCAGGTGCATTGTTAATGTTTGACATTGTTAGAGACTGTAATCTAGTATTTTCAATCAGACTTTATCTGAAATCATGTGTAAAAAAAATAATGTATGATATATATATATATATATATATATATATATATATATATATATATATATATAAAATGTTTTATGCTCAACAAAAACATTACAAAAGCTATATGTCCTATTTTACATAATATATAATAATTAAAGCAGATCTGAATTTGTCTGTTTAGTTATTATGAAGAGGGGGTTGTCTTGAAAACATTTTTACGGTATATGGAGGTACAGGTAGTTATGGGGCACATGTTGGGGGTGTTTGAGATAAGCTGACCCTCCACCTACTTGGTAGGCATTGGCTTTTATAAGGGGATACATAAATTCATAAATCTGAAAAACCCTAACACATTGAATTAATTGTAAAAACTTCTCTGAGCTGCCTTGCAGTACTGCTCACCCCGGGGACTTGACTAGATTGCCCTAATGGTAAATAGAGCCCAGTTCCCTTCTCACAGATTAGTTATATCTCATGATGTTTCTTTGTATTAAAGGAGCCCAATAATGTATATCTGATTCTCTTTCTCCCTGGCAGCTGCCTCTGATCTTGTCCTCAATGCTCCTCTGGTTGAGCAGACCACATACTTGGAGGACAGACCCATGTTTATGCTTCAATGTGCCCATGAAGAGCGTTGCCTGGCCTCCTCAGCTGACCGTGCCAGCTTTACGACTGGATACCGTCGCCTTCTACGGTTCAGCTCCCAGATACATAACAATGGACAAGCTGACTTTCGACCTAAGACAGGGCGCCATGCCTGGGTATGGCACGAATGCCACCGGTAAGTCATTAGCCAAATCCCACAATAGCACTAATGCACTGTATTAATAAAGGGAGTATTGGTGACAAAAGTGGTCTATGTATCAGAATCCCTAATCACTTTTATGGTGGTTATACATGTAAGGATTAGTCATTCTTTGTTGTAAGTATGACCACCCTTAGAGTGATGAGAGTAGAAGAGCATTTTAATCACAACCTCATCACTTGTTATACCCTACCATCCTTAAAGTACCCTTTACCACCACCACCACCACATGGAACTAATTGCCATATTGGTTTTAAAAAATCCCAATCTAAAGACTTTTTTTTTTTACATACCTAAATCTGTGGTCACACGACACTTCAGATACTGAGTCTTCTCTCTTCAAGACTGCAATGTGGAAGAGTCCTTCTTTATTTGCCTATGTTGCACATTGGTTGGTCATTGGCAGGGTCCTCAGTCTCCAAGAGACTGCAGTGGTGTGATGTTGTTATGATAAGAGGACTAGTCATCAGCCTACACAAACATGCACATTGCTGGATCGCTGGTCTCCACTTCAAATTGAGGCACCTGTGACAGATGCATGAAGGCGGAATGGTTGGAAGGAAGGATTTAACTTTGTCCAGAGATGTACTTTAAAGTGAACCTACATAGGTAAAGCAAAGGTTCGCTTAAAAAAAAAAAAAACTACCCTGACAGCTTCTTTTTAAAGTGTGTACTACATGCCCTAAAATATAAAATGGACATTTAAAGATTGCCTTTATGGTCACATACCTTGTATTTATTTTAGAGCTCCCTGGGCGTTGTAGTATCTAGGAGTTAACAAGTCACATGCCTATGAGTGTTATCAAATTTAGGCGTACATACACCTTAGGTTTGTTGCGTTAAGTTTAAATGGTTCTACACTTTTTTTCTTCTTCTTGTTATTTGGATGTCTTACATGAATGGTCGAGAACTTGGCCAAGGGGCAGTCAGCTCAGGTGACTTAATAAAAGAGGATGTTTACAGTTTTGCCCCCTTCCCTTCTGCATGCCTTGGCACAAGTCAGGCATTCGCTTAGATGCAGCCAAACACTTCCCTGCAATCATCCTCAGAAATGAGCAATTATACTTCAGTGTATTTTCACATCCAAAACTAGTCCCGGCCAGATGGGGGTGGGGGGAGGCATGCTCAGCCAGTCACTTTTATCTTCACATGCTCTAGGCATGGAAATGTTTTCTTGACAGTATCCAACCCCCCCAGCACACAGATTAGGTTATGTCCGCCATTTGTATGTCTCCTTGTAGTTCTGGTGTCACAGTTTATAGGGAAACTATAGTCTTTTTATATATACTATACTATTGAAGAGATTAGCTTAAATCAAATATGTATAGTAGTTTTTTGTTTTTGTGGGCAACCACTATAGTGAAGACAAAAAAAACCGCATGAAGTACATCTCTGCAATATAAGCACCATTCCCCATATTTTATACCTCTTGAAAGATAAGTGCACCTTTTGGGAAAAAAATATTAAATGCACATATTTTTGCAAGAAAAAAAATGTGTATTTTATTATTTTTTTCCCTAAGGAGCCTGGAAAGCATGCACCCCTGATCAGTGGATCAGGGGTGCAATGTCAGTCTCCTGCAGACAAGCCCTGCAGCTTTCAGCCTGTACCTGCATACGGGCTGACTGCTGAAAAATGGTCCCCAAGATACAGGGGAGAAAAGAGGCTATGTCTGTGACAAAGAATGTATGTTGTTGGGTACAAAAAGATTACATTTATTAGTATCAAAAAGATGTATAATTCCTTTAAAAGAATTTCCCTGGAGTACAGGTTCCCCCAACAGCGAAATACAAAGAACCACTTAGAGATTGCATGTCTAGCATGCTAACATTTAACAAAAAAACAAATACAACATAAAACATAAAATTGCAAAAATTGTCCTGACGCTAAGTATTCTGACACACGGAGTACTGCCATGGCTATACACCATTTGAATTTACCAAGAAGATCTACCTAGGTAGTTATCCTGTGTGTCAGCCCCTTGGAGGCTCAAGCTGGCTGACTGTTTACAAGCTGCAGGGCTTGTGAATGAACAACAGGGCCACTCATCAGGGACCTCGCAATCCATTCAAAACTACAAGCCGTCAGCTGTAATGTCTGACGGTGGTTCGTGCATTCACAGGAAACTGTGAATGAATGATGCGGCCATGTGGGTGGAGCCCCACACAGCCTCGTAATTTTCAGACAGGTACAGTGGGCAAGGGGAGAAGACCCCTTGCTCCCTGTCACAGGGAGAAGGGGAGAGGTTTCAGCTGCTTGAACATGTTACATGTTCCACCCTAAACACTGGTGGAACATGTAACATGTTACAAAAGCTGAATTTATCCTTTAAAGACTCTACAATTACAGAAAATGACTTGTTGATCTGCCAGAAATGCACTCAGCTTTTAAAGTCCTGTTGTGGACTGACGGCACAGAATTCTTGTAGACTGGGTGGTGTCATCCCTGCCCAGTTTTCTTTTGCTAAACTGCTCAAACCCTCCCCTCCTCTTCATCTCTGCAACATAAAGACTAATTCATCTGTAGTCCCAAGATAACATCTAAGAGGGCTGATTAGTCTCATTGAAATAACTCAGGAAATGTGCAGGGGACACAGGACAGCTCTGAATTCCTAACAGGATCAACACATATTTTTTTCTCCTTATTGAACAGATATAACAAAACATTACCTTATTTAACAGACCAAAAGGGATATGAGGAAACAAGAGAAGTTTGTTTTTGGGATTACGTACACTTTAACTTTACAAGGCAGTTGAACGTGCCAGCACAATGCGGCTACTTTCAATTAGAAGCATTGGCTGGCTTCATAAACAGCGACATCCTCTTTGGGAAAACAATCCAAAATCTGCACAAGCAAAGAGCATTACCAACTCAGCTTGTGCCCATTTTTTTGTCATTTTAAAAGCAGCAGAGACATTTTGGAGCATATAACAACCCCTTCATCAGGCAGACTGTCTGATGAAGAGACTGTTATGTACTCCAAAATGTTGCCGCTATTTTTACTTTTGTGATAAATAAATGGCTCTAAACTGAGCTGGTGATGTGCTGTGACCTATATATCCCTTTGGCACCTCTGACTGTTAGGACATCACATGCCTGCGTAAGAATAATGGAAAATGATTTCAATATGATTATTTTGAGGTTTCACTTTTAAATTAATAATGCTGCTTTAAAAAGGTGAAGTTACATTTAAAACGTATTTGATTACATATGAACCTGGTGCTAAAAGTCTCCCTGGCATCTTTCCCTTCTTCCTTCCTGCTGCCATGAAGCCAGCTGTTCCTCACTATTAATGTTATTTACTGCTGATCAAATTTAGATTTTCTAGGCTAAAAGTAGAACTAATAAACACATAGAAGTGAAAACAAGCAGCAAATATAGCACAGAGTCGCTGCCAGTCCAAGAAGCCGAGCACACCGCACCTCCTAATTATACATGCCAGGGACAGAGTGCCAGGCTAGAGTCGAGGAATGCAGAATGAGAAGAAAGACATGCCTGTTTCTTGGCATTTGGATTGGGAACTGGGTGGGGTGGCTACATAGCTTTGGTTAAATCAAAGTGAAGCCACGGCCCTGGAGCTGGGGGAGTTGGGGGGTGGAGTCTTTGTGATCAGGCCTGGAAAACATGGTGGGGTAGTTAACCTGGGATAGGAAGGCACGTACAAGATATTGGATGGAGGGGAAATGGGTTCAGCTGGGGATCATGCGAAGTTATGTGCAGGTGTTAGTGCTGGAAGGTATCTAGCAGCTGATAAGAATCTTAGCAATATTTTCTTCTCTTAAAAGCTTGTTTGATCCTAACAGGAAGAAAGCCAAGAATTAATGAAGGCTCCCCCAAAAATACAAGCTTTACCTAAACTTGCTGTGTCTATAACCTTTCATCTGGGCCTACTTTTTGTTTTTACATGTACAGGTTATGAATACGGTAGTCTGTATCAGTTTTGCCTACGAAAGCCTTTCGTCCAGCACTGGGCTCTTGTAAATACTATTTGTATAAAATAAACAAAGCGGTTGAGACCTGGGCCATATAGTGTAGATGCTGTCAGCAAGCATGTAGTTCCCGGGGGGCCACAGACGTGGCCCTAATTCAAGAATGCTTTATTCTTGCTCCTCATTGCTCCAACAGAACCATTATTATGATATGATTAGTTGTTAGCTAGTAAAATGTTTTTCTTTACAAGTTTGGTAGGTTTGATTTAGAACAAGGAAACATTGAACATTTTAGCTATTAATTCAAGCTGGTACTGTTAATTAAAGCTATTTTGGCGGAAAAAAAAAAAACACAACTGCTAAATGGTTCTTTTTGCCCTGAAGGAAGTTTTGTGCAATACATACTTTTATATCTGTTTATAAAAAATTGATATATTGTCATATGGGGGCCCAAGATCATCAGCAGCTGTTTGTAAAAGTATAACTGGCTCACCACCAAATTCTTGGTCCCTGCCATACTGGGGTAGGGCTCCTCCTTTAATAAAACTTGAGTCTCTCTCTCCACTTTACTTCCTTGACACAAATACTGATTTCCCTCTGCTGCCTTTCAAGCCTCCCTTGCCTGGGGCTTAACCTCTTTGGGCCTGGTGGCCAGGGAGGTTCTTCCCACCCAAACCTCTTGGAACCTCAGAAATTCTGATTCCCTAATATGGACCTCTCAAACTAGGAAAAACTGGGAATCAGTCCTCTCTCTAACCAAACTCCCCCAGAATACCTCACCCTGCATGGGTGAGAACCCTGAGTATAGCAATGTCTCCAAAACTTTCCCCCTTAAAGGGGCCACAACTCAAATATTGGTGCAATATACCTGTTGTTCAGGACACACTCCCAGTGTGCTGTACAATATATACATACATAGTGGCCAGAAAACTAGAATCCCTGTCTATGGAGAAGAGGTGAGCCGGCTTTTACCATTTGCATACAGTGAGTGAAAAAAGTATTTGACCCCCTGCTGATTTTGTACGTTTGCTCACTGATAAAGAAATGATCAGTCTATAATTTTAATGGTAGGTTTATTTTAACAGTGAGAGATAGAATAACAACAAAAATATCCAGAAAAACACATTTCAAAAAAGTTATAAATTGATTTGCATTTTAATGAGTGAAATAAAACATGACTTAGTACTTGTTGGCAAAATTCTTGTTGGCAATCACAGAGGTCAGACGTTTCTTGTAGTTCACCACCAGGTTTGCACACATCTCAGGAGGGATTTTGTCCCACTCCTCTTTGCAGATCCTCTCCAAGTCATTAAGGTTTCGAGGCTGATGTTTGGTAACTCGAACCTTCAGCTCCCTCCACATATTTTCTATGAGATTAAGGTCTGGAGACTGGCTAGGCCACTCCAGGACCTTAGTGTGCTTCTTCTTGAGCCACCCCTTTGTTGCCTTGGCCATGTGTTTTGGGTCATTATCATGCTGGACCCATTTTTAGGTTCTCATCCAAGATTTGACAGTACATGGCCCCGTCCATTGTCCATATGATGCGGTAAAGTTGTCCTGTCCCCTTAGCAGAAAAATACCCCAAAGCATAATGTTTCCACCTCCATGTTTGATGGTGGGGTGGGGATGGTGTTCTTGGGGTCATAGGCAGCATTCCTCCTCCTCCAAACACGGCGAGTTAAATTAATGCCAAAGTGCTTGATTTTGGTCTCATCTGACCACAACACTTTCACCCAGTTCTCCTCTGAATCATTCAGATGTTCATTAGCAAACTTCAGACGGGCCTGTACATGTAGGGTGGGCAGGGGGACTTTGCGGGTGCTGCAGGATTTCAGTCCTTTACGGCGTAGTGTGTTACCAATTGTTTTCTTGGTGACTATGGTCCCAGCTGCCTTGAGATCATTGACAAGATTCTCCCGTGTAGTTCTGGGCTGATTGCTCACCGTTCTCATGATCATTGAAGCTCCACGAGGTGAGAGCTTGCATGGAGCCCCGAGGACCGAGGAAGATTGACAGTTATTTTATGTTTGTTCCATTTGCGAACAATCGCACCAACTGTTGTCACCCTCTCACCAATCTGCTTGATGATGGACTTGTAGCCCATTTCAGCTTTGTGTAGGTCTACAGTCTTGTCCCTGACATCCTTGGACAGCTCTTTGGTCTTGGCCATGGTGGAGAGATTGGAATCTGATTGCTTCTGTGGACAGGTGTCTTTTATACAGGTAACAAGTTGAGATTAGGAACACTCTCTTTAGGAGAGTGCTCCTAATCTCAGCTAGTTACCTGTATAGAAGACACCTGGAAGCCAGAAATCTTGCTGCTTGATAGGGGATCAAATACTTATTTCACTCATTAAAATGAAAATCAATTTATAACTTTTTTGAAAATGTGTTTTTATGGATATTTTTGTTGTTATTTTGTCTCTCACTGTTAAAATAAACCTACCATTAAAATTATAGGCCGATCATTCATTTGTCAGTGGGCAAAGGTACAAAATCGGCAGGTGATCAAATAATTTTTTCCCTCCCAGTACATGTAATTCTATATAAAGAGACATGAATCAGCAACTCCCTTTCCACACATACTTTGCATTGGAACATATTAGTGGGAATGGGCTTAATGTTTACGTTCCAGCCCTTAAAAAAGGCAAGCTTATCCAGTACAGGAAAGTATGTTTTGCACATCAGGTTGTAGAATTTTGGGGATTTTTGATGGCAGCGATTTCAAAGACAAACAGTTGAAAAGATTTGTGAATTTTCTCACACAACAAGGCAATGGAAACAAGAACAATGCAATGGATTTCATACTGATTCAAAAATTCCCATTCAGCCAGGATCTTATGGTGAATCTAGTTCATTGTTTCTGTTTGTGCTGCCTCAGTCTGCAACAAAATTGATCATCTAATTGAGATAAAGTCCATGGTGAAGGAACGAGGGAGATATTACTTGACGTGGACCTGGGAAGAGATTTTCCAGTCCACAATACATCAAATACCATACAGTGCGCTAGTAGCAATAGTAAAACATAAAGTGTGTTGCACTCTTGAGCACATGGGATGTACAAACAAGCAGAGCAAACCTCCTAAAATATTTACCTTGGGCTGCGATATGAAAATGTCAGCTGGTCTAATTGCAACACCCTTGAGTACTACTACCTCATCTTGAGTATGCCGTCCCTTCTGGGCACCAGTCCTCAAGAAGGATGTGCTGGAACTGGAGAGAGTCCAGAGAAGGGCAACAAAGCTAATAAAGGGACTAGAGGACCTCAGCTATGAGGAAAGACTACAAGCATTAAACGTATTCTCTCTGCAGAAGAGGTGCTTGAGAGAAGATATGATAGCGATATACAAATACCTTACTGGTGACCCTAGCATAGGGAAAAAACATTTCAGTGGGAGGGAGTTTTAAAAAGGCACGCGGCCATTCATTGAAATTGGAAGAGAGGCGGTTTAACCTTAAACTGCGTAGAGGGTTCTTTACTGTCAGAGCAGTAAGGATGTGGAATTCCCTTCCACAAGTAGTGGTATCAGCAGGGAGCGTCAATAGTTTAAAAAACCTTTTAGATGGGCATCTTAACAATTGCAACAAACAGGGATATGGAATTTACTATTATATAAACTCACATACACACCACAGGTTGAACTGGATGGGCTGGTGTCTTATTTAACCTTACCAATTATGTAACTACTGTCTATAAAACTTTTTTTTGTTTTAACTTGTGCTAACAGTTACATTTTCAGGACAAGCTTTTAGGGGACTACCCTAGTCTGATAAATCTGTGGGATGAACTTGAAAGTAGAAGCTTTCTTTGGGCCATTGTAGGATGTACAGATATCTGTGTGGTCAGTATTAATGCTGGGATATTACAGGGTCCTTGTAGAGTTATCAGTCGGTTTTCATGTTTTCACCTGACTTTTTTGGAGAAAGAACCGAGGTTTGTATTATAGTAATTAGCCTCCAGTAGACTGCAGCTTGTGCAGAGATTTGTAGCTCCTTGGTAGCTGAAGACTGTTGGATTTCTCATCTCCCCTTGTCATGGGGCTGCACATCGCTTTAATACAGGAGATATTAGTGGTGCACTCCCTGTGCTCAGGCTCAGGGACACAGACATTTCAGAGTATTGTGGATCTATAGGCAATACCTGTGATTTAGCTGTTCAATGACTGTAATTATTTTTCCTTGAAGTGGAAAAAAAATACAGGGCACTTTCATAATGCAGTCTGATCAGTAGGCACCCATCCAACTGGTGAAGGATGAGCAATCCTAGCACGCCCCACTAGCAACAGCTTTACTGATATTTTATTCAGTATAAAAGGTATGTTTTAAACCTCAACTATCTGCTCACTGAAGCAGCATTATCATTTCTCAGTATGATCTAAACAGTAATGGAGGCCATAAGTAAAAATTGTATCTATTAAAAAATAAAAGTGTTAATGTTAAACTGCATTCCCTATGTCATGGTCATGGGACTGTATTCAAAGGGAGCGGGGGTTTTTTGATGAGGGGGACTAAAATAGTGACACCAGAGGCTCAGGAAAAGGGGAGAGCAGGGATCAGAATGCCTACATGTTTGGCAAGGGTGTGCTTGAGGCTCAGAATCTAAAGAGCATCTGGTATTCACCAGAGCACCCTACAAAGGTTGATGCAGTTTGCTGCAGGACAATTCCCAGGTTGCAGCCCTCAAACCCACCTGTGCAGGCTACAGCTGACCAGACACTGTGAAGATCTGGGATAACTGGGATGTACTAGAGCAGGAGCAAAAGAACTTCATATAAGGGACCTTAAGATGGATATTCCTCTTAGCCAACCAGATATTGTCCCCAAAATTAGGAAGTAGTGCCTTCTGATGATTTACAGTAGGTCAGCATTTTTTTGTGCCTAACAGCAGATTGGTAAAGTTGGTTTTGGGATTGCATCCTATATGCCAAGGCAGTTTTTTAAGCTGAACACTTGACAGAAAAAGATGTAAAAAAACACTGCAATGGTTAAGCCAGGTACACACCGCAAGTTTATTTTTTAGTTCAACCCAGCAGGTTGATCAGCTCCAGTGGGAACCGCTGTACTAACCATGCGAGGTTAATTCAGCGATCTCCCCTCCGCTGAGCAGTTGTGTTCTGACAGGGGGACGGCCCCCACCCACCAGAACTCTACGATCAGCGCTCTCTGTCATTGGCTAAGCGTGCTGATCAGGAGACGGTCGGCTGCTGGTTTATCAGCATGCATGTCTGACAGAAGCCGCCCGGATTTTGTTGGGGAGACCGACATACACGCGGGCCAGATGTCGTCTGGTTATTTTTTCGGGCCATGTGTATGGGGCTTTAGACACTTCAGGGTTGATCCCGTCACAATTAGTTAGATTTGTTAGAGCTAGGGTGTAGCACATAAATGGGACCCCCCCCCCCTTTTTGGGGGGGGGGGTTGAAAAGGAAATGATAAAGTACACAAGTAGATGAGGGTTTAAGTTTATGGAAACGAATAGAAGGAATTCCTTAAGATTATCACACATACAATAGGGGTGGTAGGATAGATTACACAAGGAGGTTTCAATAATCATTTAAATGGTAAGTTGTGAAGACTCTTTCAGATATTGTGAGAGTCAAAAATATATGGTATATTTATAAAATAGGAAAGTTATAAGGGTTTTAGAGAGTATATATATTTATAAGTAGATTATTGTTTATAAATATTTAAGTATTTACTGTATGTATGTATGTAATTTCTAACTATCAAGATAACTGGAGACAAGCGTTTTTGTTTAACAAACTGTATGTATGTGTTGTGTAAAAGGGAAAAAAAATGAAAAGTTTATTAAAGATTATCTGAATAAAGATTTAAAAAAAAAAGCAAGGGATCTATTGGTGGTCAAGTCTGAGTTCTCCATAGATTTATCCAAACTTTTTGGTAATTATAAGATTAAGATTCAATTTCCTGCCAGGATACAGTTTTTCATGCTGTCCCTATCTGTAGCTGAGCCTCCTTCTTGGCCTGTATAATTTTCCTGCATGTTAGTGGGTGGAAAACTCAAGTAGTGCAAACTCTTTTTCCTTTATCAGCTTACACAACTTACTTAACATAATGCTGACTGCATTAAATTATCACTGCAGAATACAGTAAAGTTTAGGAATAGTTCATGCCAAGGTGGTTTGGACATTTCTATATAAATTTAAAACAAGTTGGTGTAGGCTGGACATCCATTAAGGTTTGTGGCTTGCTTTGGACCGCATATCAATTGCTTCCAGTCTGTGGGTAATGTTAATTGCCTGTGGATAATACCAATTAGTAGCGCACACATTTGCATCTGGAAAACAGATCACGATTTCTGCTTTTTATTCAGGTGGCACGAGCTTCATCTTTTCCATATTGTAAGGCGCTGTCTTTTATCTGTGACCGATTATCGAGCAAAGTTCTACTTTAGAGTGAGAGCAGAACTGAAGCCAAGTAGAAATCAGCAACCGTTTTAATCAAATGCCTCCAGCTTACAAGGCTAGAACAGTTTCATGCTGTACAATGTGGTTTGCTGGAAGGCCTATGGGCAATACATCCAATATAATGCTGAGGAATGTTCCTCTACCCAACATGGATATATCATGGGAGAACAAAACTGAGGGACAAATGTAAATGAGATAACGCCCCACCAACTGTTGTCTAAAAGTATATAACCTGGCACTCAGAGAAGAATTTATGGGAGAGTAAGGCAATTTTCAGAATGATGATGTACAGTAAAGGAAACAATGGTTATTAATCATTTGTGAGTCCCAAATAAACTTCAAGGATAAAGTTAGAAATGGAAAGCAAAAATATTCCATCCTTTGACTTAGGAACAAAAAAGAAAATCAGTCAGGGGCCAGTTCACTCTAAAGTAATATTTCAGTTATAGGAGAGTGCTTGGGGCTTAAGCATCCACTACCTACCTTCAGTGGTGAGCTGGACACCATAGTTCCTGGCTATGTTTCTACTCACCTTGGAGAGTCTCTCCTTCAAAAATAGGTGTATCCGTCTCTTCCAGTAAGTTATCCATAGTATAATATGAACCCCAAAGGGAGAGAACTTGCTACACAAGAACAGAGATTTTACACCTGAAGTTCCTGAGTGTTATAAAGCTGGCCATTCATTAGGAGAATTTCTTTTGAAAATTTTAATATCATTAAGAAACCTGTTAATATGTCTTTGATTCCATTCAAATAGCAGGTCTGGAGGAAATTTTAAGGGCACAAAAATAAGGTAGTACTGAGTATTACCAAAAGGGCGGACTTTAAAGGCTAAGAACCAATGGAGAGAAAAAATCTATTGAAAACAATCAATTTTATTGAAATGTACATTTACATAGAATAATTAGAAAAAGGGTAAAAACATAGCATATGTGCATGTGTGTTTATGTGCAGTGAGCCCTTGTGCGTCTACGCGTTTTGCCGTTAGGCTTCTTCAGGACACGACCAAGAGACTAAACAGATAAGAGAATGTGTTTCTCTATCTTAGTTTGAGATACAATATCATAATAACCCACGATAAGATGAACGGTAAATTTGGGAGCTATGAGTAGATCAACGATAGCTGAGTCTAAAAGCAGGGGCATCTGAAAATTTATAGTCCTGGTCTAAAGGAAGCAGGAGGGGCCAGAAGGCGTCCACCGTATACGGATCCTTAATTGGGCTTGAGCAGCGCAGATGGCCACATAGAGCCCGGCAGCATATAGCTGTTTAACCAGGATTTCAGTAGAGAAACAAAAAACGTGCCCCTGGGAGACAGCAGTCCACTGCACGCGGAAATTTTAAGGGCATTTTAACAAAATGAATTGATAGCAAGAAGGAATGTTCTGACAAACAATGTTTCTACGAAAATCTAATCTGGCCAGCTTTAGAAGCCACTAGGTGATTTAATTCTTCAGCATCTACCATTAAAACTGCTTTATCCCTTTTGGGTACACTGATCCTTTGCTGGTTTATAAAATGTAGAAAGCAATTGATATAACAAATGCTCAGCAGGAAATCATGAAAGTCAATCCTTTACTCCCCTATAGTCCGAGAAATCACAAGACATTTCCCAGCTGCCTCAGAACTAGGCACGGGGGGGGTACCCTATATAAAGCTCTAAAGGGTGCGTGATGCTCTCTAACAGCCGTTATTTGTGAGATGCAACATTGGGTTTCCATATGTACTGCATTACTGCACAAGAATGCTTTTTGTTAATGTGTTTTAACATAATTCCTACAAGAAAGATCCAGTTTTTATGGGATCCTGATGTGTTTGTGTTACCAGTAAAGTTATTTCAGATGCTCTTGAAATAGCTTACGGGGTGACTGAAATTATCACTTTTGAGGTAAACTGCTAAAAGAAAATATAAGAGAAATAAGCAGGCTTTTAACAAATAGACAATGTACCACACATTGTGTGATGTACATATGGAAAATCACTGTTGCGTCTCACAATTAACTGCTGTTAGAGAGCATTTTTCTCCTTTCCCGGTGCCTCTGGTCCCTAAAAAGTGCAGATACCACAACATAATTAAAGGATAAGTCCACCCTAACACTAAAATCTCTACATCTACAGACACCCACGATCTAACACTAACTTATCTAGCCCTGCAAAGAAGAAATCAGTATAAATACCTTTTTTGAAGCCGATCTGGTCCGGTCTCCAGCGGTGGTAGTTCTAGTTCTGCAGACCACACAGCCGACAATGGCTGTGAAATGTATGGGGAATGACATCACCCATAGACTTACTATGGGGCTTCCGTTGTTGGCTGTGTCCTCTGCACCCTCCTCGACAGTGAACCCACGGCTCACAGCTCAGCGTGGAATCGGGTCGGATCGGCTTCAAAAAAGGTATTTATATTGATTTCTTCTTTACAGGGTTAGATAGGTTAGTGTTAGATCATGGATGTCTGTAGATGTAGAGATTTTAATGTTAAGGTGGACTTATCCTTTAACTTTATATAGTTGCACAGGGTCCTAATTCCCCAAGATCTTAAGAGGTTAGCATTTCCACCTGGCAGCACTAGGGTCGTCGGTTCGAATCCCAACCATGGCACTACCTGCCTGGAGTTTGCATGTTCTCCCTGTGTGCATAGGTTTTGTCTGGGTATTCAGGTTTCCTCCCATACATCAAGAACATGCTGGTAGGTTAATTGGCTCTAGTATGTGTATGTATGAATGTGAGTTAGGACCCTTAGATTTTAAGCTCCTTGAGGCCAGGGACTGATGTCAATATAAATTGATGGCGATATAAATACCTGTAATAAATAAAATAAAGATCCAGAGTGCAGTGCAAAGTGCAGAGTGACAACGGGGTGCCTTATTATTATGCCACCACCCTTGCATGGTCTACTCAACAGTAAAGCATAGTTCTGGTCAGATGAGGAAATCAGAGTAGCAACATAGGAGTGTGTGATGAGATAGGTAACCACTGAACACCAATGCAAAGATGAAGCGATTGCTTTATGAGTTCAGAGTTGCTGATTAATGAACAGAGATTTCTTGGAATGTGGTTGACAGAATAAAATGTGCTGGATGCATTGCCAACGAATATTGGGCTGCTAATCTTCTAAAATGAGTTTCTACATTATCTAAATCAGTGTTTCTTAATTAAAAAAAAACTTAAATGTTACTTATCAATAGGAGACCAATCAGAAGCCCCCCTTCATATTAGAGGTCCCCCCATCTCATTAGAGTCTGTTTGAGGGAGGAGGGAAAGGTGTCGGTGGAGACGGAGAGATTGAAGATGTGAGTTAGAGAATAGTAGTAGTGGGACCGTAGTAGTTCAGAGGGGACAGGGTCCAGGAGGCATTTGCTGAGGTGGGCCTCAGAAAATAGCAAATTCAACAGAGTTAAAGGAAGAAGGTATTGAGTGTAGTAGTAGACCTGGACCCTGTCCTCTCTCAACTAGTACAATCCCCCCCTTGCTCTGTTCTACCTTCTCAAACTCACATCTTCAATCTCTTCCTCTCCACCCCCCCCCCTTTAAATAGGATCTAATGAGATGGGGGGGGGGGAGCTGGACTGTGGAGATCTCATCATAAATTGTATCGATCTTGTTTTTGAATTGATTGGAAATCTCCTGGGCAAGTGAGTAGGTTAGTGGATGGAGACAGTAGGGGGCAAATAAGAGAGTTTAGGGAAGAAAAAAAAGTTGATAAGGGATGGATGAGAGGTTTTTGATGAGAGTGACGAAGTAGGTTTGTTTAGCAGCTCGGAGGCACGAGTTGTACTTTAGAAAGGCAGATTTGTATACGGTGTGGATATGGTGAAGTCCTGCATGGATGTAGTTTTACATCACAACTGATCAGCAGTACACCTGTGTCTCTTGAGACTTCCAGTGTTGTCTGTTTGCCAGGGTTGTAGCGGGTGCCTCCTGATTCTGCACATAGAGGGGAGAAAGTGTGTCCAGGGAAGATGAGGCTTTATTATGGTTTTAAAGGAGAAATGTAAATCTAGCAACCTTCTTTTCTTTCCATGCTAGCTGTATCTTTTTGCTTACCTCAGATCAGAAGGTATCCTGGTCCTGTGGTCTACACTGGGCAGTGCTCTGGTCCTCTCCAAACCAGCAAAAGAGTGGGACTCTGGGCATGCGGGTTTTGTCTATAGCCCCTAATAGAGAAGCAATCTACTTACAAACCTGCAGGTTGGGGGCTTCTCTATCAGGGTCTACAGAATGCATGGAGAATACCGATCTGGCTTAGTGGAGGACTGCCGCCTGGAGAAAGACACGGCTCCTGTTCTTGATTGCCTTCAGATTTTAAGTATATGGAAGTATAATTAGTAGTATTGGAGGGCTGTTGGGAATGTTATTTATAGGTATCCTTTAATAATTATTTTAATATTGTGGTAGTGTTACATAAACAAAAGCTGTAATGGAGAGTATAAGTAACATTATTTGTTATTTAGTGTACTAAATGGAGATTCCTTTTTTTTTTGTTTTTTTGTGCAGCCACTACCACAGTATGGAGGTCTTCACTCACTATGACTTGCTGAGTTTGAATGGGACCAAGGTTGCTGAGGGGCACAAGGCCAGTTTCTGTCTGGAGGATTCAGAGTGTGAGACAGGTGTGTGCATACAGACAAGTTTGACATCTGGCTTTCTGGTATTCTCGTATGTCCTTGTAAAGTTTGGTCCCCTTGTGTCATCTAATCAGCTTAATTTTCTGACATTTTATTCTCTCCCCAAAACTTTTCACAGATGCACAGAAGCAGTATGTGTGTGCTAATTTTGGTGAACAAGGGATCAGTGTTGGCTGCTGGGATATTTACAGACATGATATTGACTGCCAGTGGGTCGATATCACTGATGTGGCCCCAGGAGATTATTTCTTTCAGGTAAGATACCTAAATCATTTCCTAATAATCATGTCTCTAATAATTTATTTTAATATGTACATACCTTTTAGATGCATTTTTTTTTTTTTTATAAATGGTTTCCAGAACTTAATGAGAAGCAGTCAGTACTGAGCATTTGCAAGAATCAATGTCTGTTCTATAAATATTATATATATCTATAGATATATCTATATCTATAGATATAGATATATAGATATATATTATATTATTGTAAGCTTTAACGAGCAGGGCCCTCTGATTCCTCCTGTATTGAATTGTATTGTACTTGTACTGTCTGCCCTAATGTTGTAAAGCGCTGCGTAAACTGTCGGTGCTATATAAATCCTGTATAATAATAATAATATTATATAATAGTGAAGCCTCACTTCTCAGGGATGGCTGTGGGTGCTGGTATTTGGTTGTATTCTTTCCCTAGACCGCTGAAATACAGCTTACCAATAGGTTTGCTGCCATTAATAAGTAGTCTTTAACCACTTCAGCCCCAGAAGAATTTACTCCCTTCCTGACCAGCACACTTTTTGCGATACTGCACTGTGACGCTTTAACTGACAATTGCGCGGTCGTGCGACGTTGCACCCAAACAAAATTGACGTCCTTTTTTCCCACAAATAGAGCTTTCTTTTGGTGGTACTTGATCACCTCTGCGGTTTTTTTTTGCGCTATAAAAAAAATAAAGCGACAATTTTGAAAAAAAAAAGCTATATTTTTTACTTTTTGCTATAATAAATATCCCCCAAAAATATATAAAAAAAAACAATTTTTTTCCTCAGTTTAGGCTGATATGTATTCTTCTACATATTTTTAGTAAAAAAAAAAGGCAATAAGCGTATATTGATTGATTTGCGCAAAAGTTATAGCGTCTACAAAATAGGGGATAGTTTTATGGCATTTTTATTATTTTTTTTTATTAGTAATGGCGGGGATCTGCTATTTTTATCGCCATTATGGCGGACACTTTTGACACCATTTTGGGACCACTGTTATTTATACATCAGTGCTATAAAAATGAACTGATTACTGTGTAAATGACACTAGCAGGGAAGGGGTTAAACACTAGGGGGCGATCAAGGGGTTAAATGTGTCCTAGGGAGTGATTCTAACTGTGGGGGGATGGGCTACCACTGGCATGACAGCGATCACTGCTCCTGATGACAGGGAGCAGTAGATCCCTGTCATGTCACTAGGCAGAACGGGGAAATGCCTTGTTTACATCTCCTTGTTCTGCAGCTCCATGACACGATCGTGGGCCCCCGGCGGACATCGAGTCCGCAGAATCCGCGGGCACAGTCACGCTGTATGCAGCGGGCGCGCGTGCCCGCTAGCCCCACCAATTAAAAGGGACATACAGGTACGCCCATTTGCCCACCACTGCCATTGTGCTGACGTATATTGGTGTGCAGTGGTCAGCGAGTGGTTAAGGCCTGGTTCACACCTATGCATTTTTTAATGCATTTTCAGTTTTGCAGAAACACACTACAGTTTATTTAACATGGTTTCCTATGGATGTAGTTCACATCTGGCAAAAGCCAGGCACTTTTTTCTGGTTTTTGGTTCCATAGACTTCAATGGTTTAAAGATGTGTATTGAAAAATGCAAAAATGCACCTGCAATGTGCAAACTGCAGCCTGCACAAGTGTGAATCAGGCCTAAATGCGCAGCCTCCTGAAGCGTTCATCCTGGTTCTGGCTTCACTACTTAGTGGGTCACTGATTCTTCAGGCGGTAAAGCAAGACAGCCTCAGAGCCTAAAATTATAAAAGCCTGTCAGCAATTGCAGTTCTCATATATTTCTTTCAATAGAAATGGAGAAGATGTCTGTTTTCAAATCCAAATAGCTTACATACATATAACACATGAGGAACTAAAGGGATGTGACAACATGCTCACACTGAATTAACCCTCTGCACACTGCCATACACCAGGGGCTTATCATTAAATGAGTGGGCCCCCGACACTGGGAAAAGTGGGCGTGGTTTAAATTGCTCAACATATTGGGCGTGGCTTAAAAGGGGGTGTGGTTAGAGTCTGAGATGGCGGACAAGTGGTGCTTAGTGGGGGCAGATTGGGTGGCACTGCCAGTCAGTGGGGGAGGGGGCACTGGTGATCCATCTGGCATTCTGTGTAGAAGAATCTTCCCCTCTCTCACTTTTCTTCTGGGCAGATTTCTCTCATCTAGAGGGATGCCAGTGCAGTGATAGCTCAGACGATCTCCGAAAAGCAAAAGAAAAACCAGAGTAATGCTCCGTACACACGGTCGGACATTGATCGGACATTCCGACAACAAAATCCTAAGATTTTTTCCAACGGATGTTAGCTCAAACTTGCCTTGCATACACACGGCCACACAAAGTGGTCGGAAAATCTGATCAGTCTGAACATGGTGACGTAAAACACGTACGTCAGGACTATAAACGGGGCAGTAGCCAATAGCTTTCATCTATTTATTCTGAGTATACGTGGCACTTTGTGCGTCAGATTTGTGTACACACGATTGGAAATTCCAACAACGGATTTTGTTGTCGGAAAATTTTATAGCCTGCTCTCAAACTTTGTGTGTCGGAAAATTCGATGGAAAATGTGTGATGGAGCCTACACACGGTCGGAATTTCTGACAACAAGGTCCTATCACACATTTTCCGTCGGAAAATCCGACCGTGTTTACGGGGCATTAGACTTATCGGTAACCATGTTTCTAGGAGTCATTCAGGACAGCACTAGAGAGATAAGCCCCACCTCCGGAGGCAGGAAACACATAATCATAAAATCCATAAAGGGCGGCTTCCGTCCCTCTTCCCCAGTCTTTATCTGAGAACCTCCCTGGAACGGCTTCTCAAACAACAAAAACATTCGTCCAAAGTTATAACAGCATATAGGGAGGGAATCCTTGCTGTCCTGGACGACTCCTAGAAGCAGTTACCGGTAAGTTTAACTCTGGTTTTCTCTAGTCGTCTAGATATGATCGAGAACTTACCAGATTGGGGGGGGGGGGGGGGAACTACCGCTTGGAGGACTTTTCTCCCAAACGCTTGATCTTGTGCTGAGCTAAGGTCCAATCTATAATGCTTCATGAAAATGAAAGTCAAGAAGTAGCTTGACCATGTTGCTCGACAAATATGCTCTGGTGTCGCTCCAGCTCACTCCGCCCAAGAGGTCCATAGCGCTCGTGTGGAGTGAGCCATGGGGGAAAAAGGACATTCCTTCTTTAAAATCTTGTAAGCTTCCACAATAGCTTGTTTAATCCACCTTGCGATTGTGCCTTTCGAAGCTTGGAACCCCAATTTTTTTCCCGAATGCAAAATAAATAGAGCATTGGATTTTCTAATGCTTTCCGACAATTCCAGATACTGTAAGACATAGGCTCTCACATCCAGTTGGTGGAATTCTGTTTCTTTTGGATTGGTTGGGGACCCACAGAAAGAAGGCAAAACAATTTCCTGAGTCCTGTGGATTCTTGACACTTTAGTCAAAAACCCTGGGTCTGTACGCAATACTAGTCTGTCTTCAAAAAATTGCAGGAAATGCTCCTTAATGGAAAGTGCCCGCAACTCGCTAATGCGTCTGGCTGTGGATATGGCCACTAAAAACACAATTTTGAGCGTGACCCATTTTAAGGACAGCTCTTTCTTTTGGAACCATTTTATCCAACCTTGCAATCGACAGGTCCCATTTTGGCAGATTTTTGAACGGAACGGGTCTAATCCTGGCTAACCCCTTAAAGAACCTGCTATCTAGGTATCAGCTCTCCAGAGCCTGACAAGGGGACTTAGATGCCTGGGATCCCTGCTGTTCACAGGTCCTTGCAGACCTCCTTCCCCCTATTCCTTAGGCAGCCCTACCTAGGCTCAGGGGAAGGAGTGCTCCCATCCAGCCTCCTCCTCTGGTGGAGGAAACACAAAGACTGGGGAAGAGGGACAGAAGCCACCCTTTATGGATTTTAATTTTGTGTTTCCTGCCTCTAGAGGTGGAGCTTATCTCTCTAGCACTGTCCTGGACAGACGACTCGAGAAACTTCTGCTCACTCCTCTGCCAGGCTCTGACTGATGACATCATCTATTGCAGAGCCCAGCAGAGGAAGTCTTCCTTTGCTGACACTTTTACTTTACTTGTCCGAGCAGTTACTGCATGGGCACCCCTTCTCCAGAGGTGTTGGCCCAGTCACAGGAGCAGTGATACAGCTGTCACTTCACCTGTCAGCGGCGGTGCTGCCCCCCTCAATGCCACGCCCTCTGGATGAAAAAATAGGCCCCCACCGCTACACCGATCATCCCCGAATGTATCATCCATGTGTGCAGGATGGGTCAGGTCACAGTGGGCCCTCCCCCCTCGGAGGCTTGTGTGCAGTGAACACCCTGCACCCATAGATTATACGCCACACACCCTTTCATATTTCTAGCAAACATTTGCATACAAACAGGCATTTTTGGTTGACATATCAGTTCAAGCTGACCAGCTCTGTCAGAATATTCCTTCTCTGGCACCTGATGTGTTACACAGTCTATGTAAGCCATTTGGATTTGGGCACAGACATATCTCACCCATTTACATTGAATAGTGCAGGTCAGTGACCAAACCTGAGTCTGTAGCTCTCCTCCAGCTTAGTCTGTCTACCCCATATTGGGACTGCTTGTCCACCAAAATATGCTATAAGCAAGTATTTTCCATTTTGCAGAGTAGGAACTGGCCAGAGAGAGATTATTTTGATGCAGTTTGCAAGCTTGAACATTAATTGCAATGTATGTAAACCAAGAATCTGTTTTTTTTGCAAAACTTTGCTAGAAATGGGTAAGGGTGTATAGCAATGAGCAAAAGGTTCATTCAAAATGTCTAGTGTACCCATATTTCTTTGTCACACATACCTTTAGGCCTTATGCACATGGGAGTATGATGCTGTACAAAATGTAAATTGCAGGCATATTTCTGCACTTGGGAGACACAGCTGTCCCATACAGTTGCCCTTAGTAATGACGGACTGTATGCTAGCTGTCAGCATGTATATGCTGTACTTACGTAAGCATGTGCTTAAATCCATTGACACACACAAGCTGCTCCCCGGCATTTATTCCAATGCACATGTGTATGCAAGTATGCTGTAAACCTATATACAGCCAATGTACATCCACTCATTACTATGGGCAGCAGTACACTGCAGCTGTCCCCAGGTGTAGAAATATGCTTGCATTTTACTTTGTATGGCCCCATGAGCAAGTGTGAATGAGAACTTTATTCCATTATCGGCATCAGATGCAGATCATCGCCTCAAGATATAAACTTCAAATAATATATCAAATTAAATGATTTTTAAATCCTCGCTATTTTTTAGCACAATGTTTCAAACTCAGCCATACCCTTCTTCTAAACATAGTTGATTATACTTCCTGAAAGTATTGTTGCACTGAAAAAATAAGATATCAGGAATTCTGCAGAGATTTATACCTGTTTAGTGGTAGCTTATTTGGACAATCATGTTGCTTGCATTAGTGAGCAAGTCTTAAGCCCCATACACACTATTAGATTTTCTGCAGATTTTTGTCTTCAGATTTACCAAAACCATATAATATGACATCAAACCTTAAGTTTCAATTTGTATGTAATCAGGCAGGCCCTTGCACTACATGGTTTTGGTAAATCTGAAGACAAAAATCTGCAGAAAATCTAATAAGGCGTATGGGGTCTAAAGCCTTGTACACACGGTCAGATTATTGGACACATTTTCATCAGTTTTTTGTTTGATGCTAGTCTCAAATCGAAAGTGAAGAGGGTACTCACCATCAGAAAATTTTCTGACAACAGAATTCAAGGTCAGAAGAAACGTAATGTGTTGAATTGTTTTGTATGTGGTCTTTCATTTCTGAGCATGCCTAGTCTTGCTCTTCAGATTTTTTTTTTTAACAGAAAACCATACTAATGAAACGAAAAGCGGACGTTGTGGTCACATCAGACAAGAATTTTCAAGCCTGCACATACAGTTTTTGTCTGCAGAAAATTCGTAATCAGTTGTCAAAAGCAGCGTACTAACGATCAGAAAATCGACAGATCGTTCATCGGACAAAATTTATCTTCAGATTTTTTGACCGTGTGTACGGGCCTTAAGGCCGGGTTCACATATGTGCGGCTGCGGTTCACAGCATGGGATCCGATGCATTACTGTACACCGGTTCAGGTGCGATTCAGGTCCAAATTTTTGCCTGAATTTGCACCTGAACTGGACCCAAAGATGCACAGGACCCTTTTGCAATCCAGACCGTGGCCACCCTGGACCTGTGTGAACCAGCTCCATTGAGAGCCGGTCCCACTCGGCCGTCATGCAGATTGGATGCGGGGAAACCTGCATTCAATTTGCATATAGTTACATAGTACATGTACATACAATTTGCATATAATCCAGCCTTAAAGGTTCTGCCCCCCAAGCCAGCTGAATTAGCTGCATTTTAGGTCTGAAGGCTTCAGGACATTGTTAGGATACTTATGAAGGCTTCTAGTGACCCCTTCAGTAAGCAAGTGGAATCCTCTCAATTTTTATTGTCTGAGCTTTGCTACAATATCACTACAAAACAATGTGCCTGCACTAATATGAAAGTGTTAGCATGCCTTGAGAAGTCAGGATACTCTGGGCTAGAGTGGGTAATGTAGGCCCTTTCATAGGACGTTATTGGTACCTGTCTCCACCTAAACGTTCTTCTCACCTCCTTTAAACAATCCAAGGCATTGCTGATAGCTGAACTTCATGTCTTCTCCAGTGGAGTGCTTTCTCTTCATCATCCTTGGGAGAGTCTACTGCTGCCTGCATCACCTGTTCACTTTTCATTTTCTTTGAAAACCTTGTACCAGATATTTTGGTATTTGTAACCCACTTTTAAATGTTTTCCATTACCAAGTCATCCCCTTTTAGTAAATTTCTTCTATAGCAGCATGTGACAATAGGTAAAATGCTAGCATTTACAAGTCACAGTTCAGTTATCTCATGAAAAACTTGGATTGTTATCAAGAGACACAGCTGTTTCTCATACTGAAGATTGGAAAATGATTACTCATGTTGAAGACTTCTTGGAACTTTCCTAATGGTTTTCTCATACTAGGGATCTAACACAATGGCAAACTAATAAAGTAGCATTGAGGGGGCAAAGAAACAGATGGTATGTTCATGGAAAACAGTCATCTCACCACAATGTCTCGCTGGACTAAAGTACCCTCTACTGGCCAACACAGCTGCTGCATCACTCAGTATTTTACCTTCTTTTTCATGTGTTCTTACATATTTGTGTCCTACAGGTTATTATTAATCCCAACCAGGAGGTGGCAGAGTCAGATTACACCAACAACATCATGAAGTGTCGATGTCGATATGATGGCCAACGTATATGGATGTACAACTGCCATATAGGTGAGTGGAGCTTGAGCTACAGCATTAAGGTCACAAAATATATCATTTTGAGCACTAGCAGGTTGGCATTTGGAGTGCAGAATGTGATTCAACGCAAAAGTGAACCAAATGCAGTATGTTTTAAAGTACTTCTGCGTTGATTTGTCTTTGAATTTCAGGTAGCAGTGTTCACCATTTAATTATGGAAAAATAAGCAGCTTGTACGCAAACAAACCTGTAGGTATGAGCTCACTGTGGCTTCAATTATTACAACGTTACACACACTTGTAGGAAAAGCCAAGATATGAAAAGCCAGGGTCATTTCCCTGTTCCAAAAAAAAATAAAGCCAGAAAGGCCATTCATATACAGCACTATTACCTTAGAGCTCAGACTTGCAGCATACTGTTGAAAATCAATGGTATGTTGCAGTCACTCCAAGGAAATACTGATTAAAGTAAACATTAATTCTTAGGGGCACTAACAGCCTTTTCTGTGTGCATTTACACTTTTATGGATCTCTTGAAGCCTGACTATGCCAAAGCTGAGGTGTTATTTTGATGAAGCTTTTGGTGAGGAGCAGAAAAACCATATTTAAGGCATGCACACTGAAAATTAGGATTTTGGGTTTACCTGTAAAATTATTTTCTTGAAGTACATCACAGGACATAGGAGTTAATGTGTATTATGACTACACAGGTTATGCTGTCACCATCAGGTGAATGAACACTGGCCAATAAAGGCCTAGGCATAATCCCTTCCAGCTCAACTAAGCCTCAGTTTTGTAACAAGCAATAGACAAGGGAGGGGGGGGGGATCTTTACAAGTTAGCCAAAAATCCAGATTTCTTAATCGTACATCATGAAACACAGAGGAAATAATATGACAACTGGGATATGCAAAAGCAATGAACATGAGGGGTGGGTAGCAGCAGCAAAGCCAACATGCCCAGAAGTCAAACAGAAGAGGGAAAACCCAACTACAAAGCCACCTGCAAGATCATCCACCCTAAACTGGTGGCCGCAGAGGTCTTAAATATCTACCTGGTACTTAGTAGTAAACCTGGGAAGTAGTTATGGGCTCAGGCGTGTTTGGGAGCCTAGTCCAAACCCACCTGCCCGATCCCACCAGGAAGCAGACACTGCACACCGCTAATCACGGGCATTAAGACATTTCCTGGTCTGTGCAGCTGCAGACCAGGAAATGCCTCATTGCCTGTGGTTAGCGGATCCTGAACACGCATGAACCCATCTCTACTGTAAAGAGGTAGCAGCTGAAGGCTCCAGCTTGTACAGGTACATCTCAAAAAATTTGAATACCGTATCATCAAAAAGTTAATTTATTTCAGTAATTCAGTTCAGAAAGTGAAATCCATATTATAAAGATTCATTACACACAGAGTGATATATTTCAAGCATTTCTTTATATATATAATTTCAATGCTTATGGCTTACAGCTAGTGAAAACCCAACATTCAGCATCCCAGAAAAGTAGAATATTACATAAGATCAAAAAAAAAAAAAAAAAAAAAGGAAACAAAAAGAAAAGGATTTATAATACAGAAATGTTGGCTTACTGAAAAGTATGTACAGTATAATATGCACTCAATACTTGGTCAGGCTCCTTTTGCATGAATTACAGCATCAATGGAGTGGCATAGAGGCAATCTGTCTGTGGCACTGCTGGGGTGTTATGGAAACCCAGGTTGCTCTGATAGCAGCCTTTAGCTCGTCTGCATTGTTGGGTCTGGTGTTATCTTCCTCTTGGCAATACCCCACAGATTCTCTATGGGGTTTAGGTCAGGTGAGTTTGCCGGCCAGACAAAGTGATACCATGATCATTAAAAACCAGGTATTGGTACTTTTGGCAGTGGGTGCAGGTGCCAAGTCCTGCTGGAAAATGAAATCAGCATCTCCATAAAGATGGTCAGCAGGGAGAGGCATGAAGTGCTCTAGAATTTCCTAGTAGAGAGCTGCGCTGACTTTGGACTTGATAGAACACAGTGGACCAACACTAGCAGAAGACATGGCTCCCCAAATCATCACTGACTGTGGAAACTTCACACTGGACCTCATGCAACTTGGATTCGGTGCCTCTCCACTCTTCCTCCAGACTATGGGACCTTGATTTCCAAATTAAATGCAACATATACTTTCATCCAAAAGAAGACTTTGGTCCACTGAGCAACAGTCCAGTCCTTTTTCTCCTTAGCCCAGGTAAGACGTCTCTGGTTCAGGAATGGCTTGACACAAGGAATGTGACAGTTGCAGCCCATGTCCTGGATATGTACGTGTGTGTGTGTGTTGGCTCTTGAAGCACTGACACCAGCCATAGTCCACTCCTTGTGAATCACCCCCAAATACTTGAATGGCCTTTGCTTCAAAATTCTCTCAAGGCTTCGGTTATCCCTGTTACTTGTGCACCTTTTTCTACCACACTTTTTCCTTCCACTCAACTTTCCATTAAGATGTCAGGTCAGCAGTCTTCCCCATGATTGTGTAACCTACTGAACCAGACAGAGACCACTGAAAGGCAACCTTTACAGGTGTTTTGGGTTAATTAGCTGATTAGAGAGTGTGACACCATGAGTGTACATTATTGAACTTTTTCACAATATTGTAATTTTCCAAGATACTGAATTTTGGGTTTTCACCCAAAGAAAATGCTTGAAATATATCACTCTGTGTGTAATGAATCCATATAATATATGACAAATGTAACTATAAAAAAAAAAACTAAATATGTAGGTGAAAATGTAGCTGCTGTACACAAGGTGCTAATCACTTGTAATCATGTAATGTAAATAAATACAGTGCTTACAACTGTGCAAAGAATGCAATTGGTGTAAATACTACTCAAATAGTAACAAACTTCCATATAATAAAAGTGCTCCAAATAAACTCATTCAGCGATGTGACACATGCCCCTTGTGTATCCCCACTCAACAAAAATAATGGACCCCCAGCTTTTCAGTCTGAAGGTCAGATAAGCTTGATAGATAATGGTGGTGTCCAGTAGGAGAACTCCCCAGCGTGGTTTTCAAATGAAATCCGGGATGTTCACCAGACTCAGAAGGAAAGAAAGGGGACCAATAGTAAAATCCAGTGTTTAATGCGCCATAAAAAGTTGGTACTTACAGGACATATAATGTGTGTGTCCTTCGCACTACTGGGAGTAATTAGTTAGGGTGTCTAGTTACAAAATATCAAAAAGTGATAAATGCAAATATTTGCTGCAAAAATCTAATAGTGTTCACAAAAACACAAAACAAATAATAAAAGCATGAACTGATCTCGCGCAAAATAAAAATATCACCTAAAACCATGAAAGTGATCTGATAAATGACAGAAATGAAATAAATGATTTCTTCTAGTGCAATAATAAAGGGAATGGTGTATTAATATCTAGTGGAATAAGGAAATAAAGTGTCAAAGTGCAAATTACCAATAAATAAAGTGACAATGCAAACAATAATATACAATGAAACAGTGAAGGTCTCTTCAACAAAAAAATGAATGATGAAAAAATGGATAAAAAAGGGGACAAGTGCTCAAATAGTCCAAACGTGTGGAGTATGGAGAATAGGTTTCTACACAAGGTATAAATATAAGGTCCTCCATATTAAAAGTCTTCCAAATTAAAATGGTATATTTGAAGGAGATTTCAAATACGTGGCTTGGTATTGTTGATTTAAAATTGGTGAAAGATGATGTCCATGTTAAATTCCATGAATTCTCTCATCAACTATAGTCTCACAAAACTCTTACCTTACAGCTGTGTAGTATCTCGCATCAACAGATAATTGGTATTAACCACATTCTTTTATCCGGGTCCTATTGGGTTAATATGTAATGTGGGTATAACCATGGATATTTCTCCCCTTCAGAATCCTCCACATATGTATCCTGGATTGCTCTGGTATCACCACATTGAGAAAGTCATGGCCCTGATCTACGTTGAACCCAGAGGCCACAAGAAGGTTGTCTGGAGTGACAGCAACATCATCCACAAACCCCGAGGCTAAGGTGTGATTGGAGAGACGGGTCGGGATATCGAAAACGTGTAGCAATGCACAGAAAACTCAAAGAGGGTGGTGTCTGATCACATGTCCATCACCTCACTGCTCCTCCTGAATGGGGCCTGGACTCTGACACCAGTCTGGGGGGGGGGGATTAAAAAAATTATCCCTGGTATCTGAATTCCATTTCTATTCTTCTAGGGATCAGACACCACCCTCTTTGAGTTTACTGTGCATTGCTACACGTTTTCGATAGCCTGACCCATCTCTCCAATCACACCTCAGCCTCGGGGTTTGTGGATGATGTTGCTGTCACTCCAGACAACCTTCTTGTGGCCTCTGGGTTCAATGTAGATCAGGGGCATGGCGCTTCCTCAATGTGGTGATACTTACAGGACAATTCATTAAAATTAAGCCTGCGTAATGGAAAGAATCCTTGCTGGGAGCGCCGTAACCAGCATGTGTTCCACGGCTAATGGAAGTGATGTCTTTAGGACGAGTTGACGTGATTTACGGTTCCGAGTCCCAACGACATCACTTCCGTTGGCCGCGTAAGGCATGCTGGTTACGGCATTCCCAACGAGGATTGTCCTGCAAGTACCAGCTTTTTCTGTCGCATTAAACACTGGATTTACAGTACTTCACTATTGGTCCCCTTTCTTTCTGAGTCTGGTGAACATCCCGGATTTCATTTGAGATCCCCATTGGGGAGTTCTGCTACTGGACACTTGCAACCCACCATTATCTATCAAGTTTATCTGACCTCCAGACTGAAAAGCTGGGAGTCCATGTTTGGTGAGTGGGAATACATGAGGGGTGTGTGTCTCATCACGGAATTAGTTTATTTGGAGCACTTCAGCACTTCTAAGAAAATTGGAGCACATGAGCACTTTCATATATGGACGTTTTTTACTATGAGTATTCTTTACAATTGCCTTTTGTATACAGTTGTAAACGCTGTATTTATTTACGTTATATAAAATATCAGTTTCACTTTATGAATTGAATTACTGAAATAAATTAAAGTTTTGATGATATTCTAAGAGCAGTATGAACAGAAAGCATTTACAAAGCATAAGAAGAGCTTTCAGCAAGCTTTGTCGAAGCTTTCAAAAAAGTACCCTTCAGCTCCAGTTTGTAAATGCTGAAAACAAGTTGGAGTCCTCATTGTCACTTTAAAACAAGCCACTAGCAGGCTTCAGTACTACATGAAGCTTTTTGAAAGCATGCTAAAGCCTGCTAGCAGCTGGTTTAAAAGTGACAATCAGCACTCCCATTAAGATCTGTGTATAGCATTTCCAAACAGGAGCTGAAGGGCTCTTTAAAGGCTCAGAGAAAGCTGCTTGAAGCTTTCCAAGCGCTTTGCAAAACCTTGCTGTTCACACTACTCTCCAAGCTAAAACAGACCTTGCAAACATTAACAGCAAAACCTTGATGCTGAATAGCCAAGGAAACACTGGCACTCCTGGTCGAATTAACCTTGCCATGGTAGTGGAGGAACCTTGCCTTTGATACTATAGGCCTGAGAAATGAGCTGACAAATCCACCTAGTGGATTGAGAAGCAGCCTGACCCTTCAGGTTGAACAGACAAGGGACTCAAGCTGTCAAAACAAAGCTGTAGCCTTCAGATATAATGAAACAGCTTGAACATAATTCAAAGTGTAAAAGTCCCTTTCATAAGAACAAAAAGATGGCAACACAATGTCCTGATTCAGGTGGAATGAAGAAATCACCTTAGGTAGGAAAGAAGACAAAAAGGCCTCCACACCACCTTATGGTGAAGAACGAAGAAGGGTTCCTTGCTCGCAAACGCAGCAAACGCTGCAAGCTGAGGTAATGGCAACCAAGAAGATAACCCTGCACATAAGGAGCAACAAGGGAATCTCTTGGAGGAGAGGTTCAAAAGGGAGAAGGCAGCAAAATAGACAAGTGGAGATACACAGGTGTTACAATCCATTCGACACCCTGCACAAAGGCTTTAACCAAGGAGTGAGACATGATGATAGGTCTTTAAAATAGACTGGCCAAGGCAGAAATATACCCTTTAAAAATGGTACTGAAAGCCAGACTGGAGAAAAGCACCCCATGACATATTGTCAGGGATGAAACTTATAAGCCTCATCCCAGGCAAAATAAGCCTTCCATGTACAATGAAACTTTTCTGGAGGTCAGTTTTCTAGCCTCAAGAAGAAGGGTAATGCCGCACATACACGAGCGGAATTTCTGTCAGGAAAAACTTGGATGGTTTTTCTGACGTAATTCCGCTCAAGCTTGCCTTGCATACACACTGTCACACAAAAGTTCTCTGAACTTTTGACCGTCAACCACATTTCGGTGACGTACAACACTACGACGAGCCGAGAAAATGAAGTTCAAGCATGTGTCGAAGTGTTTCCGAGCATGCGTGATTTTTTGCGCATCCAAATTGCATACAGACGAACGCATTTTCGGATAGGAACTTTTTCCGACTGAAAAATAGAGAACCTGCTCTCAATCTTTCGCTGGCTGCAATTCTGCCAGCAAGAGTCCGATGGAGCATACACACGGTCGGAATTTCTGACCAAAAGCTCACATCCGACTTTTGCTGGCAGAATTCCTGATCGTGTGTATGCGGCCTAAGGGTTGAAGTCAGAAACTCCCCATCCCTCAGAGCTTAGACTTCAACAGCCATGCTGTCATACCCAGTGACCGTAAAGCAGGATAGAAGACCAGACCCTGTGACAGCAAATCTGTCCAATCTAGAAGAGCCCACAGCTTGTCTGCAAGAAGATTTACAATGTCTCCATGACACATTTTCTTGTCCAAGCAGGGGTAGTCAAAATCGCCACAATGCTTTCCACCTGTCTCCTGCATAATAGGTGCATGGGAATCTGCAGTGGAAGGGGACGGCACAGATCAGGGAAACTGATCCCAAGGAGTTACTGTTGAATTCATTGCAAACACTAAATGATCCCTGGTTCGGGACACAAACGTGTGCAGTTTGTTGCAAAATATGGGTGCCAAGAGATCCACATCTGTATCTCACTGCAAAAAAAAACTCTGCAAACATCTGCAGGTGAAGGGCAAAAAAAAAAAAAAAAAGACAAAATAGGTCTGCTTCTTTCCGAGCAGTGCAGGTTCTTGTCCCTTTGTATGCCACAGCCGTAGGATTCTTTGACTACACCCTGATGCAAGGACCCCAAAGAGGAGTAAAGCCTGCTGAAAATGCCATAAGTTCCAGGATAACTGATTGGCAACTTCGGGCTCCACTGTTAACCACATTATGTGAACTGAGAGGTCTCCAAAACACATCCCTAGCCTGAAATCCATCATCACAACCTTCCAATTCAATGTAAGGAAGAATTTCTCGGTGTCCATGGGTGTAGATATCCACCATTCCAGAGCAGACCTAGTCTTGACAGTCAGATGCATTGCTAGATCCAAGGACTCCTTATGTTTGTCTTAAACTAACAGGATATTGAGCTACATAGTTCTGGAGTTAAACTAGGCATCAAAAGGCGACTACTATCTTACCTAGTATACCTTCATGCAGGCCCGAATCAAGGGACTTTTCAATGGCTCAAGGAACTCCTATCTGGGCTTGTAGAGATGGGTATTTCTACTGTGGAAGAATTACCTTCACCTGTGCCGAGTCAAGTACCAAACCTGCGTCAGAACTAGTGATCCTTCACTGCAAACCACGGAAAACACTGGGGAGGCCCGCAAGATCTGAATGTGTAGTTAGACATTCCATATATCCACTGATACTAGAAGGTCCCCTTGATGAAGCAAAGCAATAATGGATCGGTGGACTCCATCCTAAATGTCCAAAATAGGCTGGAGGTCTCAATTTGGCTTTGGAACCGTGAATAGTTTAAAATAGAAGCTGCGAGACCTTTCTGCAGCCGGCACAGGCGTGATGACCCCCTGGGACAACAATCTTTCCAGGGCCACATAGAAAACCGCCTTTTTTTGTGGACCTGAAGAGACCATTGAAAACAAAGCCTGGAGGGGGAGAAACAGCAATAGCTTTTTGCCTCAACACTATGCTGTAGTCATCTGACTTCCCGAGTCCAAGTGCCACAAAGGCCAATAGACATCCCCCACACCTGGGCGAGTGGTGGCACCTTTCACTGAGAAGGGTTTGTCGGAGTTGGATGACTAGGGGGTTCAGTTTTTCATACAGAATTGGGACATTGGCTTTTTCCTAGAGTTGCTTATGAAGAGAAATCTTTTTGGATTCCGAAGGAGTCACCGGTTTCTGACCGGTCACCTTTGCCTTCTTCATAAAAGGTTTCAGAGCATGCGGTTTGTCACAATCACATTCTGGAATAAAGACATCCAAGGATGGTCCAAACAAGTGTTCTCCCCCCCTAATGCAGCCTCTCAATTTGCTTCATAAAAGAGAAATTTCACCAAGCAACATTTTTCATGTGGATAAACATGGTGCCCACCCATGAAAGCTGCCTTAAGGTGTATCACAAGGCATCCACCAAGAAACTCATGGTTCTCAGAAATTTTTAGGAGCTGCCAAATGGCATGAACCTCCGGGTCTGATTCTCTAGCAAATGCTTTACCCCAGACTAGGGGGTTGGCAAGCGCCCACTGCGGGCTGCAGAGCCACTCATATCAGGAGAAGGACGCCTTAAAGTGGGCCATGTCAACAGCCAGAAAACAATTTCTTGTAGAATTTTTCCTCCATGGAGTACTGGTGAGCAAAATGCTTTGGTGGTGAGAACACTTCAGGATGAAAGTGAGAGTGCACTGGAAAGGACTTTGGTTTTGGGTCATGATGAACACCAAAAATTCCTGTGACTTTTAGGGGAAGAGGATTCTGGTAGCAGTAACTTTAAGAGTAATTTTTCTTGAGAAAAAAAAAAAAAAAAAAAACCAAACTAATTTATGTTCATTGCAAGCATTTTAACAAACTTTTGTAGATTCCTACTTGTTTCTGCTTTGAAGAAAAAGTTGTTCACTTTGTGTCTTTAGACACAGATTCTGAATGGGAGTGACTAATACATTTAAAATCAGCTGGTGTACTTTCAGGTTTCTGAGAAAATTTGCAGAGAGCATCTAATCAAATGATATTTTTTGTTGCATCGGATGCCTAAAATCTGAATTGTCTCATAGTTCAGAGTTCTTCACCGGCATCCGCAGGAAATTACATTTCTGTACACCAACTGTGTACAGAAAGACTTTCAGGTTGCTATATTGCATTGAACTTTAGTGCTGCAGTTTGAAATGGAAAGGTAATTTTTGGTAATATGAAATTACAATATGGCTTCTGCAGCAATTTTATGTTTTTTTTTGTATCTGCTATAATTATTCCACGAAAGTGAACTTACCCTTTAAGGTTTGTGCATACTACATTCACCAGGAAGCCCATTATGGACTTTTGTGTCAAACACAGCCCTGGCCCCTTAAAAATTCCTCTTAGGACTCGTGCACAGAGAATTCCTGATCCTCAACAGCTTCAACTTCTTCCTGAGAATTTTCTTCTAATGCCTCATCCTCTCTCAAAAGGAGAGTGCCCACATTTGTGTCCCAGATGTTCCAAGCCAGTGCAAACCCCTGACAGCTGATCAAGCAGTCCAGATATGGCTGCAGAAAACTCATGGTCTTGACACAAAGGAAGTAGAGGACCGCGCCTCTGAAACATTGAAAAATACCACATAAGGGTAGGTATTCAGAACTAATCTGACCCTTTGTGAACCATTGCAGGGCAAACATGGTGGTGGTGGGTGGGGGGTCCTTCCTACATGATATTGGGAATTCAGACCCCAACCTATTGTCCTTCCCCCCACAACGTGAGACCATGGTTTTCTGAAGGTTAAAAAAAGGTCTGTGTATCCTAGAGGGAAGTGGCTGTCTGCTAATCCCCGCTGAGCAGGCAGATGACAAGTTTGCTGCGCTTATGCAGAGCGGATACGGACACAGCCCACTCTTCTCTATGGACGGTCAGATGTAAATGGGCCGCCTGTTCATTTACACCCGACTGCCTTTCTTACCAATCCATATGTTTTGATTGGATTGGATGTAGGCTGTTGTAAACTTCTGTTTACACCCGCCACTCCATAGAGAATGGAGGTTCCAATTGGCTTTGCCTGAAAACCGGACTGGCGGACCCGAGCAGAATGTTTGTGTGAAAGGGGCTTTCCAATACTTGCTGTGATTGGTGTCGAAGCAGCAACTGCTACTAAGCAGGGCTGGAAGAATAATGGCTCTGAACAGACTGAAGCATGGTGCAGTGCAACAGGATTCCCATGCTGTGTGGGCTCAGGGCTAGTTTTCAGAGGCACTTACCAGTCAGTAGCTGCAGGGCCACCAAGCCTAGCTTTCACTCCTCATGGTGAGCATGCCCCATAGGGCCTTCAGGGACTTGACTCTCTTGCAGGGAGATCACTGCCCTGAACTTGTATGGCAACCCACCAGCATGGTCACCAGGTACACTGTACACTACAGATCACTACCCAGAGGATCCAGCTCTGACTGGCAGACATTACAGGCTGCCCCCACTCTTGTATGCAGGGTCCATGTACAGTCTCTCTTGGCCTGCTGGCTGTAGCAACAGATCTAAAAAAAAAAAAAGCTCACCTCTGCCCCACCAGTGGTGTAATGAACAGGCCAAGGGGTAAAGCGATACAGAGCCCATAAAGAACATCTTCAGTGACACAGAGAGGCATGTCCTTGACCCAAGGACACTAGCTAAAAACTGGGCTGGAGATTGCTAACTTTTTTGTCCCTTGTCCATTTTTCTGCAGGTGACAGCATAACCCAGGTAGTCATGTATATTAACTCCTATGATGTACAATTAAGAAATAAGAACTTGCAACTCTAGAAGTATTTGTCAATTGCCATTTGTGGCAAATATGCTGTTAAGAAAAGTGTGAAAATCACATATCAAGCATCAGCACTGGACAGTCCAATGGTTGCTTACATCTAGTCTTTTAAACATACAAATGATCATTTTTTTTCTTCTAGGTGGCTCATACAGCACAGAGACCGAGGAAAAATTTGAACAATTCAGTGGACTCGTCAACAACCAGCTGTCAGCCCGGTAGAACTGATAGGGAACAAAGTTCATCTCTTCCACATCCAGAGGAGAACAGGATCAGACCCAAGTGCTCTAACAGCAAGCCGGACAATGAGGGGGAGGGGGTCTGTTGGCTGTTGCGCTAGTCCTTATGGGAGAGGGTTGTAAAGCTGTATCTTCTGGATAATCTTACATTCTCTGGTACTTGGCAACAAAGCAGACATCAAATAAGCAGACTGAATGCGTATGTTCTACAGCCTATCCACTCCATCCATATAAGTCACTAAAAGGGAACCCCACTATCAGATGTGTCCACGTGACAGGATTCCCAGGCCAGTAATCTGGATGCACACAATTTCAATTCTTCTAAAGAGACTGGCTAAGAACACCATCTTAAGTCCTATATAATCTAGGGCTGTGCAACTGATGGACTGAAGACGATTGATGCAAATTTACTTGATTGTACACTCGGCACGTTGTACATGGTGCACTGACAGTGGCGTGTTGCTAATCACTGAAGGGCTGCCATGAAGCTGAGTTCTTGTATCATTCAGATGTACAGCATCAGGGACTGCACCATTAGACCTAGCCAACTGATCCTGTTTCAGTCTCTCCCTGCACTCTGGGACCATTATATCCACATACTATGGATTCCATATGGCATTTATGGTGCTATTAACTCTTCTGCCAGTGGATCCTTCAGCACTTTGCTGTTCTCCAGGTCATACGCCTTGTGTCCAACAGACTTGCTCATATTCACAGGAGAGCTGCAAAACTGCCCTGTTATGTACTATGTATTGATATGTGAAATACACATCCCTGTACACCATTCCAGCTTCTCCCACCAGCCTGCAGTAAAGGCACCAGCACTGCATCCAAACAGTACATATATATCTCCTTTCTGTGTATGTCTAGGAATAAATTATAACTTATTGCTATTTATATTTGCTCTCAATCACTTAATGCCCAGTATGCATGCACACACACACAAGAACCACCATATACTATACCAGGCAGAAAGGTGAGACATGAGTGGCATGTTACAATGGTGAGACACCCTGCATAATGCTTGAATCTAGAACCCTTTTCTGTTACCTTCCTTCCCTGGTTATTGGGGGAATAAACCTGGTAATAAATCTGTGTGTATCATTTCCTGCAAAGGGACATGGGAGACAAGTGAAATGAAGACACGGCTCACACAGCTGCCAATTACATCATGTTATGGTCACATGCTAAAAACATGGCATCAGCATTGAACAGAAACAGATCAAACAAATTAATATTTAAAGTTTTGCAGCAACATTTCAAACAAAAGAAAATAAACTTCCACATCTCTGCTGCTTCAAGGCACTTGAAAGGGCAGAGGATGGTGGCTTCTTTAACAAAAGGATTTATGGGATAATAGCCTTCCTTGCCTAATTAAGCAAACAGCTCGTGAGAAAAAGAAAGCGTACGTGTCCTAGAATAAATTTCATGGACTTACATACTATAGTATATTGTCTCCTTCAAACAAATTTTACATTTTCTGAGCAAGGCAGATCTATGGGAAGTAAGAAAATCTGTATATTGTTAAAGGCCACCCTATGTGCAAAGCCAAATTCCTTGATGGACCCAGTTTGCCACATGCAGAAAACCATGTAGAGAGTGCTGTGGACTTTGCATGAACACTCAGTGCCAAAAGGTTCCAAGCTCACTCCTTCACAGACTGATCAGCCTCTGGTTTCTGCTGCCCTAGTGCTCTGTTCACCATTCTCTTTGCCACAGATGCATCTGTCGGAGGTCTGTCCTTGTAAGGCTGCAAAGATACTGCAAAAGGAGAAATAGTCTTGTTACATCACAGGTGAGACAGTAGTTAATAGTAAATCTAAACCCAAAACAGAATGACATTTTGCTAAAACCTTCTGCATTATAATCAACTGCCATTAGTTTTCCTAAAATAAGATTTTCACCATTTCCCTCAGCCACATTCCATCTACATGCACTTCCTCCAGTGTTGGGTCCACATCTTTGATCAGGACTAGATTTCTGCTGTCTCTGTAGTCTCCATTATGGGTTCATGTGACAGGGTGACAATATAACCCCACAGCTGAGAGTGGCAGGAAGACACCTCATAGCAGGAAGTGTCTGATCAAGGACCTTTATGGCAGGATCACTAGGCCCAAGTATTATTTAAATGAAAAAGTGCAGATTTGAAAATTAAAACAAAATTTTAGAATTCTATTACCATATTAAAAGCTATAGAAGATTTCAGTGACTGGATTTAGATCCCCTACAATGGAAAAAGTGGAGAGTATACTTACAGAATCCCTTTTCCTGCTATTTAGTGAATTTTCCCATATATAGCTAGATCTGGCCAAGTGATGTGCACAGACCACAGATGACCTGCTAACTATCAAAGTGGTTGCACAGGATTTGTTTTTTTTTAACCTTAATGCTTTCTCTGCATGAAGGTAAAAACTTTATATTGTCAGACACCCCCCCCCCCCACACCCCCCAAATACCTACCTGAGCCCAATCTCAAACCAGTGCTGTGCCCAAGAGCAGCAGTGCGGCACTCTCCTTTCTCACTGTACACCGAGCCACACTGGAGCCATTGGCTTCTGCTGCTCTCAAGCAAATCCATTGACAAAGGTGGAACTGATCTGCAATGTGTGAACACACAGAGCACTGCTTGAGATTGAACCCTCATGTGTGCCACCATAGGAAGAGTCTTCCTTCAGTGACACAGAGTAGAGGAGGTGCCCAGTGCATCAGCGGGGGACCCAAGAAAAGGAGTATCCGGGCTGCTCTGTGCAATTGTTGGTGTAAAAAAAAAAAAAAAAAAAAAAGAAGTTACAATCACTTTAGGATAATGATCTGCATGTAGTCATAGGACCCAATCAGTTCTCAGCAGTTGCATTACTTTGCAGATTGGGTTTTGCATTATTAAATCAAATGGTGAGAGTGTGTTGAACTTTCATTCAACTGGCAGCTCACATTGGTGCTGACCCATGCACATATGTCAGC
This sequence comes from Aquarana catesbeiana, assembly GCF_042186555.1. Taxonomy (NCBI): domain Eukaryota; kingdom Metazoa; phylum Chordata; class Amphibia; order Anura; family Ranidae; genus Aquarana; species Aquarana catesbeiana. The sequence continues at coordinate 607,672,493 of NC_133326.1, read as the reverse complement.
CATAACAGCTGTAATAGGAGAGACTGATGTTCTCTGCTGGATAGTTACGTAAAGCACCCCATAATGGCAACATTACCTTCTTGCACAGTAGTCTAGCTTTGTAAAGCAATCCTAGGTGGAAGCATTACCATACTGCACTGTACTCAAGTTCAGTAAAGCACCTCTAAGTGGAAGCATTCTCTTTCTGCAGAAGAACCCTCATGGCAAACGTTACTGCCACCAGGACAGTGGTTTATAGTCACAATAAAAAGCAAAACATCAAGTAAGGATTTGTTCCAGAAGAAAAACTTACCATACACTCTCAAAACCAAGTATAAAATAGAAGCACATGGATATACTGTATACCACTATTGCCTGCCTACTGCTTAAACTGCACTCTGAACGAACACCATTCTACACAAGTGATATGATGGAACAAAGGCATCTTAAAAGCGGAAATTCAACTTAAAAATCAGAAGTTCCTCTGTTCCCACTCCTCCACGTTAGTATTCAGGTACACTGCCTTACGCTGTTGCCTTCAGTAGATATACTTGGCTTTACTTAACTTTAACAGTGCGTACCATTTCCAGACAGAGGGAAAGTTCCTTAGGATGTTTAGGAGCAAGACAAAGATGGTAGAACAACATCCTGGTTATAGTATTAAGCTCCCAACAAACGCTGGTATGCAGCTTAAGGCTCGGTTCACACACTGCGAATCCACCGCGGGTTCCCTCATCGCACCCAACTCGCACTGTCACATGGGAATTGGCAGAAGTGTCAATACATTGTTAATGACAACCCCCCCCTCCCCATTTCAGCTCGCATATCGCACATCGCACTGCGAACTGTCAGCTCAGACATGAATTGGATCACATGCGATCTGATTCTGGTGCAAAACAAAAAAATGGTCCTGTGAATTTGGTCTGAATGCGATATCAGCCATGCTATCTGTATGGTTGAAATCGAATTGCACGGACATGGCATGCGATTTGCACTGCAGTGCGAATCACATGCAATGTTGCAGAGCACAGTAGTGTGAACCGGCACTCAATGTCAAGGTGTATGTGAAAAATCCCGGTATGTGGTCTAGAGAGTATAAAAGTGCATATAAACTGAATGGTACAACAGGACTATAAAACATCTCCCTCCTCAGGGATCGACCCAGGGTGATGATGTAGAATGCAAAGAGCCTGAAACCTCTGGACCATGTGGTGAGCTATAGTACACCTCCCTTTTCTTGGATGTACCCTGTGGCCAACCCAAATGTGCAATTTAAATAAACTATAAATCACCTCCCCCCTTAGGGATCCTCCTAGGGGTGATAAGTAAAAAGAAAAACAAAACACCTCTTCTAATCTAAGTTTCCCCTCCTCAGGGGGTATATTATATATACACACAGTAGATACCAAAACCGATTGTTGATAATGAAGTGCTATAGTGACAATATTATATATTTGTGAATATTCCTAAATGTCTATATAAATAATGAAATATTAATACAAATTAAAAAGACATGTATCAGGTGCTCTTCAATAAGTGCATCAGCGCATGCTGTATTCTTATTATGTGAAAGTGCTTCCACTTGTGCTCCCCCTCCAGGGCCGCACTCACCAGAATATATGACCACACAGGGGATTAGCAGGCGCTGTATGTGTACTCCCACCGGTCCTGAGTGATTCCACTTTTACCCGATCTTCCTTTCAGCTTCTGGGCTTTAAGCTACTTCAATAGCTGAGCCGCAATTATGTCTCTCCTGAGCATGCACACAGGAGTCACATCGGGGGGGGGGGGTGCCGTAAATGTGGTCTGTGCAGCTCAGATTACATTACCCCTGACAGTCAGAGAAATGCACTAATGACAGAAGAGACCACTATGATTTTCTGTAATAAAAGCCCTGCCCGTCAGTTTTTGCAAACTAGCCTTTAATCACTTGCTTACTGGGCACCTAAACCCCCCTCCTGCCCAAGCCAATTTTCAGCTTTTAGCACTTTGAATGACAATTGCACGGTCATACAACACTGAACCCAAATGAAGCTTCCCCACAAATAGAGCTTTCTTTTGGTGACATTTGATCATCTCTGGGTTTTTTATTTTTTGTTAAAGAAAAATAAAATAAAAAAAAAAAAAAAAAACAAAAACCACACACACACACACAAAACCGTTTTATATTTTGTTAATAAATTTTGCAAACAGGTAATTTTTCTCCTTCATTGATGTACGCTGATGAGGCGGCACCGATTGGCACCACTGGTGGGCATTGATAGGTGGCACTTTTATCTGGTTGGCACTGATTCGTGGCACTGTGGGCACAGATGAGGCGGCTTCGCCTCTTCCTCACCGATGTTACTTCAACAGAAGCCGGTGATCAGCTGTCATTGATCAAAGAAAGCGATTACTGATCTTCCGTTTACATCACGTGATCAGCTGTCATTGGCTGACAGTTGATGGTGGTAAGGGGCCAGGATCAACGAAAAGAAAAAGAAAAGAAAAAAAAGGAGAAAAAGAAAAGATTAAATTCAGAAAAAAAAAAAAGGGGAAGGAAGAAAATGGATGCAGAGACCACATCTAATGATTGGTAATCTGCAATATAATACAATATATTTTTGGTTTTAATACTGCTTTAGGAATAAATGAAGAAACTTCTTTGGGACGAAAAAAGCCTGAGCCTCAAAACAACCTTGTCCTTGTGTAGAACAAAACAGCTTGGTTTGTGGAAGTGATGGCGACGAGAAAAACAACTTTGTGAGTAAGAATAGACAGAGGAATAACCCCAACAGGTTCAAAGAGCAGTCTATGAAAAACCAAACAGAACCAGGGTGAGATCCCAGAGTTTTGGGGAAATGTAGAATTGAGAACATGAACAACACCATACACCAAGATCCTTACCAAGGATTGAGAGGCAAGAAATAGATTTGATCGTAGATGGTACTTAAATACGATCACCTTTTGATACATGTTACACCCATATTCAGGATGCAACATATGCATCATCCCCACATCCCAGTTTTGGCAGTGAGGAGGGGATTCCCCCCCTTGCTGCCACAATCTAAAGAAAACGCAGCCACCCGCAACATCCATTTGCAGTGTCCTGTAAATGGGAAAACTACAAAATTCCGACAGCTTGTAGTTCTCAATGAACTACCAGGGCGCTGTTGAGTGCTGTGGTAGTTCATTGATTCTTCCTGTCAGCGTGAAACTGTCTGCCCGTACGATGTATGATGTACAAGGCAGACAGCTTACACTTAGTGTGCAGGAGACCTGCATAGCATCAGCAATATGCTGATGCAATGAGAGATATAGATATATATCTATATCTCTCATTGCATCCGCATATTGCTATATCTCTATATCTATATCTATATAGATATATAGATGCATTTATTATTTTTTTGTTAAAAGGTGAACTTATCCTTTAACCACTTGGCGACTGCCGCATGTACATATACGTCCCTACTTTGGGGGCGGATATCGTTATGGCAGCAGCTAGCTGCCATAACCCCACTATCCCCGTTTTCGTCCGGAGGTCGGCTACAAGATAAAAGTGGTTTCTGTGGTGGATTCGCCGCGAGATCACTTTTAATCTGTGGCGGGAGAGGGGTGCCCCCCCTCCCGCCGCGATCCGGTGCCCTCTGCCGCTTACCGGAGCCTTTGGCAGCGGCAGAGGCGATCGCGTCGTTTTCATAGCTGTGCATGGAGACGAGTCAAAACGTCACTTCCGCCCATACGTCTTAAAAGTCACATTTTTTTAATGTCATTTTTTCAAATTACTTTTTTTTTGTAATTGCATTTAAGTCCAAATATGAGATCTGAGGACTTTTTGACCGCTGATCTCATATTTAAGAGGACCTGTCATGCTTTTTTCTATTACAAGGAATGTTATCGCCGCGATCGTTAGAGCGAGAGCAATAATTCTAGCCCTAGACCTCTTCTAACACAAAAACATACAACCTGTAGAATTTTTTAAACGTTGCCATTGACGCCATTCCAGAAGCGGGCGCAATTTTGAAGCGTGACATGTTGGGTATCAATTTACTCGGCGTAACATTATCTTTCACAAAATTTTAAAAAATTTGGCTAACTGTACTGTTGTCTCATTTTTTTTATTCAAAAAAGTGTTTTTTTTCCCAAAAAAGGCACGCTTGTAAGACCGCTGCGCAAATACGGTGTGAAAAAAGTATTGCAATGACCGCCATTTTATTCTCTAGGGTGTTAGAAAAAAAGCAATATATAATGTTTGGGGGTTCTAAGTAATTTTCTAGCAAAAAAAAAAAATGGTTTTAAACACCTAAATTTCAAAACGAGGCTAGTCCTTAAGTGGTTAAGGCCAAACAGTGATCCAGACCAGTCTGGAGAAAAAACAGGATTTTCTAGCGACGGAATTTCCTTGTCTCGCACCAAGGAAAGTAGGTTTTACAAGTGCAATGGTAGACCACATGAGAAGTCAACTTCCTAACTTTCAAGAGAGTGGGTATGACTGAATCGGAATTGGCCCCTGTCCCTCAAGACCTGGCCTTCAAAAAAACAATTAAAGCCTGCAAGCAAGAAGCAGGGAGGCAAAGCAACAAACTAGGAAGTGTTAATATCTGTTAGAAGATCACTGGTTTGTCAGAAAAGAGCCCAGCACAATCAGAAGATCGAGGAACCAATGCAGGTGCAAATGTACAACTACTATAGAGAGGACTCCTACAGATGCAGCTGGTGCTCAATATTTGGTGGTGCCAAACAAAACCTCCCCCTCACTCGCACCACCCCCCCTCCAAATGCTGACAAAAGTGTCCAATCTCCTGAATGAGACAAGTCTTTACTTATTTTATTCTGTACATGACACGATAATTGAAATTAATCTTCCACACAAACTTTTGTGAACATTCTCAACTCCTTTAATAAATTAGCCTCAGTGGTGGAGATTTTGACTCCATTAACACCTGAGTATCGATTTACTGTTTTTTGTTTTTAAAGGCTTTTTTAGGCGCCATTCACACTAGCGCGTTTTTTGATGCATTTTGCATTTTGCAGAAGTGCACGGGAATTTTTTAACATGGGTTCCTATGGAACATGTTCACATCAATGCCTTTTTGTTTCTCTGCATTTTTGGAAAGGGTCAGGGACTTTTTTTCATGCAAAATGCAGCGTTTTGCATGTAATAGAATTCAATGGACAAGCATCAAAAACGCAAGGGCAGCGTTTTTGATGCGTTTTTGCCGGGTTTTTTTTTTTTTTTTTTTTTTTATTTTTTTTTTTAGACTGTAAAAAAAAACAAACAAGCAAAACGCAAATCGCGGCAAAAACGCCGCAAAAACGTGGCAAGCATGAAAAAAAACCCTCCAAAAACGCTCAAAAGCAACATGCATAGGTGTGAATCGAGCCTTAAAGAGTCTTAGCTAAGCAAAAACACCTGAAGCTGTATTACGCTTCTAATAGAAAGCACTAGGAGGAGGAGGGGAAATCGTCGGTGAAGATGTGCTATTTAAATAGAAAACGCTCGTAAAATGCTCAAGTCAGGCGTTTCTATTGAGGTTTATGGGGCCAAAAATGCTTGTAATCTGCCAAAAAGAAACTCATGTACCTTGAGTGACTGGCATTTTGCTTCAGGCAACATAACGCTCAGATGTGGGCAGGGGCCATTGAAATTAATGGGATTTGGCTAGTAGAGCATTTTAGAGCTTTAAGCTTCAAGCAGAAAATTGCTCACATGCGAGAGGGGCCTTACTAAAACTGGTGCACAGAGTCAGGTGCAGCTGTGCATATTAACCAATCAGCTTCTAGGTTTTATTGTTAAAATTTAATTGAACGAGCTGAAGTTAAAAGCCGATTGGTTACTATGCACAGCTGCACCAGATTCTGTGTGCACCAGTAGCAAATCTCTCTCAGTGTGTCTTAAGGTCCGTACACGATATGAAAATCGGAAGTAAAATTTCATCTGAATGAACGATCTGCCGTTTTTCTGATAGTTAGTATGGTGCTTTTCGACAGCCGATTCCGTTTTTTTCGTACGACAAAAGCTGGATGTGCAGACTATAACATTTTTGTTGCACGGAACTCAAAGTTCAATTTTCATTCAATTAGTACGGTTTTCGTACAAAAAAAAAAAAAAAAAAAAGTAAGAGCACAACTACGCATGCTCAGAAACGTAAAAAAAAACAAAAACACATACAAAAACTATTCAACACATTACGTCACTTCTGAAATTGTATTCTGTCATACGAAAATTTTAGTATGATGAGTAACCTCTTCACTTTCGACATGAGACTAGCATGCAGCAAAAAAAAAAAAAAAAAAACAGACGAACGGTCGTCAGAAAATCTGATCGTGTGTACGAGGCTTAAGACTCATATTGCACCTTAATGTACGCCTAGTGTGGATAATACCTGTGGTAGGTACATCATTGTATTCATTCATATAGGAAACATCATCTGTCAGTTGTTTATCGCTGTCTGTGTTCCAATTAGGCCCCTTTTACACTTATACGACTTGTCCCACGATTTTGTACTGCAAAATCGTATGACAAGTCATTCTCCATGATTTTCAATGACTACCATTCATATTAGCACGACTAAGTCGTGCCGACTTCAAAAGTGGTCCCTGCACTACCTTGGTCCAACTTCCATACGATTTGTACTCCAGCACTACTTTATAAGCACAAGCTGAGAATGGTTAATGCCAAAGTTGTGGCAAAGTAGTACTGCTCCCAAATCGCTTTGAAGTCGTATAAGTGTGAAAGGGGCTTTAGGGAGATTCACACTCTCAATGTTTCCTGTTGATTTTTATCACTGAAAGTAAAAGAAAATCCCACATTCTGAGTTGTCCCAGGAACAGCAAGACAGGAAATCATCCAGGTGAGGACACCAGTTCTGGTGACTTGGTTGACAACCAGGGATTCCCTCACTTTGAAGGGATTTTCCTCTCATTTCCTGTTTTGATTATTGCATAGGAAGTGAAGGGAAATCAATGGGCACAGATGGCAAAAAAAAAAAAAAAGTTTTTCCTTTAGTTTTACTTTAAGGCCCAGTTATCTAATGTTGTAATGCAGCTTTACCTGTTTTGTCATGGGCCAGCATTTTGGACTGACGACTTCCCTGAGACAAAGGACGAAACTTCATAGCAGGGTGAGTCCTGCAGGATGCAGCATATGCTATAAGAGAGAGCAACAGTTAAAAAGGAAAAAAGGCAAAAACAGATAATCACAGAGAACATACATTATAAGGATGTTGTAGCAAAAGCCATTTTGTAGTGAAGCATCCTACAATTCATTTTACTGTAATCCAGTGGTTTAGCTGACCATTTTATTAGGAAATAGAATGTAAACCGGTTTAGGAGAGCACTCTAATGTTCTCAGATCTGACATGCCACACATCTAAGGATGGAAGACTGCTCTCCTAAAATGTTACACACGGTTCTCATTCTGTTTTATAATAATGGGATAAACCTTTGTAACAGCAAGATTTGCCTTGCTGTTTTTTTTGGAAAAACATATCCGATCCGTTAAAGGCTCCAAAGGCAAATCTTTCGTAAAGCACAGATCTATATTTTTTGTGCATCAAACTGACTGGGGGAGCCTACAAAATCAGTCAGTAACCCTGACCTTTTACATTCAAACATATGCTTTCCAGATCTTTTCTTAGAATAGAAGTAGGGTTACCCTTCAGACACTGTCCAATGGCTTTCATCTGTAGGCCCCACATGACCATCAATGCACTTGACCAAAAGGGTCACTAGCATTCACCTAGGCCTCATACAAAAACATAAGCGGCCATCGAACAGCTCCAGATGCATAAATAAGATGTTCGTTCATGCTGTACAGGCCACAATACCCATGTGATTAAGCCCTAAAAAGGGGAAAGGGGGGGGGGGGGAATATTAGTGGTTCCAGGGTCTTGAATTATACAAAAGGAAAAAAAAAAAAAAAAAAATGGATGGATTAAGGGCAAAAGCTTCTGCGTTTTAAGTGGTCCACCCTTTAGGGAGATTGCCCCTTGGGGAGATTGCACCAAGACAGGAAGAGAGGGTAAATCTGCAAAGGAGAATCTAGGCTTGGTTTAGTGGGTACATGTGCCCAAACTTGATGTTGAGTGCCCTTGTCTGGCCACTTTTTTTTTTTTTTAATGCTGATCTGCTCTTTACTGAGGCCCTATTTACATTAATTTTTTGCTTGAATGCAATGCATCACTATGCACTTAGGCATGCTACGAAAAAAAAAAAAAGAAAAAAAAAAAAAAAAATCTATACTTGCATCTGAACAACCCTCTCTCAGCATGCCACATTCCACAGAGCTGACATCACAGCCACATCTTACCATCCTCGGGACTGGAAAATATTCCCAGGGCATGCGACTGATCAACCCACTGCAGGTGGAAACCTCTGTCTCTGCAAACAAAACAAAACTGCTTTAGAGCCATAACACCTTCATTCTCCCAACAGCTACCAGTACATGGTAGGAAAAGATTGCAGTGTCATTGGTCTCAATTTTATATAACAGTCTCAATGGAGGAGAAACTAAAGCAGGACTCTAGGCAAATGGAACCTAAAATGTATGTCTCTCATATTCCTAACATACTCTTGGCAAGAGCATGACCCACGTGGACAAATCGCCCCCTGCATAGTATAATAGACAGATTCAGGTAATAATGTTAGCACTACATAAAATACATTTCATGTTCTTTTTAATGAATACATAGCTGGATGAAAATGTGCTTAATATTTGCCTGGATTTAATTAAGGATGGGTTCACACTTATGTGAATTTTCCGCATCCAATTCGCATGACAGGAGAATGTGACCGGCTCTCAAAGGAGCCGGAACACACACACACACACACACACACACCTCTGGGGCGGCCGCGGTCCGCACTGGAAAAGGGTCCTGTGCATCTTTTACTCCGTTTCAGGTCCGAATTCAGGCAAAAACTCGGACCCGATTTGTACCTGAAACAGGGACGCACCGAACCCCCTGCTGTGAACCACGGCCACAGCTAGTTTGAACCTGGCCTCAAGGCCAAGTTCACCATTACAAAAAATAATAAAACGTGGCAAAAAAAAAAAAAAAAAAAAAAAAAGGAAGGTGCAAGTATTATTTTCACAGGAGCCTGCAAAACATTGCATCCACGATCAGTGGATTGTGGGTGCAACGTCAGGCTCCTGCACATTATTTCCTCTAGGTTTCCGCCTGTAAAAGCAATGCACTTCAAAGGGTCACTAGTAAGGATGAGCTTGGGTGTGTTCGCACACTCCACGTGCCGAGCCCACCAGGAAGTCGGCACGGCGCTAATCACAGGCAGTGAGACATTTCCCGATCTCTGCAGCCACACATCGGGAAAACGTCTCACTGCCTGTGATTAGCGCAGCGCCGTGATGACTTCCTTGCGGGCTCTGCACGTGGAGTGTGCGAACACGCCGGAGCTCATCCTTAGTCCTTAGTCACTAGTATACAAAAAGATATGAGCTGCCCTCACGCAGCTCCAGACGCATAAACAAGATGCTCGTTCATGCTGTACAGGCCACAGCACCTGTGTGAGTAAGAGCTAAGGGGGTGGGGTATATATATTTATTTATTTATTATAGGATGGATTAAGGATAAAAGCTTCTGAGTTTTAAGTGGTCCATCCTTTAGAGAGATTGCCCCCACCCTTCACTAAGACAGGAGAGGGTAAATTTGCATCAAAGGAGCCACTAGGCTTGGATTGGTGGGTACATGTGCCATGATCTGTACAGGTGCCTGTAAATCTGTAAAGGCTCAGAGTTAAAAAGTTGGAGGAAGGAAGGGTCAATGGACGACGAGTGCAGTGATTACTGCACTGGTAGCCCTTCGAGAACTACAAATCCATCTGCCCCAGTGGCAGACAGAACTTGTAATGCATTTATTTACAGATCTCTGAACAAATAATGCAGCTGTGTGGGCAGGGCAGAAGGGGGGCTATGGACAGCTGTTCAAGGGTGGGGTGAGGCGGGTGGTTAGGAACACGTTACAGTAAATACAGGTGTAACATACTGTAGTGCAAGGCTGAGGCCATCTCACACATGTCAACTACACAGACTGGATTGGGAGATCAGCGCTTTTTCTAAGTATGCTATACACTACTAGATGATGATATTTCATGCTGGCACCCCATTCCTGAGCACCAGTGGGATCATAAGAATTTCCCTTCTTTGCTTAGAGTGGCACTACAAGTATAAGCATGTTATGTAACATGCTCTTAAAAAGCATTGATCCACTTAAGGCCAAGTTCACTTTTTTTTTTTTTTTTTTTAAAGAGGTTTCCTATACATATCCTAATCATATTTCTCGTTTTCCTGGAATTTGCACTTCTTATGCTATCCAATACTGGTGAAAATAATAAATCTTACACTATGATTTCAATGGATGTGTTCAAGAACTGCTTGGCTCAGCCTGCATGTCAGTTCCCCAAAGGCTTTGGGAGAGACTAAAAAGAGATTTACTAAAACGGTGTGCACAGAATCTGGTGCAGCTCTGCATAGTAACCAATTAGCTTCCTGGTTTTATTGTCAAAGCCTAATTGAAGGAGCTGAAGTTAAAAGCTAAATGGTTACTATGCAGAGCTGCACCAGATTCTGTGTGCTCCAGTTTTAGTAAATCTCCCCCTATGTGACCAGTGCTCAAAACTGGAGGATTTGATAAGGTTTGTAATTTCCTTACCATCACTGAAGGCTAGGATTATGCAAAAAGCTACTCCTCAGTGAAGAATACATTGAAGGTCACTCCCAAGATACAAAGCAGAATAGATCCAGTATACACACTGTAGCCATATTAGCAAGTTAAATTTTTTTGTCATCTCACATTATCTGTAGCTGGAGGTTGAAATAACTTCTAATGGCTGTAAATCTGGCTTTAAATTTTTGACATTCCACCCATCCATTCTAGCAGTTTCAGATAGGAGGACCAGACCATATATAAAGCGCTATAGACTTCTTTGTGAGAAAGATCTTCAGTCAAGTTAAAATTTCAGTTCAAAGACTATTGTTCATCCTTTCTCATTTTTATGTGAAAATAGCTGAAATACTATGTAGCAGCAGTTGATTTGTGGTTGGTGGCGATGGGGGCTGGGTGATATTGTTGCCACTCACTGATAGGGTTTTAACAAGAATTTCTGTGCAGTCAAACCTCTTCGCTAATGATTTATATTTACAGAGAGGTTTGACTGCACAGAGATTCCTATGGAAACGCTATCAGTGAGTGGATCACTGCACATCACTCCGCTCGCTACAATGAAGGGCTATTATATTCAATTGCCGCACAGCAGGGGGTGAGTGGGCGGACAAGTGAAGCTCTGCCCCCTGTCAAATTTTGCCAGGCTCCGAGTGGATGGTGTGGAGTGGCCTGACTGAAGGGTGTCTCCTGCATGGCCCATTACGAGACCTCCGTGTTGCTGCTGTATTGCCAGAGCTGCCACTAGAGGTCTGGGGTCGGCACTGGTGACTTGGTCTCTGCCGCCATTTTGGGGGAAGACCGATTCTCATGGATGGGGGAACAAGAGACGGAGCCCAGGTGGCAATAAAAGCGGCCGCCAACAGAGAACAAGCTTCCGCCAACCCCCACGGCTCAGCCCCCAACAGGTCACGGCCTTGCACTGGGCCATGGACTGGGGACCCCTGCTATATAGATTCACATTTAGCACACACGATCATCGTGCAAAAAAATAAAAAAATAAAGGATAGGATTTTTCTGATTTTCAAAATTGCATAATGGTAAAGGCTAAAGAGTCCTGGAAGTCACCCCTGAAACCACTTATCAGGAGTCTCTTGAGCATTAAGCTGCCCACTATTAGTGTCCCTAAAGACACTGACCACTGGTGCGAGTTAACTACAACTTTCAGCATGTTTCGTCGGTTTTTCTACCTGTATTTTTGGAATGGTTCCATCAGATCCTCAGTGCTAAGTGTGGATGAAAAGCCATACACCTCAATAATATGGCCAAATCTCCCATGATCCACCTGAGTTTCTGCAAATTCTGAGAAATCAGACAAGAGAGGCTGGATGTGCACATCCTTCTCACTTACATGGGCAATGATCTGAAATGAAAGAAAAAAAAAAAAAAAAAAAAAAGAAAGAAGAAGAAGACAGTACTGAGCAAAGACATACTATATATTCTAGTATATATTCTGGTAGGTTAATTGGATCCTGTCTAAAATGTCCCTAGTATGTATGAATGTGATGTAGGGACCTTAGATTGTAAGCTCCTTGAGGGTAGGGACTGATGTGAATGTACAATGTATATGTAAAGCGCTGCATAAATTAACAGCGCTATATAAGTACCTGAAATAAATAATATATTCTGAACGGCATATACACTGTTATACAAGGTTCCCTTCCCCAGCTAGCATTAAATACAAATGCACTCCTGAATTACCGCAGTTTACCACTTGGTGGCAACATTCAACTAAGAATGCCAATCACAGTCACGCATTTCTCTTTTGCCTTATTAGCCTGTACTTGCTTTCAGTGAGCACGTATCTTTTACAGTTAATATTATATTTAAGAAAAGAATGAGAAGAAAAACCCCACCAACCTATCCTCAAATTCATTTGTGGCAGTCGCTAAAAACAGTAAACACGTGCTGGCCCTAGCCATAAAGAATCATGGTCATCTCTGCTCTAGAAGCCAGAGGATGAAAACAAAACCCTGCATCAAGTAAGCCAAGCGGCGAGGTCTGGACATAAAAAAAAGTCTGGGTATAACCACCACGTGGGGCTGGGGGGGTACCCCTTTTCTTAAAATCCAAGAGAAAGAAGAAAGAAGAGGGGGGGGGGGAGGTTTATTATCCGTTAACTACTTTTTCCAGGAAGGATTACAGAAAGATAGGCTCCTCCCACCTAGCACAGGAAACACATGATCTACATTATAGAAGTACAACACATGCAATAGCCCCTCAGTATTAACAAATAACCGAAGGCTTCAGAATAAGCAATCATTAAACCCTCTCATTAGCGTAGATTTATTTTATTTTATGTTTTACTATTTTACATTGCTAATTCACCAACAAAAGGGGAGGGAACTGACGCCGTCCTGGAAAAAGTAGTTAACAGGTAATAACAATAATAATGTTTTTTCCCCAAGTTATCTTCCAGGACGGCTTACAGAGAGGACAAAAAATAAAACTACCTGATCAGGGCGGGACCACAGCCTGCAGCACTTTCCAGCCGAAAGACTGGTCTTGGCTGGCAAGCAGGTCCAGTCTATAATGCTTTACGAAAGGCTGGAACCTGGACCAGATTGCGGCCTTGCAAATCTGGAGGGTTGACGCTCTTGGGCTCAAAGTGCATGAAGTGGAAACCGCTCTTGTGGAATGAGCATTTATTCCCAACGGTGCTGTCAAGGATGCTGCTTTGCATGCCTCTGATGGCTGACTTCATCCACCTTGCAATGAAATTTTTAGATGCCCTTGTTTGCGGGTTCAAACACAAACAAGCTGGTGGAACATCGCTATTCCTTGATGCGCGCTATGTAAGCGATCAAGCATCTCCCAACATCTATTTTATTAAATACAGCCTCCTTGTCATTTTTAGGATCTCCACAAAATTAAGGTATGACGATTTCTTCTGATCTATGGAAGTTAGACTGTACTTTGGGGAGAAATGCCGGGTCCAGAGAGAGGATAAATTTTGTCTTGCAAAATGATGCAGAAGGGCTCAGCCACAGAACGCCTGTATCTCACTAACCCTCCTAGAGGAGACTAGGGCCACTAAAATCACTGTTTTCAGGGTTAAGAGCTTTATGTGCAGTTCCACTAGTGACTCAAACAGTGTTTTACAAAGATTTTGCAACACTGTGGATAAGTCCCAGGAAGGGAACCCTCCTTGACTTGGGGACCCGCTTGCGGTTAATGGATGTAAGAAATTTTTTGACCAAGGGCTCTTCTGCCAGCCTTTGATTTAAAAAGCTAGACAGAGCCGATACCTGCACCTTGAGGGTACCTGCACCTTGAGGGTACTGACTGCAAGATTTGGTTCTGCTCAAACTTGGAGGAAATCTACGACCGCCGGGATCATGGCTCTTGACACTGTTGTTGATCATGTCTCAGGCCCCAAATTTCTTCCAGATTTTATTGTAAATTGCGTTAGTGGACAGCTTCCGGCTGCTAAGGATGGCATTGATTACTTTTACTCATAACCCCCTCCGCTCTATCAGCTCCTTCTCAGTAGCCTGGCCGTCAGAGAAAAAGAGAGCTCACTTCTGGATGATTCACCTCTCCCCAATATACAAGGTCTGTCCTGTAAGGCAGTCGGTAAGGCTCCATGATGCCGAGTCTTAGTAGTCCTGAGAACCAAGACCTCCTTGGCCAGAATGGTGCGATCAGGATAACCTTCATGCTCGACACCCTTATCTTCCGGATGATCTTTGGAATGAGGGCAAAAGGTGGTAACGCATACACCAGGCTTGCTTCCCAGGATTGGGATAGGGCATCTAGGCCCAGACTGAGATGGTCTCTCTGGAACGAGAAAAAAAAAAATTGCTCCACCTGCCTGTTCTGCCTTGTAGCAAAAATGTCTATCTGTGGGACTCCCCAATTCTGCATCTGTTCGAACACTGTTTCGATTCAAGCACTATTCTGTCTGAGACAGAACCTCCCTGCTTAGGACATCCACCAGAGAGTTTAATTCCCTTTTAAGTGAATTGAAGACAGGGATAAAAGATTTGTCTCCGCCCATTGAAGGATTTCTTCTGCTATCCTCATAAGGCCTGCCACTCTAGTACCTCTCTGCTTGTTGATGTAGCTTACGGTGGTAATATTGTCCGAAAGGACCTGCACGTGTCTTCCCCTCAGAGTCGGACCAAAGGCTACTAGAGCCTTTAGAACTGCTCTCAGCTCCTTTGCATTGGAGGAAAGGTTGCCTTCCTGCCGGCTCCAGACCCCTTGGGCCATCTGTGCGCCTGAGTGGGCTCCCTACCCCTGACCGCTGGCGTCTGTGGTAACTGTCAGAGGGTTGTGTTGGGACCAAAGTCAACCTGCAGAAGACTTGCGGGGGAATAACCGCCACTTGATTGAGAGTTTTACTTCCTGTGGGATCTCCGTTTGCCTTTGAAGAGATTCCTTCCATCCCAGAGAGAAAGCATGAACGCCTGAAGTGCTCGAGTATGGAATTGGGCCCACTGGACTCCTGGGATGGTTGCTGTCATCAAACCAAGGACCCTCATACCTTGAATTGAGGTCTCTGTACATGCGCAGAGGCTGCAGTGCTCACCTCTGCAATTTATTGTTGCCACTTTTTCTTTAGTCAGAAAAATGTTGGACGTAGGTCAAGTCTATTAAGTATCCTAGGAATACTATACTCAGAGTAGGTACTAAGTGACTTTTCCTGATTTACCAGCCACCCCAGCTACTGAAGGTGTCTGATAGTTCTGCTCAGGTTCTGTTTTACTTTGTCTGCTGAGTCTGCAAAGATCAGCAGGTCACCCAGATAGGGAATTATGTGAATCCCCCTCCGATCTCGGGGTCCACAGAGCTTCTGACAGAATCTTCGCGAAGAGGTGTGGTGCCAATGCGTGGGGCAGAGCGTTAAACTGAAAATAGAGGGTCTTGAACTCATTCTTCACTGCAAACCTGAGATATTGCTTGGACTCCTTTCAAATGGGGACATGAAGACTAGAGGGGTTAACAAATGTCTGGTGGTGTATATTGACTCCATTTTGAATTGTTTGTACTTTACAAACATGTTCACTTGCTTTAGGTTCAAAACGATTCGGAATTTTCCTGATGGCTTTTTTAATCAGAAAAACGTGAGAATAAAACTTCCTTTTTCTTAGAGTTGGGGGGGAAATGAAGCTCATCACCTTCTCCTCCACCATACTCTGTAGGAGGGAAGACATAGCTGTTGATTTCTCTACGTCTTTCGGGAGAATTGAGGGGGGCTCCATCTAGCTCTATCCTGTACCCTGACTTGATCAGTGGGAGGAATGACCCCAACCTTCCTCCCCACATGGCCGACTGAGTCACTGGGAAGGGTCTTTAGGCTGGGAGGGTTTGAAAAGGAAGCCACCTCTACCCCTTCCCCTTCTGTACTGCCACCCCCTTTGCTGGTCTTGCGTTGCTGCAAAACCCTTGTTACGCTGCCCCTGATGGTTTCTTTCTCCTGACCTCTGGAAGAGACAAAAATTCTTTTGTTCTTGTTTTTTTTGGGGAAAGGAAACCCCTTCTTTTTATCTACCACCTCTCTAGAACAGAACAGATTCTAGCTCTTTACCAAGCAGCAAATTTCCAGAAAAGGGGAGGGAACAGAGCTTGGTTTTTGACACTGTCACCTCCCCAGGACTTCAGCCAGATAGCCCTCCTGGCTTCATTAAGCAATGCTGTAGACCTGGTCGAGAACTTTACAGACTCCGTGGATGCATCCGCTATATAAGCTACTGCCTTACTTAGAGTTGGCAAAGCATCCAAAATCTCTTCCCTGGGAGTGACACTCCACAAATCATGCGTATGAGCCATGCATGTAGTGGCTAGGGCTGGTTTAAAGTTAGCGGAGCAGGCTTCCCACGCCATCTTTAAATACTCTTCATCCTTCCCACAGCTCTGTATCCTCCTCCTTGAAGGGAAACCTTCTCTACAGATTCTTTAGGGAAGAAGACTCTTCTCCGGATTCTTCCATTCTTGAAGTACTGTCTCTTTTTAGGGACGTATGCACCGGAAAGGTTCTGGTCTGCTTAGGCTGAAGGCCTGCATATAAAAAAGGTCATGTACAGACAATTTTCTGGTTCTTTCAGCTCCAGGGTGTCAGAAATAGCCTTTAATAACTCCTCTGTTTCCTCTGAAGGAAGGAAAAAAAAAAAAAAATATATAATAATCTTTGGACCTTGCTGGGTTTTTCCTCATTACGCTCCCGTTCCTCAGAATCTGAGGCTGACTGAGCTCTCCTCCAGCTACTCCAGTACTCCCCTGCTGGTGGGTTGCCCATGTCTGAGCAAGGACTATCAGCCTGGTACTGGTGCCGGAAGTACAGGGGATAGGTTCTGCAAGAGCTTCCAGCTTTCTGGGTTTAAAGGACTGTAAAAAGTCTGTTTCATCTCCTTCATTGAGTCCATAAAACCCTTGGAGGACAGGCCCTGTCTCTCCCTTGATGAGTTTATTCTATACAGTCCTGACATGCACTTTTCATCCAACCATAAGGCATTTTCTTGGTGCACATTGGGCACCTTTTTTTCTGGGTGTCTTTGTTCTGCTATCTTTGTCATCTGATTCATTGCAGGACAAAGCCCATGAGCCCAAATGCCAGCACATTACTTCCACTGAAGTAAATACCAATTATCAAAACACCCAGTGGATAACACAATTCTAATCTAAGAATCTTTAAAGTACCCACCACCGGAGCCTATGCTAGTATGTGCGACATCTGTCCACCATAAGCATAAACAAAATAGGCTCTGGGAATAAAAAAAAAAAAAAAAAAGAAAAAGCCTCCTGTGCCCCAACCAAAGGAGTATAAGAAAAGGAAAGGAGCAGCCTGTCTCCTATTTTCTTACCCTAGGGCCTGATTTAACCAATGGCGCCTCCAGACCTGCTTCCATGGATCCTGGCTTCTCCATGCTGCTCCTGGAAGCCTTTGGCGCCATCTTCAGTCCCCTATTTAAGGTGTGGAGAATCCGGGGTGGCGCTGTGGATCCAACGCCTCCCTCTAGCACAGCACGCCTCTCATCTTTTAATTACCCTTGCTAAGGCTTCATTTCCCGGCGTCTGGGTGTACCAAGATGGCGGCCGCCACCAGACTTCCGGCCGCGTCACTTCCTGCTGCAAGCGACATCAATCCGTGCCCCTAGCGCGGTCCACACGCTGAGGATAGGAAGCCCTGAAACATGGGGATCTCTGTAAATAAGCAACAGAGAAGAGCACCTGGATCACGCGGCGGCCTGCGCCTCCACCAGGAGAACACCCTGCTGTGCCATTCTGGATGGACCCCACTTGGCCACTTCCTCCACTTCTAACAGGTACCTCACCGAGGCTACAACCACAAAAGCGGGAGAGGGGGTCCCTTACCTTCACCCCAGTCCGTTTTTCCAGGTCTATGGGTGGCTCAAGCTGACTCTTACCCCAGGAGTACTGCCCCCATTACACTGGGTATGGACGCCGGGAGGCCCCTGCCACCTAGCACGAAGGCCAGACAAAAAAATAACAGACATTGTTTGGAGCTCCTGTCTGGCTGGAGGAAACTCAAATACTGAGGGGCTGTTGCATGTGTTGTACTTTTATAATGTGGATCATGCGTTTCCTGTGCTAGGTGGGAGGAGCCTCTCTCTGTAAGCCGTCCTGGAAGATGACTTGGAAAAATTTCTTAGCACTCATAAAGGAACACAAATTCAGAAACAGCTGGGTTATAGTGCTACCTACAGGTGGTTGGGACACTGGTAAATAGAAAAAAAAAAACGTAAGTCTGTCTATATAACCCTCCTCTGGCTATAATAGGGGTCCCAGGTTTTGGATTATGTGTACCTGCTCCTTCTAGAGAAGCACTAGGGAAGCATGGGCTGAGGTCACCACCCACCGGCAGAAGGATGGTCCTCTCCAAGTCTTATCTCAGACATGTGTCCACACAGTGGTTTTGCATCTAGGCCCAAAGTGAAGCAAGGTGCTCACAAAACCAGACAGCTGCTGAGGGTTTCAGGCACCTGGAGATCACTGTAGGCGGGCAGTGGAAAAAGACCAGAGATCCATGTGGTGCTTCAAGAGTAGCAGCGACAACAGGATGATGCTCCCTCCAAGCCAAAAGGCACCGCACCCAACGGTTAACATTAGCACTCGATACATCGACTCCAATTCCTACTACAGTAAAGTGGCAGTAGCAGGAAATATAAATGCGCCCAGTGGTGCAATAGCAAGGTAGCTTCTGGTGCTTCAGCCAGAATGGCCTTACTTTTATTTTCACTCACCTGGGCCTGTGCCATGGCTCTGGACCCGGAAAGCACTCCATGGTTAACACAACACATTCAAGTCAACTCATTCAAGCTAGTGCTGAGGAGGTGCCGATATAGAAAGCAAAAGAAATGTAGAACCAGCTCAAGCAGTGTAGCAAAGGATCTTGATTGATGTCACCAAAAGGTAAAAAAAAAGACTAGCAAAAAATAAAATAAGCTTTTTTGCAGCAGAGCTGATAAAAAAAAAAAAAAAAAAAAAAAAAAAGGTATACAACCTCCTAGGACATTCATATACAGTATCTCACAAAAGTGAGTACATCCCTCACATTTTTTTGTAAATATTTTATTATATCTTTTCATGTGACAACACTGAAGAAATTACACTTTGCTACAATATAGTGAGTGTACAGCTTGTATAACAGTGTAAATTTGCTGTCCCCTCAAAATAACACAGCCATTAATGCCTAAACGCTGGCAAAAGTGAGTACACCTCTAAGTGAAAAAATTAGATATTTTACATTTTTTTTTATTGGGAATGTTTTATAGCAAAAAGTAAAAAAAAATATTGTTTATTTTTTTCAAAATTGTTGCATTTTTTTTTGTTTATAGCACAAAAAAAAATAAAAGCAGAGGTGATCAAATACCACCAAAAAGAAAGCTCTATTTTTGGGGAAAAAAGGACATCAATTTTGTTTGGGTACAGCACCACATGCCTGCGCAATTGTCAGTTAAAGTAACGCAGTATTGTATCGCAAAAAATGGCCTAGTCATTAAGGGTGTAAATCCTTTCAGGGGGCTGAAGTGGTTAAATTGACTTCATCTGCAGATCGAAGTTCATCTCTTTGATCTGTAGATGAATAAACAGAAAGATAAAAAAAAAAACAAAAAAAAAAACAAAACATTGTTTCTTTTTGTATCTTTCTGTTTCAGGGGCCGCAATGTTGCCTGGCTGTGTTTTTTTTTTGACAGCTCCAATTGCCGGGACTTCGTTTACACTTCAGCTGTCAACAGGGTAACCCCACTGACAGCTAAATGAGTCATTGATTGTTAAGGACGTAGCGATTTCGGTTTCAGGTATCAGAGCATCGGTACTCGTGCAAATGCTTAGGATCTGCACCGATACTGGTATTAGTATTGGTGCAACCCTAATGGAGGGAATCACATACCTGGATGTAAGTATTTCTTTTGGCTCCCTGCACTGAAGAGAATAGTGGGGGGTAAAGGAAACTGCTAGGGAGGGATGGAGGGGGGTAAAGCAAACCTGTTGCTGTGCTTATTCGTTCAGTGTTTTAAGTTATTAAAGCTGCAGAATCACATAAGGTTTCTTTATTGGGCACCTCTGGAAGATTTACCCCCCTTCTTGACCTGGCCATTTTTTGCTATAGGGCACTCCGTTATTTTAAGTGACAATTGCATGGTCATGCAACGCTGTACATAAACAAAATTTGTATCATTCTTTTCCCACAAATAGAGCTTAGAGCTTTTTTTGGTGGTATTTGATCACCTTTGGGGTTTTTTTTTGCACTATAAAACAAAAAAAAGACCAACAATTTTTGAAATATATAAACATTTTTTTTTTTTTTTTTTTTTACTTTTTTGCTATAAAACATAGCCAATAAAATAAAAAAAATAAAAAAACACACTGAATTTCGGCTGTTTAGCGAGTACCTGTGGACATCCATTGGTCAGGACCCGCTGATACAGTATCACAAAAGTGAGTACACCCATCACATTTTTGTAAATATTTTATTATACCTTTTCATGTGACAACACTGAAGAAATGACACTTTGCTACAATGTAAAGTAGTGAGTGTACAGCTTGTATAACAATGTAAATTTGCTGTCCTCTCAAAATAACTCAACACACAGACATTAATGTTGAAACTGCTGGCAAAAGTTGGCCCAATTAGCCCTCCCCTGTGTCACGTGACTCGTTAGTGTTACTAGAGGTTGTCTTTGGGAAATAGATGTATGAGTGCTGCCAGCATTGCTGCAGAGGTTGAAGGGGTTGGGGGGTCAGCTTGTCAGTGCTCAGACCATAATCCGCATACTACATCAAATTGGTCTGCATGGCTGTTGTCCCAGAAGGAAGCCTCTTCTAAAGATGATGCACAAAAAGCCCGCAAACAGTTTTCTGAAGACAAGCAGACTATGGACATGGGATTTTCTGGAATCATGTCCTGTGGTCTGATGAGACCAAGATAAAAACTTATTTGGTTCAGATGGTGTCAAGCGTGTGTGGCGGCAACCAGGTTAGGAGTACAAAGACAAGTGTCTTAGCATGGTGGTGGGATTGTCAAGGCCTGGGGCTGCCTGAGCACTGCCGACACTGGGGAGCTACAGTTCATTGAGGCTAGCATGTAATGTGACATACTGAAGCAGAACATGATCCCCTCCTTTTGGAGACTGGGCTGGAGGGCAGTATTCCAACATGATAATGACCCCAAACACACATCCAAGACGACTACTGCCTTGCTAAAGAAGCTGAGTGTAAAGGTAATGGACTGGAAAAGCATGTCTCCAGACCTAAACCCTATTGAGCATCCTCAAATGGAAGGTGAAGGAGCACAAGGTCTCCAACATCCACCAACTCCGTGATGTCATGTCATCATGGAGGAGTGGAAGACCTGTGAAGCTCTGGTGAACTCCATTCCCATGAGGGTTAAGACAGTGCTGGAAAATAATGGTTGCCACACAAAAAATTGACACTTTGGGCCCAATTTGGACATTTTCACTTAGGGGTGTACTCACTTTTGTTGCTAGCGGTTTAGACAGTAACCACTTATTTTAGATGTGTTGTTTACAAGTTAAAAACTGTTTTTTTTCTAGAAAATTACTTAGAACCCCCAAACATTATACATTTTTTTTCAAACACCCTAGAGAATAAAATGGCGGTCGTTGCAATACTTTGTCGTACCGTATTTGCGCAGCAGTCTTACAAGCGCACTTTTTTTTTTTGAAAAAATACACTTTTTTTAATTAAAAAAAATAAAACAGTAAAGTTAGCCCAAATTTTTTTCTATAGTGTGAAAGATAATGTTACGCCAAGTAAATTGATACCAAACATGCCACACTTCAAAATTGCGCCCCCTCGTGGAATGGCGACAAACTTTTACCCTTAAAAATCTCCAAAAAAAAAAAAAATTCTACAGGTTGCATGCTTTGAGTTACAGAGGTCTAGAATTATTGCTCTCGCTCTACCGATCGCGGTGATACCTCACATGTGTGGTTTGAACGCCGTTTTCATATGCGGGCGCTACTCACCTATGCGTTCACTGCTGCACGCGAGCTCGGCAGAACGGGGAGCGTTTAAAAAAAAAATGTTTTTTTTTTTTTTTCTTATTTATTTTACCTTTTATATTTTTTATTTTTACACTGTTTAAAAAAAAAAAAAAAAAAAAAAAAAATTGTGTCACTTTTATTCCTATTACAAGGAATGTAAACATCCCTTGTAATAGAAAAAAAGCATGACAGGACCTCTTAAATATGAGATATGAGATCTGAAAAAGACCTCAGATCTCATATTTACACTAAAATGCAATATAAAATAAATTTTTGTTTTTTGTCAAAAAAAAAAAAAAAAAAAAAAAAAAAAAAAAAAAATGGCCCTTTAGGAGCTATGGACGGAAGTGACGTTTTGACGTCACTTCCGCCCTGCAATGTCATGGAGACGGGTGGGGGCCATCTTCCCCTTACTCGTCTCCATACACAGCCACCGAGAGGATCCGATTGCCTCCGCCGACGGCTCCGGTAAGCGGCGGAGGGTACCAGATCGTGGTGGGAGGGATGCCCCTGATAAAAGTCATCTCGCAGCACATCCGCCGCAGAGACCACCTTTATCTTGTAGCCGACCAAACACGAGGATACCGGGGTTATGGCAGCTAGCTGCTATAATAACAAGGATATCCGTCCTCAAAGGACGTATATCGGCATTCGGCAAGTGGTTAATGGCTGTGTGTTGAGTTATTTTGAGGGGACAGCAAATTTACACTGTTATACAAGCTGTACACTCACTACTTTACATTGTAGCAAAGTGTCGTTTCTTCAGTGTTGTCACATGAAAAGTAAATATTTTATTATATCTTTCAAAAATTATTTTACACCCCTCACATAATTTAAAGAAGAATTCCAAGAAATGTTTTTCCCCCACACAATGGGGCTGTGCCCGCACTGCTCGTTTTTTGTCCAGGGGTGAGGAGAGCTGATATACCCCCGTCTACAGACGGGCTATGTACGCGAGGATGGCAGGAGCAGTCCACCACAAAGGGGGGGGGGGGGGGGGGTGGATTGCCTTTTTCTGGAGGATGGAAGGATCAGGTAAGTATAGTCTCTGTGCGTCCCTGGATTAAACAAGTAGTTAACCCATGCCATGCAGGCACAGCACCACTGCATGGCAAAAGAAAAAAACAAAACAAAAAAACAAACACGTCTTTACTTTAAATTGATTTGAGGGTTATACACAAGCATGGGGGAAAAAAAAAATTCCCAGAGATCTGCATTAAATCTCACTCCCCCCCCCCCCCCCCTACCTCTGATGCATATAGGTGCATAGACCTCTGTTCCTAATAACCAGTGTCACCACAGTCTTTCCAGAAGTATCACTACTCACCTCAGTCATAATTTGCTCAAGCATCTTCTGCGGATCTTCATCATTACCTTTTGACATTTCCACTTCTGTTTGCATACAGCTGTTACTAGTTTTAGAAAGTTCTGTCACACTTTTGTCTTCTTCCCCTGTTTTGTCAGATGGCAGGTGTGATTCCAGTATCGCAGGCTCTGTGTAATCACCACCAGACACTTCTTGTACTTTTTCATCTTTCCTAGTATTACTGCCACTATCTACACTGGGAACACAGTATACATTTTCTAATAGAGTATTTGAGGCAGATTCTAAACTGGTTGTTTCGATCTCCACATCATTACTAAGTCTTTCAAGTTTGTTTTTACCAGTTACACTTTCACTATTTGCATCATTGCACCCTGAAGGACTGCATCGATTGTCTGGTTTAGAGTCTATTATTGCATCTTCTTGTACTTTGTCACAGCCAGCGGTTTCTGTTATACCTGCTCTATAGTCTTCAGTTCTTTCAGATGCATCTGTATCATAGATTAGGTCTGTAATGGATGTATTGTTCTCAGCTTTTCCCAAGCCGTCTTCTGTCCTCACTTCATGGTCCTCTGTTTTGCTGTGTGTTCCTATGAGACTCTCCACTGGCTTTTCTACATTTTGATATTCTGCAATGCCTTTATCAGATGTACCAATTTCCTGAGATCTTTGCTCTGGTACAGGACTCTCTCTATTCTCTTCCAGATCCCGTGATGCCTTCTCAAGCTTTTCTACCACTTTTGATCTCTTTGTTAGGTCCTTTAGCTCTTCTGAGATATTTATCATTTCTTCCTCATCTTGTTTCACCTGTATCTTCTCACCCACCTTCAGACCATCTAGGCTCTTTGACAACTCATTCACATTACTTGAGATCAGCACTTCTGTGTGGTCGTGAACCTCAGCAGGGACTTTTGATGTCCTCTCTGGATTCTCCTGTCCAAAGTAGACCTCAGCTTCTTCACGTTTTTCCATGCCAGTATCAGACGCATTTTGGCCTTCCTCTCTTGTGTCGTGCACAACTGTTCCCTGTGCATCTGCCATTTCTCTGTCCATCTTTTCCATCATATCTTGACTGCTTAGCCTCTCCTTTGGTAACTTGTGGTCCTGTGATCCATGCTCTGGTTCCTCAAAATCCACCAAACTCTCCTCTTTGTCCAAAGCTTCTGTTTTGCCTGTCTCAAACACCGTGCTTCCCTGTCCATCCGTGTTATCTTTTTTTGTCACGTGCATCAGTTGTCCCCTGTGATATGTATATCTATGGCACTCTCTAACTTCTGGTTCTTTAGTCTGGCTGTCTTCTATGTCCTTTATTCGCTGTTCTTCTCTGACTTTCCACCAAGGCTTCCCCTTGGCTGCATACATTGCGCGGTCTGGTCTTCCATCCTTTCTCTGCCTCCAGTTTTGTCTTCCTCTGCCAGTCTCTGATTTTTTGTTGTAAGAGCCACGCCAAGTTCGGCTGTAACTTTTAGCTGCTGCATCACTGCTGGATTCTTCACTCTGTGATGGGAGCCTACAAATACAACATCGGGAAATCTATAAAAAAAACCCTTTAAAAATGTACAGTTTCAGCATACTGTAGGTACAGTGAGAGGAATAAAGTATTTGATCCCCTGCTGATTTTGTACATTTGCCTACTGACAAAGAAATGATCAGTCTATACTTTTAATGGTAGGTTTATTTTAACAGTGAAAGACAGAAAAAAAAAAAAAAAAAAAAAAAAAAAAAACACAACAAGAAAAAAAAACAAACAAGCCACCACCACGAGAAAAACAAAACGCATTTCAAAAAAGTTATAAATGGATTTGCATTTTAATGAGTTAAATAAGTATTTGACTTTGTCACAAAACATGACTTAGTACTTCGCACACATCTCAGGAGGGATTTTGTCCCACTCTTTGTACATTTTCTTAAGGTCATTAAGGTTTTGAGGCTGACGTTTAGTAACTCGAACCCTCAGCCCCCTCCACATATTTTCTACGGGATTAGTGTCTGGAGACTGGCTAGGCCACTCCAGGACCTTAATGTGCTTCTTCTCAAGCCACTTTGTTGCCTTGGCCATGCATTCTGAGCCATTGTCATGCTGGAACACCCATCCACGACCCATCTTCAATGCCCTGGGAAGAAGGTTCTCCCCCAAGATTTGACGGTACATGGCCTTGTCCATCATCCCTTTGATGCGGTGAAGTTGTCCTGTCCCCTTGATTCATACTTGCCTAAGTGGATGCAGCAACGGTTCGATGCTGCACCTGTCCCCCGGCGCCTCCAACACTGAAAACCGAGTGATCGAACACTGCCAATCGCTCAGTTCTCACAGCTCCCTGAGCAGAGAGTTGGTGACTGTCAGTCACAGCTCTCTGCTCTGCCCCCTCCTCGTTCACTGGAGCGCTGGGCTGTGGAGTGGGCGGGAGCGGCTGGTTCAGCCTCTCAGCAGCTCGCTGAGAGGCTGAGCCGGGTGTCGGTCCAGGGATCTGGGCGAATCCCGACTCCTTGGTCGTGATGATGCCGAGCCTGGACCAACTCTGTGATAGCGGCAAAAAGCGGAATTCAAAACAAACTGCACTCCTGTGATCCATAGAAGTACAGCCAAACGAGCTTTGGCTGTACTTCTCCATTAATGCAGTCTCTGCATTAGAGTCCTCAATCAATCCAGCGCTGTGCCCAGCTGCAGGTCTTCTCTACCTTCTCTCTCTTCTCAAAGGTTTCACTGGGAACAGTAGGAGCCATTGGCTCCTGCTGCTGACAGTCAAACCCGGGGGGGGTTTAGGGGGGGGGTCTAGGCCGCTCTCTTTTTAGGAGGGGGAAAAAAAAAAAAAAAAAAACGAAACGATACAGAAACACTTTGATCTGGCCACCTCTTTCCAGCCTCCATGTACACCCATGACCTACTTTGCAACTTTGTTTTTTTCAGATTTTTGGCACTAACTGGCACCTCCAAACCATCCAACAAGCACCCATAAAATTTCTACTTTCGTATACTGGTCTAAAAGATTCTCCATTGCAAATTTCCTTTAGAGTCTAACAAGGTGCACTCTATCGATCGATACAGATACTCTATTAGGAGGGCAGCTGAAAAGATGGCATTATCTGACAACCATAAGCTTTATTTTTTGTGACAAACATAAAGCTTGGATTGCCCAAGCATGCATGTATGTTTATGTCAAAGGACACAGGAGAACATATAAACACCACCTGCATTGGCGTATCTAGAAAGAGCTCAATTTAATATCTTACCTGATCTCTACATGGCATATTACAGTGCGGCGCTGCCACCCTTCACCCACAGAAAAGCTGCTAAGTCCATTATAAGGCTCTGCTAGCCGGTGGATAAGGTAACGCAGTCGGCTAGAGACAGGCGGGAACAAAAGAACCCTGAAAGACCATAAGCAAAGAAGCCATTCAATATTCACAAAATTTTAGTTTGTAAAAGGCACAATGCTTGTGGTGAATCTATGTATTAAAACTGTCATATAAGGAACACACACACACACACACGTCTGTTTGCACAGCTTCAGCGCTAAGATGGAATAACTTGGGACACAGGTATTCCTGTTTAGTCTTTAGATGAGGAAACGAAGATTCACTTCCTGAAGAATGAAGTTGTGCTTTCCTCCCCATAGCCTATGCTATGCCTTTATTTTTACAGGTTAAAAACCCAGAAAATATAACATTTTCACCAAAGCTCATTTCTTACAGCTCTTCTACTATTTTACTCTGTTATTCCCAACAGAATGATGGGCATATTGCAAAGCTGCCAACACTGACACAGAAACCTTCAATCTCTAAAGACAAATCTGTACTTTAAAAAAAAAAAAAAAAAGTTACTTTGATCGGCAT